>NW_016107317.1:7509621-7532431 GCF_001604975.1 Cebus imitator
AAACAAAAAAACCAAAAAAACCCCCCAAAAACATGAGGCTGAGGCGGGCAGATTATTTGAGGTCAGGTGTTTGAGACCAGCCTGGCCAAAATGGTGAAACCCCATCTCTGCAAAAATACAAAAATCAGGCATGATGGCAGATGCCTGTAATCCCAGCTACTCCTGAGGCTGGGGCAGAAGAATTGCTTGAACCCAGGAGGTGGAGGTTGCAGTGGGCAAAGATCATGCCACTGCACTCCAGCCTGGGCAACAGAGCGAGACTGTGTATCAAAAAAAAAAAAAAAAAAGTACAAATGATAGGAGACTTTCTTTAAGATAAGGAGCCCTGAATTATTGTTGATTCTTGATTCTGTTGTCTCTGCAGTTGCTAATGTTCACATTTCAAGGATTGTCAGCTGCACAGCTGTAGAATCACCAAACAATGCCTCCAAATCCCTCAAGAAGTTAGCCGTATAGCCTTCTAACTTTAGGAGCATCTCATGTTGACTTCTTTGAATATCTCAGGATCCATCATGAACCATAGATGAACTAGGGCCCCGATCTTCAACATCAGAGAGGGAGATGTTTTCCTGCGTTTGGTTCTCACACCCCTCTACAGATGTGGCTGAATCCCCTCTTCTGTCCCTCTGGGGAAGAGATGGCCTGGTATGGAGTCTGGCTAGAGTACTGAAAATTTATCATAATGTTTATACTCCATCATCTTCTATTCTTGTGACTTCTAGCCTTACAAGTATTATACAGAAGTTATTCCTCAATTTCTTAGATCTTATTTGGAGGGAAATTTTGGATGTTTGAGGGCAAGAGAGGCACATGAATGACTGGGTTTGGACCTCTGCATGTCATATCTTAAAGTTCATGGAATTAGGCACACATTGCTATAGTCAGTGTAACCCTCAACTCTGATCTTACTAACCCTACGGAGTATTTAAAAAATGCTTCAGGTTTCCAAAATACTGTAAAACAAATGCTCTGGATTTCAAACATGTGACCATTTGTAAGTGAAGATATTCAAGTTTGATTATGATATGTCCAAGCCTTGAAGTTTATGGGGAGAGTTATTCAATAGACATTTCTTGGGGCTAAACATATATATATATATGTTTTATATATATATGTTTCATCTATATGTTTCATATATATATATATATGTTTCATATATATATATGAAACAAATAATTTAAAACAATAAATAATTTAAAACAATAAAGAAGCTAGAAATAATAGTCCGTCTACTTTTCCTGTTCTGGGAACTGTGATAAGGGCTTTTAAGGGATTCATTAAGAAAATCTAGGATCACACATCTTACAGATTTTAGAGCCTGTCTATTAGTACATCTGGACTGAGTCTAAGGGTTTAACCCCCACAATACAACAGTCACACTATACAAAACACAGTGTAAATTGGTACCAATGGCACATCTGCAGAATGATTTAAGGAGAAAAAACTTCTTGAAAGACACATTTAAAGCCAAATTTTGATGTACAATCCTATGGCTCCAGGCTATAGGTTATATTAACAACTTAAAGTACATAGATTTACAAGTTTGAAAATCAGTTAAAATTTTGGAAGGAATAGATGCCACATGTACTAACTTCAATTTACAGCACAAGTAAGTTACTTCCAATTCCCATTCCTTCATCTCTCCAGTCCACCAAAACACCACTGAGAAAATATTCATGAATTGTCAATTCAACTCAAAACCCTTCCCATCATCACCTTCCCAGGATTTGTTTTACAAATTCATCTAAGTTGCCTCTTCTTCAACGGAAAACCTTCATGATCTTAGTCCTTATCAGAGGCTCTTGTAGACATTGGTTGAATAAAGTCTAATGATTGTTTCATTTTTTATCTTCAATTGTATTTCTTGTTTTTACAGCCACATCATTTTTGTTAATCAAACATTCTCATTCCAAACTCCCTCCATCCCTCCCCTTGCAAAGACGAAAAATACACAAAATTTAGCTCTTCATGAGATTGGTAGGAAGTGTTACTTAAAGGTATTCCTTCGAAGACTTGCAGTGGATACAATTCTAAGACAGGAGATGGGACCCTCTTAAAAGATAGAGTTCAATTTAGACAGAAGGGCTTTCTGATTTTCATTTGTGTTTAAGTGGGGTGGGTTAAATAGTTGTTCTATCAATGGCTGCCTGAGAGAATCTGCCGATGATTTGACTCTGCAAATATAAAAAGGAGTGCCTGTAGAAGTAAGCAGTCAGGAATCGGCTAAACTGCTTCTTTAGACTGGACAAATACACTTCTTTTTGGAATCCATTCATGCCTTTCCCAAAGGGACATTGTCACACGATGTTTACACAAGTGCTTCCTATTTGTAACTTTGCCAGAATTGTGTTCTGTGTAATTCTGCTTACACACCCTAGACTTCTTGAATTGCCAACATTCAGACATCATTAGTGACCTCATTAATGCCATTTTGACAAAGCATTTTACATCACTGCTTCTCTTATATCTTGTTCTTGACGCATATTGGGATGTCTGTTCTACATTTCCCCACATCCTTCATTTACCACATATTTGTTTGATGGGGTGTTTTTCAAGTTGTTAGTGTTCTGTACTTTTAATCCTTTTGGGCTAGAACCCAAATATTTTTGGTGTGCCAGGTCATGAGTGTTGCACCTTGACAAGAAAAATTCTCGTAAAGGCACCATAATGAGAAAAGTATTGTCTCTGCAGAGGCCTTACGTAGTTCACCTCCCTCCCTCAGTGTTACGTCAGGAAAAGTCACTTTTCTTCTCTGTACTTCTATAAAATAAGGACAGCCAGTTAGACTTGGATGTCTACAACTGCTGCTTTTTTTCTTTTACCAATTCTAGCTAATTTCATTTCCACAATGGCTCTCTTTTATGGGATGTGAGCTGCCTACTCTCTGGAATTGGTTACTTTCCTAATGGAAATAGCTTCTGCCTCAGATCACCTCATCGTCTCCTAGGTCCTGATATTGACTCTCCTATCTGTTCAGGTTCCTGAACGACAGCCTTAACCTTAGCCTTTGGGCTATATGCTCCTTAAAACAGGATAAGACACCCTATTTTATAGATGAGCTACAACCAGGGTTGTATAGCCCTGCTTTATCCTGGTTGTAGCTCATCTATGTGTAATCTATCTCGGAAATTTCTACATGAATCTCTGGGATTCGTAAAAGGAGCTTTTGTTATTGGTGCTTCCCTCAGCAATTAGCTCTTCCATTTATTCTGTTTTCTATGATCTTTGTTAATTAGCCAGCAAAAAACAATGTTAACTTTCTTTCCTGTGACATGCAGGTGTACACTTGGACTGTTTAAAGGGGTAAGACTATGCAGCTGCACCTACAACAGCATCTACTTCTTGGCTGCCTTCTATCCAACCCCATCTCTAGCTTTTGGGGTACATTCTACTTTGAAGTAGTATTTTTGATTCATGGCTGCACTCAGATCATCCGGAGAGCTTTGAAAATAAAGTTGCAGCCCTACCCCAGACATACTGAATTGGAGTCTTTGTGGGTAAGGAAACTGGGTGTTCTAAAAAATACCTTCTAGGCAATTCTCAAGTGCAGCAGTAACAGAGAATCCTAAAGTCTCAGCCTGTCAATGTACTGTGACATTTACTCTACTGGCTGTGATTGGTTTACTCCTTAAGCAAGGATGCACATTCACACTTAAGGGCAAAGTGAACATATATGGTCCAAGTTGCTGATGACTCTTGTCTCGTGACTATCCTTAGGAAGAAATTGATGCTATGGACAAGAAAGCAGAGAGAATGCTCTCTGATGACATCTTTTAGCCTTTGAATCCGTTAACCTCTAAATTTGCCATACCTCTGAACTTCTTGTTATTTAAGAAAATAAATTTCTGAGCTGAGGAAACTGAGATCAAAGGGATTAAACGACACATAGAAGAAACTAAAACTTAAGTCTTACAGTTCAGTGTTCTTTCTATGCATTCTGTGAAGATACTTGTCAAACAAATTGGTGAGATTTCATCTCCTTTGGGTATATACCCAGAAGAGGGATTGCTGAGTCACATGGTGATTCTATTTTAATGTCTTTAGGAATCGCCATACTTTTTTTCATAATGGCCATTAACATTCCTACTAATAGCATACTAGGATTCTCTTTTCACATCCTCACTAACCTTTGTTATTACTTGTCTTTTTGATAATAGCTCTCCTAACAGATGTGAGGTGGTATCTCATAGTGGCTTTAATTTTTATTTTGGTGATGGTTAGTGAGGTTAGGCCCCTTATAATATACCTGTGGGCCATTTTTTATAGTATATACTAATTAAATATTTTTAATTTTTAAAAACTTTATAATTGACACATAATAATTGTACATTTTTTGAGGGACAGTGTGATGTTTCAGTATGCGTGTACATTGTACAAAGATTAAATCAGGATATTTAATCTCAATCACCTCAAACCTTTGTCATTTCTTTGTGGTAAAACCTTCAAAATCCTCTTTACTAGCTATCTTGAAATACACAATTCATTGGCTTTTCCTCATTCTTTATATTTTTTGTTTTTATTTAGTTTAATTTTTATGAGTACATAGGTGTGTATATTATGGGGTACGTGAGATATTTTGATACAGGCATACAATGTGTAATACTCCCATCAGGGTAAATGGGTATCCATCACCTCAAGCATTATCCTTTCTTTCTATTGTTATAAGCAATCCATTTATACTCCTTTACTTACTTTAAAATGTACAATAAATTATTGATTGTAGTCACCTTTTTGTGCTGTCAGATACTAGATTTTCTTTATTTAGCTGCATATTTTTACCCATTAACCATCCCCACTTTCCCAGACCCTCACAACTACCCGTCCCATCTTTCTGCTCTCTATGTTCATGAGTTCAATTGTTTTGATTTTTAAATCCTACAAATCAATGAGAACGTGTGAAGTTTGTCTTTCTCTACCTGGCTCATTTCACTTAACACAATGTTCTCCAGTTCCATTCATGTTGTTGCAAATGACAGGCTATCATTCTTTTTTAATGGTTGAATAGTACTTTGTTGTGTATATGTACCATATTTTCTTTATCCATTTGTCTGTTGGTGGACACTTGGGTTGCTTCCAAATCTTGACTCTTGTAAATAATGCTGTAATAAACATGGGATTGCAGATATCAATTCAATGTAGTAATTTCCTTTCTTTTGTGTATCCACCTGGCAGTGGGATTGCTGGATCATGTGATAGCTCTGTTTTCGGTTTTTTGAGGAACTTCCAAACTGTTCTCCATAGTGGTTGTACTAATTTACATTACCATCAACAGTATATGAGGGTGCCCTTTTCTCCACATCTTTGCCAGCATTTGTTATTGCCTGTCTTTTGGATAAAAGACATTTTAACTAGGGTGAGATAATATCTCATTGTAGATTTGATTTGCATTCTCTGATCAATGTATTGAGTACCTTTTCATATACTTTGCCATTTGTATGTCTTTTAAGAAATGTCTATTAGATCTTTTGCCCATTTTTTAATTGGATTATTAGTTTTTTTTTTTTTTTTTTTTTTTTTTTNTTTTTTTTTCTTATGGAGTTCTTTGAGCTCCTTATATATTCTGGTTACTAACCCCTTGTCAGATGGGTAGTGTGCAAATATTTTTCACCCATTCTGTGGGCTGTCTCTTCATTTTATAGATTTTTTCTTTTGCTGTGCAGAAGCTTTTTTACTTGATGTGATCCCATTTGTGCATTTTTTTTGCTTTGGTTGCCTGCGTTTTTGGGGTACTACTCAAGAAGTATTTGCCTAGTCCAATGTCCCTGAGAGTTTCCCCAGAGTTTTATTTTAGGAATTTTATAATTTGAGGTCTTAGATTTAAGTCTTTAATCTATTTTGAGATGATTTTTGTATATGGTGAGACACAGGGTCTGGTTTCATTCTTCTGCATAGGGATATCTAATTTTCTCAGCAGTATTTGTTGAAGAGACTGTACTTTCCCCAATGTATGTTCTTGGCATGTTTGTCTAAAGTGAGTTCCCCATAGATGTATGGATTTACTTCTGGATTCTCTATTCTATTCCATTGGTCCGTGTGTCTGTTTTCATGCTAGTACCATGCTGTTTTGGTAACTATATCTCTGTAGTATAATTTGAAGTCAGGTAATGTGATTCCTCCAGTTTTGTTCTTTTTGCTCAGGATAGCTTTGGGTATTCTGGGTCTTTTGTGGTTCTACAGTCATTACGTGTAAATTTTAGGATAGTTTTTCCTATATCTGTGAAGACTGTTGTTGGTATTTTGATAAGGATTGTATTAAGGATTGTACTAAATCTGTAGATTGCTTTGGGTAGTATGGACATTTTAACAATATGGATTCTTCCAACTTATGAACATGAAATATCTTTATTTTTTAATGTGCTGTTCAATTTCTTGCATCAATGTTTTACAGTTTTTATTGCACAGATTTTTCATTTCTTTGGTTAATTCCTAGGTATTTTATTTGTAGCTACTCTAAATGGGATTATTTTCTTGATTTCTTTTTCAATATGTCTTTAGGTTTTGCCAAATATAAAATCATGTCATCTGCCAACAAGGATAATTAGACTTCTTTCTTTTCACTTTGGATGCCTTTTATTTCTTTTGCCTGACTGCTGTAGTAAGGACTTTCTGCAATACATTGTTATTAGCTGTAGTCACCCTACTATGCAATAAAACATTAGAATTTATTCTTCCCATCTAACAGTAAGTTTGTATCCATTGACTAACTTTTTAGCTCCCTCTACCCTCTGGTAACCACCATTTAAATCTGCTTCTTTGAGGTCAACTTTCCCAGATTCCACATATAAATGAGATCATATAGCACTTGTCTTTCTTTGCCTGGTTTATTTCACTTAACATCATAACCTTCAAGTTCATCCATTTGCCACAAATGACAGACTTTCATTCCTTTTTTATAGCTGAATAGTATACCATTGTGTAAATATACCACATTTTCCTTATCTATTCATCAGTTGATGGACATTCAAGGTGATTCTTAGGTATTATGAATAGTGCTGCAGTAAATGTGGGAGTGCAGGTATGTCTTTGACATACTGATTTTAATTCCTTTGGATGTATACCCAGCAGTGGAATTGCTGGGTTGTATAGTAGTTCCATTTTTAATTTTTGAGGGATTTTCACACTATTTTCCGTAATGACTGTCCTATGTTCTTACCCCGATAGCTTTTTTTATCTCGTTTGGAGAAATATGTGTCAAGTCCTTTGCCTACTTTTTAATTGAATTATTTATTTTTATGCTATTGAGTTGTGAGAGATCTTTACAAATTTTGGATATCAACCCCTTATCAAATATATGATTTAAAAATATTTTTTCCCAGTTCATAGGCTGCCTTTTCATTTTGTTGACTACTTTCTTGCTGTGATTAAACTTTTTGGTTGGATATAATCCCATGTATGTATTTTTGCTTTTGTAGCTTGAGTTTTTCGTTTGATACCCCAAAATGCATTGCCAAGGCCCATGTCAAAGATTTTCTCCCCCTATATTTTCTTCTAAGAGTTTTATGGTTTGGGATTTTACATTTAGGTTTTTTATCCATTTTAAGTTGATTTTCATATCTAGTATAAGATAAGGGCCCAGTTCTTTTGCATGTAAAAATCGAGTTTTCCATTTATCAAAGACTGTCTTTTTCCCATTGTGTTCTCTTGGTGCCCTTGTTGAAAATCAGTTGACTGCATGTGTTTAGACCCATTTCTTGCCTCTCCATTTTCCCCATTGCTCTATGCTTCTGTTTTATATCACTACTATACTGTTGTGATTACTATAGCATTGTGGTGTAATTTTAAATTAAGAAGTATGATGCCTCTAAGTTTTTCTTTTTCAATATTGCTTTGCCTATTCTAGGTTTTTTTTGGGATTCTATGTACAATTTTAGAATTATTTTTGTCTTTCTATGAATAATGTTATTTAAATTTGATAGAGATTA
The DNA here is from genome assembly GCF_001604975.1 of Cebus imitator. NCBI lineage: Eukaryota > Metazoa > Chordata > Mammalia > Primates > Cebidae > Cebus > Cebus imitator. The sequence goes on from NW_016107317.1 coordinate 7,517,544, forward strand.
CATTAAATCTGTATATTGCTTTGGATAGTATGGACATTGTACCATATTCTTTTAATCTCCGAACACAGAATATCTTCCATTTATTTGTTTCTTCTTAAATTTCTTTTATTGATATAGTGTACAAGTCTTTCACTTCCCTGGTTAAATTTATTCCTAAGAATTTAATTTTTTTAAAAATGAGATTTTTTTTTTGATTCCTTTTTCAGCTATGTTGTCATTTGTGTATAGAAATGCTACTGATTGAGTCTTGCTTTCACTTAAAAGAAATGCTATTAATTTTTTATGTTGATTTTGTATACTGTAACTTTACTAAATTAATTTATTAGTTTTAACAGTTTTTTGTGGAGTCTTTAGGGTATTCTACATGTAGAATCATGTCATCTGGAAATAGATAATTTTACTTCATCCTTTCTGATTTGAATACCTTCCTTTTATTTCTTTGTGTTCCCATGTTAATTGCAGCATTATTCACAATAGCCAAAATATGAAAAGCACCTAAGTGTTCATTGATGGAGGAACAGATAAAGAAATGGAATATTATTCAATCTTAAAAAAATGAGAATTTAAGGTTGAGTATTATTCAACTTTAAAAATGAGGTTTAAAGTTGAATATTATTCAACCTTGAAAAATGTGATTCTGCCATTTGCCACAAAATGAATGCAACATTTTACTATTTATATGTTTTCCATAATATAGTATTAACTTCAAATATGCACAGTAGAATTTATTAAAAATAGAAACAACCAGGCCCAATGGCTCATGCTCGTAATCCCAGCACTTTGGGAGGCCGAGGTGGGCAGCTCACAAGGTCAGGAGATTGGGACCGTCCTGGCTAAAGTGGTGAAACTCCTTCTCTACTAATAAACTAGAAAAAATTAGCCAGGTGTAGTGGCATGTACCTGTAATCCCAGCTACTTGGGTGGCTGAGGCAGAATTGCTTGAACAGGGAGGTGGAAGTTGTGGTGAGCTGAGATCGCACCACTGTACACCAGCCTGGGCAACAGAGTGAGACTCCATCTGAAAAAAAAAAAAATAGAAACTAAAAAATATAAAAAGTAGAAATTGGTCACCAAAAAAGAAATGGGAAAGCAGTACATGCTTCCAAAGAAGTCACAATCTCTATGAGGGAGATTAGACAGTTTTTGGAAACCTTGTCAAACAATCATTATAACAAACTTATAGCATGTTAGAGTTTACAAAGAATTTTGACATCTATTATATACGTTATCCTCTCAAAAAACTCTGAGGTGGGGTATCATTATTATTATTCATACTTTACAATAGAGGAGATTGAAGTTTAGATAGAATTTACTGTTTGCCTAGGATGAGCCAATTGGTAACAGAAGTAGGAGTTAATCCCAGTGAGTCAGGCTCAGAATCAAGTCTCCTTTTGCTATACCTGTATTTGTGAATGGTCTGATTTGGAATTTCATTGTTTACTTTTTACCTGGCTACAGAGTCACAGAATTGAGAAAAGGATAATGTGATATTATCCCCAGGAACAAGAGCGACTTGGTATACATGCCAATCTAACCTATATGGGGAGTTGTGGGTTTCTGTTCTTGTATCTCGAAGGTAGGTGAAGTTTGTGGAAATTGTTGAGTTCAAGAGAGGGAAGTTTTTGTCTTGGGATGTTAGAGTCTAATTCCTTTCCAAGAAATTCTTGCTTGGGAAGATTTAATATGGGTTAAATGTCTTAAGTTAGGAATTGGGTTCAATTGTGGGAGCAGAAGGCACGCTTCTATTTTATTCCTATATATTTTTTATTATCTGATCTTATGAAATTTTGTTGCATCCTTTTCTGGATGCAGTAGCCACATGCTTAATATACACTGAATGTATAGAAGTTTCTTTCCTGTGTTCTGGAGCTTTCTGGTCTTTCCCCCAATCCATTAAATTCAAGGCAAACAAACTGCCTCCATCTTCCATCTATAAGCTGAACTGCTTCATGACAAGCTTTCCACAAACTTTCTACAAGATAAAAAGAATAGTCTAGCAATATTTCCCTTGTATTGCTCATAATTCTGGGCAGATAGGAAACCAATTACATAGCACAGCTGGATAAACATTCCAACTATAATTTATAAAGTTCAGATTGTGAACACATTTTCATTGTCTTCTTTCTCCATATGGAATCACATTGTTTCTTTTAATTATTTTTTTAAAAATGTCTTTATGTAATATGGCATGTTCTTTTAGCTAGTTAAAATAAATTTTTGCTGCATTTGAAATGAATTTTTTTCACATTCTAACACACCTTTTTATTATATACTAAATTTAAAAATACAAATCTTATTAAAATGCTTATCAAACATTCCCTCTAAAAGGTCACTAGAAATACAGGTAAAAGCATGTTATCACTTGACACTAATTTTACTCATTAAGTATAATTTGTAAAAATAGGTCACCACCCCACCATGCAATCAAGGAGAGGAAAAGAAAAGTTGCTATTCTACAAAAGTGCTGCTTTTAGCTTTCAAACCCAATAGCTTAATTTTGGGTAAAACAAGATTGTAAGGTAAGGCCACATCAGTTCTAAATAAGCTGACGATGCCATATATACCTCCTCATATATATATATATGTATATATATACTCATATATATATGTTTAAATTTCAGTTCTGATTCAACACTAATGTACTAGTACAAACCATTTATAGGAAATATTTTATCAGTCTTATTTACAGACACACAATGAATGACAAAGATATGGAAAATTTTAAAAATTGCAGATAAATGTAATCATAGTTTACTAAAGACAAATTTGCATAATTTTTTAAAAACCAAAGAAAAATGCTTAGAAAGAAACCCCTACCATATACAGTATACCTATTGGTCATCAGACCTAAAAGGCAAATCAATGCAAGGATCATGATAAAATTTTTATTTTCTTTTAATAACATATCAATGAGATCTACTTAGAGTACTACCTACAATAGACATTCTCTCATGATTCAGTGAGAATATTAAATTATTGAATACATTTTTTTACTCATGGCACATTACATTTGGTAACACTAATAAAGTAAATTTAGATAACACTTAAATCATGATTACAAATGTTTAATTGAACATTTTCCTTTCTGTAGCTGTGAAATGTAAAGCTTAGATTTGTTTCCATCAGGCCTCTTAAACCAAACTTCATCATGGTTAATTGTTGTAATTACAGCACTTGTAGGACATTCATCTTTTTTCAGTGCATATTGTTTGTCCACATATATACCCTTCACCATCATAATATAGTCTTCCCTCTTCAGATCTAGTACTGTGCAGATGTTTTTCCAGTTTCACAGGTGGTTCCGTTTTCACTCTGTGTGGCCCCAGTGTAGCCATTGCCTTCCTAATTGTTGTCCAGTCTTCAAGAATATCAAGATCTTGCAGCTTATAAACTACATATGGACCTGAAACAACAACTGGCTTCTTTGTGTCAGGACTGAAAGGATCCTTCCTCTTTTTTCTTGGCTGGAGCTCATCATTCCACAGCCCTGAGGTAATGTCAATGCTGTGCCTATCCTCTTCAAGCCTCCTTATCTTCTCCTCTAGTTCACGCTGGACTGTATCACCTAACAACAGCTTTTCACTCTCACAATGCCGGCGAGAAGCTTGAATTTCACATTCATATTTGTTCTTTACAGATTCTGAGCAGAGCTCTCTCTAGATTCCTGCTACCTTTGTACGAATTTGCATATTTTCCTGTAGAGTTGCCAGCGGTTCCAAGTATTCTGGTGCTTTTCCAGCTATGACTTCTTGTAGTTTTGCATCCACCTGACTTAATCGCTCTTTATAAAGTTGATCTTTGAGATCAGTAAGCTGTTTCTCAAGATTGGACATTTCATCCAAACATTCCATTCTTCTTCTTTCAGTCTTCCTCATCCATTTCTGAGCTGTCTCCATCCTCGGAGACCAACGAGCGCTCCGTGTCGTCGTGCTCGGAGCTGCTCCCCTCACTTTCGGCGTAGTCCAGCCCCATCTCATCGTGATGGTTGGTCTCCTGCTTAACCCCTCGGGACTGGACCAGCATTTTCCAGCCACGCCGTAGCTTCCCACTCCCAGCGCCCGGCCCGGCCTGGCCACCGCGGCTTCAATGAAGGGTGCGTGGAACGCCCCGACCCACCCAGCGGCCGAGCTTGCTCGCCCCCTTGGCCATGAAATGAATTTTTGAGGGGAACCATTTTGAGGAGAAAATTTATTTAGAATAAATAATATTATTTGAAGATAGAAATGATTGAATTTCTGAGTCTAGCTTAGGCTGTGTTGGCACTGAAGCTTCCCTTCCAGCGTTTCTCAGCAGTTACCTAGTGAGATGACCTGTTGGGATAAGTGTATAACTTAGTAACCACCTGTCATTCTGCTGAAGATAGAATCATTGCAATGAGCACTTGGTTTAAAGCAGTGCCTGTTCCAAGTGCTTTACATTAGTTGCGCTGTTCAGCCTTCAAAATGACCTGATGGTGTGCTTATAGTTACCCCTCATTTTGTAGATAAGGAGACAAAGGGATAGAGAGGTGAGTAAATTGCTCTTTGTCACCCAGCAAGCTAGTATGTAAACCCAGGAATAGTGGTGATTCCAGATCCGTACTTTTCTTGATGCTGTATTACCATCTTTCAAAAGAAGTGACCCATTTCATTAGTTTTTAAATGACCTCTTCTTTCTTGGAACCACTAACTGATCACTACTAACTGGTTAACAACTAACTGGTCAACCAGCCTTCAAATGACAGTGACAGTTTTCCTTATCTCATTATCAAAAGGCAGACCAGAAGAAATTACTTCCTGGAAACAGTGAGAGAAAGATAAGTAAGTTTTGTAGCTCTATTTAAAACATGTGGACAAAATTGACTATTGATTTTTTTTTTTCCCTTCATTTCTTGATTGTTGAGACACTTTCACTTTGCATGTGCTCAAAAATAGAACCGTCTGATGAAAATTCCATATTCCATACTTTAAAAAGTTTCCATTTTAAGTTCAGGGGCACATGTGCAGGATGTGCAGATTTGGTATGTAGGTAAACGTGTGCCTTGCTGGTTTGCAGCACAGATCAACCCATCACCTGGATATTAAGCCTAGCATCTATTAGCTATTATTCCTGGTCCTCTCCCTTCCCCAGCTGGCCCCAGTGTGTTGTTCCTCTCCATGTGTCCATGTGTTTTCATCACTTAGCTCCCACTTATAAGTGAGAACATGCAAAATTTTGTTTTCTGTTCCCGTGTTAAGTTTGCTAAGGATAATGGCCTCTGGCTCCACCTTTGTCCCTGCAAAAGACATGATTTCATTTTTTTTTTAACGACTGCATAAAATTCCATGGTGTATATGCACCACATTTTCTTATCCCATCTTTCACTGACAGACATTTAGGTTGATTCCATGTCTTTGCCATTGTGAATAGTGCTGCAATGAACATACACATACATGTGTCTTTATGGAAGAAGAATGTATATTTCTTTGGGTATATACCCAGTAATGGGATTGCTGGGTCAAATGGTGTTTCTGCCTCTACATCTTTGAGGAATTGCTACACTGTCTTCCACAATGATTGAACTAATTTATACTCCCACCAACAGTGTATAAAGCATTCATTTTTCTGCGTAACCTCACCATTATCTGCTGTTTTTTGACTTTTTAATAATGGCCCTTATGACTGGTGTGACATGGTATCTTATTGTGGTTTTGATTTGCATTTCTATAATGATCAGTGATGTTGAGCTTTTTTTCATATGCCTGTTGGCTGCATGTTTGTCTTCTTTTGAGAAGTGTCCTTTGCCCACTTTTTAATGGGATTTGTTTTTTTCTTGTAAATTTAAGTTGCTTATAGATGCTGGATGTTAGACCTTTGTCAGATGGATAGATTGCAAACACTTTTTCCCATTCTGCAGGTTGTCTGTTTACTCTCTTGAATTTCTTTTGCTTTGCAGAAGCTTTTAAGTTTAATTAGATCCCATTTATTAATTGTTGCTTTGTTGCAATTACTTTTGGCATCTTTGTCATGAAATCTCTGCCTGTACTTATGTCCTGAATGGTATTGCCTAAGTTTCTTCTAGGGTTTTTATAGTTTTGGGTTTTAAATTTAAGTCTTTATCTTGAGTTGATTTTTGTATACGGTGTCAGCTTTGTTGAAGATCAGATAGTTATAGCGTTTGTGACCTTATTTTTCTGGGTTCTCTGTTCTGTTCCATTGGTTTATGTGTCTGTTCTTGTGCCAGTACCATGATGTTTGGGTTATTGTAGCCTAACCCTGTAGCATACTTTGAAGTCAGGTAGAGTGCTGCCTCCAGCTTTGTTTTTTGTTTTTTGTTTTTTGTTTTTTTGCTTACGATTGCCTTCGCTATTTGGGCTTTTTATTTATTTATTTATTTATTTGGTTTCATATAAATGTTAAAGTAGTTTTTTCTAATTCTGCAAAGAATGTTAATGATAATTTAGTGGGAAGAGCACTGAATTTATAAATTGCTTTGGGCAGTATGGCCATTTTCACAATATTGATTCTTCCTGTCCATGAGTATGGGATGTTTTTCCATTAGTTTGTTTTATCTCTGATTTCTTTGACCAGTGGCTTGTAGTTCTTCCTAAAGTGGTTATTCACTTCCCTTTTTAGCCATGTTCCTAGGTATTTTATTCTTCTTGTGGCCATTGTGAACGAGAGATGGGAGTCCATTCATGATTTGGGTCTTGGCTTGCCTGTTGTTGATGTATAGGAATGCTGGCAATTTTTGTACATTGATTTTGTATCCTAGGACTTTGCTGAAGTTGGTATTCCACTAAAGAAGATTTTATATATCCCATGCTTTTTACTTTACTGCATTCTTATGAAAATAATTCATAGAGTCTCAAGATTGAATTCATTTTTTCTAGTTCACACTTGTAACTAGGAAGTGACAAATTCTCAAATGAATTATTCCAATCGGTTGCTCGCTGTTCATGGGCTCCATGTTAGAATGTGACTGTGCTCCTCCATAGAGGGCAGACAGTGGATTAGTAGTGGCTAATGGTAAAAAGAGTTTACTTCCTTTAGTTCTTGAAATTTTTTTAATAAATTTAACTTTTCCAATATCATATTTTAGATGCTTCAGGTACGTAGGATGTACAGAAAGTACATGGCATTTCAAAGCTCATGTATTTACAGAGGCAGAGCTGGACTCACTTTCTTAGTATAGACCACTTCCATCTAAATTTATCTTCCTCTCTCATCTTAATTGCACGTTAATCATTGTAGATACTAGGCAAGCAAAAAACTGTGCTTTGAGGTGTTCTGTCTCTTTGAGGGCTTATCATTTATATATATATTTGAAAATGTACCAAATATAAATTCTGCTGTGTTCTCAGGAACTGTGGAACTCCTGCTCTGGTTTCTGTGGAACTCTTGATCAGTATCTCCAAGGATGATAAAGATTTAAGAAGCTGAGTCACACTAGCAAGGCAGGAAAGAGAAAGGTTGGCAAATTGGAATGCTAATTAGCTAATTAGTCTGCTTTGCTTCCTTGTGAAGTATTGCCTCTATTGAGCTGTTATTACATTTTTGGAGGAATGTTACAAGAAACAGTCTTATGAAATCTGATGCTTCATTGGCAGTAGAAATGCTATCAAGTATGTTTCCTACAGCATGGCTCAGTGCTCCATTAGGAAAGTCCCAAGTGAGAAATTTCCATGTATCTCTAAGAGATAAGAAAAGTTCTGCCTTCTCTGAGGAGTGATTGTATCTTTATTCCTCATTTTAACAACATAAATCAACCATAACTTCCATTTCTCTTTGACTACCTTAGAGAGAAAAATGAATTATATAGACGTTTATGATCAGAATATTTGTTTTTTTACCTGCCTACTTGTGCCTTAAAACCTTCCAAGAATGTATTATTATTGATATTTTATGATTTTGCTATGTACATTTTTGTTGCATGTTGCTTAAAATTCTTTGCAGGATTTGTTTGAGGTACAAAACACTCTAAATCCAATTTGCTGCAAGAATAACAACTGGGTGAGGAATGAGTTTTGCTCTTTATTTGAATAAATTCATGAGGCCGGACTTCCTTTATGAAAGGAATTCCTTTCCTTCTTCTGTCAGGGAGAAAAATCCTTTTCTTTATTCTTTTAATTTTAGTTATTGGGAACCTGTGAATTAAACTGATAGAATACTGATTAGCAAAATTAATAAATGAATGAAAAGGCAGATTTTCATTTCTATACCTATATGGGAATTCACAGAATCATGTGACCAAAAATGAGATTAGATTTAGAGGCTTATATACAGTATTAACAGGAAGAGGAGGAGGGAGAATGGCACTTATGGGAAAACAAATGATTTTTTGGAAAGATAAATGAACACTTAGGAGAATAGATGGGAGTTGTGTTATTTTGTGACCATATCTGTTTAGGCAAGTTCTTATCTTCATGCTGGTTTCTAATTTGTGGTTGCAGAAGTCAATCTTCCTTGGTTGTGAAACTCCTCAGGGAGGGCATTTATGACAGCTGAATACTGTTGGAAGTTTTTTCTTTTAGGAAGTTAAGGGAAGTTTGTGGGGGGCGGTGGGAAACAAACCCAACTCTTGACAATGGTATATTCCAGGTCCCTTCAGTCCTAAGAACAGTGCTCTTGGGAAGGTAAGTTCATGTGGGTAGACCATTTGACTTTGCAAAATTTGGTTGTGGGTTAGAGTGGGTTCCAGAAATACATATCTCTAAGTTTTAGTTAAATTTAATAGCTTGACACATTCTTCTCTTAGTTAGTAATGATGTGTTTCCTAATTAAATTTCCAGAGTACTGGACTGACATTCTGATTTCTTAAAACTTTGTCTCCAACTCACCATGCAAACCTTCTGGGTTATGATATTTCCTGGCATCTTATTTCCTGTCTCCTCCCCCCCTCAACTGGTAAATGCATTCTTTTTTCTTCCTTCAAATGGCAAATTTGTGCTTATTTTGTGTCAGTTGATACTTTTTTTGAGGGACAGAGTCTCGCTCCACCCAGGCTAGAGTGCAGTGATGTGATCTCAACTCACTGCAACCTCCACCTGCCAGGTTCAAGCGATTCTCATGCCTCAGTCTCTCAAGTAGCTGGGACCAAAGGTGTATGCCACCATGGCCAGCTAATTTTTGTATTTTTGGTAGAGGCGGGGTTTCACCATGTTGTCTAGGCTGGCCTCGAACTTCTGACCTCAAGTGATCCACCCGCCTTGGCCTCCCACAAGTGCTGGGATTATAGGCCTAAGCCACTGTGCCTGGCCAATACTTCTTTTCAATAGAAACTATACTATTTAGCACTTCTTATGCCAGATATAGCGACAATTTTTGTTAAAAGTACGCATAAAAGAAATCCTTTCTTTTTCCACTTTCACTTTGTCCTAATTTGTTTTGTTTTCGGTCTAACTAGGCTTGTAGGCTCCTAATTACATTATTCCTGCCAAGATTAGAGAGTTAAGTACTAAAATAGAAAGAAGTTAATTCAAATGCACAAAATCTTCTCAACCAAAAATATGTCTCTTATAAAAGATAATGCATATCTTATAAAAATACATATCTTATAGAAGTATAAAATATATCTTATAAAAGTCCAAAATATGTCTTCAGTCTATCTAGGTCCTTATGCCTCAACTATTATCCTGTTTTTGTTTTCTTTTTACCAAATATATTCTGTTTGTACTGTAATAACTTCCTAATTTATCACCCTGCTGCCTTTCCTTCAATCAAGCCATTTGTCCAGTAGTGTAGACAATGTGCTTTTTTAAAAGGTAAGAGAAATTGTTAAAGGTTAAAACCCTTTCATGGTTACCTAGTGCCCTTAGCTCAAAACCCTAACTTCTCAACATGACCCACAAGGCCCTGTATGATTTTGTCCCTACATCTTATCTGACTGTTATTGCCTGACTAGGGCTTTCACCCACTGTGCAGATACAGCCAAATACGGAGACAGCGGGTATTGCAGCAAAGGAAGAGTTTAATTGTCACAAGGCAATCGAATGAGAAGGATGGCAGGTATTTCTCAAATGTGTCTCCTTGAGAATCCAGAGGCTGGGGATTTTAAAGGATGGTTTGGCAGGAAGATGGGGGATGAAATCATAGGAGTGTTGAGACTGTCTTTATGTGCTGAGTCAGTTTCTGGGTTGGGGTGGTGGTCACAAGACCAGTGGAGTTAGTTCCTTAGTTGGGATCATAAGCCACTGGCCTGGTTGGTGTCAGTTGGTCCACCTGCATGCAGAATCTGAAAAATATCTCAAAAACCAGTCTTAGGTTTCACAATAGTGTTTGTGATTCTTGGTTACTAAGGAAAAGCAAGGTAGGAAATAATGACAGGCTACTGTTTATGCCTGTAATTTTGCAGAGAGGTTTGCAAGAGGTGAGATCTCCAGTGGTTACAGCTGCTCGGTTCCTTGGCCAATCTGACTTCTGGAATCCATCAAGGGGGTCTGTATGACCCAAGAATCATTGTTCTTTAAGAGAAAAAGAAGTTTATTAATCTTGCAGACAGCCTGCCCGGAGGCTAGGATAGGAAGATTATTAGTTATTAGTCACTACCGTTTATTGAAATGACTATGTACATTTCAGCGAGAAGGGAAAATATTTTACCAGAATTTAGGCCCTTACCATAATTCTGGTCCTGTGGTCTTTTATTAATTTTATGAAGGTGGTTTCCATACATCATTTAGTATCAACTCCCATTGTTTGTCCTTTCCAGCCACAATGACTGCCCTTCTCTTCCTGCAAAGCACCATGCTCATTCTTGCTCAGGGTCTTTGTACAGTGTGTTTCCCTTATCTTGGCCATCTTTGTCCAGATTTTTTTCAGGGCTAGCTCTCATCATTTGAATGTCATCTTCCCAGGACAGCCCTCTCTGACTACTTTCCTTTAAGTCACCCTCTTCTACGCTACTTACTTGCTCTCATATTTCTCTTCATATCACAGCACCACCTGAAATCCTTTCTTTTGGAAACAAAGTCTCACTCTATCACCCAGGCTGGAATGCAGTGGCACAATCATGGCTCTGCAGCCTCAACTTCTCAGGCTTAAGTGATCCTTGCACCTCAGCTTCCTGAGTAGCTGGTATTACAGACTTATGCCACCATGGTTGGCTAATTAAAACAAAGTTTTTATAGATAGGGGGTCTCACTATGTTGCTCTGGCTGGTGTCAAACTCTTGGCCTCAAGCAATCCTCCTGTTTCGACCACCCAAAGTGTGAAATTAGAGGTATGAGCCATCATGCCTGGCCTGAAATTATTTACTTGTTTATTTCCCTTCCCAGAATGTAAACCCAATAAGATAAAAGCATTGTCTACCTTATTCCGTGCTATGACCATATCTGCTCTAAAATGTACTCAGTGACTCTTCGTTAAGTGAGTCATGTCAAATAGAAAAAAAAAAAATGTACTGCTTTCTAAATGGTTACAGGGTGATAAATTTTCCAGTCAAGCAGTAAATTCATAGAATGGACATAGAAACTTGGTTTTGAATGTTTTTTATGCAAATATTTTGAATACAGTTTTACTGAAATGCTTGGATAGACATTCATGCACAGTATTATATTTTAGAAATATTGGAATAAGCATAAACTTAGAAAAGTTGGAAGTACAGTACAGTACTGGACTTATTTTGTTTTTAAATCATTTAGTAGTGTGTTGCTCAATTTTTTGATGTGTATTTCTTAATAACAAGGACATTCTCCTATATAACCAAATCCAACCACTAAATCAGGAAATTTACAATGACACATACATTACTATGGTATATTCCTTAGAATCCACTGAAGCTTCATCAGTTGTCCCAATCATGCCACTGATAGCAAAATGGTCTGTAGAATCACTCATCGTAATTAGGTCTCATGTCTCTTTATCTTTCTTCATTTTAGAACAGTTCCTTACTCTTACCTTAACTTTCACGACCTTGACACTTTGGAAAGTAAAAGGCCGGTTATTTTGAAGGATGTTCTTTAATTTGTAATTGTGAGGAACATGACAGATGTGATGCTAAGTTCTCATTGCATCCCATCATGTGGTGCCTGATTTTGATTTTTCTTGTTGCTGATGGTTTTTACCTTGATCATTTGATTAAGATGGTATCTGCTAGACATCTTGACTGTAAATGTACTCTTTTCCTTTTGTAATAGTATGTATCATGTGGGGCAGTCCCTTATGATTATGTGACACATCTTTTTTCTCATCAAGTTTTCAATTATTCATTTATTTAAATAAGTGTGTTTTCATTATTTTCAGTGGGTTATACTTTGTTACTGTTTTTACTTGATATGATACTCAAATTGCTCCCAATTTAGCCGGGAATTTGCTCAAGCTGGCTTTTGTGTCTTTTGACGTACCTTCACCATTTTTTGTGTGCTTTCTTGATTTTTGGCATAATAAGATATTCCAGGCTCATTTTATACTTCACTTGTTTTAATTCTGACTATAGTCAGCTGTTTCTCTATGAAGATTTAGTTTCATTTAGTGAAGAATGATAATTAAAGGCCAAGGTCTGAATGTTAGGTGTGTTCATTGATACGGAGGTATCATTGCTTCCAGGTCTTCCAATGGGCAGATAAGGGAATAAACATATACAACATTTACATATTTATAGCTATACTGACTTCCATATGTATGTGCATGTGTGTGTGTGTTATGAGTGTATGTGTATGTGTATACATATATATGTGTCAAAAAATGGTAAGTTCACATAATTCTCCCAGTTCTAATACTCTCTAACCATATCCTGATATGCCCCTTCGGGTGAGTTTACATGGTAATGGCTTTGTCAGCCTAACTGTGCCCCAAGTCTGGTCTGACTCTTGATTACAAATTTAAAAAAATTTTATCCATGATGGGTATTATATCCATTGAAATCTAAGAAAAGCTGTTGGCAGATGGGACATTTTGGGGTAACACATAGGGGAAAAGATTGAGAAATGTATACTTAGTATAGAAATGCATGTATAATACATTTCCACAATTATACTGTTTACATTCATTAGAATGCACCCTTTCCCCATCCCCCCCACCTGGGTTCAAGTAATCATTGGTTATGCTTTTGCTACTTTTTAAGCTACAACAAGTTTTTCAATGTTTTTAACCCTTGTACTACTTTATTATTATTTACAGGTATTTAATATATCTTATTATATATTTTGTGTAATATGTGATAGTTGAATAAAAATAGGATCAACGTATGATGTGGGAATGGGCAAAATGAGATGTTTAGCAATTTCATGCACCCTCAATAAAAATCATTGCCAAATCATTTCAAGACTGGTAAGTGTTGAGAAGCTGAGTAGGAGGAAAGCAAGCATTTGAAATGTCAGAAATAAGATGTCCACAAAAATCAGAATATGAGCTCTGCCTGATGACTGAGTAACAATTCCAGATACAAACTTAGTGTTTTCATAAACCCATGTGAGTGAATTGGCCTTCAAAATATTAAGGTCCACTTTAATGTTAGTAAAAAAGAGAAATTATAGCGAAGAGTAATTATGAGAAAAAAAAGGAACTGCATTGAGATTGGAAAAGCCAGTACGCCGGAAGTGCTGCAGGAGGGATTTCCCTGCTAGTGAAGGATAACTCATAAGTGGAAGGCAAAGTGAAAACAAAATACCTCACCTGTTAAATGCCTCGTCTGGATTTCACGCAATATCCCAGACTGGTCTTTTGAAATAACTAATCAATAACTAATTTACTGATGTTAATCATTTCAACTTATTAACTTATAAAATAAAAACATTGTATCAGTTTCCTTAATAATATACCCTTTGACATCCGGATCTAAATGCTCATTCTTTTCTTTGGCTCCACAACCCTCCAGGAATACCTAAATACCTGAGAAGCAGTTGCTTTTTCCATTCCAGCAAGAAAGAAAGCTAATGAGGAAAATAGCATTTGCCTTGAAGTAAGTTTTTCCTTAATTTTCCATCTCATTTAAAAGAAAAAAGCAAAAAGATTTCTATAAAAGAGGCACATATGAAAATCTCCTAAGAATGCTGAATGGTTTAATTAAGAGTCACTGTTATTTTCTTTTATTGATTGCAGTTGGGATATAGAGCATTAGTTTTCTATTAGTTTTTTTATTATGGTCATATGGCTTTATAAAGTAATACTATTAAACTAATATTCTACAGCATAAAAGGGAATTGGTTTATCGTGGTTTTTAATGTTTCTAGAAAGATTAATTTTGGTATAACAATTATCTTACTTCTTAATAGTACTATGGCATAAAAAGATACAGAAACTTGAGTAGAAATCCATCTTGGTTATAAACCTAGCTTTATGTTATGAAAAAGAAAAGAAAATTTACTTCAGATTCCTTGCTTTTTCATGTATTTTTTTGTTGTTCAATTGCTGTTATAAATACCATAAATGACCAAGAGTTCAGGAATTTTTTTCTCCCTTAAATATGAAGATAGAGCAAAGGTAAGGTTTCCATATTGTCAAGGAGTCCATCACTGCATTGATTTATCTTTGCCACTAGATGTCCCTGTATTGATGCTCCTTCTACCCCAGAGGCTTCTTTGAAAAGAAACTCACAAAATCAGAGATGTTTGCTACTCTTCAAGTCTTTTTCTTTCTTCTAAGTTAGCACCCTGGGACTTCCCAGATGCGATCCCCTTCTTTCCAGAGGGTTAATTCCTGAGGACTGGACAAGAATGGAATTCAGTGAAATGCGAGTTAAATTAGGTTTAGGCATTGGCCTAAATATATGCATCTGTTAACTACTCAGCCTAGAAAATGTGGGAAGCAGTATAGTTTAGATTGACAGAGAATGTTAAGCATGCTAAAATGAGTAGGGGCTTGAATATGAATTACATAATCAAAATGGCAGATAATTTAAAGTAACATTTGATAATAGTTTTATATTTATGTTTTTTTTTTTTTTTTTTTTTTTTTTTTTTTTTTTTTTTTTTTTTTTTTTTTTTTTTTTTTTT
>NW_016107317.1:7532540-7534192 GCF_001604975.1 Cebus imitator
TAGAGACGGGGTTTCACCATGTTGACCAGGATGGTCTCGATCTCTTGACCTCGTGAACCACCCGCCTCGGCCTCCCACAGTGCTGGGATTACAGGCTTGAGCCACCGCGCCCGGCCTATATTTATGTTTTTTAAAATTTTAGGTTTGGTGGTACATGTGAAGGTTGTTACATAGGTGAACTTGTGTCATGGGGGTTTGTTGTACAGCTTATTTCATCACCCCGGTATTAAGCCAGCACTCAATAGTTATCTTTTCTGCTCTTCTCCCGCCTCCCACCCTTAAGTAGACCCCAGTGTCTGTTGTTTTCTTCTTCATGTTCTTGAGTTCTCATCATTTAGCTCCCACTTACAAGTGAGAACATGCAGCACTTGATTTTCTGTTCCTGCGTTAGGTTGCTAAGGATGATAGATCCATATTCCCTTAAAAGACATGATCTTGTTCTTTTTTATGGCAGTATGGTATTTGTGTTTGGAATATGAGAATGTTTGGTGTTCTGGGAATGAATGAAAATTTCAGTAATAGACTCATACAGATAATATTGATCTTTAAGGAAATTTGTAGTTGTTGAAATCTCTTACACAGCTTCTTATTTAATTACTCTTCACTGTTTTCCATGCTTGAGAAAGATTGTGTCAGCTACCAGAAAAATGTGACAAGATAGCTTTACCCAAGCTAATTTTTTTATATAAGTTTGATTTTTGCCTCTTAGTTTACCTACGAAAGAGGAGATAACTGAATGTTTTGATTCAAAATACCTCTTGTTCAATATTAGTTTCTATGGAGTCATACTGTTGGATTGGAATAACAATAAAATATTTTTTATACTCTATTTTTAAATTATTGAACTAATTCAATATATTTTTAGTAATAAAATACAATGTTAATATAAATAATCCATTTAAAATCTGAATTGATTAAAAATTTTTGCAGCAATATTTATTATAATGGTTCATTTCAAAAATATTAGGCCTCGTATTTAAAATACTCCAGGTATTCATTTATCAATTGGATATATTTTATCTGATTTTGTGGTTAAATACTCTTTTCTCTTAAATTTAGTATTTCATGACATGTTATTTATACCTCAACATAGGGACAATTTAGGGAAATGAAAAATAAAGTAATGTCAAATAACCAAAATTAATGTAACTTAAAAAATCTACAAATAAAAATAATCTATGTTTCAGAGGTTGCTTTTGTGCAAACTTTATTCTGAGTGTTGAAGAAAAAGACACAGTGGATACCTAGTCTTCTGTTTGCCTTAATACAAAGTGATCTTTGAGAAAGGGCAAGCCCAGAGAATGGGGAGTGACTGCAGGGGACTCATAAAGATGGTTATCCAGACTGTCTCTTAAACATAGAAAGAAAAGGCCAGGCGTGGTGGCTTATGCCTGTAATCCCAGCACTTTGGGAGGCTGAGTGGGGCGGATCACCTGAGGTTGGGAGTTCGAGACTAGTCTGACCAACATGGAAAAACCCTGTCTCTACTAAAAATACAAAATTAGCCGGACATGGTGGCACATGCCTGTAGTCCCAACTACTTGAGAGGCTGAGGCAGGAGAATCGCTTGAACCTGGGAGGCAGAGGTTGTGGTGAGCCAACATCACACCATTGCACTCCAGCCTGGGCAACAAGAGTGAAACTTTGTCTCA
>NW_016107317.1:7534271-7538277 GCF_001604975.1 Cebus imitator
TACAATCTAGAAGCTGAGGAATTTGATATCCTGGACAAAACTCTTGAAAGTATTATTGAATGAAGTTTGTAGGCCCTTTCAAGAAGGAGAAGGTGATCATTGGAAATAAGCATGTGGAATAAAAAAGCCCAATTAGAAGTGTTGGAGAGGATGTGGAGAAATGAGAACTCTGATATACTGCTGTTAGGAATGTGAGGTGGTGCAGCCAGTTTGGAAAAGTCTAGCAGTGCCTCTGATGATTAAACATAGTTATCATCTGACTCAGTACATTTGCTGCTGCTTACATACCCAAGAGAAGTGAAAATATATGTGAACATAAAAACTTGCACTTCAATGTTTATAGCAGCATTATTCATAATAGCCTAAAGGTAGACACATGTTCATCAGTGAACAAATGGATAAACAAAATGTAGTGTATCTATGTAGTGTGATATTGTTTAACCATAAAAAGAAATGAGGAGCTAATGCTAATACATGCTACAAGATGAGTGAACCTTGAAAACATCATGCTATGTGAAAGAAGCCACTCACAGAAGACCACATACTATGTTTTCCCATTCACATGAAGGTTCAGAAGAAGCAAATCCATGTAAACAAAGTAGATTAGTGGTTGCTTAGGGCTGGGGGAGATAAGCCAGTGGGGTGGGATAGTTCAAGGGCATGGGGTTTCTTTTTGAGGTGGTGAAATATTCTTAATTGACTATGGTTATTGGTGCACCTACCTGTGAATATGCTAAAAGCCATTGAATTGAACACTTATTATTAAAAAAAAATTTTTTTAGAGATGGGGTCTTACCGTGTTGCCTAGGCTGCAGTGCAGTGGTGTGATCACAGCACATTCCAGCTTCCAGACTCCTGGGTTCATGTGTTCCTCCTGAGTAGCTGAGACTAGAGGTGCATGTCACTGAACCTGTCTTATTTTATATATTTGTTTTTGTAGAAGCCAGGGTCTCGCTTTGCTGCCCAGGCTGGTCTGAAACTTTTGACTTCAGCTATACCACTGTATTGAGCTCCCAAAGTGTTGGGATTACAAGGCATGGAGCACTGTGCCTAGTTAATCGAACACTTTAAATGGGCGAACTGTATGTTAGGTGAATTACATAGCAATAAAACTATTTAAAAAAGAAAAGAGTAATGCTGTTATTTGCTACAACATGATGAACCTTGAAAACATGATGCTGACTGGGAGAAGGCAATCATAAAGGATCATGTACTATATGATTCCATTTATATAAAATGTCCAGAATAGGTAAATCTACACACACAGAACTTGATTAGTGGTTGCCTAAAGCTAATGAAAAGGGAGGGATTAGGCAAGTGACACGTAAGGGGCATGTGGTTAGTTTTGGGGGTAATAAAAATGTTCTAAAATTGCTTTCAGTGATCGTTGCACAACTATGAATATACTAAAAGCCATGAATTGTATACTTTAAGCCATGAATTGTATACTTTAAACAGGTAAATTGTATGGCATGTGAATTGTATCTCAACAAAGCTGTTAAAAAAAGAATAAGCATGCATTTATTTAGCACATATACAGTAGAATGTGAAGAGGGTTTAGTAGTTCCAGACCTTAAAGCAGATGTGCCATCCTGAGTCATTCTCATATGTTCTCCCGGAATGTGGAACCTCATCCTCCTGACACATGTGGACGCTGCCTCAGTTGGTGGCTACTCTTACTCCCTTCAGGTCCCCATGTACCCTCTGTCCTTGAGTTGGAGACTTTCCTTTTTGGGATTCTGAAGAGGGAGCAAATCACATCTTCTACTTTTGCCTTTGTTCCCTTTTCTCCATGATTCCAATGAAGAAAATGCCTGTCTCTCACAATTATAGGTGTAATTTTGAACATGATTATTTGATAAAATTTCTTTTATATTTTGAAAAGAATTTAGGATGCTGTAGGTTGGGAAATAATTTGAATTCTATAGTAACAATTGACTGAATGATCCAGAAAGCTGATTGTTGAAAGTCTTCTGATGTTCCTATTATCTGGTACTACTTTTGTAAAATTAGTGATGTGAATAAGAAGGCTATCAATGGCATGTTGATCATATTTCAAAGGGTGTGAAGTAAGAATGCATTATAAATACATTGACGCCAGAACCAGAATCTAAGATAATTTTGCTAGGTTGAAGTTAGATCTAATAAGAAACCAACAGCACAGGAAAAAGGATTATATGGCTAATACTTATACATGTGTAAACCTCATAGCTTTGGTTTATTATAATCTTAATATAAATGAAAACCTTATGAGAGAAGAAAAAAGATCAATGAAGTCTTTTTTTTTTAATACTTAAGTTCTGGGGTACATGTGCAGAACGTGCAGGTTTGTTATATAGTATACACATGCCATGGTGGTTTGCTGCATCCATCACCCCATCATCTACATTAGGTATTTCTCCTAATGCTGTCCCTCCCCTAGCCCCCCGATTGCCTACTATCCCTCTCCTACCCCCCCCACCCCCTGACAGCCCCAGTGTGTGATGTTTCCCTCCCTGTGTTCATGTGTTCTCATTGTTCAACACCCATTTATAAGTGAGAACATGCAGTGTTTGGTTTTCTGTTCTTGTGTCAGTTTGCTGAGAATGATGGTTTCCAGCTTCATCCATGTCCCTACAAAAAACATGAACCCATCCTTTTTAATGGCTGCATAGTATTCCATGGTGTGTATATGTCACATTTTCTTTATCCGGTCTATCATTGTTGGGCATTTGGGTTGGTTCCAAGTCTTTGCTGTTGTAAACGGTGCCACAATAAACATACGTGTGCATGTGTCTTTATAACAGAATGATTTATAATCCTTTGGGCATATACCCAGTACTGGGATTGCTGGATCAAATGGTATTTCTGTTTCTAGGTCCCTGAGGAATCACCACACTGTCTTCCACAATGGTTGAACTAATTTACACTCCCACCAACAGTGTAAAAACATTCCCATTTCTCCACATCTTTTCCAGCATCTGCTGTCTCTTGATTTTTTAATGATTGCCAGTCTAACTGGCATGAGATGTTATCTCAATGTGGTTTTGATTTGCATTTCTCTAATGACCAGTGATGTTGAGCTTTTTTTCCTACGTTTGTTGGCTGCATTAATGTCTTCTTTTGAGAAGTGTCTGTTTATATCCTTTGCCTGCTTCTGATGGTGTTGTATTTTTCTTGTAAATTTGTTTAAGTTCTTTGTAGATTCTGGATATTAGCCTTTGTCAGATGGGTAGATTGCAAATTTTTTCCCCATTATATTGGTTGCTGGTTCACTATAATGATGTTTTTTTTTTTTTCTTTACAGAAGCTCTTTAATTAGATCCCATTTGTCTATTTTGGCTTTTGTTGCCATTGCTTTTGGTGTTTTAGTCATGAAGTCTTTTTCCATGCCTATGTCCTCAATGGTACTGCCTGGGTTTTCTCAAAGAACATCTTTATTTCATTATTTACCCAGTATTCATTCAGGAGCAGGTTGTTCAGGTTCTATGTATTTGTGCGGTTTTGAGTGAGTTTCTTAATCCTGAGTTCTAATTTGATTGTACTGTGGTTTGAGAGACTGTTATGATTTCTGTTTTTTTGCATTTGCTGAGGAGTGATTTATTTCCAATTTTGTGGTCAATTTTAGAATGAGTGTGATGTGGGGCTCAGAATAATGTATATTCTATGGATTTGGGGTGGAGAGTTCTGTTGATGTCTATTAGGTCCACTTGGTCCAGATCTGAGTTCAGGTCCTGGATATCCTTGTTAATTTTATGTTTTGTTCATCTTTCTAATATTGACAGTGGAGTGTTAGAGTTTCCCACTATTATTGTGTGGGAGTCTAAGTCTCTTTGCCAGTCATTAAGAACTTGCTTTATGTATCTGGGTGCTCCTGTATTGGGTGAGTATATATTCAGGACAGTTAGCTCTTCTTGTTGTACTGATCCCTTTACCATTATGAAATGCCCTTCTTTGTCACTTCTGATCTTTGTTTAAAGTCTGTTTTATCAGAGACTAAGATTGAAACCCCTGCTTTTTTTTTTTT
>NW_016107317.1:7539227-7573067 GCF_001604975.1 Cebus imitator
TTCTGCTTGATCAATTCGGCTATTGAAACTTGTGTATGATTCACAAAGTTCTTGCGCTGTGTTTTTCAGCTACATCAAGTCATTTATGTTCTTTTCTATGCTGGTTATTCTAGTTAATGTTTTGTCTAACCTTTTTTCAAGGGTCTTAGCTTCCTTGCATTGGGTTTAGAACATACTCCTTTAACTCGGGGTAGTTTGTTATTACTCACCTTCTGAAGCCTGCTTCTGTCAGTTCATCAAACTCATTCTCCATCCAGTTTTGTTCCCTTGCTGGTGAGAAGTTGTGATTCCTTGGAGGAAAAGAGGCGTTCTGGTTGTTGGAGAACTCAACCTTTTTGTGCTTGTTTCTTCCCATCTTCATTTATTTATCTACCTTTGTTCTTTGAAGTTGGTGACCTTTGGATGGGGTCTCTGAGTGAACATCCCTTCTGTTGGTGTTGAAACTATTTCTGTTTGTTAGCTTTGCTTCTAACAGGCCCCTCTGCTACAGGTCTGCTGGAGTTTTGCTAGAGGTTCACTCCAGACCCTGCTTACCTGAGAATCACCAGTGGGGGCTGCAGAACAGCAAATATTGCTGCCTTTTCCTTCCTCTGGTAGTTTTGTCCCACTTGGGTACCTGCCAGATGCTGGTCAGAGCTCTCCTGTATGAGGTGTCTGTCAGCCCTTGCTGGGCGGTGTCTCCCTGTCAGGATACGTGGGGGTCAGGGAGCCACTTGAGAAAGGCAGTCTGTCCCTTATCAGAGCCCAAGCACCGTGCTGGGGAATCCATTCCTCCTTCAGAGCTGCTGGGCAGGGATGTTTAAGTCTGCTGAAGCTGAACCCACAGCGTCCCTTTTCCTGGATGCTCTGTCCCAGGAAGGTAGGGGCCTTATTTATAAGTTTCTGATGGGCTGCTGCCTTTTTTCAGGGATACCCTGCCCAGCAAGAAGGGAGTCTAGTGACAGTCTGCCTGCAGAGGCCTTGCTGACCTGCCGTGGGCTCTGCCCAGTTGCTGTGTAAACTTCCTGGTGACTTTGTTTACACAGGTGAGGTTAAAACAGCCTACCTGAGCCTCAGCAATGGGGACACCCCTCCCTGCACTGGACTCAAACGTCCCAGGTCAAGCTTAGACTGCTGTGCTGCCTATGAGAATTTCAAGCCAGTGGATCTTAGCTTGCTGGTCTTCATGGAGGTGGGACCCACTGAGCTAGATAACTTGGCGCCCTGACTTCAGCCCCCTTTTTCAGGGGAGTGAGCTGTTCAGTCTCACTGGTGTTCCAGGTGCCACTGAGGTACGAGAAGAAGGAAGCAAACAAACAAAAACCTGCTGCCCAGTTTTGTGCTGGAAACCTGGGGCACTGTGGTTGTAGGCACTGGAGGGAATCTCCTGTTCTGTGGGTTGTGAAGACCATGGGAAAAGCATATTCTCTGAACCAGAGTGCCAGAGTGTCAGGAAAAGTCCCTAATGGCTTCCCTTGGCTAGGAGAGGGAGTTCTCTGGTCCCTTGCACTTCCAGGGTGAGGTGACACCCCACACTGCTTTGGTTTGCCCTCCTTAGGCTGCACCCACTGTCTAATCAGTCCCAATGAGATGAATCCAATACCTCAGTTGGAAATGCAGAGATCTCTCCCCTTCTGCATTGCTCTCACTGGGAATTGTGCACCGGAGCTGTTTCTCTTCAGCCGTCTTGGCGGAAATTCCCCAACAGAGTCTTAACCTGCCTTTGTAATTCTGTTCTATGCTTATTAGGTCAGAAAAGCCTGTAGTATTATCTTTATTTCTGGAAAACATACTGTAAGAAGGATATTGACTTAGAAAGAAAAGGGTCTGGAAATCACAGCATAAGAGTAAAGTTGAAATAAGTGGGGAAGTTTGGGTTGGAAATGCGACACTTTCCCTTGATATCCAGTCTGATGTGATCAACTTCCTCTTCTCTGTTTTCATGGTCTTTGAGACTTATAATTTTGTTCAGAGAAAAATTCGGTACACTTAAGTGTTAGATTCCTGAAGGTGGGACGATTTTCTATAGCTGCCTTTTTATGCTCTCTAGGATGGTATGAGGTGCTCATATAAATCTCAATGTCATACAGGTTTATTGAAGGGAAGAAGACTTAGACTTTAATTGTCAAATTGGACGACAGATTTAGGGGCAACTAGTGAAAGTTACAAGGTAGAAGATTTTGTTTGAATATGAGGACAAAAGTCATTGCAGAAGACCTTGTAAGGTTGTAAGTTCTTGAGGTAGGTTGATTATTGTTAAAAAGTATTTCTCATCCAACCTTGAGTGTGAATTATATTTTTCCATTCTCATTGGCATTAGGCTTGGCCACTTGAATTGTTCTGGCCAATGAAATGTGAGTGGAAGATCCAGCCCCATGGTATTCTTTGTCCTCTTTTTCCTCTGTCAGTTCGGTTAGCTTTGTTCCCAATAGAGGCTGCTCCATCAGTCTAGGTCCTAGAGTAAAGATGATATGTACATATGGGCCAATCCATGACAAACTTTTACTGTGATCAAGAAATAAATGTTGACACACAGGAGAGTGCCCAAGGTGGCTGACTAGATGTGAAGAGGTTCTTCCATTGAAAGGCACCAGATCATCAAAGTTTGAATAATGCCGTGTAAGAAGAACCTGCTGATTCTGGCTTTGGAGGAAGAAGAAGGGGACCATGAGCCTCTAAAAGCTGGAAAAGGCAAGGAAAGGGATTCTTTCCCCAGAAAGAAGCTCAGCCCTGTTGAGACCTTGATCTTAATCCGCTGAAACCTATTTTGTACTTCTGCTCTCCAAAACTGTAAAATAATAAATTTGTGTTGCTTTAAAAATAAAAAATAAAGAGACCAGACCATCAAGTAGACTGAAACACCCCAAAGACTCCATACAGTTCTTTGGAAGGAAGGTATTGAGAGTGGACTAAGGACATGGACTCCAGGTTGAAAGAGGAGGAAACTGGGAAGCCTGCATGTAGTTGCAAAGCACCAAGACTCATTCTTGGCCCTGAGTGACTCCTAGGGAAGAGGTGAGTGACACAGTTGTGCAGCAGCCCACTCTTGCCACAGACATCTAGGGTCCTAGATATAGGAGACCCCATAACACCCATAGACATCTGAGCTGGCAGGGAGAACTGCCTGGCGAGGTGGTAGGGACAGGTATCCAGCCTTCATGGAGCTCAGATTTGGTGTAGGAATGGCTGCAGTGGAGCAAAGCCATGGGTGTCCGTCCCCTAAGGCTCACCAAACTCCCGTAGGTGGCTTAATCCTTTGTTAGTTGCTAGACTTGAACAGAACAGGGTAAGTCTTGCCTATAGGATAGAGCCAGTCTGATCTGAGTGTGCCTCTGTCTCCTGGTCTCTTCCAGGGTCCCTGCATGGGCACATCTGCTTACAGCATAGCATCAGCTTGCCAGTGACAGCACCATAGCTCTATTACTGACAGACTCCTCATACTCATCAGAGTACTTTGCACATGAATCCCTGCCAGTGCACACTCACTTACAGCCTCCTCCCCACTGGCACACACCTACTCATAAGGTTGTAAGTTCTTGCCTGCAGCCTCCTTGGGCTACCTTGTGGGTATGCATGCATATGTGGACCCTCCCCCCACCTTACTGGTGCACATATATGCTGGGACCTTTGCTGTCCTGCCAGAATGCTTTTGCCAGCAGCTCCTGTTGGAGTGTTCTTGCCAGTGGACGAGAAGCATCTCGCCTCTCCATTGCAGCAGGTGCTTAATCTGAAAGGGTGAGAGGACAAAGTCCTATGCCTTGTCCTAGCTCCCTAGGGTTACAGCATGCAGCCTAGGAATGCTGAGCTGAGCCTTGAACACTTGAAAGCATCCAGAAAGGAAGCTATTGACTAAACTCAACTTATACCACAGTCAAACCCTTATGGGCATCAAAGAATATAAAAGCAAAAAGCCCCACTTTTTGCCCACACAGATAAGAAAGAACCAGCACAAAAATTCTGGCAACTCTAAAAGCCAGAGTGTCTACTTATTTCTAACTGATTGCACTAGCTCCTCAGTAAGGGTACTTATACATACAGAAATGAATAAAATGACATGGAATTCAGAATCTGGATGGAAAGAAGCTCATTGAGATACAGAAGGTTGAAACCCAATCCAAGGAAAACAGTAAAACAGTCCAAGAGTTGAAACACAGCATAACCGTTTTAATAACCAAACAGAACTTCTAGAAATGAAAAATTTTTAAAGTTGTTTATCAGTGCTAGAAGCGTTTGGATAGAAACTATGTAGTTTTCTAGATAGAGAATATACTCTCTGCCAAAAGAGATCATTTGACTTCATCTCTTCCTATTTGGATGCCTTTTATTTCTTTCTCTTGCCTGACTGCTCTGGCTAGGACTTCTAGTACTATATTTAATAGAAGTGGTGAGAGTGAGCATCTTGTCTTGTTCCAGTTCTCAGGGGGCATGCTTCCAGCTGTTGATTGTTCAGTATGATGTTGGCTGTGGGTTTGTGATAGACGGTTCTTAATATTTTGAGGTACGTTCCTATGATGCCTACTTTGTTGAGAGTTTTCAACATAAAAGAACGGTGAATTTTATAGAAAGTCTTTTCTGCATTTATTGAGATAATCTTGGTTTTTCCTTTTAGTTCTTTTATGTGGTGTATCACACTTACTGATTTCTGTGGGTCAAACCAACCTGGAGTTGCAGGGATAAATCCAACTTTATTGTGGTGGGTTAGGTTTTTGATGTTCTGATGGATTGGATTTGCTGGTATTTTTACTGAGGATATTTTTTATTTATGTTCATGAAGGATATTGGCCTAAAGTTTTCTTTCTTTGTTGTGTCTCTGCTGGTTTTGGTATCAAGATGATGCTGGCCTCATAATATCAGGGAGGAGTCCCTCTTCCTCAGTTTTTTGGGATGATTTCAGTAGGATTGATACGAGTTCTTCTGCATACAACTGGTAGAATTCAGCTGTGAATCCATCTCTTCAAGGGCTTTTCTGGTTGGTAGGTTTTTTGTTTTTTTTTGTTTTTTTTTTTTTTAAATTACGGATTCAATTTTATGATTCTTATTAGTCTATTCAGGGAGTCATTTTCTGCCTGGTTCAATCTTTCAAGGTTGTGTGTTTCCAAGAATTGTTCATTTTTTTTCTAGGTTTTGTAGTTTGCATGGATAGAAGTATTCATAATTACCTCTGGGGATTTTTTGTATTTCTGAGGGGTCATGGTAATACGACCTCTGTCATTTCTGATTGTGTTATTTGGATATTCTCTCTTTTTTCTTTATTAGTCTAGCTGGCAGTCAATCAATCTTACTTATTCTTCAAAACACCAACTTTTGGTTCCATTGATATATGGTTTTTTACATCTCAACTTTATTCACTTCAGGTCTGATTTTAGTGATTCTCTTCTGCTAGCTTTGGGGTTGGTTGGTTGTTGCTTTTCTAGCTTCTCTAATTGTGATATTAGATTGTTAACTTGAGATCTCTGAAACTTCTTGATGTGAGCATTTAGTGCTATAAACTTTCTTCTTAATGCTGTTTTAGCTGTGTCTAGAGATTCTGGTATGTTGTATCTTTGTTTTCATTAGTTTCAAAGAATTTCTTCATGTCTGCCTTACTTTTACTTTACCTAAAAGTCATTCAGAAGCAGGTTGTTTAATTTTCATGCAATTGCATGGTTTTAAGAGATCTTCTTGGTATTAGTTTCTATTTTTATTGTGCTCTGATCTGACAGTGTTGTTGGCATGATTTCGAGTTTTTGGAAGTTGCTGAGGGTTGTTTTATGGCGACGTGTATGGTCAGTATTAGAGTATGTGTCATGTGCAGATTAAAAGAATGTATATTCTATTGTTAGGTGGTGATACGGTTTGGCTCTGTGTTCCCGGTGAAATCTCACCTTGAATTGTATAATCCCCATGTGTGAAGGGTGGGACCAAGTGGAGATAGCTGAATCATGGGGTCAGTTTCCCCAGTGCTGTTCTCATAATAGTGGTGAGTTCTCATGAGGTCTAGTGGTTTTATAAGGGACTTCCTCCTTAACTTGGCACTCACTGTCTCCCCTGCTGCCATGTAAAGAGGTGCCTTCCAACATGATAGTTTTCTGAGGCCTCCCCGGCCATGTGGAACTGTAAGTAAGTTAAGCCTCTTTTCTTTATAAATTACCCAGTCTCGGCTATTTCTTCATAGCAGCGTGAGAAATAACTAATATTAGGTGAAGCATTCTGTAGATGTCTGTTTGATCCATTTGGTCAAGTGTTGAGTTTAGGTCTTAACACGAGGACCTACTTGAGGGTGGAGGGGGAGAGGAGAGTGAGGATTGAAAAACTACCTATAAGGTATTATGCTACTATCTTTTTGACAAAATCATTTGTATACCAAACTCCAGCAACATGCAGTATACCCATCCATGTAACAAAGCAGCACATGTGCCCTTTAAACCGAAAATAAAAGTTGAAAAAGAAAAAAAAAACCCAGAACTAAATGTTATTGTAAGCTACTAATTTTTTGCTTGTTTTCCTATCATAGCTTCGCCCAGTCTATATTAACTGATATTGTTCCTCTGAAGACAAAGAGGGAAATTATAACTAGTGTTCCTGCAGAGGAAATTCATATTTAGGGTAGTAGTTTTAATTAGGTCTCTTCAAACTGTAAGCATCCATGAGAACCATTCATAATAATTTCTTTGGGTTCTTCTCTCTGAAACTGCATTGTCCACCAATGGTTCTCTACATTCAACTATACATTCAGGCTCACAAAACTACCATAGCCACACTTGATACCAGTCCACCTGGAGGGAGGCTTAACTTGTTGGCAGGGTAGTATTAGGTGCTCCCTGTCATTAAGACTCCTTTGAACAGTTAGCACAGCTAATTTAGCCTCTGGAGGTACTTTCTGTCCAAATGACAGCTCAGATGAAAGAAGATGAAATCTATGTGCGTGTAGGTGTGGAATCTAATTTAAACGCCTTATATTCCAGAGGAGCTAAAGTCCCTTGGGACAATTCCATAGGCATAG
Organism: Cebus imitator; assembly: GCF_001604975.1. NCBI lineage: Eukaryota > Metazoa > Chordata > Mammalia > Primates > Cebidae > Cebus > Cebus imitator. Next base: position 7,546,189 of record NW_016107317.1, read on the forward strand.
CATTAGTTGAAGTTCTGCATTCATCTTTACAACTAGTTAGGCAACTTTAAAGAAATTTTATTTCTCTAGGTCTTTGTTTTCCATGTGTAGAAAATGGGGAGGCAAAGTCAAATGATTTCAAAGAGAATTCTTGACTCTGATATCTTCAGGTTTTGGAGTGAGGCCTCTTAATGAAGATAGACACAAATTATTAAATTGAGAATAAAATTTGGCCCAAGGATTATAGTTATGGTAAAATTAAATTTTAACTGGTCAATACACAAAAGTCTGGAGGATAATTTTGTTCTATTTATTCAGTTTTCAAGTTCTATAACTGTAAAGATCTGTTAAATATAAGCCATGTACCAGATTTTATATTTAGGAACCCTGTTTTAATCTACATCTGCTTGTGGGAATTAATTGACAGTGTTTCTGGTGTTTGATTTTTTCCCCCTTCTTTTATAATCACTGAGATACAAATTTTATATTGTAGGCTTTTAAACAAAGGAAGAAAGTTACATTTTTGATTATTTTTAAATGACTCTTCATTTATGCTAAGGATTCTGCTTTTTTTTGATATGATGCAGTACTTCAAGAATCACTGTGACAAATGCAAGCAATATCAGAGCCCAGGAAAGACACTTTCTTGGATGAACTTTGTCATTATGCCTTATCGAAGTTGCATATTTAAATGATAGCAATGCACTGAAGCAAAGAATAGGTGGATGTGCTCTGGGTCTGAGCAGTAACCTGGATACCTGGTCTACCAGTGTTTTTCCTCATAACTGCTATGTACATGCACAGTGTCCTAGTATTCAGGGAAATGGCATGGAGGCATGAGGATGTTTTCCCCATTGAATACCTTGAAATAGGCAATGATACTTTAAAAAATCATTAAAAATTATATTCCAGGGAAAGCTACTTCACCAGGGCAGATATTCTTGTGTAACTGTATATCCTGCTGGTGGGTCTGGAGGTCCTAATCCCACAAAAGGTTACCAGAATTGGAGATGATGTGGCTCTTTTGTTCACCTCTCTTAAATCTTTTGATAATGTTAGTGATATTCCCAGTATATTGAACACATATAAATTGAACCATGTAGTCAGAAAGTAACTTCTTTGAAATTTCATTGTTGTTTTACACTTATTCAGTAAAGCTGGTAAGTTTTCTTGTCTTGCCCTGAAAATGTGTGCAGTCAAATGAATTTTGTAGGCAATCTTAAGTAATTTAGAGTCGATATCCAAAAATAAAAACAGTCCTGCATAAGAGCCATTAATCTTCATTAAGAGATGAAAATTGATTTAAAATGGAATATCCTCTTCCTCCTGCAATCAAAGCCTGCTAAAGTCTAGTGGATACCAATATCTAGTAACATAATAAGCCTTTTACTTACATTATTGCAAGAAATCTTCCTACAAACTCAAAAAGGTTTTGCAAATGAGGAAACCAAGTCTCTAGGGATGCAGTAACTTGCCTGAGGCTGCAGGGCAAATACCTGGCTATGCCAAAATTTACACACAAAATTCTTTGACTCTGTAGCCCATGACTTTTTCATATAGACAGTTCTCAGTCTCAGAACAAGGATTATCATGGGTGCAACTTGGGGGCCACCACAAAATATGTAACAACATTGCAATTGCTGACCATGTCATAATTCCAAGTCTCTCCCATTTGCTGAAATCAGAGTAGAAATATTCATATGAAGATCTCAAGTCTGGTGAACAAAGCTTGTTTGAAGACTAAGGGAATTTTATTGTAAACTTATGGATCTTGTGATGGGCAAAATTATTTTTGTCCTAAATGAAACACAGAATAAGAGATGGAAAAAAGAGAAGGGATTGTTCTTAGAAATTTACTCAGCCGCTGAGGTTGGTTGATAATTTCATTCTATAAAACAAATTATTAGTGACCCAAGGACTAAGACAATTTACTTACAACTTCACAAGAGCAAATAATTTAACTCTCTGTCATGGAATTGGAAAGCAATTGTCCATTAGATTAATTTTTGGGAAAGAAAACTTGTGTACTAGATGAACCAGATACGTGGTGTTTACCCATGTAGCTCAAGCTGCAGAGAAAATGTTTATTCAGCAGATATTGGATGAATATATCTACAGCAATTAAGTGACGTCTAAGCATTATTTTGCAGAGATTTTTTTTGGTGATAGAACACTGTGGGACCTCGCAGTACTGCGACTCATGAGTTGACTGATTCTACTCCCTGTTGATAAAACTATGGATTAGCCTAATAGTAGTTTCCGTGTGTTGTAAGCAGAGATACATATATTGCCTTGCTTCAGTTTCTTGGTAGACTTAATCCATTGAAACTGAAATGTATCCCAACGGTATTTTTTCTAAAATAGGATTTCCAAATTTCCTCATTGTAAACATAATAAAAATCCACTATAGATAATTGAAAAAATCAGAGGATAGAAAAATTTTAACTTGGTCATTCTAAGGCAATAATAATGAACCTTTTTGATGTTAATTCTTCCTTTGGTACAGCTGGGCTCAGGGTGTATATACAATTTCATTATCTCTTTTTTCTTAAGATAAGCCATTTTTGTTATAAAATTAAATATATATATTTTAAATTAATAATCTTAAAAACTATCCAATCAGTGTTGAGATTTTCTCAGTCATATAATATATATTTGTTTTGTTTTGTTTTTAACTTTTAGAGTTCAGGGGTATAAGAGCAAGTTTGTTATATAGGTAAACTATGTGTCATGGGGGTTTGGAGTACAGATGATTTTGTCACTCAGGTAATAAGTATAATATCCAACAGGTATGTTTTCTGATCCTCTCCCTCCTCCCCCTCACCACCTTCAAGTAGGCCAAGTGTCAGTTGTTCTTCTCTTAGTGTCCAAGTGTTCTCATGGTTTAGCTCCCACTTGTAAGAGAGAACATGTATTTGGTTTTTGTTCTGCATGAGTTTGCGTAGGATAATGGCCTCCAGCTCCATGTTGCTGCAACAGACATGAACTCATTCTTTTTTATGGCTGCATAGTATCCCATGGTGTATATGTACATTTTCTCTTTTTAATTTTATTTTTCCATAAGTTATTGGGGTGCAGGTGGTATTGATTACATAAGTTCTTTAGTGGTGATTTGTGAGATTATGGTGCACCCATCACCTAAGCAGTATATACTTTACCATATTTGTAGTCTTTTATCCTTCATCCCCCTCCCATTCTTTCCCTCAAGTCCCCAAAGTCCATTGTATCATTCTTTACATGTGTGTATATATATATATATATATATATATTTATCATATATAATATAATATGCATTATATATTAATATATAATATATATTAATATATAGTATATATACATATAATATATATTATACAATATATAAGATATATATATTGTATAATATAAGTATATTATATATTAATGTATAATATACAATATATTAATATATAATGTATATTATATATTAATATAATAATATATAATTAGATATATATTGATATATAATATATATTAATACATATATAATACATATAATATATAATAAATACAATATAATATATAATATATAATAAATATATAAAATATATACTATATATATAATATATATTATATATTTATATTTTGTTGCACATCAGGTTCTGAGGCACATGCACAGAACTTGCAGGATTGTTGCATAGGTACATACATGGCAATGTAGTTTGCTGCCTCCATCCCCCCATCACCTATATCTGGTATTTCTCCCCGTGTTATCCCTCCCCAGCCTCCCTACCCCTTGCTGTCCCTCCCCAAGTCCCCCAAACAGACCCCAGTGTGTGATGCTCCCCTCCCTGTGTCCATGTGTTCTCATTGTTCAACATGCACCTATGAGAACATGCAGTGTTTGATTTTCTGCTCTTGTGCCAGTTAGCTGAGGATGATGGTTTCCAGATTCATCCATGTCTCTACAAAGTACAGGAACTCATCATTTTTTATGGCTTCATAGTATTCTATGGTGTATACGTGCCACATTTTCCTTGTCCAGTCTATCATTCATGGGCATTTGAGTTGGTTCCAGGGCTCTGCTATTGTAAACAGTGCTGCAGTGAACCTACATGTGCATGTGTCTTTATAGCAGAACGATTTATAATCCTCTGGATATATACGCAGTAATGGAATTGCTGGGTCAAATGGAATTTCTATTTCTGGGTCCTTGAGGAATCGCCACACTGTCTTCCACAATGGTTGAACTAATTTACACTCCCACCAACAGTGTAAAAACATTCCTATTTCTGCACATCCTCTCCAGCATCTGTTGTCTCCTGATTTTTTAATGATCACCATTATAACTGGTTTGAGATGGTATCTCAATGTGGTTTTGATTTGCATTTCTCCAATAACCAGTGATGAGCATTTTTTCATATGTTTCCTGGCCTCATATATGTCTTCTTTTGAAAAGTGTCTCTTCATATCCTTTGTCCACTTTTGAATGAGTTTGTTTGCTTATTTCTTGTAAATCTGTTTTAGTTCTTTGTAGATTCTGGATATTAGCCCTTTGTCAGATAGGTAGATTGCAAAAATTTATTCCTATTCTGTTGTTTGCTGGTTCACTCTAATGATTGTTTCTTTTACTGTACAGAAGCTCTGCAGTTTAATTATGTCCCATTTGTCTATTTTGGCTTTTGTTGCTAATGCTTTTGGTGTTTTAGTCATGAAGTCCTTGCCTATGCCTGTGTACTTAATGGTTTTGCCTAGGTTTTCTTCTAGGGTTTTTATGGTGTTAGGTCTTATGTTTGAGTCTTTAATCCATCTGGAGTTAATTTTACTGTAAGGTATCAGGAAGGGGTCCAGTTTCTGCTTTCTGCTAATGGCTAGCCAGTTTTCCCAACATCATTTATTAAGCAGTGAATCCTTTCCCCATTGTTTGTTTTTGTCAGGTTTGTCAAAGATCAGATGGTTGTAGATATGTGGCATTGCCGTCGAGGCCTCTGTTCTGTTCCATTGGTCTGTATCTCTGTTTTGGTACCAGTATCATGCTGTTTTGATTACTGTAGCCTTGTAGTATAGTTTGAAGTCTGGTAGCATGATGCCTCCAACTTTGTTCTTTTTTCTTAGAATTGTCTTGGCTATGCAGGCTCTCTTTTGGTTCTACATAAAGTTTAAGGCAGTTTTCCCAGTTTTGTAAAGGGGGTCATAGGTAGTTTCATGGGGATAGTGTTGAATCTGTAAATTTCTTTGGACAGTATGGCCATTTTAATGATATAGATTCTTCCTAACCATGAGCATAGAATGTTTTTCCTTCTGTTTGTGTCCTCTCTTATTACCTAGAGCAGTGGTTTGTAGTTCTCCTTGAAGGGATCCTTGACATCCTTTGTTAGTTGTATTCCTAGGCATTTTATTCTCTTTGTAGCAATTGTGAGTGGCAGTTTGTTCTTGATTTGGGTGTCTTTAAGTCTGTTATTGGTGTATAGGAATGCTTGTGATTTCTGCACATTGGTTTTACATCCTGAGACTTTGCTGAAGTTGCTTACAGTTTAAGGAGATTTTGGGCTGAGACAATGGGGTCTTCTAAGTACACAATCATTTCGTCTACACATAGAGACAATTTGACTTCCTCTTTGCCTATTTTTTTCTTGGCTGATTGCTCTGGCTAGAACTTCCAATACTATATTAAATAGGAGTGGTGAGAGAGGGCATCCTTGTCTAGTGCTAGATTTCAAAGGGAGTGCTTCCAGTTTTTGCCCTTTCAGGATGACGTTGGCTGTGGGTTTGTCGTAAACAGCTGTTATTATTTTGAGATATATTCCATCGATACCTAGTTTATTGAGAGTTTTTAGCATGAAGGTTATTGAATTTTGTCAAAGGCTCTCTGCATTAATTGAGATAATCATGTGTTTTTTGTCTTAGGTTCTGTTTATGTGGTAGATTATGTTTATAGACTTGCGTATGTTGAACCAGCCTTGCATTCCCAGGATGAAGCCTACTTTATCGTGATGGATGAGCTTTTTGATGTGCTGTTGCATTCAGTTTGCCAGTATTTTATTGAAGATTTTTGCATCTCTGTTGATCACGGACACTGGTCTGAAGTTTTCTTTTTTAGTTGAGTCTCAGCCTGGTTTTGGTATTAGGATGATGTTGGTCTCATACAATGATTTGGGGAAGATTTCTTCTTTTTGGATTGTTGGGAATAGTTTCAGAAGTAGTGGTACCAGCTCCTCTTTGTATGTCTGGTAGAATTCAGCTGTGAACCTGTCTGGACCCTAACTTTTTTTGGTTGGTAGGCTGTTAATTGCTGCCTCAACTTCAGCCCTTGTTATAGGTCTATTTAGGGTTTCAACTTCTTCCTTGTTTAGGCTTGGGAGGGTACAAGTGTCCAAGAATTTATCCATTTCTTCCAGGTTTACTGTTTTATGTGCATAGAGTTGTTTGTAGTAATCTCTGATGGTAGTTTGTAGTTTTGTGGAATCGGTGGTGATATCCCTTTTATCGTTTTTTATTCCATCTATTAGATTCTTCTCTCTCTTCTTTTTTATTAGTCTGGCTAGTGGTCTATTTTGTTGATCTTTTTTGAGAGCCATCTCCTGGGTTCATTGATTTTTTTTTTTAAGGGTGTTTTTTGTGTCTCTGTCTTCTGCAGCTCTACTCTGATCTTAGGTATTGCTCGTCTTCTGCTAGGTGTTGAGTCTTTTTGATCTTGCTCCTCTGGCTCTTTGAATTTTGATGACAGGGTGTCAATTTTAGGTCTTTCCTTGCTTCTCATGTGGGCATTTATTGCTATAAATTTTCCTCTAGTCACTGTTTTAAATGTGTCCCAGAGATTCTAGTATGTTGTGTCTTCATTCTTGTTGGTTTTGAAGAACATCTTTATTTCTGCCTTCATTTCATTGTTTATCCAGTCAATACTCAAGAGCCAGTTGTTCAGTTTCCATGAAGTTGCACAGTTCTGAGTTAGTTTCTGAATGCTGAGTTCTAATTTGATTGCACTGTGGTCTGAGAGACTGTTTGTTATGATTTCTGTTCTTTTGCATTTGCTGAGGCATGATTTATTTCCAATTATGTGGTCAGTTTTAGGGTAGGTGTGGTGAGGTGCTGAGAAGAATGTATATTCTGTGGATTTGGGGTCAAGAGTTCTGTAAATATCTATTAGGTTTGCTTGGTCCAGATCTGAGTTCAAGTCCTGAATATCATTGTTAATTTTTTGTCTCGTTGATCTGTCTAATATTGACAGTGGAGTGCATTAAGAACTTGCTTTATGTATCTGGGTGCTCCTGTATTGGGTGCGTATATATTTAGGATCATTAGCTCTTCCTGTTGCATTGACCCTTTTCCATTATGTAATGACCTTCTTTGTCTCTTTTGATCTTTGTTGGTTTAAAGTCTGTTTTTTCAGAGACGAGGAATGCAACTGCTGCTTTTTTTTCCTCTCCATTTGCTTGGTAAATCTTCCTCTATCCCTTTATTTTGAGCCTATGTATGTCCTTGCACATGAAATGGGTTTCCTGGATACAGCACACCAATGCGTTTTGACTTTTTATCCAATTTGCTAGTCTGTGTCTTTTGACTGGGGCATTTAGCCCATTTACATTTAAGGTTAATATTGTTATGTGTGCATTTGATCCTGCCATTTTGATGCTAGCTGGTTGTTTTACCTGTTAGTTGATGCAGTTTCTTCATTGTGTTGATGCTCTTTATGATTTGGTACATTTCTTGCAGTGTCTGGTACTGGTTGTTCCTTTCTATGTTTAGTGCTTCTTTCAGGAGCAGGCCTGGTGGTGATGAAATCTCTCAGCAATTGCTTGTTGGTACTGGATTTTATTTCTCCTTCACTTAAGAAGTTTAGTTTGGCTGGATATGAAATTCTAGGTTGAAAGTTCTTTTCTGTAAGGATGTTGAATGTTGGCCCTCACTCTCTTCTGGCTTGTAGGATTTCTGCTGAGAGATCTGTTGTGAGTTTGATGGGCCTCCCTTTGCGGGTAACCCGATATTTCTTTCTGGCTGCCCTTAGCATTTTTTCCTTCATTTGAACCCTGGTGAATCTGAGGATTATGTGCCTTGGGCTCCTCTTCTTGAGGAATATCTTTGTGGCATTCTCTGTATTTACTGGACTTGAATGTTGGCCTGTCTTGCTAGGTTGGGGGAGTTCTCCTGGATAATATCCTGAAGAGTGTTTCCCAGCTTGGATTCATTCCCTCCATCACATTCATGTACACCTATCAAATGTAGATTAGGTCTTTTCACATAATTCCATATTTCTTGGAGGCTTTGTTCATTTCTTTTCATTCTTTTTTCTCTTATCTTGCCTTCTCGTTTTATTTCATTGAGTTGATCTTCAATCTCTGATATCCTTTCTCTTGCTTTGTAATTTGGCTATTGAAACTTGTGTATGCTTTGCAAAGTTCTTGTGCTGTGTTTTTCATCTCCATCAAGTCATTTATATTCTTTTCTAAGCTGTTTATTCTCATTAGCATTTTGTCAAACCTTTTTTCAAGGTTCTTAGTTTCTTTGTATTGGGTTAGAACATCTTCTTTTAGCTCAGAGAAGTTTGTTATTACCCATCTTCTGAAGCCTGTTTCTGTCAATTAATCAGACTCATTCTCCATCCAGCTTTGTTCCCTTGCTGATGAGGGGTTGTGATCCCTTGGAGGTGGAAAGGCTTTCTGGTTTTGGGTATTTTCATCCTTTTTGTTCTGGTTTCTTTCCATCTTTGTGGATTTATCTAACTGTGGTCTCTTTAGTTGGTTACTTTCAGATGAGGTCTCTGAGTCAATGTCCTTTTTGTTGATGATGAAGTTATTTCTCTTTTTTTAGTGTTCCTTCTAACAGTCAGGCCCCTCTGCTGTAGGACTGCTGGAGGTCCACTCCAGACCCTGCTTACCTAGGAATCACCTGCAGTGGCTGCAGTACAGTAAAGGTTGCTGCCAGTTTCTTCTTCTGTTATCTTTGTCCCAGAAAGATATCCACTGGTTGTCAGCCTGAGCTCACCTTTATGAGGTGTCCCTTTGGATATACAGGGGTCAGGGAGCTGCTTGAGGAGATAATTTGTTGCTTATAGGAGTTCAAGTGCTGAGCTGTGAGCTCCATTGTTCCGTTCAGAGCTGCTTGGCAGGTACGTTTAAGCCTACTGCAGTGGAACTCATAACCACCTTTTTTCTCAGGTGCTCTGTCCTGGGAAGGTGGGGCTTTATTTATAAGTTCCTGACGTGCTGCTGCGTTTTTTCAGAGATGCCTGCCCAGTGAGGAGATAGCCTAGTTACAGTCTGCCAGCAGAGGCATTGCTGAACTGCCTTGGGCTCTGCCCAGCTACTGTGTGAACGTCCTTGCAGTTTTGTTTATAGAAGCATATTTAGATGGCCTCTGTAACGGGGGTCTGTCTGGGTAGTGGTGGACTGCCTGGGTGGTGGTGGACTGCCTCAGTAATGGCAGATGCCCTTTCCCCAACAGAGCTGGACTGTCCTGGGTCCAGGTGTGCTTGCTGTGAAACTCTCAATCCAGAGCATTTCAGATTGCTGGTCTTTGTGGGAGTGGGACCCGCTGAGCCAGATCACCTGGCTCCCTGTTTCAGCTACCTTTTTTTTTCAGTTGAATGAGTGCCTCTGTCTCCCAGGTGTTCCAGGAACCAGTTGAAATGGCTGCCCAGATTTGTGTGACTTTGTATGTGGAGACCTGCTGTGCTGGCTGAAAGAACTGTGCCGGAAACTTGTTGCACTTTTCAGCCTGGGAATCTCGTCTGTGGGCAGTAAAAACTTGTTTGGAAAGGTGGTGTTCACTAACCTTCTGCCTTGTTCTCCCTGGAAACTGCACTCCAGAGCTGTTCCTATTCAGCTATCTTGGATCTGGGACATTGTATCATTCTTATACCTTTGCATCCTCATAGCTTAGCTCCCACATATCACAGAGAATGTTTGGTTTTCCACACAACCATACAGTGTTTGGTTTTTCATTCCTGAGTTACATCACTTAGAATAATAGTTTCAGTCTCATCCAGGTCACTGATGATTAATGCTGTTAATTCATTACTTTTTATGGTTGTGTAGTATTCCACCCTAAAAAATACCACAGTTTCTTTATCCACTTGTTGATTAATGAACATTTGGGTTCATTCCATGATTTTGCATTTGTAAATTGTGTTGCTGTAAACATGCATGTGCAAGTGTCTTTTTTGAATAATGACTTATTTTCTTCTGGGTAGATACCCAGTAATGGGATTGTTGGATAAAATGGTAGCTCTGCAATTAGCATTTTTTTTTTTTTTTTAAAGAGGGAATTTTGCCCTTGTTGCTCAGGCTAGAGTGCAGTGGCACGATCTTGGCTCACTGCAACCTCCACCTCCTGGGTTCAAGCGATTCTCCTGCCTCAGCCTCCCAAGTAGCTGACATTACAGGCATGTACCACCACGCCCAGCTACTTTGGTTTCTCCATGTTGGTCAGCCTGGTCTTGAACTCCTGACCTCAGGTGATCCACCCACCTCCATCTACACAATGTTTTCCATAGTGGCTGTACTAGTTTACATTCGCACCAGCAGTGTAGAAGTGTTCCCTGATCATTACATCCGTGCCAACATCTGTTGTTTTTTGATCGTTTGTTTATGGCCATTCTTGCAGGATTAAGGTGGTATTGCACTGTGGTTTTGATTTGCATTTCCCTGACCATTAGTGATGTTGAACATTTTTTCATATGTTTGTTGGACATTTGTATATCTTTTGAGAATTGTCTATTCATGTCCTTAGCCCTTGCTTTCTGGTTCTTGGTCATGAAATCCTTGCCTAATCCAATGTCTAGAAGGGTTTTTCCAATGTTATCTTCTCTAATTTTTATAGTTTCAGGTCTTAGGTTTAATTCTTTAACAAAATGCACCAGATTCAGGTGCCTCTTCCGAGTTCTGGCCAGGAGGCTCTGGCTGGATTCTAATTGTTACAGAGTTTAGCTGGAGACTTCTTTCTCCCCATGGCATTTTCCCCCTTGCTCCTCTGGCTGCAGTCCCAAAGGATTCCTGTGGTACCAGGCAGGAATGGGCTGCTTGGGGACCCTGTAGCCTTTCCCACTGCTTCCTCTACCCCTGTGTATTGCTGGGCTCTCTAGATTGACTCGTTCCTAGGTAAGGTCATAAACTTCTCCTGCCAACAGATCTTCAGTTTCCCCAGTGGGGGTGTGTGTTTGGGAGAGGAGGATCGCCCTTTCCCACTTCCTCTGTTGGGACACTCACTGTATTTGGATTTTCTCCCAGCTCCTGCAAGAGCAGTCTACTTCCTTCAGATGGTCTGACAGTTCTCTTGGGATTCCTGGTTTGTTCTTGCCATTGATATGGAGCTAAAATTCATGACAGGAGCCTGTGCACCCTGCTCTGTCCATCCAAGTCGGAGCTGCAATCTAGTCCTGCCTCCCATCCACCATGATGATCCCTCTCCCTCTTCCTATTCTTTATATGTCTGGTAAAGTTTGGCTCAGAATCCATTTGGTCCTGAGCTGTTTTTGTTGGTAGGCTTTTTTGTTACTGATTGAATTTTGGAACTCGTTATTGGTTTGTTCAGGAATTCAATTTCTTCCTGGTTCAGTCTTGGGAGGTTGTTATATGTCTAGGAATTATCAGTTCCTTCTAGATTTTCTAGTTTGTGTGCATAGTCATGTTCATAGTAGTCTCCAAGGATTTTAAAAATATTTCTGTTGGGTCAGTGGCAACATCCCCTTTGTCATTTCTGATTATGCCTAATTGCATCTTTTCTCATTTTCTTATAGTTGTCTAGCTAGCTCTATCAATCTTACTCATCTTTTCAAAGAACCAATTTCTGGATTCATTAATCTTTTGTTTTCTTTTGTGCGTGTGTCTCAATTTTTTTCAGTTCAGCTCTGATTTTGGTTATTTCCTGTCTTCCACTAGTGTTAGGGTTGGTTTGCTCTAGGTTCTTTAGTTTTTCCAGTTGTGATATTCAGTTGTTAGTTTGAGATCTTTCTAACTTTTTCATGTGGGCATTTGGTGCTGTTAAACTTTCCTTTTAACGTTGCCTTAGGTGTGTTCCAGGGATTCTGGTATGTTGTAGTTTTGGTCCCATTAGTTTCAATGAATTTCTTGATTTTTGCCTTAATTTCATTATTTACTGAAAAATTCAGAAGCAGGTTGTTTAACGTCCATGTGATTTTATGGCTTTGAGTGATTGCCTTAGCATTGATTTCTATTTTTGCTGCCATGTGGTTTGAGATCATGGGTAGTGTATTGTTAGTTTCTTTGAATTTGCTGAGTATTGTTTTATGTTCAGTTGCGTGGTCAGTTTTGGAATATGTGCCATGTGTAGATGAGATGAATATATATTCTGTTGTTGTTGGATGGAGAGTTCTGGAGATGTCTATTAGGCTCAGTTGGTCAAGTGTTGAATTCAGATCCTGAATATCTTTGTTAATATTCTGCCTCAGTATTCTGTCTGATACTGTCAGTCGGGTGTTAAAGTCTCCCACTATTACTGTGTAGGAATATAAGTCTCTTTGTAGTTATCTAAGAACTTGCTTTATTAATATGGCGCTCCTGTGTTGGGTGCATATATATTTTGAATAATTATGTCTTCTTGTTTAATTGAACCCTTTTCCATTACATAATACCTTTCTTTATCTTTTTTGATCTTTGTTGGCTTGTAGTCCACTTTGTCTGACATTAGGCTTGCAACTCCTGCTTTTTTCTGTTTTCCATTTGCTTAGTAGATTTTTTCTCCATGCCTTTATTTTAAGTCTATGCATGTCATTGTGTGTGAGATGGGTCTTTTGAAGATAGCATAGCATTGGGGTGTTGCTTCTTTATCTAGCTTGACACTCTGCGCCTCTTAGTTCGAGGCATTTAGCCCATTTACATTCAAGGTTAGTATTAATATTTATGGATTAGATTCAGTTATCATGTTGATAGCTGGTTATTATGCTGGCTTATATGGTTGCTTTAGTGTCACTGCTCTGTTTGCTTAAATGTATTTATGTAGTGGCTGGTGACGGTCTTTTCTTTCCATATTTAGCTCTCCTTTCTGGATCTCTTAAGACAGGTCTGGTAGTAATACATTCTCTCAGCATTTGCTTGTGTGAAAAGGAGTTTATTTCTCCTTTATTTATGAAGCTTAGTTTGGCTGGATATGAAATTCTTGTTGGGAAGTTTTTTTTAAGAATGCTGAATATAGGCCCCCAATCTCTTCTGGCTTGTAGGATTTCTGCTGAAAAGTGTGCTGTTAGCTTGATGGGGTTCCCTTTGTAGGTAACCTGCTCTTTCTAACTGCCCTTAACATTTTTTTTTCTTTCATATCAAACTTGGAGAATCTGATGATTATATGTTTGGGAGATGGTCTTCTTGTGTAGTGTCTTGCAGGGGTTCTCTGTATTTCTTGAATTCGAATGTAGTTTTCTCTAGTGAGGTTGGGGAGTTTTCATGGATGATATCCTAAAATATGTTTCCAAGTTTCTTGCTTTCTTCCTGTCCCAGGGATGCCAATCAATCATACATTTGGTTACTTTACAAAATCACACATTTCTTGGAGGTTATGTTTGGTATTTTAAATTCTTTTTCTTTATTTTTGTTTGCCTTGGTTATTTTAGATAGCCAGTCTTTGAGCTCTGAGATTTTTTTCCTCAGCTTGGTCTATTCTGCTGTTAATATGCACAATTGCATTATGCAATTCTTTTTTTTCTTTTTGAACAAGTCCTCCAACATTATGCAATTCTTGGAGTGTGTTTCTCAGCTCTATCAGATTACTTTGGTTCTTTTTTATAATGGCTATTTCATCTATAAGCTCCTGTATTATTTTGTTGTGATTCTTAGGTTCCTTTGATTGCATTTCAGTGTTCTTCTGAATCTCCATGGTCTTAGCTCCTATCCGTATTCCGAATTCTATTTCTATCATTTCAATCATTTCAGTTCAGTTAAGATAGTGTGGTCATTTGGAAGAAAGAAGACACTCTGGCTTTTTTAATTGCCACAGCTCTTGTGGTAGTTATTTTCAATCTGTGTGAGCTGATGTTCCTTTAACTGTGGTGTTAATTGAGTAGAGTCAGTTGACTTCCTTTCTGTGTTTTCAGAGGGTCAAAACTTTGTTCAGGGTGTTTATTTGTAGCTGAATTCTTGTTTTTGGTTTCACAGGGTGAGTGTATTAGCAAAGTATTTTCGGTATTGATGTTTTGTGCTGTGATCCAGTAGGTGGTGCTTAAGTGCAATGGCTGGTAGGTAGGCTCTTGGTCAGCAACATTAGCTCCCCTCTGTTTCTTCACAGTTGCAGTCTCACTCCCTCTCACTGTTCTGAAAGTGTGGGTTTATCTCCCACTTGGGTGCTGGCTGCCGATCTCAGCTTGGCACTCCTGGGCTGCACACTGCAGCTCTAGGGTAATCTCTGGCTTACTTTCCTTCCCTAGCTTGGAGGCAGCAGGAGAAGGGACTTTAGCAATAATTGTAGCAGAGGGTCTTTCACTTGTCTCTTTGGGCTCCATCCCAGAAATATGCAGAGCTGCTATTCATCAGTGTAATTAGCCTGGGGTGGGGCGGCTGAATGGTGGGTCCACACCAATGGGGCCCTGCCTGGTGATGAGCAAGGGCTTTGGGTGGGACCTGGGGGAGACAGACTGGCCTCTTCTCCTTAAGGCAACTGCTGCTTGCTGGAAGTGTGATTAAAGCCCTCAGGGTCTTTGCTTCTTTCCTGGTCTGAAGGTAGCAAGGGCAATACCGTGGCAAGGGGTCTTCTGGTTGCTTCTGGAAGCTCCACCTCAGAGAAATGCAAAGCAGCTGCTCTCAGGAATGTTCAGCTGGGGGGGCGGGCAGCTGCTCTCCTGGCCTGATCTGGGGGCTCTGCTTGTTAAAGAACAGGGTGTTGGTCCACGGTTCAGAGATGAGAGACTGGGCTCCTCTCCTCAGGGTGACTGTGGTGGGCTGGAAGCTTGAGTGAAGCCCTTAGACTCTATTTTTTAATCCAGACTGAGGGCAGCAGAGGCTGAAACATTGCTGTGGCAGGGGGTATTTTGGTTGCTTCTGGGAGCCCCTCACCAGGGAAAAAGAGTCACTACCAGTCAGTGTGTTTAACCATGGGTGTGGCAGCTGTTCTGCAGTCCCATGTGAGGGGCCCTGACTGTGAAGAGTTGTGGGGGCAGTAGGGAGGGAAGGCATCACAAAGAAGAGAGACTGGATTCCTTTTTGTATGGTGGCTATGGTATGTTGGAGGTGCCAGTGTAGCTATCGTGCCCTGTGTTCCTTCCCCAGCCTGTGGGAGGTTAGGGTGGTATTACCATAGCTGCAGAGGCAGAGGGGTTGTGGGTTGTCTCCAGGATTTCCTCCTCAGAGAAATATAACACCACCTCTGTGACACTAAAGTGTTCAGGGAGGGACAGGGTAGTTTTGCTAGAGTCCCAGGTTGGGTGGCCCTGTCCGGTGATGAGAAGCCGGGAGAGAAGCCCATGTGAAGAACAGTCCAGTCACTTTTCCATGGGAGGGTTGCACTGTTCTGGGGAACCATGCCACTCCCTAATCACCACGTACTCTCCAGGGCAGAAGGCTATACCAGCAGGGGCTGTGAGATGGCAAAAATGGTGGTCAGCCTCTCCCTCTGCAAGCTTCCGTCTCGAGGAAGTGTAGATCTCCCACTAGCCCAGAGCCCTGGTTGGAGGAGGGCAGTGGGGTAGGGGGTAGCTGGAGTCCCAGATAGATGGGTTGCACTCAATGAGGAGAAGTGGGATCAGGGACCCATGTAAAAAACAGTCTGGCCACTTTACCGTGGGTCAGTTGTGCTGTGCAGGGCATCCATGCCACTTCCTAATCACCACTTGCCCTCCAGAGGCTGAAGGCTATAGCAGCAGAGACTGCAAGGCAGCAAAAATTGGTGGCTGGACTCTCCCTCTGCATACTCCATCCCAGGGAGGTGCAGAGTTGCTTCCAGCCTGAGAGCCGTGGTTGGGGTTGGCTGGAGTCCCAGGCTGTGGGGTCCCACCCAGTGAGAAGGAGCAGAACACACATAAAAACAGTTTGACCAAATATCCTTGATGAACATTGATGTAAAGATCCTCGACAAAATGCTTGCAAAACAAATCCAGCAGCACATCACTGGTGTATATACAGGGAACTAATTCACCACGATCAAGTAGGCTTCATCCCCAGGAAGCAAGGTTAGTTCAACATATGCAAATCAACAAATGTGACTCATCACATAAACAGAACAAAAGACAAATACCACGTGATTATCTCAATAGATGCAGAAAAGGCTTTTGATAAAGTTTAACACCTCTTCATGTCAAAAGCCCTCAATAAACTAGAAAATGAAAGAACATACTTCAAAATAAGAGCCATCTATGGGAAACCACAGCTAACATAATATTGAATGGGCAAAATCTGGAAGCATTCTGCTTGAATAGGCACAAGACAATAATGTCCTCTCTTACCACTCCTATTCAACATAGTATTAGAATCCTGGCCAGAGCAATCAGACAATAGAAAGAAATAAAAGGCATCCAAATATGAAGAGAAAAGATCAAATTATCTTTCTTTGCAGACAGTATGATTCTATAGCTAGAAAACTCCATAGTTTCTATCAAAAAAAAATCTTAGAACTGATAAACAACTTCAGTAAAGTTTCTGGATACAAAATCAATGTAGAAAAATGGGTAGCATTTATATAAACACACAATATCCAAGTGGAGAGCCAGGTAAAGAATGCAATCCCATTCACAGTTGCCACAAAAAGAATGAAATACCTAGGAATACAGCTAACCAGGGAGGTGAAAGATCTCTACAATGAGAATAATAAAACTCTTTTCAAAGAAGTCAGAGACAACACAAACAAATGGAAACCATTCCATGCTCATGGATAGGAAGAATCAATATGGTTAAAATGGTCATACTACACAAAACAATTTCCAGATACAATGACATGGGTAGTTTGATAAGAATAGCATTGTATAGGACTAGGAAAAACTATTTTAAAATTCATATGGAGCCCAAAAAGGCCGAAATAGCCAAGGCAATCCTAAGCAAAAAGAACCAAGCTACAGGCATCACGTTACCCAACTTCAATCTATATTACAGGTCTACAGCTACCAAAACAGCATGGTACTGGTACAAAACAGACACATAGACCAATGGAGCAGAAGAGAAAGCACAAAAACAATGCCACATACAACCATCTGAAATCTGACAAAACTGAAAAAAACAAGCAATGAGAAAAGGACTCCCCATTCAATAAATGTTCCTGGGACAACTGGCTAGTCATATGCGGAAGATTGACCTTGGACTCCTGTCTTAATTAAACCCCATACAAAAATCAAGATGGATTAAATATTTAAGTACAAAACCTAAAACTATAAAAACCCTGGAAGATAACCTAGGCAATATCATTCTGTACATCCAAACTGGCAAATATTTCACAACAAAGATGCCAAAAGCAATCGCAACAAAAGCAAAATTTGACACGTGGGATCTAATTAACATAAGAGCTTCTTCACAGCAAAAGAAAATACCAACAGAGTAAATGGACAACCTACAGATGAGCAGAAAATATTTGCAAACTATGCATCTGACGAGGGTCTAATATCCAGCATCTATCTGTTAGGATTTTAAACAAATATACAAGAAAAATCAACCCTATAAAAAGTGGACAAAAGACATGAGCAGACACTTTTTTCTTTTTCTTTTTTTTCAGCTCCTAAGTCATCCTTATTTAGTCCTATGAACAGACACTTTTCAAAAGAAAACATGCAAGTTTTTTTTCACGTGCCCAGCAAGCATATGACAAAAAAAGCTCAGGGTCACTAATCATTAGAGAAATGCTAATCAAAACCATGATGAGATTCCATCTTAGACCAGTCAGAAAGCCTATTATTAACAAGTAAAAAAATAAGGCCAGGTGCAGTGGCTCATGCCTGTAATCCCAGTGCTTTCAGAGGCCAAGAGGGGTGGACCACTTGAGGTCAGGAGTTTGAGACCAGCCTGGTCAACATGGTGAAACCCTGCCTCTACTAAAAATATAAAAATTAACCCAGCGTGGCAGCACACGCCTGTAATCCCAGCCGCTGAGGAGCCTCAGGCATGAGAATCACTTGAACTTGGGAGGTGGAAGTTGCAGTGAGTTGAGATTGCGCCACTACACTCTAGCCTTGGCAACAGAGAAAGACTCTGCTAGGGAAAAAAAAATGTCAAAAAATAACATGCTGGTGAGGTTGCTGAGAAAAGGGAACGTTTTATACACTCTTGGTGGGAATGTGAGTTGGTTCCACCATTGTGGAAAGTAGTATGGCCATTCTTCAAAGAGGTAAAAACAGAACTACCATTTGACCCAGCAATTCCATTACTGGGTGTATACCCAGAGGAATGTACACCATTGTACTATGAAGACACATGCATGTAAATATTCATTGCAGCACTGTTCACAATAGCAAAGACACAGAGTCAACCTAAAAGCTCATTGACACACTGGATAAAGAAAATGTGGTACATATGGTCGGGCGCCGTGGCTCATGCCTGTAATCCCAGCACTTTGGGAAGCTGAGGTATGGATCACCTGAAGTCAGGAGTTTGAGACCAGCCTGGCGAACATGATGAAACCCTGTATCTACTAAAAGTACAAAAATTAGTAGGACATGGTGGCTGGTGCCTGTAATCCCAGCTACACAGGAGGCTGAGGCTGGAGAATTGCTTGAACCCAGGAGGTGGACGTTGCAGTGAGCTGAGATCACACCACTGCACTCCAGCCTGGGTGAGAAGAGCAAGACTGTTTTTCAAAAAAGAAAAAGAAAATGTACATAGACACTAGGAATACCATGCAGCTATAGAAAAGAATGAAATCATGTCTTTTGTGGGAGCTGGAGTCCATTATCCTTAGTAAACTAACCCAGGAACAGAAAACCAAATACCACGTTTTCACTTAAAGTGGGAGGTAAATGATGAGAGGTCAGGGAAGAAAGGAAGTGAACAACAGACAGCTATTTATTCTGCTCATCTTTCTCCTCCCACCTTCCACCCTTAAGGGTGGAATAAATAACTATTGGGTGCTAGGCTTAGTACCTGGTGATGAAATAATCTGTGCAGCCTAATAATCCTGCACATGTACCCGTGGACCTCAAATAAAAGTTAAAACAACACGGAAAAAAAACCCTTAAAAAACAAAACCAGTCTGGCCTCTTTTCTGTGGGAGAGCTGCGCTGTGCAGGTGCTCCGTGCCACTCCCTAATCTCTGCTTGCTCTCCAGTGCATGAATGCTACAGCAGCGGGGGCTGCAAGATGGCAACAGCGGCAGCGGCCTCTTCCTCTGGGAGCTCTGTCCCGGGGAAGTGCAAAGCTGCTACCGGCCTGAGAGCCCTGGTGTGGAAGGAGGAGACGGGGTGGCTGGAGTCAGGGTTTGTGGCCCAGGGTTGGGTCATGCCGGTGAGGGGGATCAGGATTGGGGAACTATGTAAAAAACAGTGTGGCCGCTTTTCCACCAAACGGCTGCATTGTGCAGGAGATCAGCTGTGGGCTGCCAGACAGCAAAAGGAGCAGTTGGCCTTTCCTGGGAGCTTTGTCCCAGAGAAATGCAGAGCTGCAACCGGCCTGAGAGTCCAGACAGGCGGTGGCTCTTACCCTGTAAGAGGGTAAGACCAGTGGATCTTACCCTGTAAGATGCAGCAGTGGCGAGGTCTGCAGTTGCTTCTCAGTGACTGGATTAGGCTCCTTTCTAGGGGGAGTGCATGGGGAGCCTGACTTTCTCTGCTGCCCCAGCTGCAGCTGCTAATGCAGGGATGCCCGGGGATTCTAGGCTTCCGGGACTCCACATGTGGCATGTGCCTGAGTCGGGGCTATGTCCAGGCTCCACGCAGTTCTCCATGTCAGACTGGAGGCCCCAATGGGCTGGGCTCACAGGGGAATCCCCTGAGCCCAGGCTGCAGAAGTGTGGGTCCCCAGGGACTCTCACTCACTCTCCTCCCCGCTTCTCCCGCTCAGGGAAGCAGCACCCCCTGACTCCCTGCCACTCTCTGGTATGAGGTTTTCCTGTCTCACTCCTCTCCGTTCTCTGTGCGTCATTTCCTTGATAAATCCCAATGTGGCCACAACCAGATCTTCAATGTATTCTGTTGAAGATCTAATAATTACTTGTCACTCTCTCCTCTCCATGACAGTGGTGCACACTAGTGGTCTCTAGTCAACTTTTATTTTAGATTCAGGTGGTAGATGTGCATGCAGTTCATTACATGGGTATATTGCATGATGCTGAGGTTTGGGGTACAATTAACACCATCACCCAACTACTGGAGCATAGTACCCAGTAGTTTCACTCCTTTCCCCCTTCCCTCCTTCTTCCCTCTAGTAGTCTTCACTTTTGATAGCGGCCATTTTTATGTCCATATGTACCCAATGTTAAGCTCCCACATATAAGTGAGAACATATGGTATTTGCTTTTCTGTTTCTGCTTTAATTTGCTTAGGATAATGGCCTCCAGCTGTATCCATATTGCTACAAAGGACAAGATTTCATTCATTATAGCTGCATAGTATTCCATGGTATATATGTGCTATACATATTCTTTATCCACTCTGCTGAGTGGTTGATTCCATGTCTTTGCCATTGTGAATGGTGCTGCAATGAACATAGGAATGCACGTGTCTTTCTGGTAGAATGAGTTATTTACTTTTGGATACACACACAGTAATGGGATTGCTGGGTCAAAAGGTAATTCTGTTTTAAGTTCGAGAAATCTCCAAACTGCTTTCCACAGTGGCTGAACTAAATTACATTCCCACCAGCAGTGGACAAGTGTTTCCTTTCTTCCACATCCTCGCCAACATCTGTTTTTTGACTTTTAGTAATAGCCATCCTGATTGGTGTGAGATGGCATCTCATTGCAGTTTTGATTTGTATTTCTTTGGTGATTAGTGATGCTGAGCATTTTTTCATATCCTTCTTGGCTGCTTTCATTTCTTCTTTTGAGAAGTGCCTGTTTGTGTCTTTTGCCCATTTTTTAATGGAGTTTTTTTTGTTGTTATTTATGTTCCTTATAGCTTCTAGATATTGGATGTGTGGTTTATTGGATGCATAGTTAGCAAAATATTTTCTCCCACCCTGTAGATTGTTTGTTTACTGTTGATAATTCCTTTTCCGGTACAGAAGTTCATTTGTTTAATTAGGTCCCACTTGTCAATTTTTTTTTTTTGGTTGCAGCTGCTTTTGAGGACTTAGTCATAAATTCTTCCCCAAGGCTGATTTCCAGAATGGTGTTTTCTAGATTTTCTTCTAGTTTTCTTCTAGTTTGATGTCTTACATTTAAATCTTTAATTCATCTTGAGTTAATTTTTGTATATGGTACAAGGAAGGGGTCCAGTTTTATTCTTCTGCATATGACTAGTCAGTTATCCCAGTACCATTTATTGAATAGAAATTTCTTTCCCCATTGCTTATTTTTGTCAACTTTGTTGAAAATCAGATGGTTGTAGGTGTGTGACTTTATTTTTAGGTTCTCTATTCTGTTCTATTGGTCTATATGTCTGCTTTTGTATCACCCCTATGCTGTTTTGGTTACTGTAGCCTTCTACTATAGTTGGAAGTTAGGTAATGTGATACCTCCAGCTTTGTTTTGCTTAAAATTGCTTTGGCTATTCAGGGTCTTTTTTTGGTGGCATATGATTTTTAGCATAGTTTTTCATTCTGTGAAAAATGACACTGGTAGATGATAGGAATAGTGTTGAATCTGTAGGTTGCTTTAGGTAGTAAGGCTATGTTAATTTGGCTCTTCCAATTCTTGTGAATGGAATATTTTTCCATTTGTTTTGTCATGTTTGATTTATTTCAGCAACTGTTTTATAGTTCTCTTTATAGAGATCTTTCACCTCTTTGGTTAGATGTATTCCTAGGTATTTTTTTTTATGGCTATTGTTAATAAAACTGCATTTTTGATTTGACTCTCAATTTGAATGTACTTGGTGTATATAAATGCTACTGAATTTTATATATTGATTTTGTATCCTAAAATTTTATTGAAGCCGCTTATCAGTTCTAAGAGCCTTTTGGTTGAGTCTTTAGGGTTTTCTAGGTATGGAATGCTATCTGTAAATAGAAGTAGTTTTAAGTTCTTATTTTTCCTGTTTGTATGCCTTTTATTTCTTTCTCTTGCCTTATTGCCCTGGCTGGCACTTCCTGTACTATACTGAATAGAAATGATGAGAATGGGCCTGTTCCTTGTCTTATTACAGTTCTCAGGATGAATACTTCCAGTTTTTTCATGCTAAGTCTGATGTGGACTGTGGGTTTGTCGGAGATGCTGCTTATTACTTCGAGGTATGTTCCTTAAATGCCTAGTTTCTTGTCAGTTTTTATCATTAAGCTATGTTGGATTTTTAAAAAAGCTTTGTCGGTGTCTACTGAGACAATTTTATGGTTTTTGTTTTAATTCTGTTTATATAGTGGATTACTTTTATTGATTTGCATATGTTGAGCCAACCTTGCACCACAGGAATGACTGTTACTTAATCACGGTAGACCAGCTTTTTGTTGTGTTCCTGTATTTGGTTTGCTGATATTTTGTTGAGGATTTTTGCATCAGGAATATTGGCTTGTAGTTTAATTTTCTTATTTTATCTTTGTCAGATCTTAGTATCACGGTGATGCTGGCTTTATAGGATGATTAGAAAGGAGTACTTACTCCTCAATTTTTTGGAGTAAATTCAGTAGAATTAGTACTAGTTCTTCTTTGCACATCTGGTAAAATTTGGCTGTGAAGCCATTTGGTCCAGGGCTTTTCTGGTTGGTAGGTTTTTTTTTTTTTTTTTTTTTTTTTTTTTTTTTTTTTTTTTTTTTTTTTTTTTTNTTTTTCCCATTTATTTATTTTATTGTATTTTAGGTTTTGGGGTACATGTGAAGAACATGCAAAATTGTTGCATAGGAACACACGTGGCAGTGTGATTTGCTGCCTTCAATTACAGAACTCAATGGTGGTCTGCTCAAGGTTTCAATTTCTTCCTAATTCATTCTTGGGAGCTTGTGTGTTTCCAGGGATATTTATCCATTTTCTCTGAATTTTCTAGTTTGTGTGCCTAGAGGTGTTCATAAAGTCTCTGAAGATTGTTTGTATTTCTGTAGGGTCAGTTGTATTGTCACCTTTGTCATTTCTGATTGTATTTATTTGGATTTTTGTTGGTTTTTCTTTGTTAATCTAATAGTGGTCAATGGATCTTCTTATCCTCTCAACGACCTAAGTTTTGGTGTTACTTATTCTTTGTATGGATTTTTTGGTAATAAGTTTATTCAGTTTTGCTCTGATTTTAGTTATTTCTTTTCTACTGCTAGTATGGGGTAAGTTTATTTATTTATTTTTTTAATTTCTCTAGGTGTGATGTTAATTTGGGATCTACTCAACTTTTTGAGATAGGCAGTTAGTGCTAAACTTTCCTCTTAATAATGCTTTTGCTGCACCTCGGAGATTTTTGTATGTTGTGTCCTTGCTTTCCTTAATTTCATTTTTTTTTATTTCTGCTTTAATTCTGTTGTTTACCCAAAAGTCAGTCAGTAGCAAGTTATTTAATTTCCATGTAGTTGTCTGGTTTTGATAGATCTTCTTGGTGTTGATTTCTGTTTTTAGTCCACTATGGTGTGAGAGTATAGTTTGTATGATTTTGATTTTTTCAATTTATTGAGGTTTTTGTGGCAGAACATGTAGTTGATCTTGGAGTATGCTCTGTGTGCAGATGAGAAGAATGTATAATCCGTGGTTGATGAGTGGAAGATTCTGTAGATGTCTATTAGATCCAATTGGTCAGTTGTTGAGTTTAAGTCCAGAATTTGAGGCTGAGCGTGGTGGCTGACACCTGTAATCCCAGCACCCTCGGAGGCCTAGGTAGGTGGATCACAAGATCAGGAGATTGAGACCATCCCGGCTAACATGTTGAAACCCCAGATCTACTAAAAATACAAAAAATTAGCCAGATGTGGTGGCACATGCCTGTAGTTGCAGCCGCTTGGGAGGTTGAGGCAGGAGAATTGCTTGAACCTGGGAGGGGGAGGTTGCAGTGAGCCGAGATTATGCCACTGCACTCTAGCCTGAATGACAGAGTAAGACTCTAAAAAAAAAAAAAAAAAAAAAAAAAAAAAGTTGTAATTTCTTTGCTAGTTTTCTCCCTCCATGGTCTGTTAAATGCTGCTAGTAGAGTGTTTATGTACTCTGTCATTATTTTGTTACTAAGTCTTCATAGCTGCTGATTTTATGAATCTCAGTGTTCCAATGTTGGGTGCACATGTTTAGAATAGTTAAGCCTTCTTGTTAAATTGCACTCTCATTATGTAGTGTTCTCCCTTGCCTTTTTCTTTTTAACTGCTGTTTGTTTACAGTCTGTTTTGTCTGAAATAAGAATAACAACCCCTGATCTGTTTTGTTTTCCATTTCCATGATAGACATTTCTTCACCCCTTAGTTAGACTGTAGTGTTGTTATATGTGAAATGGTTCTCTTGAAGACAGAAAATTTTTTAAATCCAGTTTGGCACTCTGTGCCTTTTTAGTGCTTTAATGCTTAGATCATTTGCATTTAAGGCTAATATTGATATGTGAGGTTTTGATTCTATTGGGAAGTTGTTAGTATGTTGCTTTGTAGTTTCTATTGTGTGATTGCTTTATAGGTTATATACTGAAGTGTGTTTTTGTGGTAGCAGGAAATTGTTCTTTCATTTCCATGTTTAGAACTTGCCTTAATGATCTTGTGTAAGGCTGGTCTAGTGGTATCAATTTTTTTTAGCATTTGCTTACCTGAAAAAGCTTTTTTGTTTTGTTTTGTTTTCCCCACTTATGAGACTTAGTTTGGTGGGTTATGAAATTCTTGCTTGGAATTTCTTTTCTTGAATGCTGAAAATAGGCCGTCAGTCTGTCATGGTTTGCCAAGTTTCTGCTGAAATATCTGCAGTTAGCCTGATGGGATTACCCTTGTATGTTATCTGACCTTTTACTCTGGCTCCCTTTAAGATTTTTTTCTTTAGTGTTGACCTTAGACAGTCTGGTAACGATATGCCTTGGTGATGTGCATTTTGTATAGTATCTCGCAGGTATTCTCTGGATTTTTTTTTTTTTTTTTTGTATCTGGATGTCTAGCTCTCTAGCAAAGTTTAAGAAATTTTATGAATAAAATTTAAATATATTATTAAAATATATTTTCTAGATTATTAAATATATTTTAAAACATATATTTTAACGTTCATATGTTTCATCATGTGGCTAAATCCCAATTTAACATTCTTCTGTTAATGGATTATTATTTTTGATGCCATGAAGACTGCAATAAATATATTTGTGTATAAAACTTATGTTTGATATTACGGTTTTGTGTTAGGTACCATCCACATAGTAGAATTACTGAGTCAAAGGACAAATATTTTAAATTCTTTAATGTTGTTTCTCAAGAAATGGCAGAAATAGATCATAATATGGAGACATGGATCAAAAAATTACTACTATTTTGAGGGGTTAATATATAACCTAAGTTTGTTTTTTTTTCTTTTTATATTTTATTTTTTATGAGAAGACCTAAGGTTAATGGAACAGTGTAACATAACTCCTTATGTTTAACGTACCTATTTTGAAGGAACTCAAATTATTTTATTGCATTAATTTACATAATTCTTTAAGGTAGTTGGTAAGTTTATTATATTATAGTTGAAAAAAAAAATGGAGCTAATGCTTTTGTTTAAATTCATTTAACTAGGGTTTGACAGAGCCCTAAATGGAATTTTTACTTTTTTTTTTTCAAAAATCTTACTTGCTCTGTCTTTGTGATCTTAATATAACTTTTATCAGGAAACTATACAGCAAAGTGAAAAAATTATAGATGCCACAAATACATCTCCTCTTTAATAGATTTACAACAAAAAAGAGAAGGAATGAAAGGGTATAAAGCTGAAATTCCCTCTTTTTAAGGTGTTCTAAAGAATTCATGTAAATAACAGATTAGCATGTGCAGTTTTTCCTGCTTGGATACATTTATGCGTATTTTAAATGGACTTCATTCTGGAGTGATGTAAAAATTGTTATTTAGAGGCGGGTCTTGCTTTCTTTCTATATTATTTTCCTTGAACTCTAGATGGATAAGCGTATATTTACATACATTTATAAGAATGTTTAGATTTTTCCAATACAGTCTTCAGTCAATAAATGTTTATTTAAAACAATGTTTTGTCTTTTTCCTTTACTTTCTTTTTAGAGACAGGGTCCTGGTTTGTTACCTGGTTGGAATGCAGTAGCATGATCAAAGATCACTATAATCTCAAACTCCTGGGCTCAAGCTATCCTCCTGCCTCACTTCCTGAGTAGCTAGGACTACAAGGTGTGCACCACCATGCCTGGCTAGCTTAAAAATTTATTAATTTTTTTGGTAGAGATGGGGGTCTCTGTATGTTGCCCAGGCTGTTCTCAAATTCTTGGCCTCAAGTGATCCTCTCACCTTAGCCTACCAAAGCATTGGAATTAACAAGCATGGGCCACTGCACCCAGACTTATTTTTCTTATTATAGAAGAAAAGCACACATTGCGTTGTAAAAAAGATCCCAGATATTTTAAACTTACTAATAGTATCAGTTTCATTGGTTTGTTGAAAGGATTAAATATGTAGAACTGAACACAATGCTGTGTATTTCATGTATGAGCAATAAGTATTAGCTATTGGTAATATTAGACTTGAAGATTGACATAGCAGAAAGCTAAAGAGGGAGGGAAGTCTAATTTCAGGGAAGGAGTAGTTGAAGTGAGTGGCTGTATGGTCCAGATTAGGAAGCTGGAGAAGTGGTTGAAATAGGTTAGCAGAAGAATATGGTTGGACACTTTTAATTAGGAGGAGAGAAGGATAAATAAAAGGAAGCTGTGGGCCGGGCACGGTGGCTCAAGCCCGTAATCCCAGCACTTTGGGAGGCCGAGGCGGGTGGATCACGAGGTCAAGAGATCGAGACCATCCTGGTCAACACGGTGAAACCCCGTCTCTACTAAAAATACAAAACATTAGCTG
>NW_016107317.1:7573092-7610679 GCF_001604975.1 Cebus imitator
TGTAATCCCAGCTACTCAGGAGGCTGAGGCAGGAGAATTGCCTGAACCCAGGAGGCGGAGGTTGCGGTGAGCCGAGATCGCGCCATTGCACTCCAGCCTGGGTAACAAGAGCAAAACTCCGTCCCAAAAATAAATAAATAAATAAATAAATAAATGAAATAAAATAAAAGGAGGCTGTGAACAAAGAACCTGATAGCAGAAAACCTGCTTTTAAAATAGCTTTTCTTTTTCATTTTGACATATTTCATAAGTAACACTAGAGAAAAATTACAACCACAACAAATAAGGCAAAAAAAAAAAGCTTAAGGATTAGAAAGGAAATAACACAATAGCAATTTTAACAGATGACTTAACTGTATACATAAAAATTCAAAACTACCTACGGATAAGCTATTAGAATTAATAAGTGAATTTAGCAAAGCCATCCAAATGAGACATGCATATAAATTGACAAGTTGATTATTAAATTTAAGGGGAAATATAAGACAATCTTGAAGGACAAAAAAGGTGGAAGGCTTATATTAATGGTTAACAAGATTGATTTTAATCCTGAATTAATTATTATGGTGTATTATTTATGTAAGCCTAGGCAAATCGATCAATGAACAAAAAACACAGATTCAACACACAGACCCACCTCTAATTCATGGCAAATGTGACATTGAAGAGCAGTGGGAATATGACAATTTTAAAAATAAGTGGTTCCCCATATGGGAAAAAGTAAAATTTAAGACCTGCTTCACAGGCTACCTCAAAATCAGTTTGAGGTAGACTTTATTGCTAGGAGTGAATGGTAAAACACGAAAATTTCTAGGAGATAACATTGAAGAATATCTTCATGACCTTGGGGTAGGGAGTAATTTCTGGAAAAAGACACAAAAAGTGCTTACTATGAAGGCAAATACTAATAAATTGTCCAACATTAAAATGATGAGCTTCTGTTCATCAAAAGATATGATCTAATAACAGGCATGACACAGCATGGGAAAAGATATCAGTGGTGCACACAACTGCCAAGGCATTCAGCTAGAACATTAAGAACTCCTACAGATCAACAAGATACAGACAGAAAATTGAATAAAAATGGACAATTGACTTGAACAAGCACTTCAAAATATAAGATGTCCAACCAGTTAATGAATAGAAAAACTGTTCCAATTCATTACTAACCAGGGAGATATAAGTTAAAATCACAATAATGTAGCATACAGCATCTACCAGAATACTTAAAAGGAAAAAGACTGATAATCCCAAGTGTTGAAGAGGATGTGGAAAAAATAGAACTCTTTTACACCGATAGTGAAAGTGTAAGTTTTGGTCCTTGTTTTGGAAAACTGACAGTATTTACTAAAGATGAATAGGAAGATACTCTATGACTTAGCAGCTCTACTCCTAGGTACATATGTTTATGGAAAGACATATAAAAGAATGTTTATAGCAGCAGCTTTATTTATAAGAGCCAACACAAATATGTATGTATATTTTCACCTAAAGACATATATATATATAACACAACAATGTTCATTGCGGTTTCATTTATAATAACCAAAAACTGAAAATGATTTAAATATCCCCTATCAGGAGAATGAATAAATCAATTATATTGTATTCACATGATCATACAAAGCAATACTGTAAGAAATGAAAATGAATGAACTATAGCTACATGCAGTAACATGGATGAATCTCACAAACATGATTGAGAGAAAGTAGATACATAAAATAATATAGACTATATAATTCTACTTATATAACCTTGAGAACCCAGCAAAAATAATAGCTACAAAAATTAGTGATAGAAAGTGGTTATCTTTGGAAAGGAAGTGGATAGTGGTTTTGACATTGGGGGTTTCTTGGGTACCATTATCATCCTGTTTTGATGGGAGTGGTGGTCACCTGGACAAATTTACTTTGTGATAATTTATGGTGCCATACAGTTATGATTTGTGTATTTTTCTGTGTGTATATTATATACTTCAGTGGAAATTTCATTTTAAAAAGCCAATTGTATTTTATTATACTTTAAGTTCTGCGGTACATGAGCAGAATATGCAGGTTTGTTACATAAGTATACACATGCCATGGTGGTTTGTTGCATCCATCACCCCGTCATCTACATTAGGTATTTCTCTTAATGCTATCCCTCCCCTAGCCTCCCACTCCTTGATGTCCCCACCCTCTGACAGGCCCCAGTGTGTGATGTTCCCCTCCATGTGCCCATGTGTTCTCATTGTTCAACATCCACTTATGAGTGAGAACATGCGGTGTTTGGTTTTTTGTTCTTGTGTCAGTTTGCTGAGAATGATGGTTTCCAGCTTCATCCATGTCCCTGCAAAGGACATGAACTCATCTTTTTTTTATGGCTGCATAATATTCCATGGTATATATGTACCACATTTTCTTTATCTGGTCTATCATTGATGGGCATTTGGGTTGCTTTCAAGTCTTCACTATTGTGAACAGTGCCACAATAAACATACATATGCATGTGTCTTTATAATAGAATGATTTATAATCCTTTGGATACCTAGTAATGGGATTGCTGGGTCAAATGGTATTTCTATTTCTAGATCCTTGAGGAATTGCCACATTGTCTTCCACAATGGTTGAACTAATTTACACTCCTACCAACAGTGTAAAAGCATTTCTATTTCTCCACATCCTTTTCACATCTGTTGTTTTCTGATTTTTTAAGGATTGCCATTCTAACTGATGAGAAATGGTATCTCATTGTGGTTTTGATTTGCATATCTCTAATGAGTAGTGATGAGTTTTTTTCTTATGTTTGTTGTCTACATACATGTCTTCTTTTGAAAAGTGTCTCTTCATATCCTTTGCCCACTTTTTGATGACGGGTTTTTTTTTTTTTCCTTATAAATTTAAGCTCCCTGTAGATTCTGGATATTAGCCCTTTGTCAGATGGATAGATTGCAAGCATTTTTTACCATACTGTTTGTTGCCCGTTCACACTAATGATAGTTTCTTTTGCTGTGCAGAAGCTCTTAAGTTTAATTAGATCCCATTTGTCAATTTTGGCTTTTGCTGCCATTGCTTTTGGTGTTTTAGTCATTAAGTTCTTGCCCATGCCTATGTCCTGAATGGTTTTGCCTAGATTTTCTTCTAGGATTTTTATGGTGTTAAGTCTTAAGGTTAAATCTTTAATCCATCTGGAGTTAATTTTTGTCTAAGGTGTAAGGAAGGGATCCAGTTTCAGCTTTCTGCATATGGCTAGCCAGTTTTCCCACCACCATTTATTAAATAGGGAATCCTTTCCTCCAGTGCTTGTTTTCATCAGGTTTGTAAAAGATCAGATGGTTGTAGATGTGTGGTGTTATTTCTGAGGCCTCTGTTCTGTTCCATTGGTCTATATCTCTGTTTTGGTACGAATACTGTGCTGTTTTGATTACTGTAGCCTTGTAGTATAGTTTGAAGTCAGGTAGCATGATGCCTCACACTTTGTTTTTTTTTTGCTTAGGATTGTCTTGGCTATGCGAGCTCTTTTTTCTTTCCATACGAAGTTTAAGGTGGCTTTTTTCAGTTTGTGAAGAAAGTCAGTGGTAGCTTGATGGGGATAGCATTGAATCTATAAATTACTTTGGTTAATCTGGCCATTTTCATGGTATTGATTCTTCCTAACCATGAGCATGGAATGTTTTTCCATCTGTTTGTGTCCTCTTTTATTTCCTTGAACAGTGGTTTGTAGTTCTCCTTGAAGAGGTCCTTCACATCCCTTGTTAGTTGTATTCCTAGGTATTTTATTCTCTTTGTAGCAATTGTGAATGGGAGTTCACTCATGATTTGTCTGTTTGTCTGTTATTGGTGTATAGGAATGCTTGTGATTTTTGCACATTGATTTTGTATCCTGAGACTTTGCTGAAGTTGCTTATCCGCTTAAGGGGATTTTGGGCTGAGATGATGGGGTCTTCTAAATATACAATCATATCATCTGCAAATAGAGACAAATTGAATTCCTCTTTTCCAAATTGAATACCGTTTATTTCTTTTTCTAAGCCAATTGTATTTCTAAATGACAGCAGTTTTATATTTTTGCTATTAATAATAGCAAAAGGTAAGTTCCTAGGAATAAGTCTAGCAAAAAATGTTCAAGCTTCGTATGAAAGAAAATTATTAACTTTCTTTAAAGATATTAAAACTACTCAAACACATGAAGAGAAAACTCATGTACAAAGAGCACAATTCAATACTGTAATGATGTCAAGCTCATATACCCTTACCTATAAATGTAATGCAAGTTCAATAAATGTCTCAAAGCATTTTTTGAAATGCTTCTAAAACTCATTTATAAGAACAAAGGACCAATCATAGATCACTAATGAAGAAAATTAGTAAGATATGAATTTGTCTTACCAGGTTTCAAGACATTATTAATGTGGAGCAGTTAAAATTCTCATACTTATGAAGTTATAGGAATTATAACAGCATGGTGTTGATGCAATATGCTATTCGCATGGGAACAGAACAGAGAAGTTAGAAATGGAGAGTGACCAGTGCTTATATGTACCCTCAATATATGATGTAGTGCCATTGCAGATCAATGGGAAAGGATGAACTTTTATAAATTGTGGGGGGCTAAATGTTTAATAATATAAAAAAATTAGATCCCTACATCATGTCAGACACAAATAATACCTAGTAGATTAAAGACTTAAGTGTGAAAGGCAAAACTATAAAAATTTTAGGAGCTCTAGTGTAGGAGAATATCATTATGATCCCAAGGTATGGGAGGTTTCTTCAGCAAGACACTAAATGTATAAACCATTAAAAAAGATTTACAAATCCAATCACACTAAAGTTAAGAATTGTTATCCATTGAAAGGAAGCAAAAAATGAATTAATATAACAATAGATAATAGTAGATATAGGAAGTAATCAATAAAAAGATGAGGAAGATTTTAAAAAAAGAAAACCTGGCAAACAAATTACTAGGAATTTTGTAGAAGAGGAAATGCTAATGGATCATAAGCATCTGAAAAGATGTTGAAACTCGTTTATAATTGGGAAATGCTAACTCTTGTGGAATTGGCAGGTCTGAAAAACTTGAACAAATTGCAGTCTATGCATACATTGGAATATCATACAGCAGTACAAATTAATGAACTTGGCTAGATATATGAATATGCTTGAATCTCAAAACATTTGCAGTAAAACAAATTGCAGAAGAATGGTTATAGTATGATACCCCTTATAGGAAGTTCTAAAGACTCAAAACTCATTTTGTGCATTTATATGTATGTGGAAAACCTATAAAGAAAGCAAGGGAATAATTGACATTCAATTCAGAATAGCAGTTGGGAAGTGGTGACTAGGAGAGGAGGCAGGGATAGAGCTGCAACTAGGAGGGGCCCTCAGGGAACCTATAATTACCAGGAAGGCTCTATTTTTTAAGGTGGGGGGGGGCAAGTGCGAGGGCGATCATTTTATTATTTCTCCCTGAAATGTATATTCCACCTTTTACATAGGTGGTATATTTTCATAGGAACAGTGTAAAAGCAAAAATTAAATAAAAGTACATTCTATTAAAAATAGAAAGTATATTGGGTGTATGGGTATATAATATTGTTTAACCTCACTAATAAAGAGAAGAAATTTAAACTTGGAAATTGGTATCTTGACAAATCTTTGAAGTTTGCATTTTCATCTTTGTAATATGATTTACCAATATCCATTCAAAAGGAAAGATGCCGTTGCACAATGGAAAAAGAAGCCGAAAAATGTCAGAAGAAAATTCTAAAGAAAGGAGAACACTGATCGATATTTGTAGTTGAGTGTGTCTTACCAAAATACGTTGAGAAAACTTTTCAGAGTCATGGGCCAAAGATCACACAAAGGGCCAATTCGTTTTTATATCTGGAGTTGATAAAAACTATGTGTCATGTAGATCATTGGTTAGTCCATCCATACAGGAAAGGAATGTGTGTGGTCATTTTAAACAGAGGCAGTAAAGTTCATTATATGAAAACTCCTGAATGAGTTATTACTATCAAGATTCATTTATGGAAGGAAATACAGGAAAAAGACATGATGATTTCAGGAGAGGGGTCTTAGTGTGCAAAGGAAGCTGCCAACTCTGAGTAATTTAAGAGAAGATAGTCTTATATAAAGGTCAACACAGGTGACATTGCAGAAAAAGAGCATTTTGGAAATAGAATTGTTGATTTCTGTATATACATACCACACCATTTGCTGAGATTCTAGACTTAAAAATGAGCCTAGTTTTTTAAAAAACCTCACTTTTACAAAGTTAAAATTAAAAAAAATTCAAATACTGTCAACAACCTGTGGGGGGGGGGTGGGGGAGGAATGGTTCAATTTTTTTTTTTTTTTCTAGAGCTCTCGGAAAATTTTAGCCTAACAAATGTTTATTCTTACAACTAATCTTTCTTGTTTTTTATGTTATATAGTTTTCACATTCTCTTCCCAGGATGGTTACTTTTTACCAGTTTGTAGGTGAATTGCATTTGGCATATTAATAGTTAGCAACTAGCGGGAGATAAAGTCAGGCAGGTATGGTTGGTTCTTGAGAAATAAACTTGAAAAAAATTCCGAGAATGCAAAGGAGGATCTTATCTTTGAAAGTGAATACGGCCCTGGAAATGAGCAGAAATGGCCTGATGTAGGTGTGATGGCAGATTATTCTCTTACTTTTGGATGAGATCAGTTTGGAGGTTTGGCTTTAATCTTATAGTCAGAAAAATTACAGGAAACATTCTGATAAGGAAAAAATGTACATTAATGTTATTTTTAAAATATTGAAGCCAGATGGTCTTTTGTTTATCCTCAAAATTCTCTGAGTTTGTATCTGTTTTAGTTCATTTTGTGTTGCTATGAAGTAATAACTGACACTGGTGAAATTTATAAAGAAAACAGGTTTATTTGGTTCATGGTTCTGCATGCTATACAAGAAGCATGGCTCTAGCATTGCTTCTGGTAAAGACCTCAGGAAGCTTCCACTCACAGCAGAAGGTGAAGTGGGGCCAATGCATTACATGGTGAGGGAGGAGGCAAGAGAGAGAGGGGAGAGAGGTTCCAGACTTGTATTAACAACCAAATCTGATGGGAACTAACAGAGAAGTCACTCAGTCTCCTAAGAACGGCACCAAGCCATTCATGAGGGATCCACCCCCATGACTCAGACACCTCCCACTAGGCCCCTCCTCCAACACTGGGGATCAAATTTCAGTATGAGATTTGGAGGGGACAAATATCTTAATTATATCAGTGTACATCTAGGAAACACTAATCAATGTACTCTACCATGGATTGTATGGCCAAATGCTAAACACTTTAGTTCATTCACTTGTGCAGCAGATGTTTAGCAAATGCTGTGTCTGTGTGTGCACGTGCACTTGTGTGTGTGTGTGTGTGTGTGTGTGTGTGTGTGTGTGTGTGAGAAAACTTCTGGAAAAGCCTGGGAATAGAAAAGGCAGTAAGAAAAATGTAGTTACTATGCTTATTTAGACTACCTTGTGATATCATGAAGCAGAAAGACATCAAACAGCCACAAAAGAAAAGGACAGGATGCAATAAAATGATAAAGCAGAGTACCTAGTCTCCTGTGAAGGTAACATTTTGCTGAGTCAGACAATATAGTTACATAATAAATAACTTTTGATTGATTGGATGCCAATAGCATTATTACAGATCTAAGTGTTTTGAGAATTCTTTAACTCATGAAGTTTTCACTTGTCAAATTCCCATCGTTTCTTGGCTTTCAAAATAGCCTAGAAAGAATAGGCATCTACCTTTTACAAACCTAAGAAATGATCCACAATTCCAAGCCCAAGGAAAATGTAGGTGAAAGAAATATAAAAGGTGGAGTCAAGTGTGTTAACTTTCTTTTAATACTATTGCCATATTTTAATTTTATCCATTGTTATTTGAGTTTTGAGAAAGATTCAGGCTGCTATTGACGTGTTTTTTTTTTTTTTAAATAAAGAATTGTACGATATAGGAATGTTTCTGTGAATCTTATTTCTTCCATACAAATTAACTGGTTAATACGTAAACAAGTTTGGAATGAGAAAGTTGGTTTGCTGAAATCTCAAATTTGCAACCTGTTGTATGAATTTGGGTAAGTCTTTTTCTTTTTAATGTTATTATACTTTAAGTTCTGGGGTACATGTGCAGATCATGCAGGATTATTACATATTTATACACATGCCATGGTGGTTTGCTGCATCCGTCACCCCATCACCTACATTAGGTATTTCTCCTAATGTTATCCTCCCCAATCTCCCCAGTCCCTGCTGTCCCTCCCCTAGCGCCTCCCCCACCCCCCAACAGACCTCAGTGTGTGATGTTCTCCTCCCTGTGCCCATGTGTTCTCATTGTTCAACACCCACTTATGAGTGTGAACATGCTGTGTTTGGTTTTCTGTTCTTGTGTCAGTTTGCTGAGAATGATAGTTTCCAGCTTCATCATGTCCCTGCAAAGGATATGAACTTATTTTTTATGGCTGCATAGTATTCCATGGTATATATGTGCCACACTTTCTTCCAGTCCATCATTGATGGGCGTTTGGGTTGGTTCCAAGTCTTTGTTATTGTGAACAGTGCTGTAATAAACATGTGTGCATGTGTCTTTATAATAGAAAGGTTTATAATCCTTTGGGTTTCTAAAATTTACATAAGCCTTAATCTTACTGAGGCTTACGTTTCTCATCTGAAAATATAGGTATTTTTTTATTACTGCTGTCAGAATTATGAGGTAGCATATGTAAATTACTTATTACAGCCCCTGGAGCATGGTGATTTCTCAGAAAGCATGAGGCTTCACTAGTGCATCTATCCATAGAGTTATGTGTAAATTGTCTCGCCCATGATAGGTGCACAATAAATCTTATTTTTAAAATATATTTTAGTATTAAATGAGTTTTTAGATGAGGCTTTGGTTTTGGTAATCTCAGAGAAGGTGATAATTACTGTATAGAGTATGACAGGAAGAGAATTGACTGCCATCCAAAAATATTTCAGGCAGTTGTTAGACAAATTATTTGATATAACCACTATGCATCTAGTTATTATAAAAATACTTCACCTTTTTATACAACTTGTTGGACTAATTATAGATTAAGTATGAGATAATATATATATTATAAACAGTGTTCTGTGTTCTGGGCTTGTGCTTAGCACACCCTGTATACATGTGAGCTATGGATTGTGAATACAAATGCTCCTTGACTTACAATGGGGTTACACCTGGCAAACCCACTTACAGTCCAACTATCAGTAGTCAGGACCATCTGTCTGTAGCTCTCTTTGTCTTTTAAGTGTTGTTGTCTTCATTCTACATTAGAAAGTGTTTTATGATTCCAACTTCCATGTGAATTTTGGGAGAGAGCTGGGTGGTACTTAAGAGGACATCAAATTGATAATTACTCAAGTAACAACAACGAAATAATAAACATGATAATTTCTTATTTTCTGCATAATTCTGTACTTTGCAAAGAACTTTCATGTAATTGATTTTTTTATCCTTTCAACAATCCATTAAGAATTCCCTTCTTTATAAAAGAAGACTGTCTGGTGTTAGTCTCTTTCTACCTACTAATTATGAGATAGCAATGGAGCATGGTGGTTTCTCAGAAAACATTAGGCTTCACCAGTGCTTCCTTAGGGTTACATATAACCCAACAGTCTATTACGATGAGTATCATACAGACTTTTTCCTCCCTCTTCCTTCTTCTCTTTATTCTTTTTAATGAGAAAACTAAGGCTTAGGGAGAATAAAGGACTTGCTCAAAGGTACACACACAGAAAATGGAAGATCTGGGAATTTGATCACAGGCTTTTACATGCGGACCCCAGGTTATCAACTGCTTGCTGGGTCTCAGATAAGCCAGCCCCATGCACTCATTCCTCATATCCCTACTTTATATATAAAAAAAGACCATCTAGTGTTAGTCTCTTTCCATCTATGAAGTTACATTTTGTTTGCTGATGTTCTAGATGGAAACCTTTGAGGATCATGATACTTTGGCCACAATGCGCATATGTTTTAATCATCGGTTATAAATGCCTGTGGCAGCAGCCTCGTCATCCCTGCTCAAAGGAGCATTGTTCATTTTGCTTCCTGTGGTCTCGGGCTGGAGTTACTGAGTGGAAGTAGTCCCCTGTTTTTAGAAGAGGAACGCTGAGATAAATATTTCACTTACCAGGCATTTTATGAATCTTAAAATGGTGTCATTTCTAGCAGTCATCCGTGAGTGTTTATTTCAGTCCTATAATAATTTGCTCAACAAATACTTTGTTGCTAAATCACAATGTTGTTGGAGACTTAAAGTGACTTTTTCTCCTGAACCGCTCTGGAGAGAAATTCTGTATTCCAGTTTTTCTTCAGAGAAAAAAATAAGGATGTAGAACATTGTACGGCACTCTTCTGTAAACTTTGCACTTGATAGCCTTGACTTCCAAGGTTGCATTTTGAGTCTTTGAGTCAGTTTCCCTTTACTGTTTTATATATATTATTTCATTATTAGAACATTAAGGTGATGACTTGGGCGTGGGTTAACCATGCTTAATTGCAGTTTTGATTTATCTATGATTTGGGATTCAGTCATTACCTTTCTCCACCTCATTAATCCACTCATCAAAAGTTGACTGCATAGATTTGTTTCATTGGAAATTGAACTGCATCCAAACCACAGAGGTGGCTCCTCCGTATGACTTCAAATACTAGTTTCAAGTATCAGAGTGTCTGGGCCAGCCAAGATGTCCTTGAACAATAGAGGTTAGTTCACTGTGGTGGTTCAGTCTTGTGGTTCTCTTTCTTGACTGGAAGTTATAAAGTTGGAGCCAGAACCAAGACATTATGCTTGCTTCAGATAAATCCTGAGTATAAATTAGTCAGAAATTAAGTAATACCATTTGGCAAGGGCATGAGAAATATCCCAGGGTCTTGAATATATTTAAATGCCATAAATGGTGAAACTTGGAGCTCATTAAATATGAGGAAATGATTTAAATAATAAAACCCTAAACTTCAAACTCACTGTTATTTTCTTTTCCCACCTTCAATTTCCTGCCAGGAAATAGTGCCGTAGACCAACAATCTTGTGGTTCAACTCTTTGCTGCCAAAGGAGTACATTCAAGTTATCTTAAACTAATTCCTATAAATGAATGTCTGATTCTTAAAAACCTCTGAGGGAGATTCCATAAACTCCTTCAGTAAACTTTAGCAATGTTTGAATGACCTTGCAGTCAAAGGTGGTTCTTAATGTTTAAACTAAACCTCCTTGCTGGTGTCAGAATATCATCTGTGAGTTTGTTTTTATAAATATCAGAGATGGAGAAGATTTATCTTGAGACTACATGAGAAGTACTTGAAATAACACTTTTGCATTTACTAAATGATTTCCTGAAATAGTTTTTAAAAAAATTCTTTCAGTGTTTTAGGAATAGCCCTTGTATCCATTCATTTAGGATTCTTATTAAATAAATTGTATTTATGATATATAATCCTTATGTAGTGGTAACATTTTTGGTGGTGTGTGGGTTTGGAAGGATCCAAGGGCCCTTTCTATCCTGACATTTTATATATTTTTTATTTTTTATTTTTTTAGTTACTGAATGAATCAGAAAAGTCTATTTTACCCTAATCTAGTTCTGTTTCTTGGACTATAAATAGTATGAATAAGATTTGGACAAGGCTGTGAACTTTCCTCTGACTTAATTAGAGCAGTGTTTTTCACTGGTTATTCCTGAGAGGCAGGGTCAGATCTGATAGATTAGCTCAGTTCAAATACCGCGTAGACCGACTCAACACAAGAATGAAAGCCAGAATATGAGAAATGACAGGGATGTATAGGCTTGAAATAATGTTTTCAAGTTTGTATTATGGATGCCCATCTACTCTGTAGTTTCCTCAGATAAAATTATCCATTCTTGAGATTTTATGTAAGTTTGGATGTTATGGATTCTCATATTTTTTTGATCTTGCCTAAATTCCTCTTCTGAAAAATTTCCTCTGAATGTTAGATTATATTTACAACTTTAGACCTTGTAGTGTCT
Organism: Cebus imitator; assembly: GCF_001604975.1. NCBI lineage: Eukaryota > Metazoa > Chordata > Mammalia > Primates > Cebidae > Cebus > Cebus imitator. Next base: position 7,585,123 of record NW_016107317.1, read on the forward strand.
TGGATTTTCACGGATACCCCATACTCAGCATGTACAAAATTGAATCTTCCACTCAAAGTTGCCCTCTCCTGTCTTAGTGAGTGATACCACCATTCATGTAGTTAGTTGCCCAAGCAAGAAAGTGTCTTGATTTCATATACCTGTGTCAATTGGGATTAGGTTTTACCCTAAGTTATAGAACATTCCAATTCATAGAAACTAAAATGAGATAGAAGTTTGCTTTAGCTGTGCATAAAAATCTGGATTGGCCCTTGAGGACTGTATGGTACCCTATAACATTAAGGACAATTTTTTAAAGAATATATCTTATTGCCTTTTATGGATGGTGGCATCCAAGTTCCAGACAGCAGGTTAAAGGAAGAGAGAAAGAAGAGCAAATGGCATGTATCTCTATCTCATCAAAAAGATTTCAAGAAGCTGCTATATAAACACTTGAGCTTACCATCCAATTGGCCCGCATTTAGTCACATGGCTAAAGCTAGCTGGAAAGGGAAAGTGGGAGCTGTAGTTGACATTCTGGGAAGACATGTGCCCTAAATTGGAGGCTTGATCACTACTGAAAAAGGGGAAAATGGATATTGCAGGATAAGTTGTGCATTCCCAAACATCCATCAGCACCCTTACACACTTCTGTTCACACAAGTACAACATCAGCCACTCCATAAAGAAAGCAACTGCCAAATACCGTAAAATTACTCATCTACTCAGAGTCCTTGACCTTTGGGTATGCCGGTTTGTTCTCCATCAGGGCCAGATGTAGCGCTTTGTGGTCTGGTGACCTACAAACTAAAAGATGTTCCATCTGCCCCATAAGTGCTAAAAATACAGTGGTACAGGAGGAGCAGAATAACTTCTGGGAGATAAGAAATGCATAGGAGTCACTATCCATAGCAGTTATCAAAATCTGTAGGACAGGAATTATGAAAATTATGAAGACACTCTTTTCTGGCATTAGAAAAGGTCCTGGATTTAGTTTATCTGGTATCTCCTGGCTTTGCTTTCTGGTAATTCCCTAGTCCCATGTTCTCTGTGATGTCTGACTATATCCTTTGGGATTTAGTCATTGTTACTCTCCTCTTGTCCACAGCTGTATCTAAGTGCACACCTCTTGAGGATAGTCCATATCCTACTGCTGTAGATTTGATGGCCCACGGATTGATTTTTGGGCAGGGGGAGGTAGCCGAAGAATGCATAGGGGTGAATTTCCCAAGAAAAAAATGTGAAAGTGAAAGAAGGAACCAGTGATGCTATGCCTGAGAACATCAACACTTAAGAGTTAGATGAAGAATATGGACCTGAAAAGGAAGAGAGAGAGAAAATTGTCAGGAAGAGGATAAGCATGAATTTGTGATGTCCTACAAATCAAAAGAAAAGAAAATTTAAAGAAAGAGAATATAGTCCAAAATATATATATTGAGGTTTGTAAAAAATGCAGAAATTGAAGTGTCTATAATGTTTGTTAATTAGAAGTCATGTGAGACCTTGCAAAGCAAGAACAGTTTCAGTGGAGAGGTGGTGGGCACAAACCCTGAATGTGGTGGGTGCAAGGGTGTAGGGAGAAAGCAGGGTAGGAAGTTTGAACCTGGTTATAAAGATAATGAAAGGGAAGGGGAACATCAGAAAGTTGAGATTCACTCAAATTCTCATTCCTTTTTTATTAGAGAGAAAAGATAGTATTTCAATTTGCAAGACAATAGGAATGATGTCATTTGTATTTACTGTGCTCCCTTTCTCAGCTTCAGATCACTTGATGTGCTTTATTATGGTAGGTGGCAGAGACTGGGAATTTAGGACTTTTTTTCCCTTGACAGGTGGTTGGAGGAGTTAAGGAGGAGAAAATTGACCATAGCTCATTGGACATTTATAGGCTAAGAACGGACTGGAGGAAAAAGAGAAAGCTTTGATGCCCAGGAATATTTATTGAAGAGAATTACTTTGTAAAAAGATCAATAAAACATGACTGTTATGTGCAAGACACTGTGTGCACTAACGCAGTGAGCGTTCTCTAAAAGAAACCATCTTTGTAATTCAAACTTTTCTGCAGTCAAGTTTAATGAAGTGACTCTCATTTAAGTCCGTATTACATGATCCATGTAGGAAATTTCTCCTAGGATTTGGTACTAGCATTAACCATGCCATCTTTGAGAAACATCACCTGTCTTTTCCTTGTATGGAGTAATATTAGATCACATCCTTAGACATCTCCCATGCATCAGGCACTATGCCCAACACTTCACCTACATTTTCTCAGGGTGTTCTTGCAATGTCTCTTTGAAGAAAGTACTGTCATCATTCCACTGGTGAGGTTAAGGTAACAGTCTCTCAAATTTTCACTCCTTCTTAGCTGCCAGAAAGCTTAGAGCAAAATATTAAGCCCAATCATGGCAACTCACTGAACACTTCTTTTATAAACACAACAACAAACAAACAACAGTGAAAAAGACAGGTATTTTGCCTTACTTCTAATCAGAATTCTTAAACAGTCAAGTAGAATGACTCAATTTTAGTGTAGGCTGCTGTTGTATAACAGCTGACTTATTTTTCACGTTATTTTCTCCTTTCCACTTTTTTTATCCTTGAAAATAGTTGAATTCATCCTTTCTTAAGTGATTTTTTTTTGAATATATAGTGATTTTAAAAAAGAAATAGGGTACAAAAATTGAATTTTTCTATTATGAGTTGAGTTCCTAATTTAAATTTTAGACTTTTGATATTTTCACTAAATATACAATGATACAAATATCTACTAACTCATATGCTCCTTTAGGTCAAGTCTCTTTATATATATAATAACATTTGCAACCATGTAACATATTTTACGTGTATGTTTCTAGGAAGGAATCATAAGAGATACTTACATAATTAATAAATTGATTTTTGTTTGTTTTTTGAGATGGGATCTTGCTCTGTCGCCCAGGTTGGCATGCAGTGGCACAATCTTGGCTTACTGAAACCCCAGATCTCTGGGCTGAAGCAATCCTCCTGCCTTAGGCTCCTGAGTAGAGAGGCTATAGGCATGTACCACCACTCCCAGCAAATTTTGTAGATTTTTTTTTTGGACGTAAGATCTCACTAGGTTACCCAGACTGGTCTTGAAATCCTGCCCTCAAGTGATCCTCCTGCCTTGGCCTCACAAAGTGCTGGGATTACAAGCATGAGCCACCACACTTGGCCCAAAATTTGATGTTTAAAATGCAATTTGGAGTAAACATAAGTATGAGAAAAAAAATTAATGCTGCATATGTTACTTTTCCTTGTAGATTTTGGTTTGGGAGAGCCTTTTTTTTTTAAAAAAAATCTAGACTGGATAATTTCCTATGTTAAAATATGGAATTATAAAATAATTCTTTATGCTTCTAAAATAACATTTGGCCTTAATTTTTATGTCCTGTAGAATTTCCATTCAGAAATTTGAAAGTAAGATTACATAACGTGAGGTTCAGATGACTTTCAGGCTGTTTATGTGTGTACAACTTGTTTGGGCAACTGTTCTTGTTCAACTTGAGTAAATATAATTTACATTCCTCCTAAGAGACGAGGAAACTGACCTTAATTTTCTCTAGTTTTAGATTTAACTTTGATACATGCAATAAGAATGATAATTTATAAGAACGAGCACTTTCTCATGTTGATCATTAGTCATAAGGATAACTAAGGATGATTAAAATTTTCATGCTGCAGCTTTAGATGAATTAGATTTTTGAGAAGTTGATAACAGAGATAATTGTCTTAAACGCCAAGGTTTTCCCAAATAAAACTAATTTGGAGGCATTTTTCTAAATGTAGAGTAAGTTGGAAGCCTTATGTGTTGGAGTGGATTGTAAATATTTAACACAATAATTTCAGTTAACCGCTGGTCTACCAGGATGCAAGACCTTCTATAGGTTATAATTCTGGGACTAAGTGACTCATCACTCAGATCCCTCTTAAACAAAAGTATAAGCAAATTTTTTTTTCTCATATTCACTTTGAAATAGCAAATATGCGAACAGATAATTTTTTCTATTAATATTTATTGATAACCCTCTGCATGCAAAGCACAACATTGGTCCTTTAGAGATAAAAATATACATCAAACTTTGCACTCAAAGAGGTTACAGTTTAAGGGGGAAAATTAGACATGTTCACAAAATACATAAGGCCCTAACAGAGGAGCAGATAAAGGGTCTTGTCTGGGACTTAAGAATTTATCATTTATATGCTGAATCCCCAAAAATATTTGATATGACCAAATTAAAGGTGATCAGCCATAGAGTTTGAAACCCAACAAAACAGAAACAAATATAAATCCCTTCCATGATTGTGGTAGAAAGCGCATTAAACATGTATAACTAGTTTATTGAACATTGTGAACTCACTACTTCTGCTGTGCCACAGTGAGTCTCTTCTTCACATTGCCTAATAATGCCTTGTACTTATCCCATTTTTCCAGTCACTTTCAGTTATTACACACTATGTCTGGCTCAGAGTGAAGCATTGATGTCATATCCAATTCCATGGATAGCTCCTTCCCTTTCCCCAGCACTAGCCAAGCTTAGGCCTCAAAGACTCCTTTTCTCCGTTGGAAGAAAAGATGGCACGATCAGAAGAGAATGGTTTGCTACTGGGTCACCTCCTCCCCTTCCTTTTTTGGGGTTCTTGTTGGGTCCTAAGGTATATTGAGCGAACTGGAAGGAAAGACAGGAGAATTTAGGTTTTTTTTTTTTTTTTTTTTNTTGACAGAGTTTTGCAACTCTTGTTGCCCAGGCTAGAGTGCAGTGGCCGATCTCAGCTCACCACAACCTCTGCCTCCCGTGTTGAGGCAATTCTCCTGCCTCAGCCTCCTGAGCAGCTGAGGTTATAGGCATGCACCACCACACCCAGCTAATTTTGTATTTTTAGTAGAGACGGGGGATTCTCCATGTTGATCAGGCTGGTCTCGAACTCCTGACCTCAGGCGATCCTCCCGCCTCGGCCTCCCAAAGTGCTGGGATTACAGGCTGAGCCACTGAGTTTTGCTGAAAGTTGCATTCTTGAATTATATAACCGGCTGCCTTTGGTGTTGGGAAGGCAGCCTGGTCTTGCATGGGCTGAGATTAGTCTGCCCATTGCTGGTGGCTTCCATTCATGTGGTGTTTTCTGGTGATAGTGAATATTGTTTCCTTGGGAGTGCTTGGGCTTCAAAGGAGTAGGCCATCTTTGGGCTTCTTCAGGGCTGTGGTGCCAGCCTTCATTCTTAGTGGAGGGACTGGCAGCTCTAGATCTCATGTCTTCACCTCTGTGCTTTTTCACATGGACTCCTGGGAACCTCTTTGCTGTTCTTCATGCCCCTAGAGAGTGTGAGGGGACTGTGTGTGGCATTGCTGCCCATCATCATCTCAGACACACTATGATATGTCCATTTTTGCCTTGTAGGAACAGCTGCTCTAGCATGGCTTCTTTCTTTGAAAATATGTGGTCCAGAAGCAGGCCAAAGTGTCCAAGTTCATATATGCCCCTGAACACATATCATGCTCCCTCACAAAGACCATCATTTTATTCTAATGGTAGGAGCACCTGCTTGGGTGCTCTAGCCTCAGAATCACTCTGCCAGGGAGTAGGGGAGTGACCTCCTTTCCTCTGGGTGAGTGAGTCCCTGGGGATTCTGCCTCACTTGGCTTCAGGATGAAGAAACCCCCATTTACCTTTATTCTTTTTTTTGTTTTTAAGTTCTGGGGTACATGTGCAGGATGTACAGATTTGTTACATAGGACATTTACCTTTTTTCTTTATCATCTGGGTCATCTCTTTCATTCATTTCTCTTTCTCTTTGTTGTCTGCTTATTTGAATTACAGTTGTGGTGAATGTAGGAGCTGTTAGGAGAACCAGCTTAGCTGCTGTTTAATCAACCCCAAGATGGTGTTTGTCCCCATTTTTTACTCCTTTAGGACACTGTACTTAATAAATTTGTCCTCCATTTTGGGTTCTGCTTGTTAATTCTAGGGCAGTGGAAAAATAATCTCACTCAACATCGTGTTAGTCACCTGCTTCCATACCTAGCCTTGACTATTTCTGGCATTTAAATTTCTTTTATAAATAGCAATGTAAGAATGGTAAAAAAAAGTTCTTTTCAAAGTCATTATCATTTTATATACACAGCTTATTCAACTTTCTCTCATGGTTTTTAAGATTAGAAGTGGTATAAAAATTGTTTCCTCATGCTATTGTGAATGACTTACAAAAATAGTTTCCAGTGCAGAATATTATTCCACTGTCTATTTGACATTGGCCATTTCACTTGACAATTAATCATTAATAATTTCATAATTTTGGATCATTTGGATAGTTTCAGATAAAAAATAATGTAAATAATGCTGAGAAGAATATAATTGGACATACATTTTCCCCCTTTAACTTGGATTATTCCATTTGTATGAGCAATAACTACTTTATGAATGACAGCTGGAGTTACTGAGCTTAGTTTCCCAGAAACTTGGAAAACATTTTGTATTAAATACAGATGTAATTTTGTATTGGTTATCTTTCTAAACGGTATCAACTCTGACCCTGGGAGAGATGTTAATTTCTTCCTTTTGGTTTTTAGCTAGGTTATGTCTCTAAGCTAATTTCGAGTGGAATATTTTTATGATTTAATATTTTATTTTCATGGTTTGGCAGCAAGTGATTTGTTTCTGTGCTGGGATTTTGGCAAAAGCTTTCTGAAAATCTCAGAATTATGTCAACCAATTTACACTTTCTGTGATCCAAGACCATGATTACTTCCCTGAATTCCAACAACTTGGTAAATTTGGGGGAGCTTCATGAATGCCTTTTGTGGAAACCATGGTGGAGGTCCCTGATTAGACTTCCTTCTTTAATTATTTCACCTAGCAGCATAAACCTAAACGTTTATACTTTTTTGGAATATAGTCAGAACTTTAATAAACACCTTCTTGACAGAGTCTGAAATGAAACAAAAAATTGGAAAAGATAATGGCAAAGGTCTTTGTTCTTAATGATGGCACAGGTGGGCTAGGTGTGTACAACTCATCAGGGAACTGAAAGAATGAGCGGAATGAACATATTGTTAGGGTGTGAACTGCACAACAGTTGATCTCTGAAGTGGACAGCTACCAGAGGTGGATGTTGTACTGCCAAGCTCTCTCTTTTTCAGTTTGAGGGAAAAAAAGAGAGAGCCCTAAGCTCTGAGTATGAGCAAATGAATTTGTAAAATATAGACCTCTTACAGCAGACATCTACTATTAATAAAGATTAACTGACAAGGATCCTTGCTACTAAATTCCTTTGCAGTCACTTCCTGGGGATTCACATTCACAAGGTAGTGCATTCCTGATGATAGTGAAATGTAAACACCAATATCATTATGTGGCTTAGCTTCAGCTAGAATTGCAGTTGCTGGTTGAGTAGACTGGCTCAAATGGGTTGGTTCATAGAGCAAATAGAAAGATCTTAAAAGATGGTAGGCTGGAGGGATCTTTGTTAGTGAGTAAGCGGAATGAATGGGGTTACCATGAATTAGTGTGGGAAGTAAATAAGAATTGCCGGACAAGCCACAGAATGCAAGAACGTATTTGCAAACTATACATCTGATAAAGATCTAATATTCAGAATCCGTAAGGAACTTAAACCATTCAACAAGCAAAAAACAAATAACCCCTTTAAAAAGCAGGCAAAGAACATGAACAGACACTTTGCAAAGGAAGACATACAAGCAGCCAACAAACATATGAAAAATGTTCCATGTCACTGTCAGAGAAATGCAAATGAAAACCACAATGAGATGTCATCTCACATTAGTCAGAATGGCTATTACTAAAAAGTCAAAAACTAACAGATGCTGGTGAGGCTGTGGAGAAAAGGGAACAGTGAACACTGTTGGTGGGAATATAAATTAGTTCAGCCACCTGGAAAGTAGTTTGGAGATTTCCCAAAGAGCTTAAAACAGAATTACCATTTGACTCAGCAATCCCATTACTGGATATAATCCAAAAGTACATAAATCATTCGACCAAAAAGACTCATATTTTCATTGCAGCACTATTCACAGTAGCAAAGACATGGCATCAACCTAGGTGCTCATCAATGATAAAATGGATAATGTACACTATATATATATATATATATATACACACACACACACACACACACACACTATATAATATACACTATATATATATACACACACTATATATATATATACATTATATATATATATACACACTATATATATATACACACACACTATATATATATATATATATATATATACACACTATGTAATATTATGCAGGCATAAAACACCAAAATCATGTCCTTTGCAGCAATGGATACAGCTGGAAGCCATCATCCTAAGCAAATTAACACAGAAACAGGAAACTAAATGCTGCATGTCCTTATGTATAAGTGGGAGCAAAACCTTGGTTACATATGGATATAATAGATACTGGGGACTGCTAGAGGGAGCAGAGGGGGGCAAGGGCTGAGAAACTGTGGGGTACTACCTGGGTTATGGGATCATTTGTACTCCAAACCTCAACATCACCCAACATACTGATGTAGCAAATCTGCACATGTACCCCCTGAGTCTAAAATTCAAGTTGAAATTATTTAAAAAATTATATAAGTATTATAAAAGCAAACAAATGAAAAAAGAAATCTACTCAATTCTTGTAAAAAGTGGTTGATATGGTTAGACTTCCCAAATCTCATCCTGAATTGTAATCCCCATGTGTCAAGGGAGAGAACAGGTGGAGGTAATTTAATCATGAGGGTGGTTTCTTGTGATACTAAGTTCTCATAAGATCTGATGGTTTTATAAGTGGCTCATCCCCCTTCGCTTGGCCCTTCTTCTTCCTGCCGCCTTGTGAAGAAGTTGCCTTGCTTCCTGTTTGCCTTCTACCATGATTGTAAGTTTCTCGAGGCCTCCCCAGCCATGCTGAACTATGAGTCCATTAAACCTCTTTCCTTATAAATGATGTAGCCTTGGGCAGTTCTTTATAGCAGTATAAAAACTGATTAATAGAGTGGTGTTCACTATCTCCTAATTAATATGTGAAGTACAAGAAGTTACCACTTATTGGAAGTACTTAATAAATATATGTATATGTGCTTAAAAATAAATAGCTCACTAGAGTTGGAGGTTGGGATATTCTGAACCATCTTTGGTCTGGAATGCTGCCCAGTATAAAAACCTTTTTCTTGATCAAATAAACTTTGTTAAAAGAACACATAACAAAAAAACAGCTTGGTGATTTGGACCTTAAATCCAGATAGTTGGCTAATGTCATTTCCTAAGACTCATGGGAATAAAATAGTAGGGATTACACAACAGCAGGCTGGGTCTACAGAGAGGAGTGAATCCAAAAAGAATAAGCAGGAGGCATAATGGAAGAAAACTGCAGGACATTAGAATGGTCAACATTTTGTCTCCAGCCCAGAGAACTAACCAGGTTGTTTTCTTAGGATAACTTTGTGTTTCTCTTGGGGAAGTGACACCGGGAAGGAGAAACCCAAACTCAGCTTTTTTCCTATATCTTGAGACCTTCTGTGGATCATATAAATATCTTCAGTTTAAGGAGCATTATCTTTTCATTTGATTTTGATAGGCTAAATAAGTTACACTACTTAATGACTTAAGTAAAGACTTAAAAATAATATCATACATTTATATGTCATTCAGTTAAAGCAGAGCTGACTCAAGATGAAACACAATGAACTTCCCCTACTCCATTGAGTATCAGCTTAATTCTCTCAAGATTCTCCTTGTCTCTCCTAATGAGGAAAGAAAGCTAGGAGACTGATACATTGGAAGATCCTTCTATAGGTTTTTTGAGAGAAGACTAAACTGGAATACATATATCAGAATCAGGCTGATGTAGAAGTGAATTTGGAAATTTGATTATGGACACTTTGCTGCCTATGACAGAAAGCTATAGGTGGTTTAGGCAAGTCAGGCTAGACATGTTAATGAAGTGACCTTCTCTTCCTGTAATCCCTTTCTGAACTTGAACTCCTTAGGTTTGGGCTCTAAATTTTAGAAGAAGGATTACTTCACAAGGAGATAGGACAGGACATTTTCTCTCATGACTACTCTGGAGTAAGATACTTAGAAAACAAGCAATATTATGAAAGGAGACCTTTTTCTAAGAAAAGTCAAGAGAGTGTGGGACTGGAGGAGACTCTAGGGACAGCAGAAAGACAGAAGGTTTCCACATTCTCCTGTTGGTGTGGAATATACATCTACTAAAACCACAGTGCTCATGCATCCTGTTGGCCATCATCAAGACAAATTGTGACATACCAACTAATGAACATTTAAGAGGGACAAGAAAAAAAGTCAAATCCTTGACAAAATACAAAACACATGAGAATTATATTTAAAAATGATGTAAAGTATTTTAACAACCCAAAGGAAAAGCTCAAAGATGAAAATTTTGGTAGAATTTGTTGAATTTAAAAATGGACAGAAGACTTAAAAATACGATAAAAATTTAAATGGATCCCAGAACCAAGATGGCTGAATAGGAACGGCTCTGGAGTACAGTTCCCAGTGAGAACGCACAGGTTGAGTGGTCACTGCATTTCCAAACGAGTCTTTACTGTCCACAGACAAGGAGATTCCCAGGTGGAAAAGTACCATGAGTCTCCGACACAGCTGTTTCAGCCAGCACAGTGGGTCTCCACACAAAATCTGACACAAATCTGGGCAGCCATTTTAACTGGCACCTGGAAAACCCAGGAGACAGAGTCGCCCATTCAACTGAAGAAACAGGGAGCCAGGTGATCTGATTCAACTCTCTCTGTGGTGGGGAAGGGTGTCTGCCATTACTGAGGCGGTCCACCACTACCCAGGCAGTCTGCCTTTACCCAGGCAGTCTGACATTACAGAGGCAGTTCTAACTATACCTCTATAAACAAAACCACAAGGAAGTTCACACAGCAGCTGGACAGAGCCCATGGCAGCTCATCAACACCTCTTCTGGCAGACTGTGACTAGGCTGCCTCCTCGGTCGGCAGGGCATCACTGAAAAAAGGCAGCAGCATGTCAGGAACTTATAAATAAAGCCCCACCTTCCCAAGACAGAGCACCTGGGAAAAAAAAGGCAGTTATAAGTTCTGCTGCAGCAGACTTAAATGTACCTGCCCAGCAGCTCTGAATGGAACAATGGAGCTCACAGCTCAGCACTGGAGCTCCTATAAGGGACAGACTGTCTCCTCAGACAGCTCCCTGACCCCTGTATATCCAAAGAGACACCTCATAAAGGAGAGCTCAGGCTGACATCTGGCAGGTATCCTTCTGGGACAAAGATAACAGAAGAAGAAATGAGCAGCATCCCTTATGGTTCTACAGCCACTGCAGGTGATCCCCAGGCAAGCAGGGTCTGGAAGGCATGATCAGCAGTCTTACAGCAGAGGGGCCTGACGGTTAGAAGGAAAACTGAGAAACAGAAACAAATAACTCCAAACAAAAAGGACATCCACTCAGACCCCATCCAAAAGTCACCAACTACAAAGACCACAGGTAGATAAATCCACTAAGATGGGAAGAAACCAGCACAAAAAGGATGGAAACACCCAAAACCAGTACCCCTCTCCTTCTCCAAGGGATCACAACTCCTTACCAGCAAGGAAACAAGGATGGATGGAGAATGAGTCTGATGAATTGACAGAAACAGGCTTCAGAAAGTGCGTAATAACAAACTTCTCTGAGCTAAAAGAACATGTTCTAACCCAATGCAAAGAAACTAAGAGCTTTAAAAAAGGTTTGATGAAATGCTAACAAGAATAAACAGCTTAGAGAGGAATATAAATGAATTGATGGAGCTGAAAAACACAACACAAGAACTTCATGAAGCATGCAAAAGTTTCAATAGCCGAATTAACCAAGCAGAAGAAAGGATATCAGAGATTGAAGATCAAGTCAATGAAATGAGAAGGCAAGTTTAGAGAAAAAAAGAGTAAAAAGAAATGAACAAAGCCTCCAAGAAATATGGGATCATGTGAAAAGACCTAATCTACATTTGATAGGTGTACCTGAATGTGACAGAGAGAGAGAATCCAAGCTGGAAGACACTCTTCAGGATATTATCCAGGAGAATTTCCCCAACGTAGCAAGGCAGGCCAATATTCAAGTCCAGGAAATACAGAGAATACCACAAAGATATTCCTCAAGAAGAGGAGCCTCAAGGCACATAATCCTCAGATTCACCAGGGTTGAATTGAGGGAAAAAATGCTAAGGGCTGCCAGAGAGAAAGATCGGGTTACCCACAAAGTGAAGCCCATCAGACTCAGAGTGGATCTCTCTACAGAAACCTTACAAGCCATAAGAGAGTGGAGGGCCAATATTCAACATCCTTAAAGAAAAGAACTTTCAACCTAGAATTTTATATCCAGCCAAACAAACCTTTATAAGTGAAGTACAAATAAAATCCTTTATGAACAAGCAATTGCTCAGATATTTCATCACCACCAGGCCGGCCTTAAAAGAGCTCCTGAAAGAAGCACTAAACATAGAAAGGAACAACCAGTATCAGACACTCCAAAAATATATCAAATGGTAAAGAGCATCAACACAATGAAGAAACTGCATCAACTAACAGGCAAAACAACCAGCTGGCATCAAAGTGGCAGGATCAAATTCACACATAAGAATATTAACCTTAAATGTAAATGGCCTAATTCCCCAATCAAAAGACACAGAATGGCAAATTGGATAAAAAGTCAAACCCATCGGTGTGCTGAATCCAGGAAACCCATCTCACATGCAAGGATACACAAAGGCTCAAAATAAAGGGATGGAGGAAGATTTACCAAGCAAATGGAAAGCAAAAAAAAGCAGGAGTTGGAATCCTAGTCTCTGATAAAATATACTTTAAACCAACAAAGATCAAAAGAGACAAAGAAGGGCATTACATAATGGTAAAGGATCAATGCAACAGAAAGAGCTAACGATTCTGAATATACATACACCCAATACAGGAGCACACAGATACATAAACCAAGCTCTTAATGACCTACAAAGAGACTTAGACTCCCACTCAATAATAGTGGGAGACTTTAACACTCCACTGTCAATATTAGACAGATCAATGAGACAGAAAATTAACATGGATATTCAGGACTTGAACTCAGATCTGGACCAAACAAACCTAATAGACATTTACAGAACTCTCCACCCCAAATCCACAGAATATACATTCTTCTCAGCATCACATCACACCTACTCTAAAATTGACCACATAATTGGAAGTAAATCACTCCTCAGCAAATGCAAAAGAATGGAAATCATAACAAACATTCTCTCAGACCACAGTGCAATCAAATTAGAACTCAGTATTAAGAAACTAACTCAGAACTGCACAACTTGATGGAAACTGAATAACTGGCTCTTGAATGTTAACCGGGTAAACAATGAAATGAAGGCAGAAATAAAAATGTTCTTTGAAACTAATGAGAATGAAGACACAACGTACCAGAATCTCTGGGACACATTTAAAGCAGTGTCTAGAGGAAAATTTATAGTAATAAATGCCCACATTAGAAGCAATGAAAGATCTAAAATTGGCACCCTATCATCAAAATTGTATGAGCTAAAGGAGCAAGATCCAAAAAACTCAAAAGCCAGCAAAGGACAAGAAATAAGAGCAGAACTGAAGGAGTTAGAGAAACAAAAAACCCTCCAAAAAATTAATAAATCCAGGATCTGGTTTTTTGAAAACATCAATAAAATAGACCACTAGCCAGATTAATAGAAGAGAAGAATCAAATAGATGCAATAAAAAACAATAAAGGGGATATCACCACCAATTCCAAAGAAATACAAACTACCATCAGAGATTACTACCAACAACTCTATGCACATAAACCAGTAAAGCTGGAAGAAATGGATAAATTCCTAGACACTTGCACCCTCCCAAGCCTAAACCAGGAAGAAGTTGGAACCTTGAATAGACCAATAACAAGGGCTGAAGTTGAGGCAGCATTTAATAGCCTACCAACCAAAAAAAGCACAGGTCCAGGTGGGTTCACAGCTGAATTCTACCAGACATACAAAGAAGAGCTGGTATACCACTCCTTCTGAAACAATTCCAAAGAATCCAAAAAGAGGGTATCCTTCCCAAATCATTTTATGAGACCAACATCACCCTGACACCAAAACCCGGCAGAGACTCAACAAGAAAAGAAAACTTCAGGCCAATATCGATGACGAACATAGATGCAAAAATCTTCAATAAAATACTGGCAAACTGATTGCAACAGCACATCAAAAAGCTTATCCACCAAAATAAAGTAGCTTTCATCCCAGGGATGCAAGGCTGGTTCAACATACACAAGTCTATAAATGTAATTCACCACATAAACAGAACCAAAGACAAAAGCCACATGATTACTGTATCTCAATAGATGCAGAGAAGGCCTTTGACAAAATTCAACAGCCCATTATGCTAAAAACTCTCAAAACTAGGTATCAATGGAACATATCTCAAAATAAAAGCTATTTACGACAAACCCACAGCCAATATCATACTGAATGGGCAAAAACTGGTAGCATTCCCTTTGAAATCTGGCACTAGACAAGGATGCCCTCTCTCGCCACTCCTATTCAATATGGTATTGGAAGTTCTAGCCAGAGCAATCAGGCAAGAAAAAGAAATGAAGGGCATTCAATTAGAAGAGGTGGAAGTCAAATTGTCTCTATTTGCAGATGACATGATTGTATATTTAGAAGACCCCATTGTCTCAGCCCCAAATCTCCTTAAACTGATAAGCAACTTCAACAAAGTCAAAGGATACAAAATCAGTGTGCAGAAATCACAAGCATTCCTATACACCAATAACAGACTTAAAAAGAGCCAAATCAAGAATGAACTGCCATTCACAATTGGTACAAAGAGAATAAAATACCTGGGAATACAACTAACAAAGGATGTAAAGGACCTCTTCAAGGAGAATTACAAACCACTGCTCAAGGAAATCAGAGAAGACAAAAAGATGGAAAAACATTCCATGCTTATGATTAGGAAGAATCAATATTGTGAAAATGGCCATACTGCCCAAAGTAATTTATACATTCAATGCTATCCCCATCAAGTTACCTATGACCCTCTTCACAGAGCTGGAAAAAAATCACCTTAAACTTCATATGGAACCAAAAGGAAGCCTGCATAGCCAATACAATCCTAAGGAAAAAAAAAAGCCAGAGACATCACGCTACCTGACTTCAAACTACATTACAAGGCTACAATAATCAAAACAGCATAGTACTGGTACCAAAATAGAGATATAGACCAATGGAACAGAATAGAGGCCTCAGAAATAACACCACACATCTACTACCATCTGATCTCTGACAAAGCTGAGAAAAACAAGCAATGGGGAAAGAATTCCCTGTTTAATAAATGGTGTTGTGAAAACTGGCTAGCCATGTGCAGAAAGCAGAAACTGGACCCTTTCCTGACACCTTACATTAAAATTTACTCCAGATGGATTAAAGACTTAAACATAAGACCTAACACCATAAAAGCCTTAGAAGAAAACCTAGGCAAAACTATTCAGGACATAGCATAGGCAAGGACTTCATGACTAAAACACCAAAAACATTGGCAACAAAAGCCAAAATAGACAAATGGGATCTAATTAAACTCCAGAGCTTCTGCATAGTAAAGGAAACAATCATTAGAGTGAACCAGCAGCCAACAGAATGGGAAAAAAATTTTGCAACCTACCCATCTGACAAAGGGCTAATGTCCAGAATCAACAAAGAACTAAAACAGATTTACAAGAAAAAGCAAAACAAACAAACAAACAAAAAAAACATTCAAAAGTGCGTGAAGGAGATAAACAGACACAAGAGAAGACATATATGAGGCCAATAAACATATGAAAAAATGCTCATCATCACTGGTCATTAGAGAAATGCAAATCAAAACTACATTGAGATACCATCTCACGCCAGTTAGAATGGCAATCATTAAAAAATCTGGAAACAACATATGATGGAGAGGATGCGGAGAAAAAGGAACACTTTAACACTGTTGGCGGGAGTGTAAATTAGTTCAACCATTGTGGAAGACAGTGTGGCAATTCCTCAAGGACCTAGAAATAGAAATTCCATTTGATTCAGCAATCCCATTACTGGGTATATATCTAAAGGATTATAAATCATTCAGTTATAAAGACAGATGCACACGCATGTTCATTGTGGCACTGTTTGCAATAGCAAAGACCTGTAACCAACCCAAATGCCCATCAATGATAGACTGGACAGGGAAAATGTGGCACATATACACCACAGAATACTATGCAGCCATAAAAAATGATGTGTTCATGTCCTTTGTAGGAACATGGATGGATCTGGAAACCATAATTCTCAGTAAACTGACACAAGAACAGAAAATCAGACACTGCATGTTCTCACTCTTAGGCGGATGTTGAACAATGAGAACCCTTGGACACAGAGAGGCGAGCATCGCATACTGGGGTCTGTTGAGGGGGACTAGGGGCAGGACAGTGAAGGGTAGGAAGTTGGGGAGGGATAACACAGGGAGAAATACCAGATATAGGTGACGGGGGGATGGAGGCAGGAAACCACATTGCCGTGTATGTACCGTTGCAACAATCCTGCATGTTCTGCACATGTACCCCAGAACCTAAAGTGCAATAAAATATATATAAAAATTAAAACAGCCCGATGATGTTATTTTTTCAAAACAAAGGTAGGTAAAATTAATATGAAAATATATGAGAAAAATACTGATAATAAAAATGATTAAGCAAAAGTGTGTGACTAGAAGAAAATGTAAAAGCAAGAATTTTAAAGATGAGATAGAAGGTAAATACATAAAATTAAGTAGCATCATAGAGCAATAAGCAAAGATAATGCTGAGATGTAGAGATTTTTTTCAAAAGACAACATATAACCTGAGTGAGATAGAAATGACTTGACCAACCAGCTGGAAGCCAGCACGTGGCAGAAATCCTTAGCAAAATTCTTAGTTGGAAACAGTATTTTGTAGTGTGAGGGTCAATTTGATAGAGTCCCTAATGGGTAGAGATTAGAGAGGGAAAGAGAAGCATGTGCTCGTAGGCTCCTGCCCATCTGCACACCTTGGGCACAAGAGCCCATGTCAGGATTTGTCAGCAATTAGGAGCAGGAGGTCAGAGCCCTGGGGCAGTCAACCTCAGCTGTGTTTGTGGGTCCTGGGCCCTGTAATCTCTACTCTGAATTTAGGTGGTACAGATGTACTTCATCTTTGATAATCCATAGTCAGGGAAGAAAGGATTAGTTTACGTAATTAAAACAACTTGTATTTGGCTCTGGGGTGTGTGGGTTTTTTTAAATTAAAAAAAATTATTCCACATCTTTCTCTTAATCTCTCCCCAGAGGTCATTGCTGTTAACACTTTCCTGTATGTCATTCTTATCCCTTTTCTATGAATTTAAAACATGTATAAATATATGCTTGTAGAATTTTGTACGTGAAGAATAGTTGTAGCTAACAATTTAAGTGTTCACCATATGCCAGGTACTGTAGATGGTATATATTACTGGGTCTGGGCTTTACGTGCTTTAACTCATTTAATTCCTGTCGTGTTTTAATTTTTATTTTAAAGATGAGGGAATTGAGGCAAATGAGATTTTATAACTTGTCTCAGGCCATCCTGCAAGTGGGGAACGGAACCAGGATGTGCATTTAGAGTCCCCACTCTTAAGTCTTACGATGCTTTTCTGCTTCACTAATTGGGATCATGTTATGCCAACCTTTTACAACTTATTTTCACTCTTAGGGATCTATCATGGAGATCTTCCTGTGTGAGTACATATAGATCTATTTTGTTCTTTAAATTGCTGTATTCTACTGTGTATCAAAAGTTATTTTATTATTTCCCTATTTATGAGCATTTAGGTAGTTTGCAATTCTAACTGCTGGGCACGTTCATTTCCTTTAACAGATGTTTATGGAGTACCTATAATGTGCTAGGCCTCTTCTTGGCGTTAAGGAATCAAAATAGACAAAGCCTCTAATGTCATAGCATGTATTTTCTAGTTGTAGAAGTAATAATGAAGTAACTGTATTATCTATAGCAAAACAAGTAAATCTACAGGGCAATGGAGAGTAATAGAGCAGATTAAAGGAATAGATGCTATGAGGGTGCCACTGTATGTGTTACAACAAGGTGATGGATCATTAATATTTTTCCTCATTTAAAACAGTATTTTGGGAATTATAGACTCACTAGAAGTTGCAAAAATAGAGGTCACATGTGCACTTTGTCCACCTTCCCCAGTGGTCACATGTGACATTAACTGTAGTACAATATTGATATAGTTTGGCCGTGCCTCTACCCAAATCTTATCTTGAATTATAGCTCCCATAATCCCATGTGTGGTGGAAGGGACCCAGTGGGAGGTAATTGAATCATGGAGGCAGTTTTCCTCATGCTATTCTTGTGATAGTGAGTAAGTTCTCATGAGATCTGATGGTTTTATAAGGGGCTCTCCCTTGGCTCAGGTCTCATTCTCCTCTCTCCTGCCACTATGAGAAGGACATGCTTGATTCCTTCCCCGCCGTAACTGTAAATTTTCTGAGAACTTCCCAGCCATGCAGAACTGTGAGTCAGTTAAACCTCTTTTCTCCATAGATTACCCAGTCTTGGGTATTTTTTCATAGCAGTGTGAGAATGGACTAATACAAACATCCAGACAAACTGACAATACTGTCTACAGACCTTATTGACCTTTCACCAGGTTTGACAAGCACTGGTTTGTGTGTGTCTGTATGTGTGGTTCTATGTAGTTTTATCACATTATCACATGCATAGATTGATATAACCACCAATTGTTTACTCTTAAGTTGCCCTTTGAATGAAACCTAAAGAAATAAGGAGGTGAGCCAGGACATATCTGGATGCAGAGGGCTTCAGGCAGAGCCCAGTAGCAATAGGAATGAAGTAAATATATCATCAGTGCAAAGGCACTGAGGTAGGTGGGAAGCCAGAGAGGCTAAAGAGGAACTTTGGAGTGGAGAGTGATCAGAGAGGTGGTGGGATAGGGAGGAGTGTCCAACCACGTAGGAACTTTTAAACCGTGGAGAAGTCTGGTTTTTACTGAGTGAGATGAAGAGTTGTCGGAAGGTTTTGAGAAGAGGAGCACCAGTCAGACTTGTTTTCATTGACTTGCTCTGGCTGCTGTCTGGCAGGCAAACCAGTTGGGTTGTGAGTGTATGTCTTGTTCCCAATGATTCCTTTCCTAAAGGAGGATTATGTGTCCTGACTTGTTACTGTGTGGTATGCAGAGACACCCTGTTGGAGGATTACCCCCACTATGCCACCCATCCACCCATCAAACTGTCAGGCTTAGACCATGTAATATTTGTTTAATAGAATGTTTATAGAATGTTTTGTTTAATAGAACATTTGCAAACATGACCTATGAAAAGACTTACATTAGATTACGTGGTTCAGCTCTACTCCTTGGTTCTGTTTGTTGCCATGAGAATAACAGATAGGAGATCCTCTTTCATGCTGTATCTTGGAACGAGAAGGCATATGAAGAAGAGCACAGCCTGTAGCAAATCTTCAGCTTATACATAACATAATGAGAAATAATGTAAGCCATTAGGATGTTAAGGTTTATTATTGCAGCAAAGTTGACTAATAAAGAGATCTATTGCAGTAAGCTCGATGATGGTGGTTTGGACAAGGGTAGTAGAAATTCTCTTGTGCATATAAATTATTTTGGTACGATTGCTGGTTCAGACAACATGTGTGTACTATTTGTCCTAAAATTGTCCTCAATCTACACAAGTATCGACTGTGCAAGAAAGTGCCTGTTTTCTTACATATTTTTCATTTTTTCCCTAATCTGAGGGGTAAAATGTTATCTCACTGTTACATGTATTTCCACAATTCCTAATGATATTGAGCATTTTTGCATATTTCTTTTTTAGCTCTTCCTCCTAGCTGGAGAGATTAGGTAATACCATCCTACTTTTCCACACTTCTCCCATTTCTGCTGTTATTCTCCAATTTAATAATATGTTTGATGGAGCATCTACTGCATGCCAGGGAGAGCCCTCAATCTTTTATATATATTACCTAATTTAGCTCTCACAAAAATCTTAGGAGGTAGGTAGCGTAACAGTGTATATTATTGCCACCTTTATGCATGGGAAATCTGAGGCCTGAAGCTAAGAAGCAATTTGTCTGGAGTTAAGCAGCCAGGGTTAGAGGTGGGACTTGAACCTGGCTCTGCTCAGACTCTCCTGCTTCTTCCAATTTCTACATTGCCTCTGGAGCGTCAACCCCACCTGGTCTGATCTACTCATTTTTCCTGGAATAAGCTTTGTTTTCCCTGACCTTCTGGTTTATTGCATTATCCTCCTGGTCTGGGATGAATTCAGGTCCTTACCAACTTCCACCCAGTTTTAAAATAGATTCTTCCATTATTTTTCTGATCATTAAATTCTAATATAAATTTTACAGCTGAAAATCTCTTTGGGGAGAAGACTACATGTACGTGTAAATGTGCTCAAGGATGGTGGATGGCTCATTTAGCACAGAGCAAGGCACATAGTAGACCAAATATTTACTGAATCACCTTGAACAAAACTCTTTTAAAGTTATTTTATGCAGACTTTTAGTTCTTTAATGGGTTGTAAAGTTTTCAGTTTCTATTTCATTCATCTTTTCCATTTTTTTCAGTCTTGTGGGAGTACCCTTCCTTGAAATGATGTAGCTTGTCAACTGAATGAGGAGCCTCTTGATGGCATGTATTGCCTTGCACTATAGGTATCTCACCCGTTCTGTGTCCTGTTGTGGCCGTCTGTACTTGTCTTCTCATTGCAAGAAGGTACTGGTAAAAGACAGCATGGTGAGAAACCTCAAGTATAACACAAGATAAAGGCAAAGCAGACTGTTGCTTATCCACACCTTGCTCATGTTTTGACTTTCTAACTTAAAAAGTGTGCAGACATTGTCACAGGGATTAAGATATTATGGCCTCCAAATAGTTTCCTCTGCCTTTCTCCTTCTTTATAATTAAACACACTGTATGTTTCCTCCCACCTATACGTTTTGTTTAAAAATAAGCAAATATTAGGCTTTTTAGTTTTTTCTTCTGTAGAAAAATAGCAATTTCACATTTCTTTCTTATTCAATGACAATAGGAGTGATCACTTTCTCCCTCATTTCTTTGTGGCCTCTACATGTCTTTGAAAATATGTGTGTTCTAACTTAATTTTCCAGTGTGGTGAAACAGACAAGTATGTCTGACATGTATTGAACAGGAAACAAACAAAAAAAAGTTTTTATGTGTAGGGCCGTCTGAAGTCAGGCAAGCAGTTAATTAAAGGACATCCATCTATGCAAACAGGAAGAAGTGGTCCGGCTGGGAAACTGGACCCATTTGGAATGCAGTAAAATCTTGTTTCCAACATGTGTCTAAATTTTGATAAATTTTTTCTTATTGAATGATTACAAAGAAGTGGAATAGGATATTTCTCTAAAAATATTGTCATTATTTCCAAGGTAAGAATTTATTATTTTGTTTAGAATTTACATGAAGTAGTGCACTGTGCTTTGGAAATAATACTTGCAGACTGAAACAAAAACATTTTGTTTTTGCATCTACATTCAATAGGGATGAAACCTTAGGTTACCATGGTATTTTACTTTTCAGATTAGCATGTAAGAATTGTTTTTTTAATAGCAAAGATAAGCTCTAAAAGAATTAGAATGTTCCACAATTAGTTTGCTATAATTTTTAAAAAATAACTAATATTAATTGCCAACCCTTTGGTAATCAAAAGTATGCAGAAAAATGTCATCAAATGTTGGTACATGGCCCTCATTATTGTGAGTCAAATCATGTTCTCAGAAAAAATGGTAGCTTATTTATCTAACTTCATTGTTCCTTATACTGACATTTTGGAATAATTAAGGCAGGCTCCGTTAAGCACATGAATGTTTTTCATGGAAGAATTTCTAAAATATTGTGAAAACTTTCTTTTCTGTTAAGCTTATTACAGATAATTCAACTTTCCCTAATGGTTCGGGAAAATCTCATGAGCATGTATTATTTTGTGGTGCTAGAAGATAGCTCAAAGTGTGCATGACATAACAATGACAATCATAAAATTTGTGACTATATAGGACATTGTGTGCAGGTATGCTTCCAAGGGCTTGCATGTATTAACCCATTTAATTCTAATAAGAACATTGTGAAGTAAATACTAGTATCATTCTCATGGTACAAATGAAGCATCTGAGGCAAAGGCACAGAGTGTTTCCATAATCAAGGTGGCCCAGCTAAGAGGCTGTAGTGCCAGGATTCACTTTCAGACAGTGCACTCCCAGAGCCTAACCTCTCCGCATTCATGCGTTACAGCTTCTAAGATAAGTACGGGTTCAGAGTCAAGTCTGAATTTTGGCTTTGCTACTTGGAAGCTGAATGAGAATAAGTTGCTTAACTTTTCTAAGTACCAATTTTCTTATCTTAAAATGAGGATGATAATGGCACTAACATCATAGTGTGTTGTAAGGAAGAAATGATATACTGTAGGCAAAGAGCTTAGCACAGAGTCATCAATAAATTTTAACTTTTGTTGTTGCTTTTTATTACTCCTGTTATGTAAAAGGATGAAAATCTACAAATGGTCTGTAATGTGGAGAACTATTTGCATATCTAATAAATGGTCCTCAGATGGCTAATTTTTTTTGAGTATGCATCTGTTGTCTTTTTCCTCAATGGTGATCTATCGTCACTTTTTGATGTTTACTAGTCAAGAATGTGGGCTCCAGAAATCCTGGCTTCACTATCTACAGGTTTATCCTGTGGGAGGCAAACTACGTCACTTCTTGAAGCCACAATTCTTTTTCTATAAAATGGGGATCTATATTCTTACTGAAACACTTCCATAAATTTCACAGAATCATATTGTCCCTTTGTAAACTGGATAAGAATTTTGAGGAAATATTATATATATTCAGATGTTTTCAATCTAACCTTCCTAGTATGTGATATTTTCTGTGATTTTATTTCCAAGTTACTCTACTTACTTCAGCATTTTAAATTTGGTCAGAACCAACTTATTCATTCTTATTTTTCCCAAATGCTTGATTGCTTTTGAATGTCTTCTGTGTTTGTCCTTCATTTCTTAGTACTGGCAGATTTGGTGTATTTTTTGCCATCATTTGGGGTGGTTTGGTGGGAAAGGTTTCCCCAAGGGAGAAAGAATTCGTATCTCTCCACCCCTTTGTGGGGAGGGCAGGCTGGCTTCAGTTACCACTTTTTGACATATTAATATTGTTGAAATTGATTGTATGCATCAGTTCTTGAAATAGTTGAGTTCTGCACTCTTTTTTTCTGTCTGCTTTTAATTCAAGCCAATTTCCCTTGGTTCTTTTTGTTACTTGCGTAAAACATATTGTTACTCTAAGAATAATGAAATGTAAATAATAATGACACATATTTTTAAAAGGAAAACACTACATAGTTGTGTTTGAATGAATTGTTAGGTGTGAAAACAAGCTCACATCAGCTTTTAAGCTCCTTCTCTACCTACTTTAAAGACTCCTGCTGGGGGCAGAGGCTCATGCCTTTAATCCCGGCACTTTGACAGGCCAGGGCGGGCAGATCACCTGAGGTCAGGAGTTTGAGACCAGTCTGACCAATATGATGAAATCTCATCTCTATTAAAGATACAAAAATTAGCTGGGTGTAGCGGCATACACGTGTAATCACAGCTACATGGGAGGCTGAGACAGGAGAATCGCTTCAACCTGGGAGGCAGAGGTTGCAGTGAGCCAAGATGGCGCCATTGCACTTCAGCCTGGGTAAAAAGAACAAAACTCTGTTTCAAAAAAAAAAAAAGATTCCTAAATTTATGAACCACCTGTTGCTGGCCAGACAAAATGGTGTGGAGGACAATTTTGCAAGAAACCTGCTGTCATAAAAATAGTCACGTCATAGGGAGAAATGATGTAATGTGTTATAAACACAAATCTTTCACTTCTATAACATTTTTAAGTTCTCAGTTCTCCCTTTTTGTACCAATTATTTAAATTTTAGTTAAGAAAATTTGGCAATTATTTGTCCATTGACCCTTTAGAATTTAAACTTTTTTGAATAGATGACATTTTCATATGGCTTTTGAAAATAAATATTAAGGAGGTAGCATTGAAAAGTCTCTTGACTGTTTTTGATAGGTTCATTTTTATACACTTGCCCCATCTTCTTTTGTTAAATTTGTATGTATCTTAGAAATATACAAATAAAAGCAAAAATTAATATATATCCGTATTTCATCCATTTCTTACACAACTTGCTTTATTCATATTTAGAGATAAGAGACATGTGGATATCATTGTTTAATCAGTCTTGTATAGACACATATTTGAGTTGTTTTCTATTTCTTTGCTACTACAAAAAATGTGGTGAATAGCATCGTATTAGGTTGGTGCAAAAATAATTGCAGTTTTTGCTATTTAAAGTAATGGCAAAAACTGCAATTACATTTGCACCAACCTACATGTATGTCATCCAGCATGTGGGAAGTTTATCTGCAGATAAGTTCCTAGAATTGAGATTGCTAGGTCGAGGGATCATGTACTTTGAGGTTTGATAGTGATGGCCAAGTGGCTGTCCACAGGGCACTATACATGCCAATCAGCAAAATGGGAGGTTCTTCTTTTTCAGCTTTGCCAACAAAACGTGTTATCAAATGCTAGGCTTTTGACCCTCTTGTACATGAGAAGTGGTATATTAGTGCAGTTTAGGATTTAAATTGAGTTTGAGTGATGTTGAGTATCTTTGCACAGGTTTAAGGATGTGGGTGTCTTTCTCTTTGACTTTCTGGTAGTTGTTTCTATTAGGTTGCTGTCTGCGATGTGAGTCACAATTTTTCCCCCAGTTTGTTACTTATTTTTGGCTTCGCTGAAAGTATTTAATAGAAGTTTTAAAATTTTTAATATAATAAATTGTCAATCTTTTATGGCTTTTGAATATTGATAGCTGGTTAGAAAGGCCTTCCTCTGTCCAAAGTTATTGAGGCATTTTGTCCATGTTTGCTTTTAGTAATTTTATGGTTTGATTTTTCTATATTTAAATTTGTAATTCCCTTGGATTCAACTTTATCTTTTTCCAGATGGTAATTTATTGTCACCACATCATGTATTTTATCTTTTCTTCACTAATGTGAGATGTTGTATGTATTTGGGCCCACTTTTGCACTTCAATTCTGTTCCACTAGCTTGTATGTCTACTTGCATCTCTGTAATATTCTACTTTTTTCATGAAGTTCTAAATAATTTTAGAAGTTGTAGGTGCCTAGCAGAGTCCCTGACCTCTTTCATGTATATGATTAATCAGAATAATAAGTATCTACTTAGTGAATTCTTTTAGTATCTCTGCGTGTAGTTTGACCATGCTGAATGAAGGAATAGGATGATTTTTTTTGGATACTGTATGTGTTAGCAATGATATTGTTGTATTGGACCGAGTGTAGAAAGTTATCACCAAGACAAAAGTATGCCAGATTGCAGGGTCATTTATTATGCCGGTGACCACAGAGGACTCA
>NW_016107317.1:7617019-7636882 GCF_001604975.1 Cebus imitator
CAATAAAAACACGGCGTCCACTCACCCTCTGCGCTTTCACTGGGAGCTGCAATCCTGAGCTGTTCCTAAACGGCCATCTTGGATCCACCCCGGGTGCCACGATTTTTTATACCCGAAAAACCACTTTGGGAGTGGGGGTGAGGGGCGGGGATGGGGATGAAAAGGTTTCGGACATTCCAAGGGCTAGGGGATTCTGTGATTCCCCTCCTGGGTGGAGACAAGGGCGGGGGTCTCCGGACATTCCAAGGGCCAGGGGACTTTTATCATTCTGTTTGTTACTTCAGTGGTTTACAGAAGTGAAGATATACATTTGTTTACACATCATCTGGGTGGTGATAGAAGTCACAGATTTTAGCAGTTACTGATAAGAAAAGGTAAGTAGCTTTACGTAGTTTTGCGGAACAAACTAGCAGTTCTATTTACAGAGGCCAAGGACAGTAGTTATTGTGAGGAGAATGGGGCAGCCATTTCAACTTATTTAAAAAACAGTTTTGCATTTTATAAAATAGTTTTGCTCCGGTTCTGGCTCTAGGCCAGCACAATATCACAATATGAGTAAGTGAGGACAGAGTGAATCATTTAAAAATATTGCAAAATTTGACATTACATGCAAACCTATGACATTTAAAGAAATTAATTATCTGACTAGAATGAAAATGCTTATGGGCACGTTTCATTGCGTTCCCACTTCCAGTCCAGCCCTCTTTTTCTTCATTTTTGGTACTGTTGGAGGGTGTGCATTCTTACACATAATCCTGTCAGTCTTTATATGATAATTTGGTGACTCTTTATTGGCTTGTGTGATGGTGTGAAGTCACCACGAGTGGCAGCAAAGCCACCTAAAAATCGAAAAATAATTTTTGAGCACAGATGTGTTTGATGAGGAAGTGATACATAAAAGAACAAAATAACCTTGTCCCTAATCCCATGGAGCTTGTGGTGTAATAGAAAAGACTGATATTAACCGATAATTACAGTAAAGTGTGATGTGGACTATGACAAGATATTACACTACCTATCTAGTGTCACCACCTATGACATGACTCTCTAGCTGTAAACTGCAGTTCCCTGAATTCATTATTGTTGTTTATCTCTAGGCTTAAGCATTTGTGACATTTTTATTGGAATACTTTGATACAGTTGGATACATTGGACTGATTCCTTCATGACTTGGTTGGATCAGCATCTCTTAGGGGAAATACTCATACCCTCTGCCCTTCCTTGCTTCCTTTCTTTTCAAATATTATTGAGTGTCTACTGTATGCCAGGCCCTGTGTTAGGTGCTGGATATACGTGGTGATCCGCAGTAGTTGGATTCTTGTTTTCACATTGTACAAGATACTATGCAATGCATGAAGAATACAAATATAAATAAGGAAGTCCTATTTCTAAGAAAATTGCAGGGTCGGGGAGACATATAAAGGAAAATGATAAAACTTGATAGCAAATGAAATGCTGGAGATATTCAGAGGACATTATACAAAAGCCTGAGATAATCTTTTTGGGGAAGTGTGGGTTCAAGTTAATGATTCTGGAGAAGGTAGCCCCTAATATGAGTCTTAAAGAATGATTAGGTGTTGGCCAATTAAAGAGAATGAGAGTAGGAGAGAGGGCAATTCTTGTAAGGAAAGATAGCATGAACAAAGGTTATGAAGTGAAAAACAGCAAGAAGAGTACAGCGCACTAAAAGCAGTCTTGAAAGTTTCTTGCAAGAGAGCCTTGCAGCCTGACCAGGAAGCTCTTTGTATACTGTGAGAATGCAGTCTTTGCAGACCCTGAGAGTGAGGACTTTATTCAAATGCAGTAGAAAGCCATCAATGTGTTTTCAACGGGACTATCATGATTAGCATTACTAAACTACTACCCTGACATTTTAGCATAAAGGATAAGGAGGAGCAAGATTGAAGTCTGGTAATGTGATGCCTTCAGCTTTGTTCTTTTTGTTTAAAATTGCCTTGGCTATTTGGGCTCTTTTTGGGTTTCGTATGAATGTTAAAATAGTTTTTTTTTTTCTGGCTCTGTGACGAATGTCATTGGTAGTTTGATAGGAACAGCATTGAATCTATAAGTTGTTTGGGCAATATGGCCATTTTAATGATACTGATTCTTCTGATCCCTGAGCGTGGAATTTTTTTCCTTTTGTTTGTGTCATCTCTGATTTCTTCGAGTAGTGTTTTGTAATTCTCATAGTAGACATTTTTCACTTCCCTAGTTAGCTATATTTCTAGGTATTTTATCCTTTTTATAAAAATTGTGAATTGGGATTGCATTCTTGATTTGGTTCTCAGCTTGGTTGTGGACATATAGGAATGCTAGTGATTTTTGTACATTGATTTCATATACTGAAACTTTGCTGAAGTTGTTAATCAGCTGAAGGAGCTTTTGGACGGAGACTAGAGGGTTTTCTAGATATAGAATCATGTTGTCTGCAAACAGGGATTGTTAGACTTCCTCTCTCCCTATTTCTTTCTCTTACCTGATTGCTCTGGCCAGGACTCCAATAGATGTTGAATAGGAGCAGCGAGAGACAGCATCCATGTCTTATGCCAGTTTTAAAGAGGAATGCTTCCAGCTTTTTCCCACTTATTATGATGTTGGCTGTGGGTTTGTCATAGGTGGCTCTTATTATTTTAAAATATGTTTCTTCAGTACATAGCTTACTGAGTTTTTAACATGAAGGAATGTTGAATTTTATCAAAAGCCTTTTCTGCATCTATTGAGATAGTCATGTGGTTTTTGTCTTAGTTCTGGTCCTGCAAAGCTGGAGGCATTACCCAAACTATACTGAAGCAGGAGAAGCAGACCTCTCGAACACCGAACTGGGAAGGAAGAAGTGTTTATTATTATTATTATTATGGCCAGGAGCTGGGCTACAATTTGTCTAAATGACAAAGCTCACCTAACAAAGAGAAGCTCTGCCTTTATATAGGCTTATGCTTTAGATATTATACATTAAAGAATCTTAAGTTTACAGCCTTAGAAATTACAAGTGAAAGGTTCTTGGGTTTACAGTTTTAGAAATCACATATGAAAGGGCCTTGAGTTTACAGTTTTAGAAATCACATATGAAAGGGTCTTGGGTTTACAGTTTTAGAAATCACATATGAAAGGGTCTTGGTTTTATAGCTTTAGAAATCACATATGAAAGCATCTTGGTTGATGGAGGAGTGGGGTGTGGTTTTGATCTTGTTTAAGTAAAAACAATGTCTTCCAGAGAGATTCCCCCACACCACACCTGCTATTTACAGGAAGGTGATTTAGGAGGCTCCAGTTGGCCAGCCTATATTTCCTTTTCTATTGAAATGCAGTGTGGAAGTCAAGGGGGAGGTGATCCTAGATGCCTGGGTCTCCTTCCTCACTATCACTGGCTATAGACCCCAAGGAAAATAAATCGTTCTAACATAAAGACACATGCACCTGTATGTTTACTGCAGCACTGTTGACAATAGCAAAGATAGGGAATCAACCTAAATGCTCATAAATGATTGACTGGATAAAGAAAATGTGGTACATATACACCATGGAATACTATGCAGCCATAAAAAGAGCGATTGTGTCTTTTGTGGGAATGTAGACGGAGCTGGAGGCCATTATCCTTAGCAAACTGAGGAACAGAAAACCAGATACCACATGTTCTCACTTAGAAGTGGGAGGTAAATGATGAGAACACATGGCTAAAAAAGAAAATGTAATGATGTGAGTTAATGGATGTGTTAACTAACTTGATTGTGGTAATCATTTCATAATGCATATGTATATAAAGTAATCATGTTGTACACTTTAGATTTATACAATGTATTTGTCAATTATACCTCAGTAACCTGAAAACAACAACAACAACAACAAAAATAGTCCAAAGCCAGATGTAGTGACCCATGACTGTAAGCCAGTAATTTGGGAGGACAGGTGAAAGCATCAAGCCCAGTAGTTTAAGACCAGCTTTGGCAACATAGGGAGTCCTCTTCTCTACAAGAAATAAGAAAAATAGCCAGCCATGGATATGATGGATTCACATCATTACATTTTTTTTTTTTTCACTCTTCCAGGCTTGGAACACTCATGCTTTATCTCTTCATCAAAAGAGACAGACTGCATTTTTTTTTAGCTTTTATTTTAGGTTGAGGGGTACATGTGCAGGTTTGTTATATAGCGAAATTTGTATCACAGGGATTTGTTGTGCAGATTATTTCATCACGCAGGTACTAAGCCCAGTACCTGAGTTATTTTTTTCTGCTT
Source organism: Cebus imitator (assembly GCF_001604975.1). Taxonomy (NCBI): domain Eukaryota; kingdom Metazoa; phylum Chordata; class Mammalia; order Primates; family Cebidae; genus Cebus; species Cebus imitator. The sequence goes on from NW_016107317.1 coordinate 7,621,256, forward strand.
CTCTTCTTCTTTCCACCTTCCCCTCGCAACTAGACCCCAGTGTCTGCTATTTCCCCTCTGTGTAGCCATGTGTTCTCATCATTTACCTCCCACTTCTAAGTGAGAACATGTGGTATCTGGTTTTCTGTTCCTCTGTTAGTTTGCCTAAAGATAATGGCCTCCAGCTCCATCTACATTCCCAAGAAAGACACGATTTCTCTCTTCTTTTACGGCTGGATAGTATTCCGTGGTGCATATTAGCATGCCTGTCATTCCAGCTACCTGGGAGGCTGAGGTGAGACAATCTTTTGAGCCCAGGAATTCAAGGCTGCATTGAGCCATGATCGTGCCACTGCACTGCAGCCTGGGCAACAGCTTTAAAAATGGAGGTGGGACTTTGAGGCTGTGGAAGGAGACTACACTTCCATGATGTGGAAGTCATGATGTGGAGGTCATTTCAAAGGCTCAGATTTGGAGGAACTTGGCTCTCTCATGTAATTGGACAATTGGACATTTGTAGTGCTATTTTGTGAGCATGAATGCTTTTTATAAACCAGAATTTTACAAATGATGACTCACCTTCATGATTGTCATGGAATCCTTAAGGTGTTGCTTCACCAGCCAGAAACCTACGTGGCCAGCAGTGCCTCTGCTTGGGTTTTGCTTGTACTCACTGGGCTCATTCTGCCCACTTGATCTGGCAGAGCGTGCTCGGCTTGCGCTACTGGCTCAGATCCCATGCTGCCAAACGCGAGTCGGGTCTGGAGCGGTGAGAGGTGTGTGAGCGAGTGAGCGTGAGGTTAGACCATTGCGCACAGCCAGTCATGCCGGCTGTGGCAGTGCGGGCCGCTCCTGGCATAGGCACTGGCTCCGTGTGAGGCTGTGGCTAGACCAGAAGTACTGCAAATGGCTTCTGCTGTGGGCACCAGCCCCTGGACAAGGGGAATGTGATGGCACCTGAAAGCTCAGAAACGCTGGGAACCACAGAGCCCCCAAGAGGTTGTTACAGTGTGTCACGGCCCTGGCTCTGGAGAGAAGGGCTGCAGCTCTTCGCTCCTTCTTGTCACCCACAATGTGGTAAGTGGGAGGCACGTTTCAGCCCTGTTTGTGTTACAGCTCGCTCAGTCCTGCCATTCGGTGGGTCCTGAGTTCTTGTTCCACATCCAGGAAGAATGAGGTAGTGGACAACTGGAGGGTGAGCAAAATCGAGAGGAGCTTCTTTGAGTGACAGAACAGCCCTCGGTAGATCCAAAGTGGGACGCTCCTTTGAGCAGGCAGGTTGTCCCCACCAGTGAGTGAATGTGGCTGAGCCTGGGGATTTTTATGTGCTCAGAGTGGAGGAAGTGCATGCTCATTGGTGCATGGGTGGCCACTGGCTGGCCTGGAAAATGCACAATCGGATTGGCCAGTCATCAGTGAAGTTCTCACTCCACGCTGTGGATTTTGCCTGGAACTGGCAGTCTGGCCCCCAAGCTTCATGTTGTCCCTGGCCTGAAGGTGGGGTGTCACTGGGGACCTACGCCTTCAAGCCTAGGAGGCTTTCTGCCTCCCAGTGCCATAAATATGCCATCCATGGTGCCAAGGCTGTCTGTGCTGAGGGGCACCTGCAGGCCCATGTGGAGCAGGGGGTGGCTGGTATGTCAGCGCTGCCCTGAGCGCATACACAACTGCCTGGGCTTGGCTGGGCCACAGCTTTGTTCTGCCCCGGAGTGGGTGCCAGGAGTAGGAAGAGGACAGGGAGCAGGAGCAGACACTTTCAAGCCTGGGGAGACGGGGCTTCCTGGGTCTCTGAGGGTGTAGAGATGCCCGGGTCTGGGGTTGTGGCTGGGCAACTGCAGCCCCAACTTGGTAGGGGACTCAACTCCTGCTTGTTCCCAGCTCTTGCCAGCTCTGTGGAGCATGCAGCCCCAGCCACACCTGCCCAGCTACAGCCTCTGTCCCTACAGTGGCTGCTCCAGATCGGCCACCACCACCGTCGTGATCACTGTTCAAGTGGCAACTGGACTCTCTAGGGAGATGATTTGCAGGATCAACATAGAGGGTCAAATCAAGCAAACCAAAGTAGAGCCTTTCCCCTCAAGGTGACTTAGACACGTGAGGAAGGTCCATCTCTGACACACTGAAAGACATATGTAGCGGAACTGCTTAGTACAAAATCGCATCTGCTTTTTTGTCTAATTGTGGGTAAAATACAGAACATGAAATTTACCATCTTCACCAAAACAGAAGAAGAAGAAGCAAGACCACAAATGGGAACAGGACAAGTTAGATCATTTTTGTGAGTTCTAGTGCAAAAGGAAAACTGTTTGATGATGTAATGGATGATGATGGCATGGAAGGCAGAAACGTAGTGTGGTATGGCATGGCAAAGACTTTGACACATTTAAGCAGGGAAATGGTTTTAGATGGATCATCCCTGGTGGATAGATAGGGGTTATTAGGGATTTGAGAATTATGTGATTAGAGAAAGGAAGATGAGTTTGGAGGCCATGGCGGTACTGTAGGTGAAAGACCATGAGAATGTGAAACAGGGTAGTCAAGAGTGGGGAGAAAGTAGAAGGGGAGATGGGAAAACTGTACTGAAGGTGGAATCACAGGACTTGATGAGAGATGAGATGTGCAGATGATTGAGACAAACGGTTTCAGAAATGACTACCTGCTCATTAGCGCATTCTGTAGAGAATGTAGTGGCTCTCCTGTAATCATCTTCATTGAGGTCCATTTGCGTGTCACCGTTACCTCTCACCTGCCTTGGGGTCTGAAGCAGCACAGCTAAATAACAAAAACAAAACGAATGCCCCAAATCCACCAAAGCCAGCTCCAAAAGCATTGATAAATAACGGAGGCTTTGGGGCTTATTATTGTTCCCTGTGCTTGTGTATTTTAAAATTTCTTTTATATATGTAACATTTATCAAGTGCTCACTGTGTCATGTGAGTTTTAAACAATGGACGTGCATTAGCTGATTTATTCTCACAACAACTCTATGAAATAAGTTGTGGTTTATTTCCATTTATACGGATAAGGCAACTAAGCCAAAGAATGATTAGGTAATTTCCAGAAGATTCCCCAATTAGTAGTGGCAGTGGGGCCTTGAACTCAAGAAGCCTGACTTCAAAGCTTGTGATTGTAATCACTGTACTTTGTGAATAGAATTGTTTTAATTTCTCCTTTTGTTTATTGTTGGTGTATAGAGGCACAACTGATTTTTGCATGTTAATCTTGTACCCTGCAACCTTGCCTAATTCATTTATTATTAATATTAAATATTATTAATAGTTTTTCTGTATTACTCTGGGCTGCTGTTCTGAATTTTGTTATGGTGGTTTTTTTTTTTTTTTTNTTTTTTTTTTTTTTTTTCTTTCCAAATGTGTGGCTAGTTATTTTAGAATATCCAAGGCCTTTAAAATATCTTTTGTATTTTTAAAATACTACAAAAAATGTGCTTTCTATTTTACTTTTTGTGTTGTTGGTTACATTTTCAAGTGCTGAAGGAGGAGTGTGTTAAAGACAAACAATACTGTCATCAGCTTAGACCACTGAGAGATTCTGAGTTGATTTGTTTTGGTTGGAGAATTACATGGAGTTAATACAATTTTGGTTACTCTGATCAAATGACCCTCATCCAGCTAGGTAATTTAGGCAGCCCCACTCATTCTGGCAAATTATGACTGCTCAAATCTGTTCCTGATTTGAAGGAAATGCAGCTATTTAACTTCCTTTCATAGTAAAAACAAGTAACTTGTTTCTCTCTCTCCTTTGCTAATTTATGGTTTCCTGATAATCAGGGTTGACTTTTTGTCTCCCAAATGGATTTTCCCCTGCCCTGTCCCAGTTCCATTTTGAGTTTTAAAATTGATTTTTCTTTCATTATTACTCATTAAGACATATGTTGAATTTTATCAGCTGTTAAAATGCTGAGAACATATTTTTTCTTCCACCATTTTAGTGTCTGACCTAGAACAGTGCTTCTTATTGCAGCTTTGACCTTAGCCCTTGTTTATGATAGATGTTCAACAAATGGATCATGTCCTAGCATCTTAAGACTCAAAGAGAGAGCTTGGAGGTCATTTTCTGGTGAGAAACTAACCCTTGCTCCCCACTCCTAGTTTCAGAATTTCAGTGCATATCTTGATTTATGTGGTGCAGTTCTTATTCTCAATCTCAACACAGAAAAATGAAGACATTCACATCCAAGGCAAGAGAGAGTAATAAAAAAGCACTAATCGCTTGTATTCAGATAACAGGGCTCCTGGATTCTCAATGATCGAGGAAGAAAAGAGCAAAGACCAAAAACCACGCTTAGGGAGATGGCTTAGGAATCTGGCATCATGGCTTTTGTAAAGATAAATCCCTGAATTTGCTCTCATTCAAGCAGATTTTCAGTGCACTAAGTTCCCTCTGACAGCATTATGCTTTAGCCCTGTATCCATAAATTGACATATAGGGGCATCTGGGTTGAAGTATTCCGAACATCCTTCACTTATTCTCACTGAAGCTATAGTCTGCAATTCCTCTCGTCTTTCACTTGCATTTTATATTGGATTATGATTATCTCTGAAGATTCATTTCTTTGTACCTAATAAACTTTAATAAGTGGAAAAAAGTAACGTTCTTTATTTTAGACTAAAGTGTGCTTTCAGATATCTTGGCAGAAAATTCATGATTGACTCCATTAGTACAATTAAATTTTTCTGTCTTATATTTTACTTAAATTTTAGTATTTTGTTGAAATGCATTTTGTTGCATTTGAAAGCTTCTATGACTCTTATGTTTCTTAAGATTTGCTAGAGGTAATGGCCACAAACTTATACTGTAGTTAAGAAAGAATAGTTTTCTAAAAATAGAGGTTTATAAATGTGCTTTCAATGATTTAAGCACAAATACTTAGATTGTAGCTGTAGATTTGGAACTTTAAGTATAAAGGGAGAGAAGTTACATATAATTTATTGATATTTCAGGATACATGTTTTTTCCAAGTGACTTAAACCTCTTAAATGAATGGAGGGAAAAATCTTTTTTCAGATGTTCCAGCCTACATGGCCCTTACGGGTCTCAGCTGCATTTTTAGGTTAAGATGGTCTAGTGAGCCTTGGCTTGATGGACCCCTGTTTTGTGCAGCCACACTCCATTTCCCTCCTATTCTCTCTGTCACTGGTACTTGTCTTGCTCCTTCTTAGGTAAAGACCTTTGCACCGTTATGTTGTTTGTCCCAGGAATGATCCTCCTTTTACTAGTACCCTGCCTAAAGTCTTCTCAAGCCTCAGTTTCTCAGCCTTTATCTTACTTCTTGGGTAAGCCTTGTCTGATCCTCCACTCCATCCTCTAGTTGCTCCTCCTTGGCTCACTCTCATGAGAACCTGTAGCTTTAAGGAAAAGTACTTGTATATTTTCTGAAAAGCACACCAAACTATAATTAAATACTTATTTTTTTTATATTAGTCTGTAAGCTCTGGAGGCTTTTTCTCTCCCCTGTGTCCTATAGGCTGGTAGAGATTTTTTTTTTTTTTTTAACTTTAAGTTCTGAAACACATGTGAAGAATGTGCAGGTTTGTTACATAGGTATACATGTGCCATGGTGATTTGCTGACCCTATCAACCCATCATCTAGGTTTTAAGCCACGCATGCATTAGATATTTGTCCTAATGCTATCCTTCCCCTCGCCCCCCACCCTGCCGACAAGCCCCTGTATGTGATATTCCCCTCCCTGTGTCCATGTGTTCTCATTGTTCAATTCCCACTTATAAGTGAGACCATGCAGTGTTTGGTTTTCTGTTCCTGTATTACTTTGCTGAGAATGATAGTTTCCGGCTTCATCCATGTCCCTGCAAACGACATGATCTCATTTGTGTTTATGGCTGCATAATATTCCATGGTGTATATGTGCCACATTTTCTTTATCCAGTCTATCATTGATGGGCATTGGGTTGGTTCCAAGTCTTTGCTATTGTTAATAGTGTTGCAGTAAACATGTGTGTGCATGAGTCTTTGTAGCTGAATGATTTCTAATCCTTTGGGTATATACCCAGTAATGGGATTGCTGGGTCAAATGGTATTTCTGGTTCTACATCCTTGAGGAATTGCCACACTGTCTTCACAATGGTCTAACTAATTTACATTCCCACCAACAGTGTAAAAACGTTCTTATTTCTCCACATTCTGGTAGAGGTTTTAAAATGCCTGTTTTCCATCAATGGGTTCTAGGATCTAGCACAGTATTCACATTCCAGTAATTCAGGGAATAATGAATTACGTTTTTTTCTTGTCTTTCTAAAATGATTGAAATCCTTTGTGAAAAGGGCACAGACATAGCATGCAGACAAACATGAGAAGTAATTGGCACCCAGTAGTAAGGGCTTGGTGATACCGACATAAAATATTCTGGGAATATGAAATATTTTAGAGCAAATTCTCTAAAATTAGTCGAATTTTTAGGTAGGCAATTAAAAATTTTGAATTGGTAGCATCCAAGACACTATAGGCAATATAAAAGCAAATATAGTGCGTTGCTCACCTTGGCATTAATATTATATCGACTGTGACTTAAATTCCCCTAATCCATTCTTTGCTCTTAGTACACATGGTTTCGCATTAGTTTGTGCTTCACATCATCATGTATTAAGCTCAATATGAGTTAAGAGCAATAGTATGTCAAATTCCATTTGCATCCTTTGACTTTAAGCAACTGAGTAATAAAAATCCACACCAATGTTCGGGAGATGACTCTGGGGCATGGTTCTCCACAGTATGTCTTAAATGCACATGGAATTTGAAACCCAGGGATCCTAGATTCAGAGAATTTGGGGCTGTGGGCCTTATTTTTACAAAGGACAGTGCAAAAAACCCAAAAATTTAATAGGTGAAAAGTTACTATATACATATATATTGCAGAGAGAGGGGAAACTCTATCCTAACTAGTATCTATAGTATCCAGCTAGTTAAAGTGATGACATTTCCTTGGGAACTGGGAGAGAAAGGCTAATAACTGTGATGATTAATTTTATGTCAACTTGGCTAGACCACAGTACCCAGATATTTGGTCAAACACTGGTCTGGATGTTGTTGTAAAGGTATCTTTTACATGAGATTAACATTTAAATCAGCAGACTTTGAGTAAAGCAGTTCACCCTCCATAATGTAGGTGGAGGGCTTCAATCACTTGAAGGCTTCAAGAGAAAATGACTGATCTCTCCCAGGGAAGAGGAATTCTGCCAGCAGACTGCCTTAAGATTCAAGCTGCAATATCAGCACTTCCCTGGAGCCTCAGCCTACTGGTTTACCCTGCAGATTTTGAACTTGCTGACTCCTACAATGGTGAGAGCCAACTCCTTAAAATCAATCACTCTCTCTGTCTCTATACACACAAACGCAAAACACACTACACACACACACAAAGCACACTACACACACTTGGTTCCATTTCTCTAGAGAACCTTGATGAATATACTAAGCGTGTCTAACATGATATCTCTTAACAGTTTGTGTGGTTTTGTTTTCATAACTGTCATTTAAAACTTTCTTTTTGTGACTTACAAATCTTTTTTTAAAGTTTCATTTTGTTGAATTTCTCTTGTTGATGTTGTTGACGACAGTTTAAAGCCAAAACATTTATAAATCTCCAGTCTAATCACATTTCTAGAAACAAAACATTTGTCAGTAGTAAACCTTTTACAGAATAAAATTTTATCATGAGCTGATTCACCCACCATGTAGGATGAACCAAATCCTACTTTGTATTGTCCTCATAGTTTAGAATATACAAACAGCACCTCCTACCTTGGTGTGTACCCAAGCACACAATGCCTTAATTGGCACATACAAGGCTGTTGGGCTTGTGTTTTGTTTGTTTGTTTTTTTGAAACAGACTCTCGCTCTGTTGCCCAGGCTGGAGTGCGGTCTCAGCTGACTGAAACCTCCACCTCCCAGATTCAAGCAATTCTCTGCCTCAGCCTCCTAAGTAGCTGGAATTACAGGTGCCCACCATCACACATGGCTAATTTTTGTATGTTTAGTAGAGGTGGGGTTTCACCATCTTGGCCAGTCTGCTCTTGAACTCCTGACCTCGTGATCCACCTGCCTCGGCCTCGCAAAGTGCTGGGATTACAGGCGTGAGCCACCATGCCTGGCCAGATTTTTTTTTTTTTCCAAAAATGTACTTCATATTTCCTCTTTTATTAAATAAACATCAGTTTAACCTTTTATGGTCGTAAGAAATAAACATTTTAAGAGATCTTTTTTATTATTTATACAAATTCACAAACAGTACAATTAATTGATGAGATTCTCTGGGTTTCTTTAACTCCATGGTCTCATATGTTGCTGTGATGGATTCTAAAATATAACCACAAAAAATATAACAAAAACGTACATTCTACTCAAAGGTAATTTCTTTAAAGCCGCAACTAGTTCTCCCTTGCACCATTCTGTGCACGGCAGTGAGGTGAATTGCGACATCCTAGCAAGAACTTTTTTCCTTGCTGGATACTAGAGCATCTGTGAGTTGCATCCCTGAAAGCATCCTGGCAGAAGAGTGTAGAAACAGTAAAAAAAAATCTGAAGGTGGAAATTCTACTTTCAGACTCATCCATAGGAGCTTCTAAGTGGAGAAAGGCCATCACAGAGAAATGACGGGCCCTGAATAAGTAACTGAGACCTCTGTCATTCACCTTGCTTCCAATTAATGCCAGTCCTGGCTAAAACAAGGATGCCTCCAGAGCCCAGGTTCAGCATCTGTGCCCTCCTTCTCACTATTTTTCCAGCCCCTGTCTTGCATGAGGTCTGCCCCATGCTGTTTGTATCCTCTCCCTTGCTTTTCCTTTATTCTTTGTGGTCCTGCAAAAAGACTGGAGAGAATGTAATCCAAAGATTTACCAAACACTTACTATATGTCACCTACTGTTTTAAGTGCTTGGGTCCTATGAAAAGGTAGTATTTTCGTCCCACTTCTACAGGCGAGAAATGTTAGGAGTTTGAATAAGCTCCCAGCGCCACATATTGTAATGGCAGAACACAGATTTGAACCAAACTAGTTTGAGGCTTGAGCTTATTTACTGTATTACTGTATTAAGTGTTACACTCAGTGCCGAGGTATAAATCAGTGATCCTAGCTTCATGTGCTGCTTTTTCCTATCAGATCTGAATTTTATGATGGTGCTGCCAAGATGAGCTAGATGGGATTTCCAGATCCTAGAATGAGATTTGGTATCCAAGAGGTGCTCAGGCTTTTCACAATAATTCTCTGATCATATCTGTAGATTGCATCTTCCTTTTCTCTCTTAGTTTTTGAATAATTGATTCACTTTTATTTGATTTATGGCAACATTTATTTTATCTGCTGCATAACAAGTCTTTCTAGCTTCTAAATTTTTAATTTATAGCAAGGCTAGGATTTCAGAATTAGACAGTATTTTATTGCTAGAGAAAGATAATTTTGCCAGAAGTCATTTGATGTATTTTTATGGTTTTTGTCAGCCCCATGAGGCCCATAAGAGATCAGAAATCCACCCTTCAATTATTGGAGAAGAATACTGAGATTTGAAGAGGTTTCTCCTGGAAGTTAATAATTCCTGCTCTCGTATTACAGATGAGAGATACGAATCTAGAAGGTGAGGTTGATACTGAAGTGCTGGGAAGGGAAGAGCATGGTGCCTTTAAATGATACTGAAGTGGGGAAGGGAAGGGCTGGGTAGAGGAGGACATGGTCCCTGTCTAGGACTCCAACCCCACAGACCTGGGTGAGGACAGGCATTTCCTGCCCGAATGTTGCATTTTCCAAGGTCTACCTGCCCGGCCATGCCCCCATCCTGGTCCTATAAAAAAACCTGAGATGCAGCAGGGCGAGGTGGCTCACACTTGTAATCCCAGCACCTTGGGAGGCAGAGGCAGGTGGATCACAAGGTCAGGAGTTCGAGACTAGCCTGGCCAATATGGTGAAACCCCATCTTTACTAAAAATATAAAAGTTAGCCTGGTGAGGTGGTAGGCACCTGTAATCTTAGCTACTCAGAAGGCTGAGGCAGGAGAATCGCTTGAACCTGGGAGGCAGAGGTTTCAGTGAATTGAGATTGCACCACTGTGCTCCAGCCTGGGTGACAGAGCAAGACTGTCTCAGAAACAACTACAACAACCACCCCTGAGACCTGAGTGGGCAGACACACAGGCAGCCAGATGTGAGAGAAGCACATCGGCAGAAGACGACACAGCGGCTGGTCCTTGAGAGCCCACCAGCAGAAAAACAAGACAGGCACTGGCAGGTCAACAGGCCATTTAAATGCAGAAGATGCGGAATTTGGCCAGGGCAGTCAGAACAGAGCCTAGGGCCACCGAGCAGCCCAACTCCAGGGGAAGACCATCTCCCTTCTAATTCCCCCATCTGCTGAGAGATACTTCCACTCAGTAAAACTTTGTACTCATCCTCCAAGCCCATGTGTGATCCGATTCTTCTAGTACCCCAAGGCAAGAACCCAGGATACAGAAAACCCTCTGTCCTTGTGACAAAGTAGAGGATCTGATTGAGCTGGTTAACATAAGCTGCCTATAGACAGCAAACAAAGAGAGCACCCTGTAACGCAGGCCCATTGGGGCTTCAGGGGCTGTAAACATTCACCCCTAGATGCTGCCATGGGGTTGCAGTCTGTATGCTCCCCTAGAGGTTTGAGCAGCAGAGCACTGAAGAAGCGAACCCCACCCTCATCACACAGCCTGCTAGAGGGACAAGGGAACTTTTCCCATTTCACGGTGATGAGTAGAGAAGCAGGTTACTGCTGAGAGTTGAGTGTAATCTTAAAAGGATGAACAGGAATGAACTCAGTGGAGAAAGTGAAAGTAGAAAGAACACTCCAGGAAGGAGTAAGGAGATGGAAGTTTGAAATCTCCTGGAGTGTGGCGAGAACTGTGAGAGGTTCGATCTGGCTGGAAGTAGGGGGAGTGCTGGACGTGGCCCAGGAGTCAGGAGCAAGATGAAGATACCAATTACTCTGAAAATTAAAGGGAACTGTTAATGGATTTTGAGGAGGCCACATTGTGAGAGATGTCTTTGTGGAAGACCAGCCTAGCAGAGCCTTGAGGGTGGACTAATAGGGGACAAGGTAAGATGCAAAGGGAGAACCTGCGAGGCCATTGTTGATGTCAGTTTGTTTGCTCGGCATCTCTACCCCGTGTTGGTATCAGCACTCTTCCCTTTTTGGTGTAGTGACAGCTCCTCTCCTACTCCAGATGTTTTTTGGGGGAAATGCCCAGTCACAGTTCCCTACTCCTGACTCTGGAGTCAGGAGTAGTGAAACACGTTGCCTAGGAGAGAGGCACACATTTCCTAGGCATGGGCAGTGATGGTGTCCTATCCCTTGGCACTCTGATCTGTCTAATCAACAGTGTGTGGCGGCAGTTAGGTCCCTCATATTCTGGGGTTAGAATTTGTAAATATGCTTATATGGAAGACAGAAAAAAAAAATCAGCATTTGAACCAGGAAACTGAGTAAAGATCATACCCTTGTGAATTTAACCTAAAATAGAAAAGGAAAAAAAGACTCACCCTTTCCAATGCTGCTGGTGATCATCTAATCTGCTAAGAGTCAGATTAGATAAAAAGGCAGAAGAAGAGTGAATTTACTTTGAACTGGGACATCTATCTTCTCCTGGTCTTGGACATTGGTACTCCTGGTTCTTGAGCCTTTGGACTCGAACTAGGACATGGACCATTGGCTCCTCTCATTCTCAGGCCTTTGAGTGTGGACCAGAACTACACCACTGGCTTTCCTGGGCCCTGGCTTGCAGACCGCAGTTTGTAGGACTTCTTAGCCTCTGTAATCTCATGAGCCAACTCTTCATAGTACCTCTCTTTCTATATATCTACATATTATGTATTGATTCTGTTGCTGTGTAGAACCTTGATGAATACAAAAGGATAACTGATAATAGTGCTCCCTTGACTGAGTCAGTGAGTAATTGCATCATTAAAAGTTAACGTTTTTTGGACTTGAAGAAATCTTTCTTTAAAAAATACGTGTAAAAAGTTAAACGAGCTTAACAATAACAACAAACAACAACAAAACCCTTTGGTTACAATAATTCTGTTACTGTAAAGCAATATACTGCTGCTTATCCAATCCTGCTTTTGAATGTTGAGGTTCTGCTAACTGAGACAACCTAAGAGTATACAGCGTTTTGTATAGTGCTTTATGTGAGGGTAGGTGCTTAATAAGAATTTATTGGAAAAAAAAAATCAATGTGTACAGATGATTCAAACAATTTGAAGTTGCTTCATTCAATGACATTTGCTTTTTATTTTAAGTTTTACTTTTTCTGGGATACATGTGCGGAGTGCACAGGTTTGTCGCATAGGTATACACGTGCCATGGTGGTTTGCTGCACCTATCAACACATCATCTAGGTTTTAAGCCCCACAAGCATTAGGTATTTGTCCTAATGCTGTCCCTCCCCTTGCCCCCATCCCTGACAGGCCATGGTGTGTGATGTTCCCCTCCCTGTGTCCATGGGTTCTCATTGTTCAACTTCCACATATGAGTGAGAATATGCAGTATTTGGTTTTCTGTTCCTGTGTTAGTTTACTGAGAATGATGGCTTTCAGCTTCATTCATGTCCCTGCAAAGGACATGAATGCATCATTTTTTATGGCTGCATAGTATTCTATGGTGTGTATGTGTCACATTTTCTTTATCCAGTCTATCATTGATGGGCATTTGGGTTGGTTCCATGTCTCTGCTATTGTAAATAGTGCTGCAATAAACATACTTGTGCATGTGTCTTTATAGTAGAATGATATATAATCTTTTGGGTGTATACCCAGTAATGGGATTGCTGAATCAAATGGTATTTCTGGTTCTAGATCCTTGAGGAATCACCACACTGTCTTCCATAATGGTTGAACTAATTTACACTGCCATCAACAGTGTAATTTACACTCCCACCAACTATTTCTCCACAGTCCAGCATCTGTTGTTTCCTGACTTTTTAATAATCGCCATTCTGACTGGCATGAGATGGTCTCTCATTGTAGTTCTGATTTGTATTTCTCTAATGATTAGTGATGAGGAGCTTGTTTTAATATGTTTGTTGGCCACATATATGTCTTCTTTTGAGAAGTATCTGTTCATATTTTTAGCCCACTTTTTGATGATGATGTTTCTTTTCTTGTAAATTTAAGTTCCTTGTAGATTCTGGATATTAGAGACATTTGCTTTTTACTAGAGGAAAATGCCTCAATTCTGGGATTCTTACTATGAGGTCCATCAGCTGTTACAAACCTATAGATGAGTTTCATGAACTAAAAAATCTTCTGCACATTTGCCAAATTGTACATATAATCATTTTTTTAAGAAACCAAGTTCATAATTTTTATGAGAATCTCCAAGGCATTTTGCCTTCATACTCACTTTAATGCCCACCCTTCCAATATCACTTTAACGATACTACCTAGACATTTGATGCTGGCCAAAGGAAAGCAAAGGTCTTTCTTACACCTCTTAAGTCCTACCTGAGTTGGTATCTGGTCACTTACTTACCTTTAAGGGTTTCTTTGTTATGCAATGCACACTGCAACTCTAATGGTAAATGAAAAAAAAATTGATTTATGTAAGCTGGCCTGTGCCATTTTTTTGATATCTGGCCTTGCTTCCAAGATAGTCTAAAATCATTTGAAATAATATTGCTATGGGCCTGAAAAATTCTATCGGTATTTTTTTCCATGTACAAAACATGGTTGAGTAAAGATCAGGTGTCTGTCAGCCTCACTAAAGATAAAATGGAATGCCGAGGCTGGTTGCTCATGAATGAATCATCTCCTTACAGCTAGAATTATTCCCCTTAGCAAAAGGTATGATGCGCTTAGTTGAGAAAAACGTGGAAGCTGCTAGATTTTAGGTTATAGAATTTTTAGTCTCTATCATTAAACACTTTAAATAGAAATGTTCTGGTAGTGAAGCTGACAAAAATATAAGCAGTTCTCATAAAGAAACAAAACTTAATGCATGGGATTATTTCTGCTATGTTAATTTACAGCAAAAAATGGCCTATTTTTTGGTCTACTTTGGGGTTGAAAGGAATATTTTTTAAAACCCAAGTTAATGGAATTTTTTAACCTGTTTTGATCATGAATATTTTAGTCTAAAAATTTCTCTCTGGAAATAATCATGATTTTTATAATTATAAAGTCATTTCAGAACAGTGTCAGGATTAATTAATACAGTTAATATGTCAAATTTCTTTTGAAATATTCAAGCTTTGTTTGAGTTTTCTTTTTCTTCGCTGGATGCATGAGAAATTGAGAGTGTAAGAACAGTTGGCATAGATCGTTCCTTCTTGAATTCAGTTAAGCTTATCACAAACTATGTCATGGCCAGAGCTTAACGCGTTGTTCCCCTTCCAGAAAACTGTTTGCCAAATATAACACAGTTCAGATGGTGGGAAAACCGTGAAGCGTTCACATTTAACCTAGACTTCTCCCCCAGTGTGCAAGTTTAGAGATGAAGAAAACATGCTGATAAATCAGCATACCTGCCTGCCACCTCCCCCACTTCTGAAAACCACAAAAGCAGAAGCTGGCGTTACTGGATCCTTGACGTGGAGTTTTCTGGTCTGAGCCTATTTGGAACTGTCAGTTACTGATCTGAAACAACATGTGAGGGTGAAGGATGCCTGGATGGATAACTATGAATGTTATTTAAAAAATATGATGCTGCCTAAAGACTACAGCCAGCTATTTGGCCTGTGAATATGGAGACTCTTTCATCTTCATCTCATTTGGTAATTAGCACACTGACCCTGTGCAGACTAGAAGCATAAAAAAACATTTTGAAAAGTGCAGAGGAAGAAGGAGGATTAAGACAAACATTTATATAACCAGGAAAAATGACCCAGGAAAGACGGGAAATCTGGTGACACTCTGTTTATCCACAGCAATGTTAAAATAGTTTGCAAGTGAAACAAAGCAGAGCCCTTGAATAAATCACTGAGAAAGTAGAAGGATAGACCGACAGCCAAGAGCATGTCACAAGCTGTCCGTGTGATGTGATCCTCCCCTATTATCCCAGACTGATGGCTTTCCATTGAATATCACCTCTCTTTTTCCCCTCTCCAGCTTTTTCCATCATGGAATTTATGCGAAAGTGGGCTGCTGTGAATAAGAATTGGAAGGGGTTGAAGATGGCATAACTTACTAGAAAAGGGGAGATTATCAGGATGTTTGGGTTCTAATTAACACCTGAACATTAATTTAAATCAGGGACAGCTTAATAAATATGTAATATCTGAAAAAAAAATGCACAGCAATTTCATGAGGGGTAAAAGTCTCGCTAGGGTTTCTAGGTCATCTGTACTATGAGAAGCTTTGCTCTTCTGAGGTTAGCATAATTGGGGTTGGTCTCTGTCTAAGCGTTGAAGCAAGCCAGGTGTGGTGGGGCACGCCTGTAGTCCCAGCTACTTGGGAGGCTGAGGTGGGAAGATCATTTGAGCCCAAAAGTTCCAGTCCAGCCTGGGTGACATAGTGTAGACCCTTGTCTCTTAAAAAATAAAAAGCTGGGCCGAGGCGGGTGGATCACGAGGTCAAGAGATCGAGACCATCCTGGTCAACATGGTGAAACCCCGTCTCTACTAAAAATACAAAAAATTAGCTGGGCATGGTGGCGCGTGCCT
>NW_016107317.1:7637019-7697743 GCF_001604975.1 Cebus imitator
AAAAAAAAAAAAATAAAAAAAAAATAAAATGAAAAAAAAATAAAAAGCTGAAGCATGGAAGTTATCAGAAACTTAACTGAACTTTCTTAACTTATATATAAGTGGCTTCGGTTCAGTGCCAGGTAATTATCTCCGGGGAAAGATAAGCTATTTTGCAAGTAGGTTTCAAAAGTTTGATGGTCTGACTGCTTGCCACTTAGATGCTAAGAGCCCTAGCCTGGCATGATGAAGGATGCTGCTTATTTGTAAACCACGTTCTCCTGACATCAGGATTCCTAGAGAAGTCTGTGGAGTGGTTTACGTGTGCTTTTCGTTCATGCATTCATTTATGAATAGAATTGCTCAGGTGTGGGTGAGACAAGCAAACAACAGCTCCTTGTCCTCAAGAAACTTGGCATCTGCTTGAGAAGTAAAAACTGAAATAATCATACAAATTGAGGAAGTGTAAAATGTGAAACAGACACATTAAATGACAGAAGCATTTTAAGTAATGATTGCTCTGGATTCAAGGGAGGTAGAAATCAAACAGGCTAATCAGGATGGTTTTTGTGGAAGATAGGCCTTCCTTCCATGCCACTTCACATTCATATAGTGCCTTATGGAAACGTGGATTTTATGTACATCATCTCTTAATTGAGTTTCACATTATTACTGCCGTTTTAAGTTGAGGAAACTTAGGTGTCGAGAGAATAATTACTGGCTGATTTTCATACAGATAGTAAGGAGTCCTCACATCCAAGTTTTACGTTTGAAGTCCAAGACCATTTCTGCAGTTCTGGGGCCTCCTTAATAAATAGGTAATATGCTTAATCCTCATTATTTGAAATTTGCCTACTGCTCATGTTTATTTGCAACCCTCAAATCAATACTTGTGACCCATTTGCAGTCATTTGAGGTCATATGCAGAGGGGTGAAAGAGTTGACTCGCCCAACGGGCACACTCCTGGCTGAGGCTAAATAAGGTGACACTCTGGCTTATTTCTGTTCTCATGCTATAATCAAGTATCCTTCTTGCTGTCTACTTAGTGCCAGGCTTTTAGCATTTTTGTACTTTTTGTTGATGATTTCTCTGTTTAAACATCCCCCAAGCATAGTGTTGGACTGCTGTCTAGTGTTCCTAACCACAAGGGGGCTGTGATGTGTCTCGTGGAGAAAATACTGTGTTAGATAAGCTTCGTTCAGGCACGAGTCACCGTGCTGTTGGTTGTAAGATCAACGTTAACGAAACAACACTATGTATGTTAAATAAGACGTCATTAAACAAAAACATAAAAGAAGGTTATGTATTGATCGATTGACAAAAATGTTGTGACCAGAGGCTGGCAGGAACCAAACCCGGTATTTCCCCTAAGAGCGATGCTTTAGTATTCACTAATTCAGTGGTCAAGGTGACTTTATAGAATAGAACTACCACAAATAACAATAAATAACTGGACTTAAATGGAGTGGGAAAAATGTTGGGAGGCTGCTGCAGACAAGGAAAATAGTTTGAACAGACGAATAGAGGTGGAGAAATTAACGGTTGTTTAAAATAGAGAATAGAAAACATTTCATTTTTTTTTTCTTTGTGACAGAGTCTAGATCTGTCACCAGGCTGGAGTGCAGTGGTGCAATCTCGGCTCACTGCAACCTCCACCTCCTGGGTTCGAGTGATTCTCCTGCCTCAGCCTCCTGAGTAGCTGGGAATACAGGTGTGCCACCACGCCCAGCTAATTTTTGTATTTTGAGTAGAGACGAAGTTTTACCATGTTGGCCAGGATGGTCTCCATCTCTTAACCTCATGATCCTCCTGCCTCAGCGTCCCAAATTGCTGGGATTACAGGTGTGCGCCAGAGAATAGACATTTCTAATTGGAATCAAGGTGCAAGAGCAATTGCAGTAGACAAGGTTTAATTTGCCAGATTGTGGGGGGTCCATTATATCCATCTGATGATTTTGAGCTGAATCTTGTAAACGGATTTAGAGCAAGGATGTCATAAAAACCTCTCTGGGAGAAAAGTAATTTGGTAGGGATGAGCAGGAAGAATTGGGCTGGGAAACAAGGCAGCAAAGACAGTTGTCGCTATGCCCCCGCCTCAGCTGACAGGGATTTATTGGCCCAACAGGAAGCCAGTCCTCTCCAGGTCTTGATGGTTGATACTGAAGCCACAGAGTAAGGGAGAAGCTGACAGAGGTGAAGCCATTTCAGGGAACTGGAGGAAGGTCAAGGAGAAAATTCAAAATAACAAGGAATGCAATTTAGGAAAGATCCTTAACTGAATGAGGAGCCAGTGTAAATTTTGGAGTCTGTGGGTGGCGTGGTTGCACTCCTTCATGTGTGTGAAAACAAGGTTCTGAGAAGACAAGGCAACCCCAGGGGTAGGCATGGAGACTGCAGAAAACAATTCCAAATATGTGTTTAGCTGGCTCATCTGGATCCCTATGTAATTTAACAGTCATAGCCAATTTCTAAGTCAGGAAGAATCAGACTGTTCCTTGTTAGGCTTATCTTTTCTTAGGGCTATTGTTGGAAGTTCGCTGCTTTCCATTCAGATTCAAATCTTGCATCATAACACACGTGTGCACACACAAGTACACATATGCACATGTACAGGGTGTTCCGTGGCACTCAATGAACCGTGCCAGTACAGTACCTAACAGCCACCAAAAAAAAGAAGAAAAAAAAAAGTTTATGGCTGCTTCAAAATCACAGCAGGCAATGTCTGACGTATTGAGAGTTGGCAGCTTCAGACTTCTGAGGCGGACTGCCCCGAAGCAGTCTCTTAATATTTATCTTGTAATATTTCTGTTAAAATTGACTTTCAGAAAATAAGTGGAATGAAACCACTCCTGAGTCACTGAGGCTTTATTTAAAAAAAAAAACAAAACCTGGATATGTATGCCTCTCTGGGTTTTTAATTTCAAAAGAATTAGGCATCAAGATAAGTTAACATGACACTCCTGTGTTTCCTCTGCAACTGAAGATTTTTCAGTCTTGACCAGGCTCTTAAAGGAATCTCAAACCAATGTGAAAACAGGTCTCTCATCAGACATTGAGTTTTGCCCTATCAAGTAGAATTCTCAGAGTTGAATACAATTTCTTCAGGAAAACTGCTCCTTCATCCTCATTGAGAATCGATCATTGCCTCCTTAAATGCCTTCAGCACTTGCCTGCATTAGACTATGGTGCTTTTCCTCATCTGACTGGTTTTAGCAGTATTTGTATGTGTGTCTTCTCTCTTGATTGTCAGCCCCTGCAGGTCAGAAGCCACATCTTGTGTATCTTTCTGTCTCCCACTTCCCTGGTATACTTTTTTTGCTCCAAGGAGGTGCTCTGTTGAATTGCTTGGGAATAACTCACCCACCACAGAAACACAGGTTCTAAGTAATCCAGTTGGTGTTACTAGTCATCTGAGGCTGCCTGTAGGTAAGAATGAGTTTCTCATCTTCTTTGCAATGAAGAAGATATATTTTGTGAAATAATGTCTAATTGTTTGAATAATGAGAAACAATTTTCAATGGATTAATTTTTTTTTCACCCTAACCAGTGTGTTATAGAGGGCAGCCTCAAAGATTAACAAAGAAAATGTGGTAATTCTGAGAAGGTTCTACCAGGATTAAGGGAATGGGGGTTCACCCTTTGGGAGGGAGAAACCAAGAAAAGGAGGAAAATGGGAAATGGAGAGCTTCTTAATAGATTATTTTTAAGGCCTCAATTCTACTCACATTATTCACATAACTTTATTTCAATTAATTTACTTATTTATTTTCCTGCACTTCCCAGTAACAAACACATAACTTTATGGCTAAAGACATCCTTGGTTTTCTTCCCTAAGACATGCATAGTCAACACAGGGAGTTAACCCTATCAAGTATATGTCTAGGGCCAGGGTTCAACTTTCAGGCACATCTCATCTCTGCCTTTCATTGAATTCACATGCTTTTCAAATATTACAGAAATAACATTAGAAACAGTCAACTCATATCAGTTCATTTTTCTTTATTTTGAAACTCACTGTGACAAAGCCGCTAGCTTTGCATTTCTTACTGATACTCCCCACATTCTTGCACCCACTCAAGCACTCAACCAGTGTTTGTGGAGTGAGCACTCCATGCAGGGCCAGAAGCTAGCCAAAGAGATAAACAAATTTCACAGACAGACTCAGGCGTCAGTCAACGTAATGTTAGATTCCTATAATCAACTTAATTTCTGAGTGCTATCCTTCCAGATATAGAAGTAGTCAAGGAACTTTGAAGTAAACTCAGTCAAATTAATGGATTTCTCAGTGTACCCAGGTTTGTATTTCACTAACTTTCTTAGTCTATTCTCTTTTTCTCTCGTTTTCCTCATTGGGTTGATTCTGTCAGCCTTCATCCCTGTCGTAACCATTGAGATGTCTCGAAATATGCCTTAATTAGAATCTAAGTCATCTTTTGCCTAGTCTCCTGCCGTAGCAACAGGTCATACTCTTATCTCACCAACATCTCATAAAATCCAGAACAGATCACATTCCTACTATATTTCACAGAATGAAGTGAAGACTCTCTAGCATTGCGTTTGACAGAATCCTTGTTTAACGGAAGAAACTGCCATGTTTCCCACCTTGTCCCTTAGCAGATTGGAAGCCAACGGGTATATTTCTTTTGTCTCTTGCTTTGGTTCCCTAACGCCATGGAATACTATGCAGCCATAAAAAGAACTGTGTCTTGTGTCCTTCATCTCCTGTGTATTGACTTTATTCCTTGCTGTCTATTCTGCACCAGTTCTTGGTATTGTCAGCTCCAACCTGGTATTAAGGCCTTGCTTCCAGATCACTCTTTTTACTTGATGGTTTATATATTAGTCAGCGTGGGCTGCCATAACAAAGTACTAAAGACTGGGGCACTTAAGCAACAGAAATTTATTTTCTTACAGCTCTGGAGCCTGGAAGACCAAGCTCAAGGCATTGCCAGCATTTGTTTCTCCTGAGACCTCTCTCTCTGGCTTGCGGATGGCTGCCTTCTCACCATGTCCTCACACGGTCTTTCCTCTGTGCACGAATATCCCTGCTTCTCTATTGTGTCTTCAGATATCCTGTTATAAGGTGCCAGTCAGATGAGATTACGGTTTACCGTAAAAAAGAAAAAAAAAACAAACAAACCTTCTTTTTAACTTAATCACTTCTTTAAAGGCCTTATCTCTAAATACAATTTCATTTTGAAGTACTGGGGGTTAGGGCTTCAATATATAAATTTTGAAGGCACTCACTTCAACTCATAACAGTTTGATTTCAAAGTTACTGACCCAGAATGATAACCCATCTTTGGTTAACCTGTTTATAGCAACACAATAAAAAAGGCCTATATGCTTTCCATTGAAAATAATTCTTAACCTGTAGGTTTTTTTGTTGTTCGTGGGGTTTTTTCTTTTTTTGAGACAGACTCTCGCTCTGTCACCCAGGCTGGAGTGCAGCGGCATGATCCTGGCTCACTGCAACCTCTACCTCTCGGGTTCAAGTGATTCTCCTGCCTCAGCTTCCTGAGTAACTGGGACTACAGGTGCATGCCATTATGTCCACTAATTTTTGTATTTTTAGTAGAGACAGAGTTTCAGCTTATTGGTCAGGCTGGTCTAGAACTCCTGACCTTCTGATCTTCCCACCTCAGCCTCCCAATGTGTCGAGATTACAGGCATGAGCCACTGCACCTTGCCTAACTTGTGTTTTTATAAAGAGTTCATTCAGTGTAGTAGACACCTTCCAACTGCACTGAGAGATTATATTTCAGTTAGTTAACATTTCTAACACACATGAAACATTAACCTGGGATTTGTAATTGTAGAAGAATTGATTACCACGGAAGGAAGAATACCAGATTTACTTGATTAATATGTTGATACTGTGTACCAAATCCTTTTTGTCCTGGAAAACAAATAAAATGAATGAGACCATGGTTGGAATGGAATGAGACTATTCATGCTGTAAAATTGTCACGAGTTGGTTGATACAAAGTAAAAAGTAATTTAATAAATGATTTTTAAAGGCTAGGTTGAAACTGGAAAACGATTTTAAAAAAATCACTATTTTGGTGGAGGGGGTAATGCTTTTATGTGTGTTTACATTTTCCATTTAGCCTGTCAAATGGAAAACAAACCCTGAGAATTCTAGATCAAAGGGGCCTTACTGTGATGACTCTTCTAAGTGTGGTGAAGGACGGAGCTGCTGTTTCACTTTTAGCACAGCTTGAAGCGCAGCTTCTCCTTTCTGTGTTAGATAAAGTGCCTAGGAAGGGGAGGGGACACTTCAGAAGTCACTAATGATAGGAAACAGGATAATGAGAGCCACATTTACCAAGGGAACATTTTCATTAGACCGTTCATGACTTGAAAGCAGCAATCATTTAATAACTCTTTTTGTTTCTCTCCAGCCACCAGCCCCACCATCCTTCTTCCATGTGCATTTTTTTTAAAGTGATGATTCTTTTTTTTCCTTTATTTCTTCTAAAAGAAAATCAGACTACATGCACAGAACGTGCATGTTTGTTACATAGGTATATGTGTGCCATGGTGGTTTGCTGCACCTATTGACCTGTCCTCTAAGTTCCCTCCCCTCACCTCGAACCCCCCAACAGGACCTGGTGTGTATTGTTCCCTTCTCTGTGTCCATATGTTCTCTGTGTTCAACTCTCACTTATGAGTAAGAACATGCAGCATTTGGTTTTCAATTCCTGTGTCAGTTTGCTGAGGATGATGACTTCCAGCTTCATCCATGTCCCTGCAAAGGACATGATCTCATTCCTTTTTATGGCTGCATGGTATTCCACAGTGTATATGTACCACATTTCCTTTATCCAGTCTATCAATCATTGATGGACATTTGGGTTGGTTCCATGTCTTTGCTATTGTAAATAGTGCTGCAAAAAACATACATGTGCATGTGTCTTTACAGTAGGATGATTTATATCCCTTTGGGTATATACCCAGTAATGAGATTGCTGAATCAAATGGTATTTCTGGTTCTAGATCCTTGAGGAATCGCCACACCATCTTTCACAATGGTTGAAATAATTTGCATTCTCATCAACAGTGTAAAAGCATTCCTGTTTCTCCATAGTCTTTCCAGCATCTGTTTCCTGACATTTTAATAATCACCATTCTGACTGGCATGAGATGGTATCTCCTTGTGCTTTTGACTTGCATTTTTCTGATGATCAGTGAGGTTGAACATTTTTTCATGTTTCCTGGCCATGTGAATGTCTTCTTTTGAGAAGTGTCTCTTTATATTGTTTGCCCACTTTTTGATGGGGTGGTTTGTTTTTTTCTTCTACGTACATTTTGAAGTTGCTTCACTATCCTAATTTTACTCTTATATCCTTTAAAAATTCATAAGCATTTTAAATTGTACTTTTGTGAAGACATATTTGATGGAGTGCAGGTGTTCCAATTGCTAAATGCAGGAAACAGAACCTAAATAGTGAAAGCCCAGGGTCATTTTTCTCTAATGGAGCTCTCGCTATCCCCATTTTCCTTCTGGGCAAAAGACGATGTCCCGTGAAGCTGAGGCTTGGGGAATGGGTGCTTGTTCAGTGCAGCAGGGTCTCTCTTCCTCAGCACAGGAAAAGAGGAACTTTGTATGATTTTGCCTTTCATATCATGAATGTTAACTTGAGACCTCAAATAACAGGCACTCTTTCAATCTCTGAATCTTGAATGTTGTCATATTGTTTACAGTTGGAACAGACATAGCCATCAAACAACACTAGCATGAAACCTTCCTCCAAGTCTCATTGCTGTGAAAATCCACTCTTCCCTCCCAGCGTCATTCTTTTCTATTTGTGCATCTTACAGGGCGCAGCAGATGAAGCTTTGCAATGTCATGGAAAGGAGCATTTCTCTTAGCTCCGTTTCAAAATCCAATAGCAAGAAGTATTTTTTGTTTTCTTGCTCTTTCTTCCTCTCTTGTGGTTTTGGCTTTCTAGCTTGGTTGTTCAACAGATCCAAGAGGCTCAGATGAGATGTTCTTTCCTGTCAAACAGGATCCCAAAACCTTTTGAGGTTTCTCAAGGACTTGTCGCTATAAGCCGAAAAGTCTGTTCTCTTTCTTCACTGTTGCCAGAAAAGTAATTAGGCCATTTTTCTAATTATAGTAATCTTCCCCAAATGGCATATAACTTCAAATCCAAATGCCATGTAAATTGGCCAAAAACATTCTGCTGTGAAGCACTTTACCGAGACCATTTGTGTGTAGGAGCTTTACTTTGTGTTAAGGCAAAGTTGTCTTCTCTGTCCCAGTTATGACTGGGTTTTCTTTCTCAGTGTCTTGCTCAAGAGGTTACAGTATTTTTGTGTGTGACAAGCGTGGACAGTAATTATTCCTGTCAATGGCATTTTGTGTAGAGTGGTGGACAAAATTAAACTGGTTTTGGAAAAAAATGTTTATTCTCAGTAGAGCAAAACAAGATTCAATTGTTCTCATGTTGCTATATTGACCAAAAATCTCTACAGATAGGAGTTTCTCTGTGACACACAACACAGAACTAGATTTTTCTTTCCTAAGAATAATCCCTTGTAATTAGCTTTCTCTATTACGCTAATCAAGAAGAAATTAGGTCCTGCCGGTAAGTTCTGTGGTCTGAAATATGCGCACAGCAGGTAAATTGCTACTTTTGCTTGTTCCATTTGTCAGAACAAAGTTTTCAAATAATACATCCTCTAGAAATTTGATTTTTCTTTGTCTAATCACCCTCCTAGTTTTTCTGGAAGGGATTACTGGTCTGGGATAAGGACATGAGGGAGAAGCCTATAGACAATGAAACTGAGCACTAACATAAAGAAGAGTAAGGATGGATTTCTCCAGGAAATGATGAAGTGGATTTCTCTGGGAAATGATGGAGTTATGATGTTTGAAAAGAAGGAATAAAACTGGATAGGAATTCAAGAATGAAAAATGAAGTTTGCCTTAAAGTGCGGTAATGATATGTCAGAGCTTCTGAGTGGTTTGTAGATGTTGCTTAACTTAATGGCACCAACCCAGACAAGTTTATTCCTTTGGAATAATGCCATCAAACCATTAAAACCTGGGTGCTTATGAGCAGAAGAAAGCTCATGAAGCAGGTATTTCCAGTATGATTAGACTGTGCTAATCATATTGTAATTGATGAGTGGCCCAAGGCTCTGGTGTGAAAAAGAATGACTTATTTGTGAAAAGTACAAATGCCTAAGTTATTTTTCCAGAAATTGTTTTTAGTAGATCAGAGGTGGTGCCTTGGAATCTGCATTTTTGCAGGCTTCCTAGGTCATTCTGCTGAGGTAGTTCTTAGCCAACAGTGATTGCTCTGGGGATTTTAAACGATGTAGATTGACATCAGCTCAGAGACCAATTTGAAGCTCGTTCTACCGACTGAAGTCAGGCAAGTGAACAATACCATGTTGGCATCCTGTAAAATACCTTAATATCAAAGGGACAGAGAGAGAATAAAAGTGGCCAACCTTGGGTGGGATAGATTAGAAATTTTTGTCTAAAAGCTATTCAGGGTGGAATAATGGCCTGCTAAAATGAAAATTAGATTATTGGGAGCCATGCCATGAAATGTTTTAAGGGGACAATTACTTAGATTTTCTATAGAGAATAGTAAAAGGAAGTGGAGGTATAAATCGTTTTTAAGGGAATAGGGTAGAAAAATGTACATTTGAAAAAGGGGTACCATCTTAGACTTGGGAAAAGTCTTAAGTCTTATTCTTCAGATGTTAAAAATATTAGAATGGAGGCCTAGCCCTTCTGAAAGAGGCCTTTTTTAAAAAAGTAAAATCCATACTACTATTATTATTTCTGTGGATCATCACTATAATATACATTTTCTTTTTTTGCCCGCCGTTTGAATTCTGTTGTATCCTTCTTAGACTTCTAGCTCATCTCTCTTCTGGATTATATACCTGAAAAACCTTAAAAAGTCAATCAGGACAAGAATGCTCATGTCAGTGAACCATAGAGTCTAAATTTCTTGGTTGCCTAGAGGTAAAAAAGAGGGCAAAGGCACCTTGGATTTATTTAAATTTAAAATAAATTTTTGCATTAAAAATAACTTCCCAACCAACATTTCTTGTAGTCTGTTTGTAGTCACATGCAGTAAATTCCTCTGGGATAGAAAATTGTAATAAATATTCCTTTATTGCAGTACTTTTATGTTCAGGAACACCCTTATGAGAAGCCAGTATTTTAAAGGGGAATATAAACTTGTAATAAAAATGCTGCTGAATTTTAGGAAGCTACTTTTTCCAATAATCCCCAAATTCCTGCTTATCATCACCCTCATTAACCAACAGAATAGTCCAGTGAGACTGGTGGTTTTTTAATAGAATAATTATAATTTGTAAAGGGTCAAAAAGGATATGAATATGAAAAGATTGTAGAAAGTTTCTTCAGCTCTGTTGTCTTAATCCCTAAATAACCTTGAAGGGCACTAAGGCAGTACGCTATGAAGAAAAATTGCCAAGGTGAAATACCAGATCCCAACTTCTGGAATCTGTAAATGTTACCTTATGAAGAAAAAGGTTATTGCAGAGGTGATTCAGCTAAAGACCTTGAGATGGGGATATTGTCCTGGTAACTGGATATGCCCTAATTCCAATTACAAGTGTCTTTGTAACAGAGAGGCAGAGGGAGATTTGCTACACGAATAGGAGGCAGCGGGACCACAGAAGCAGAGATTGGCATGATGTGGCCACAAGTCAAGGAATGCTAGTAACCACCAGAAACTGGAAGAGGAAGGAAAATATTTTCCCGTGGAACCTCTGCAGAGAACATGGCCCTGTGGACACCTTTATTTCCACTCTGTGAAACTGATTTCAGACTTCTGGTCTTCTGAATTGTAAGAGAATACATTTCTGTTGTTTTGAGATTTCAAGTTTGTATTAATTTGTTATAGCAGCCCAAGGCAACTGATTCAGGCAGTGAATTGTTCCCAAACACCCTTCTTTTGACTTGTACCCTGGTTTGCAGCACAGCAGTCATCTGAGAAACTTCTTAAAAATTTTGGATTCCTGTGGTTCATCACAGATACGTAGAGAATCAGAATTTTTAGGAATAGGATCCAAGGATCTCTATTTTTCACAAACTTCCTAGATGAAACTCTGCTGTGCACCAGGTTTGATAGCCATTTCACTAGGATGCTCTCAGTTTTCTATATCTGCTGTAAAAAACCACCACAAATGTAATGGCTTACAACAACACAAATTTATTCTTACATAGTTCCGGAGGTCAGAAATTCAAAATTAGTTTCGCTGGGCTAACTTCAAGGTGTCAGCAGGACTGGTTCCTTCTGGATGTTCTGAAGGGAGGATCTATTTTCTTGCCTCTTTCTCTTCTAATGGCTGCTTAGATTCCTTGGTTTGTGGCCTGTTTTTGCCCTCTTCAAAGTGCATCAGTCCACTTTCTGCTCTGTCATCACATCACCTTCTCTGACTCTGACTTTCGTGTTCCTCTTATGAGGACTATTGTGATCACATTAACCCCATCTAGGTAGTTCAGAATAATCGCATTTTAAGATCATTATCTTAATCACATCTTCAGGTTCATTTTGCCATATGAAATGACATTTTCAGGTGCCTGGAATTAGAATGTGAATATATCTGGGGAGCTGTTTTTCAGTTCACCACAGACCCCATAATAACACCTCATGTAGAAATTATAGATGTAAATGAACTTCAATAACAGGGAGTCATGCTTAATTCATGATGTATTCACCTGCCTTTTTTTTTTTTTTTTAAAAGCCATTGGAGTAAAAATATGACTGCTTTTATCTTTGACACTTTAGTGGCAGATAACGAAACACGCAAAGCTGCTAATTTCACAAAAGTATTATTATTACAACATTACAGATTGTTTTATTTGATTTGATTTTTGCCTTTGCTTGAAACTCTCTCATAAACACATTAATGTAAATATTAAGAAAAGGGGAGAGGCCAGAGGGAAGCTTTCATGTTCCAAATCGCTGTCATTCAAATAAATACATGTTCTAAGTAAAAACACAATTCTTTCTCTGCAAATGTAGGTTTAAGCCATCCCAAAGAAAAATTCACATAAATAAAAACTGAGCATTACTATGCTAATGTAATCATAAGATGAGTCCTCAAGGGCACTTTTGCTAACAGTTTACTTCTCTAAGTACTTCTTTATAAAACTTGTCAGGCTGTACTTTCTGTATCTTTTACTTAATATAAAATTCCAGATTTGACCTAAGTTGTAATAGACACCACAGAACATGTAAATGTGCATTTCTTTACATTATATGTTGATTCTGTAGTGATGTCTCATTTTCTCATACTTCATAGTAATAACTTGTGCTTTTTTAAATTAAACAGTCTTACAAGGCTGTACATTTTTTATAGTAACTGATTTAGCTGTATCCCAAGAATTCTGATATGTCTTATTACCATTTAGTTGAAAGTATTATTTATATAAATTGCTTTTTTGTTGACCCATGGATTATTTAAAAGTATATTGTTTATTTCAACCCCTATATACAATACATATCCTTCATGTTTTAGAGACCTTAAGTTAGTATAGTTTTCATTTCCAAAATAATTCTGAAATCATAGCACATATTATTTCATTTACCATCACTTTTCTTCTTTTGTGCTATAATTATAATTGCCATGTATTTTAATGACTTTTTTTCACTGGACATAGAGTAATAGCTTGATGATGATTTTCTTTTAGAACGTTACAAATGTTATGTTGCTTTCTGACTTTTTTTTTTTTTTTTTTTGAGTCGGAGTTTCGCTCTTGTTACCCAGGCTGGAGTGCAATGGTGTGATCTCGGCTTACTGCAACCTCTGCCTCCTGGGTTCAGGCAGTTCTCCTGTCTCAGCCTCCTGAGTAGCTGGGATTACAGGCATGCGCCACCATGCCCAGCTAATTTTTTGTATTTTTAGTAGAGACGGGGTTTCACCATGTTGACCAGGATGGTCTCGATCTCTTGACCTCGTGATCCGCCCGCCTCGGCCTCCCAAAGTGCTGGGGTTACAGGCGTGAGGCACCGCGCCTGGCCGCTGCTTTCTGACTTTCATCATTTTTACTGAAAATTTATTCATCAGCCCTGGTGCTATCAATATTTCTTTAAAAGTAGTGTGCCTTTTTCCTTTGGCTACTTTTAAGAATTTTCTTTGTTGGATATGCCTAGGTATGCTTTTGTTTATGTTTTTCTTTATATTTGAACTGCTTGAATCTCATAATACTTTTGAATTCATAGTCTGAAGATTTTAAAGTTTTACAAAATTATTATTTAGAACCTCTTTAGATACTGCTTTATCTAGAAAAAGAATAGCTAGTCTCTCATTCTTTTTCTGAGGCTCTAATTGCATACATTTTAGGTTTTTTCACTTGGTTTCATATGTTTCTTGTGCTATTTTCTGTATTTTTTCATTCTCTTTTCGCTATATTTTAATCTTGATATTTTCTGCTCACCCATGTTCACTATTCTTTTTATCTGCTTTGTCTAATTTGCTGTTAACGTTCATGTGTCCCATTCTTAGTTTGGGTTATTTTTTATTTCTGGAATTAAAATTTATCTTTAACTCTAGTTCTTTCTTTCTAGTTCTTTCATATTTGTCTTAACTCTAGTTCTTTGGTCAAATTATCTATCTTTGTCTCTATTTTCTTAAGCATATTATTGATATTTTAATTATTTTTCTTTATAATTTCACTATCTGGGTCAACTTTATATTGTCCACCCACTCACCCCAATTTTTGATCTCATGATTCTGTTTTCTGGCTTCTCGGTAACTGTTAAATGAATGCTGGACATTTGTATAAATATTTCTAGAAGCTCTGGCTTATGCTTTATCCCTTCAGAGAGATTTTAATTTTCTTCTATAAGCAGTTGAGGCTCAGAAAAATCACCTTGATCTGATTGAGTCCCAGTTTCAGTTTCACCTTTATCCAAGAGTTTAGTCCTTCAGAAGTATCAGCAAAAAGCCTGGGGTTTTTTTTTTTTATCAGTGCCCTTCTTTATAGACAGACCCCATAACCCAAATTAATGTTTCCCCAGATGCCACAATCTCTACTTTTCAACATTTTAGCAGTTTCTTTCTGATTGTTTCTTCAGCAACTTGCACTACACCATTAAAGAGTCAGCACATAGCCAGATGGAGTGGTATACTCCTCTAGTGCCAGCTCTCAGGAGGCTGAGGCAGGAGGAAGCCTTGAGCCCAGGAGTTTAAGGCCAGACTAGGCAACATAGTGAGAACAAGACTCTAAAACAAAATAAAAATAAAAAATGAAAATAAGAAAAAGAGTCAGCAAATAATTTGAAGTGGAAGTTGCACACAGAGTTTTGAGGTCACTACTGCATGGTTCTCTTTTCTTCAGTATCTTGGCCCCTCAAGTCCTGGCTGTGTTGGTGTCTCTGAACTCCTATTTTTGTTTCTTCCATTTAGGGACACAGTGACAAGTGTTAAGCCACTTCTCTCTGTTTTGATTCTGTCTTTTAAACTACAAAGTGGTAAATTTCCCAAGGGAATGAAGCCGTAGGCCAAGGTAGGGCTCCCTCTATTTACTCCCTTCCCTTTAGGAGTTTGGCTCTTCAGATCTTGGTTGCTTTGGCTGCTTTTCAATGCTTTCAAGGAGATATATATATATATATATATATATATATATATATATATATAAATTGTTTTTCTTCCGTTTTTGAAGTAGATTAGTTTGGTGCAAGCTGTTTTATCACAGCTACAAAAAAGAAAGAAACCTCCAGTTATTGGCTTTCTTAACCTACCATTTCTTCAACTTATTTTTATAATAGAAACTTTTTCTTCTTTATTGGATGAGCATTTCACAGAAGATTATTTAGGAAACACTACTTCAACCATGACAGTCTATTTGCCATTTCTCAAATGCACAAAAGTATTTCATACTTTCATCCTATCGAGCTTCTTTCCTCCCTGCCCAGAACGACCACACCCATCCTTCTTTTGTCGCTGAAATCACACCAAACTCCTTTTTTCATTAAGGATTCTGTGATTCTCTGAAGTTGAACAAAAACCGTCCCAAATGCCATTTTCTTTAAGATGTAGGAGGTGGTTATGTTTTCTTTTTCTGTATAATGGGAGCATTGTAAATGATAATTTTTCTTTATGAATTTCACTTTAATAAAGTTTAATAATAAGTGCATTAAGCCTATTATTTGTGTTCTTAACTTTTATTGAGCTTTATTCTGATTGGTACTTTCTCTAACTTTTATTATGTAAGTTTTTGCTTTTTATATAGGTTCCGCTAAATTTTTACAAATACTTTATAAAACAGACTGAGAGTAAATAATAATCAAACAAACGAATTTCTTCTCAAGGCCATTTCAATAAAGTCGAAGCTAATTTTCAATCATTTATGACTTACACTTTTCCACAACTAAATTGTAATTTTATTGATGGCATACTTAATTCCTTGCCTAGCACATACACTTGGGGAAACAAAACATTGTTTTGATTAACTTTGTGCTGTAGATTACTATAGTGGTATGAGCAGGCTCTCTGGGACCCTGAGTACCTGGTTTGATTCTCACCTCTGCCTCTTACTGCTTGAGATCTTGGGCAACTTGCTGAAACTCTTTTGCCTTCTTTTATTCATATTTAAAATGACCATTTGTTTGCTCTAGATTAAATTGATACATATAGATAAGGCACTTAGAAAAGCATCTGGCACATAGGAACTCCTCAAAATATTACATAGGCAATTTGAGAAATTGTTATAGTCTATATTTGAAATGGTGAATTTTATAAAATTTTTCAAAGTGCTAGAAGTTACGAAACGGCCTTGTAGTAGTGTTCAAAATTTGCTAGCTTTACAGTCATGTAGCTGTTACCATAGAAAGTGAATAAAAATATAGTTGCATTAAGAAATACACAAAATACTTTCTTCTGAAGTTTGCATTTTCGCTTTTTTATACTGGTGGTAACACTTTAGAATAAGTTAAAGGATTAGAATATTAGCATACTAACACATTCATCAGTGATCAAGTATGCTTTTTATAATCTATCAATGATAGGTTTAGAAACCCCTGGCAGCGGAATGCTAACTTAACTAAAAGTCGTAAGATATGACGTATGTATTACTGTTGGTTATGATCACTGAGATTGTTTTTAAAAATAGCATGTTATGATTGTGGTTGGCCACAGTAACACGCACATCCTTCCTTTTCTTGAGCTGACACTTTTGTATGAATTCTCTGACGGAAATTTGTGCCTCAAAAGAGCAAAGTAAAATAGCTTTATTATCGACTTAATGTTGGACCTAATCTTCATTGTAGGACTCTATTAAGCAAGACTGGAGGTTTCTGCTTTCTATACCAGGTGAGCTTAAAGAACACTATTACAAAGCCAGACAATAGACCTTTCCTGATTTTCCTTTACGCTCGTGATGACAAATTTTGAAACTTATCAACTTGGGCTGGGTGCAGTGGTTTCTGCCTGTAATATCAGCACTTTGGGAGGCCGAGGCAGGTAGATCATTTGAGGTTACGAATTCAAGACAAGCCTGGCCAACATGGCGAAACCCCGTCTCTACTAAAAATACAAAAATTAGCCAGGCGTGGTGGTACATGCCTATAATCCCACCTACTCGGGAGGCTGAGGCAGGAGGATCACTTGAGCCCGGGATGTGAAGTTTGCAGTACGCCCAGATTGTGCCAGTGCACTTTAGCCTAGGTGACAGAGTAAGACTGTCTCAGACAAAAACAAAAACAAAAACTTACCATCTTAATGGAAAAGAAAAAGAAAACACACGTACAACTACCATAGGAAACAAAGAGTGGGTAAAAGTATTTGACCGTACGCCTAGAGCCTGGCTGGTCTGGGTTGCTGGCCTGGGGTTTCCCTAAGCTTGGAGTAGCCTTAGCCAGTGAGAGAGAGTGCATAAAGATGTCACTAAAAGCAAGATGACTTTGTCTTTAGGGTAGCTTAGACTCAACCTGTTCTGACCCCCATGTAAAGAAGAGAAATGGAAAGTGAAGTCAAAGACATGGGTGCTTAGGCCTTCTCACTGGCCTTATTAGCATTCTGGCTGCATGAGTGGAAGAACAAGAAGGCCAGGAGAGTAAGGAAAAGACACAGGCATTGTCGTGATGGTGAATGAAACCGGGGATTTGTTGTAGTCACCAGAGCTTCTAGAAGGAAAACAATCTAAAAAGAGTGTTGGTCTGATAAGTGTGGAAACCTAACTTAGTGTTTTCTCTACTCCCTAAAGCAATGGTGAAAACACTGTCTTGAATTTGATTGGTCCAGGTTAGAATTTCAGAGGATCTCTTGTCTTAGATCTGGAATCTTTATTGCAAAGGAGTGAAAAAGGAATGGCTGTTAAAGCTAATAGATGTTTTATAATTTAGAAATGTCTTTTACATATAATGGAGCCCTGAATTAGCTCATTGAAAAAAAAGCTAGATGTGCAAAATTGATAGTAAATGCATCAAACAATTCATTTTGTCACACACACACATTCACAAGTGTGCATGTGCATACTGGTTCATTGCACAATATTTTGTTATATTGTCAAGCTTCTCCTATCAATATGTATCTATTAATTGGAGTTCAGAGTTGTTGAAGAAGTCATTATTCATAGTCTGCATTTTCTAATTTTATTTTTTTAAAGTGGAGTGAGCTCTTAAATGCATTTTTAGAGTAATAGGAATTCAGGATCTTTCTTTTTTTTCCTTAAAAGTTAGTGTTGTATTACCTATGTTTAACTCGGTAGAAATTATTAATAATTTAAAAAATCAACCCATCTTTGTCATATTTTTTAAGCACTCATATTTCAATGGTTTTTCATATTTACATTGTATCATTTATAAATTTAAATTGCATAATTATGATAAAGCAGGATAAGTATTAAACAAATACAGCAGATTTTTATTATCAGAACTTTAAGGAGCAGAAGTGCTTCTCAGGGCTTCTCAGGTCTGAGATTCTAAGGACTGTTGTACATTTCAGAGTCAATGAAGAATGTTGATTAATGTGGTAAAACATACATACCGAGCATAAACAAGAAAAATAATCTCTAACATTTTAGATAAGTTATTTGCTAGTAGAAGTTGATAATGATACAGTTTTCAAACCCTTTGCAAAATCCATTGGCATTCTTTTTTTACACAGATTTTCCCGAGACACTTTCTGTGCAAATGCACACAAGTATGCACCTCCTGCCCCCAACTTTCTGTATCACCTTTTGGACCTGGCAAAATACTCTCTAAGGCTAGACCAATTTTGGCTCAAACCAGGTCTGAGCTGCTCTTTGAAACTTGGAAATATTTATATCTAAATTTGAGTTAAGATAAATGCCGTTTGAGACCAGGTCATGTGGTCCAAGTTTGGGGGAGTAAAACAGAATGCAGTCAGGTATGAGAGCCCGGTGTGTGCAGCATCCTAACAGGAAAGACAATGGCAAGAGACATCATTAGGGCTTGAATATGTGTACAGATTCACCACCAGCTTTTTGAAGCTTGTTTGTGTTTTTTTATGGTTGTCTTATGTATGCAGCAACTAGCTCTCTCTATATTTGGCTGTGATAGAAAAGATAAAAGATCGGGGTTTTAGATGATTTTTAATGCAATCTGAAGTTAGAAGCAGAACGTTAATAATACATGGCACAGTAGAAAGCTTTCTCAATGAATGCTTTCAGAAAGCTTGTGTAGGTGGCAGCTTCCAGGGAATATGAATATACACGAGCATGTGAAAATAGGGTTATTAAAGGTAGCTAAAACTTTGAGTCTTTTTTTTTTTTTCTTTCTATTTTCAACTTGGCCCTTAGGATAAAGCTGCACAACAAATTCAGGGATACCAAGTAGAAAACAAAATAACTAGAGTGTGCTGGATATTCCTAAACCTTATTAGATCTAAGAAAGCATACATAACATAGTGATAAGAGAGAGCGAGTGAGCTGTTTTTCATTTTATTTTTTTTAATTTTATTTATTTTTTATTGCATTTTAGGTTTTGGGGTACATGTGAAGAACATGCAAGATTGTTGCATAGGTACATACATGGCAGTGTGATTTGCTACCTTCCTCCCCTTCACCTATATCTGGCATTTCTCCCTATGCTATCTCTCCCCACCTCCCCAGCCCCCGTCGCTCCCCCATTTCCCCCCAACAGACCCCAGTGTGTAGTGCTCCCCCCACCGTGTCCGTGTGTTCTCATTGTTCAACACCCGCCTATGAGTGAGAACATGCGGTGTTTGATCTTCTGCTCTTGTGTCAGTTTGCTGAGAATGATAGTTTCCAGGTTCATCCATGTCCCTACAAAGGACACAAACTCATCGTTTTTGATGGCTGCATAATATTCCATGGTGTATATGTGCCACATTTTCCCTGTCCAATCTATCATCGATGGGCATTTGGGTTGGTTCCAGGTCTTTGCTATTGTAAACAGTGCATGTGTCCTTATAGTAGAACGATTTATAACCCTTTGGATATATACCCAGTAATGGGATTGCTGGGTCAAATGGAATTTCTATTTCTAGGTCCTTAAGGAATCACCACACTATCTTCCACAATGGTTGAACTAATTTACACTCCCACCAACAGTGTAAAAGTGTTCCTATTTCTCCACATCCTCTCCAGCATCTGTTGTCTCCAGATTTTTTAATGACTGCCATTCTAACTGGCATGAGATGGTATCTCAATGTAGTTTTGATTTGCATTTCTCTAATGACCAGTGATGATGAGCATTTTTTTATATGTTTGTTGGCCTCATGTATGTCTTCCTTTGTAAAGTGTCTGTTCATATCCTTTCCCCACTTTTGAATGGGCTTGTTTGTTTTTTTCTTGTAGATCTGTTTTAGTTCTTTGTAAATTCTGGTGAGCTGTATTTTAATAACTGAACATTGAATATGAAAGACAGACTAACAATGTTTATATAGGAAATGAGTTACTTGGATTTTCCTGTGAAGTATTAAATAGTTTTCACCCCATTTTTCTTGCATTTAATAATTTGCAATCAGGTCTTTCATTCATTCACTGAGTAAATATGTAAGCACCTTCTGTCTGTGATATTACACTATTCCAAGTCATTTAAAATCTGATTCAATAGCTGAGGGTAGCAGGTAATGGTAACAGAACATGAGCATGGTCTAAGCAAATATTACAGAAGAGAAGTGAATTGGAACCAAATAGTCAGTATTTCTTCTTGGCTTAATGCAACCTAGCATTACAGAGAGGGAGGAATGACAGTGACAAAGTAATCCTTTTATCACTATGTCTTGGAGTTTAAGTATTTGATTTTCCATTAGGAATTAAAGAAGGCTAAATTTATATTTTATAGCTTACAACTTTTAGAAAGGAAAATTCTCCTTGAGTGCAAGCAACTATGCCTTTTATCATTTTTTTCTAGGACTAGAGTTCCTTGTACTTATAGTTGGTTGACATGTGCCTGGCCTCTTGGAGTACGTGCTGTTTAGTAATATGCAGTTAGAATTAACAGAAACTACCTGTGAATCCGCTTACACGACTGGAGGAAAAACCATCAGTCATGAAAGCAATAATTGGAATTCATCAAATTATATTCATATTCTCTCCTGTAACTTCTTTATTCTGATATTCTCCAATGCACATTAAGAGATAATTAGAGTAGAATTGTTCCATCTAACTGACATTTAGTTACTTGTAAGCCATTGAACTGCTAGAGGCTGAACTGTGTTATCTTCTGCAGTAGTTCATAATTAAGATGTTATAATGCACATAGACATTGTGTATCTTTAAATATGCACAGGAGTTCATACTATATATTTCATTATGCGTGGAAATTTTCCATATTAACCTACCTTGTTTCCATTAGTTCTAAACAAACAAAAAAGCAGGAAAACAGTGCAAACAGGCTCCCCATTTTACCCTGGGTATTTTGGAGAATTTAGTCTTTACCAATTGCCAGATACAAGAGTAGAAGCTGATTTTCCCTGGTAGATTTATTTAGAGTCAGCCTGGAAGCAACTTATGACTTTTATTTGTGGATGAGAGATTCCCATGACAGTGAATTAAGTGAAGTGTGAAGGTCTTGGGTGCTAAGCCGGGTGTCCCGCTGCTGAGCTGATTTTGGTTGGTATTGCAGAGTAAATTCGTCAGTATAGCAAGTCAGTTGCACAATGTTAGACTAAAAATGCCTGTAAAAATCAAAGCACTCACATAAAAAGATTCAACTAAAGAAATGATGAATAGGACTCAGTTTTGATGATCAAGATAGTCATCATAGAAGATTTTAGGAGGGCAGCACAAAGTGTCACATGATGAGGAAGGAGACAGATGGAATGGGAAGATGGCTGGATTCTTGAACAGAAGAATGAATAAGGAGAAGTAAGAACTTTGAAATGGCAGTCTACTTGAGATCTTACCCATAAATACATATTTGTGGGAAAAGCCTAATGCTTGCAAACACATTTGTAAGTGAACCAAAAATGCCTGGTGGGTTAAGGCATTTCTCCACACATTTGCATTTGAGGACAGCAAAATACATGTTTAAAAAGGAAATTAAGTTCAATAGCTTTTGGTATGTTTGAATGGGAACATATATCATTTTTGCAAAGCTGCAGTGATGCTCTTTAAACTGACAGTGGGTCTGGCCACATTTCCTTCAGTTTCACATAATGATTGAACTTGTGAACTCTCATGGCTTCAGACATTTCAGTAGTGTTGGCTCTTTTCAAAACTTCAGCTTGGAGAACTTCTCATTAATTTTGTTTTTATTGTGAAATTTTTGATTATTTTTTCCAGTCGCTCACTGTTGATGAAAGCAATGGGAAAAGTTACCATTCATGCTCTTGGTCTTTTTGGGTTAAATGATGTCACCCAGCAGTGATTGGGGAAAGTGGTAGAAAGAATACTGTGAATCATACACTGGCTACAGGACCAAGAAGATGAGCACTTGCATGTCTGGCTATGAATAGTTCCAAAGAGAAATTAAAATTTCATTCATTATCAAAAGAGGGGCTGTGTCTCTTCTGAAAACGTTGGAATGTGGTTTTTGCTCTCATTGTGACAATCGTACTAATACCCATCAAGAATACATTCATTTCTGGGAAATGGTGTTTGGAATGCTTGGAAGAAAATTCTGTTTACTTCTCTATGGAACTTCCTCTTAGCTAACTATGCAAACAAAGAATGGCTTTCTATTCCTTTCATTTTACACCTGCATTCTATATGATAATGGCTAATATATGAGCATTTCAAAACACTAACCACAGTATTTCAAATTGTTATTAATTGTACAGAAGTTTTTTTCACTCATCGTACAATTTCCAAATATATATTTACATGGCTTTTGGTAATTTCAACATTTTTAGATATGTACTTTTATCATATGTCAAGCAATTTCATCATCCAGATAATTGTGTATTAGGAAGTGGTGGAAAAAACCACCTTATGAACACCTACTGTACAGTAAGGACTTTACATGGACTAAGTTAATATCCATAAAAACTCGAAAAGGTAGACATTATTATATTTGTTTTATAAGTGACTACATGACATCGCACCTGGCCAACAATTTTTTTTTGAAGGAAACACTTCTACACTGTTGGTGGGAATGTAAATTAGTACAACCACTATGGAAAACTGTGTGGAGATTCCTTAAAGAACTAAAAGTAGAACTACCATTTGATCCAGAAATCCCAGTACTGGGTATCTAGCCAGAGGAAAATAAGTCATTATACGAAACAGATGCACAAGCATGTTTATAGTAGCACGGTTTGCAATTGAAAAAATGTGGAACCAACCCAAATGCCCAGCAGTCAATGAGCAGACAAAGAAACTGTGGAATATATGTACAATGGAACACTACTTAGCCATAAAAAATGAATTAATGGCAATCATCGCAACCTGGGTGGGTTTGGAGATTACTATTCTAAGTGAAGTAACTCAGGAATGGAAAACCAAACATTGTATGTTCTCGCTCATAAGTGGGAGCTAAGCTCTAAGGATGCAAAGGCATAAGAATGGACTTTGGGGACACGAGGAAAGGGTGGGAAGGGTTGAGAAAATACTACAAATTGGATTCAGTGTATATTGCTTAGGTGATGGGTGCACCAAATCTCACAAATCACCACTAAAGAACTTATTCATGTAACCAAACGCTACCTGTTCCCCAAAAACCTATGTAAATAAAATTTTTTTTTAAAGATAACAGGTTTTGAAAAACCGTTCTTCAAAACTAGTTTGTACTAGTTTACATTTTCTTAAGCAGTCTTTAGGGGACACATGTCCCCATACTTTGACCATTTCTCTTAACCTTAGCCAATTTAATAGACCAGAGATAGTATCTCATTACCATTTTAATTTTTAGTTGAAATTTAATTTGGAGATGAATGTACTTCCTTTAATATGGAAAGGATTTAAAAATCATGTAATACTTCAGGGTCATTATGAACATCAATCATCATAGTTTTGTAGTTGCACATGAGTGATGGCTAATAGAGATTTCTGGTTTGGAATATTGGCTGCAGTGTTTAATAGCTTAGTGACTATGTAAATAAGCTACACTAATGAATATTTATGAAATCTTTAGCCCAACTAAATGAATGCTCTATCAAAGGGGTTAAATGAATGCAAAGATTTTCCACTATGAAATGCTGGATATATAACAGATGTACAATTCCAGTGTGGGATGGGCCCACTACTGTTTCCAAACAGCCGCCACACCGCTCATGAAATCATCCTTGCACCTGCTCATGTGGTGTGTATCTGTGCTTTGTTGGCGGCGTCACTGGCGTCAATGTAGGAGATGGAACTAAACGTGATTGTTTTACATCTGTAGCTGTTAGCGCATGGTAAGATACTTCTGGTGATAATTTTATTTACAGCTTCCTCTCTTGTGACCTCATATCTCCCCTCTCAAATTATTCAAATGTGTCACTATCACCATGCAGCAGGCTAAGCAATTCATCTATTCTTGAAAGAAATCTGCTCAAAACTAGCAGTAGAGATTCCTCTGTAAAGTTTAATAATGAAATTTCAATTACTTTTCCTTAAATGTAATGGATAGATGCTTTAGATCTGACTCAACTATGACAGGCATGCAAGCATGTGGTGAGTTGATGATAGTGGAGAAAAGTGATGTCTTCCTCTTGCGGGCAATTTAGTAAAAATGGCTGACACACTGAGGTTATCCAATCAATTTGTGTAGTGGTGTTTAAGAGGGCAGGAGGCTCTGGCTTATACATTTTCATAGAAAAGACTGATCCGAATAATTTTTTAGTTTTTGTTTTTTTTTAATTTAAAGATAAAATGGCATGTATTTACTATGTGCAACAGATTGTTTTAAAGTATACACACATTGTGGAATATCCAAATCTAGCTAATTAACACAGACAATACCTAACAGTTATCGTTTTTGTAATGAGAATACTTTACATGCTCTCAGCAGTTTATAAGAATACAATATGTTGCTGGGCAACATATAAAAACTGCTGAGAGCATGTAAAGTATTCTCATTATGGTGGCTCATGCCTGTAATCCCATCACTTTGGGAGGCTGAGGTGGGTGGATCACCTGAGGTCAGGAGTTCGAGAGCAGCCTGGCCAATAAGGTGAAACCCCATCTCTATGAAAAATACAAATATTAGCTGGGCGTGGTGGTGGGCGCCTATAATCCCAGCTACTCAGGAGGCTGAGGCAGAGAATTGCTTGAACCTGGGAGGTGGAGTTTGCAGGGAGCTGAGATCGCACCATTACACTCCAGCCTGGGCGACAGAGCAAGACTCTGTCTCAAAAAAAAAAAAAAATGTTGTTGACTATAGTCACTGTTTTGCACAATAAGTCTCTTTAACTTATTCATCTTATCTAGCTGGAATTTTGTATGGTTTTGACTAACATCTCTACACCCCTGACCTCAACCACCTCAGCCCCTGGTAACCATTCTCCTCTTTGCTTCTATGAGATCGGCTTTCTTAGAATCCACAGAAATCTGAAATCACATGGTATTTTTCTTTCTGTGCCTGGTATATTTCTGTGCCTGGCATATTAAAATAATGTATTCCAGGTTCATTTACA
Source organism: Cebus imitator (assembly GCF_001604975.1). Lineage (NCBI taxonomy): Eukaryota > Metazoa > Chordata > Mammalia > Primates > Cebidae > Cebus > Cebus imitator. The sequence goes on from NW_016107317.1 coordinate 7,661,990, forward strand.
TCATCACAAATGACAGGATTTCCTTCTTTTTGATGACGAAATAGAATTTCTTTGTATGTGTGTGTACCATGTATTACCCTGTTTTTAGAATCTATTAATCTGTCGACGAACATAGGTTGTTTCCATATCTTGGTTATTGTGAATACCACTGCAATACATAGGAGAGAGCAGCTATCTTTTTGACATGCTACGGATTTCATTTCTTTTGGACATATACCCAGGAGTGACATTCCTGGATCATATGATAGTTCTATTTTTAGGACCCATTTTGAGGACCCTTCATACTGTTTTCCATAATGGCTGTACTAATTTACATTCCTGACAATAGTGTGCAGTGTTGAGAGGATTTGCCACATCCTCTCTAAGGTTTTTTATCTTTTCTTTTTGTTAATAGCCATTCTAACAAATATGAGTAATATTTCATTGTGGTTTTAATTTGCATGATTAGTGATGTTGAGCGTTTTTTAATGTATGTATCTTGGCTATTTGTGTGTCTTTTTTTGAGAAAAGTGTATTCAGCTCTTTCACTTTTATTGATTGATTGAGATAAAATTTCTTTCTTGTTGCACAGGGTGGAGTGCAGTGGCGCGATCTCAGCTCATCACAACCTCCGCCTCCCAGGTTCAAGCGATTCTCCTGCCTCAGCCTCCCGAGTAGCTGGGATTACAGGCATGCACCATCACACCCGACTAATTTTGCATTTCTAGTAGGAGGTGTGGTTTCTCCATGTTTGTTAGGATGGTGTCAGACTCTCAGCCACAGGTGATCCGCTCTCCTTGGCCCCCCAAACTGCTGGGATTATAGGCGTCAGCCACCGTGCCTGACCTCACTCATTTTTAAATCAGGTTATTTGTTTTCCTACTATTGATTTTTTTTTTTTTGAGTTCTGTGTATTTTGGATATTAACCCCTTATCATATGTATAGTTTGCAACTACTTTCCATTCTGTAGGTTGTCTCTTCGCTCTGTTGATTGTTTTCTGTGCTGCACAGAAATTTTTAGTTGGGTAATTTTTTTATGCTTAGTTCTTTAAAAAAATTCTTTATTTAGGCCAAGGTCATAAAGATATTCTCTTCTCTCTCAGATATATTTTTTTTTTTTTTTTTTGAGACAGAGTCTCACTCTGTCACCCAGGCTAGAGTGCAGTGGCATACTCTCTATTCACTGCAACCTCCACCTCCCGGGTTCAAGCCATTCTCGTGCCTCAGCTGTCCAGGTAGCTGGGATTAGAGGTGTGTGCCACCATGCCTGGCTATTTGTTTTGTACTTTAGTAGAGATGGGGTTTTGCCATGTTGGCCAGACTAGTTTCAAATTCCTGGCCTCAAGCAATTCACCCGCCTTGGCCTCCCAAAGTGCTGGGATTACAGGCTTCTCCTGGAAGTTTGATAGTTTTAGCTTTTAAATTTAGGTTTGTGATCTATTTCAAAATATTTACTTATATATGGTTTGAAGTAGGATCAAGGGTCATTTTTCTTGATGTGCATATGCGATTATTCCAGTTTTATTTGTTGAAAAAATTTTTCCTCCATTAATTGCTTTTGTGCCATGAAAATCAATTAAATGTATTTGTCTGAATATATTTCTTAAATTACTATTCTTTGTTATTGCTCTGTTTGCCCATCATGGTGGTTTTCAAAGTGTGGTCCACAGATCAATGGGGTTTTTGAAATTCTTTTAGAGAGTTGTGAGGCCAAATTATTTACATAATAATCTAAAAATTTTTTTTTTTTGCACTGAATTGATATTTGTACTGATTGTGTAAAAGCAATAATGGGTAAAATTGTTGGTGCCTTAATATGAATCAAGGCAATGGCACCAAACTATACTTACTGTCATTGTATTAATTATTAGAGCTTGCAGTATGATGTTAAAAGGGAATGGTGAGAGGGGAAATTTTTGCCTTGTTTCTGATCTGAGTGTGAAAGATTCTGGTTTCTCTTAATTAAGTATGATGTCAGTTGTAGGTATTTTGTGTATACTCTATCCAGTTGAGATAGTTTCCATCTATTCCTAATTTGCAGAGTCTTTATCATGAATGGGTGTTTGGTTTTGTCAAATATTTTTTCTGCATCTATTGATACAACATATGATTTTTATTCATTAACCTGTTGATATGATATATTATATTACATTAATTGATCTTCAGATGTTGGACCTGCCTTGCATATCTAGGATAACTCCCACTTTGTTGTGGTATATAATACTTTTCACACATTGTTAAATTCTGTTTGCTAACATTTTGTTGATGGTTTCTACTTCTTGTTTGTTTAGCATCTATATATTGGTCTATAGTTTTCTTGTAGTATCTTTGTCTGGTTTTGGTTTACAGTAATTCTGGCCTCATAGAATAAATTAGGAAGTACTTCCTATGATTCTATCCTTTGAAAAAGATTGTAGAGAACTTTCAGAGTTTCTTCCTTAAGTGTTTGGTAGAATTCACCAAGGAATCTTTCTAGACCTGGTGATTTCTGTTTTGGGAGGTTATTAACTATTGGTTCAATTTCTTTAATAGATACGAGGCTATTCAGATAGTCTGTTTCTTCTTGTGTGAGTTTTGGCAGACTCTCTTTTAAGAAATTCGTCCATTTCTTCTAGGTTATCAAATTTGGGGGCACAGAATTCTTCATAGTATTCCTTTGTTATACTTTTGATGTTTATGTGATCTGTAGTGATGTCCTCACTTTGATTTCTAATATTAATAATTTGTGTCTTCTGTTCATTTTTCTTAGCCTGGCAATAGGCTTATCAGTTTTCTTGATCGTTTCAGAGTCATCTTTTGGTTTTGTTGGTTTTCTCTACTGATTTCTTATCTTTGATTTTATTGATTTCTGTACTAATTTTTCTTTCTTTTGTGTACTTTGGAGTTAATTTACTTTTTTATCTAGTTTTCTAAGGTAGACACTTAGAAGGTTTTAGATCTTTCTTTCCTTCAAACATAAGCATTGAATACTATAAATTTCCCTCTAAGCATTGCTTTTGCTGCATCACACAAATTTTGAAAAGTTGTATTTTCATTTTTATTCTAGAATTATTTTTAAATTAAAATTTCAATTTGTTTGCTGCTATAACATAGAAGCACAATTTACTTTTGTTTATTGACCTCATGACCTGCAATCTAGCTCTGTTTATGACTCTGTGTGTGTGTGTGTGTGTGTGTGTGTGTGTGTGTGTGTTAATTCCTTAGCTTTCTCTATGTAAACTTTCATGTTATCTCCTTACTGAGACAGTTTTACTTTCTTTTTGATCTTTATGCCTTTTATTTATTTTGCCTTTTGTTTAGATTGGGACTCCTTAGAAGAGTTTAAGGAGTGGCCTTTAAGTGGCCTTTCCATGTTTGAAGAGAGTGATAACAAGAGCTGTCAGGTGGTGATGAGTTTTTTGTAAGCGAAAACTCAGTGGGATCCAGAAATAAAAGCCTTGAGGAACTTTAGGATAGGAACTGAGATTTGGTTTAGTCTGGATAAGAACTTTGACAAAAGCTACCTGAACCTTGAGGAATTTCTAAAATTTGGAAAAGGACTCCACTCAGATCAGTCTGGTTTCTGAAAAGGAATCTACCTTGGAAAACTCCCATATTAAGTGTTTTTCTTAGGATAGTATGAATACTGTTGCTCTAACTGTGGCAGATTGCTTGTAAGGGATTCCACCTCCAGCACTACTTGCGTGAACTCCTTCCCCAAACACGTGAATGCAAGCACTCTGCCATCTGCAGCTGACTCTTCCCAGATAGCAGGTGCACATGGTGCTACCACTGGAGTTAGAAGGGTGAAGACTTGGCAGCCACCATGTCTCTCTTTCAGAAAAGGTGGGGGTGTATGATGTATATGCCTAAGTTAAAACATGGTCCTCCATCATAAAACGTTGATGTGGTGAAGGGAATCATGAGAACAAAGTTTTCAGAGAGTTGGTTAGCACCAACTTAGGCAAAAAATCCACATTGCATTTGTATTGGCCTGAATTAGCAGAAAGATGTGACATGAGACACTAATTTGAAAGTTGACTGTTTTCATTGTCACACAAGATGTCTATATTGAGCATCTGCACTGTGTTCACCACAATCAAGGTATTCTAAGACAAGAAGTTATACTAGCTCTGTCTTAAACAGTGATCAGAGAAATAGCTGCTTTGTACAGATTGAAATTTCACGTTGTTATTGAGATAATGTCAGCTGTGGACTGGAAGTTCTTGGAGATGTGGCAAACACACGTACAGAAGCACATACATTAAAAACCAAGGAGAAAAAGGTGGTGCTTTCTCAAGGCAGAGTGTTTATACACAGAATGCTTTTTGAGATAAGTGGACTAGAAATTCTTTTACTGCAATCTGCTTTCCTACTTAATTGACATTTGGGCTTATTTATATAAGAAATTATATTAAAAGAGATTAAGAATCAAGAATAAATGAGCAACATTAATTTACTGTCACTTATTAAAGATTACTGGTGTAGTAGGAACAGACCTAGGACTTACAGACACACAGATAAGGAAGGAATAGCCTTGTGGTTAAGATACATTCATGTTGAGGGAAATAAAGGATATTTTTTTAAATAATTGCAATGATGTTTAATAGTACAAGTTTGAGAGATATTCATAAGGACATTGAAGTTTAGAAAGGCTTATTGTCAAATATATTTATATAGCTATACATGTATATTGTTAAACTTGAATTTTAATATACATGTAATAATTGTAAAGTGATTTATGGACTCCATTATTTTTCTATTCTTTTGTTTTATCTATTTGGTATGTAAATTGTTTATAAATGAATTGGCTGAGATTTCATTTACTAATTTGACAAATGTTTATTGACTGTCTACTACATGCTAGGCATGGTTAGTCCTTAAGAGTAGAGATGATACTATCTGGTTGCTATTATCACAGAGATCAAAATCTAGTTAAAAGATACGGAGTGAACAGGTAGTAATGAAGGAATGTTAACAAGCCATCTTATATTCTGAATGCCACAAAAGAAGGGCAGTCCAATCTGGGCTGAGGGAGGAAGCAATCAGGGAGGGCTTCCAGGTTAAATCTTTGTCTTGAAGGATAGACAAGAATAGGCCAGATGAAGGAGTTGAGTACCTGAGATTGGCATAGGAAGTTTCATGTAGGAGTAATTGTAGCTCTATTTCTAATAGCTTGCTGTGAAATAGAAAAAGAAATGATGGGATATAGTCAAAGAAGAATGTTTGGTTTCTTTCCTCTGAGTATTGGAAGTGGGGAAATCACATAAGGAGATTTGTGTTTTAGAATGTTTGCCTTCCAAATAAGACTCCATGTGAGCAGAAATGTTTGACATTGCACTCATGAAAAGAAGGGATGATAAGCCATTCTGGGACAAACAGTTCCACACAGAGACACACATAGACATAGACTGAAACACATGTGTGTAACCACAGTGTTTATGTCTAATGGAAACGTAATGTATCTAGTATATGATATTAATATAAAAACTTATGTAATTAATAATATAACCAATTTTTAACATTGCTTTGTTTTGGAAGGCTGAAGTGGAAGGATCACTTTGAGGGGTTCAAGACCATTGTGGACCATAATAGTGAGACCCCATCTCTACAAAAAATTTTTAAAAAATCAACAAGATGTTGTGGCACTTGCCTGTAGTTCCAGCTACTGGGGAGGCTGAAGTGGGATGATCACTTGAGATCTAGGAGTTGAAGGCTGCAGTGAACTACAATTGTGTCACTGCACTGTAGCCTAGGTGACAGAGCAAGATCTTGTCTCTAAGAAAACAAACAAAAAACAACCTCCCCCCACCCGAAAACCCATTACTTTGTATAATATGACATTATTCCTCCTTTCTCTTTGTTTTTCCTTTACACCCAAATATTTATTAAGTTCTTCCAGCTAAAAGATACCCTGCTTATGCATGTACAGTTATGTGTGTGTGCATATATATTTTCTAGACTATTTTAGGAGGAAGTATTGAGGGAAAGGTAAATCCAAAATCATTAGCATTCTTGGAGTTGACTTTTTTTGTTTTTATTCTTCAAGCCTATGTGAGCAAGTAAAAACCAGGTATAGGTCAGGCTTAGCTAGAAGATGAAGATAAAATTTTTTTTGTGTGTGAAATATATCTGTTCTATAGCCTCCCAGGTTGGTCATTTTCAGTTGGTACAGAAGGTCATTTAAGAAGATGGTTTTCCTCTCTTGCCTCATTTTCCACATATGAGCTCAGTATGCCTATTTTCCCCCCTTAACGTAACCCTTTTCTGCTTCGTCATTCTGGACCTCAAGTCAGGAAGAGATGGTAATCAGAAAGAATTGAAGAAGGATTTTTGTAGCATCTGAACTTTTGGAGTTGACTTGATGAGTTCCAATGTAAAGTAGTGTTTGACTTTGTACTAAGCCATGGGCAGCATATTTAAAAAGATATCACATGGGCTAGAAATTGCTGAGAGGCTCAACTTGATATTGAAATGGTTCAGAATCATGACCCTCTTGTTTAAATTGGTGTCTCCTGGGTGATACTGTTTTGTTTTGCCTTTTGTTCTTACTTTTCTTTGGCTTATAACACACTCTACCCTATAATATTACAATAACCTTTACTTAGTCTAAGTGAGAAGAAACTTGCTAAGCAAGGCTAACTTTTCTCTGTTTTTATAACTATTACTTGTTGCTTATTTTTACTGTAGAATCACTCTGGTCCCTAGCTAATAGCTAAGTGGAGAAGAATTTCCTTTTCAAGTAAACTTTAAAACATGCTGAGTTATAAAATATACCAATATTGATGATGACTGGGCAAAGTGAAAGGTTTTACATTTGGAAAGTATAACCAGAGCTGTGACAAAATTTTGATCTGATTGGAAGAAGAGAGAAAATTGTTCAAAATAGCAACATGATAATTCACAAACCTGAAGTTTCTTGCAAGTTTCTACATTGTGAATAACTTTCACCATCTTATTTTTTATTCCTTCATTTTTAAGTAAGATAACATCCAGAAAACATGCAGTAAGAAGGACTAAATACCTTTTGAGAGAATGCTACTTGCAGCCAAGTTTTTTTGAGGCTCAGGGACTATACATAGATTAGATTAGATTCAAATGTATAATTCAGAGTGGCTTCTTCTACAACAACATCTAAGTGATGATACTTAGTTGTTGCTTCTAATAGTAAAGGAAAAGAAAAATAATTTGAGAAGAGGAAAGAGAAACAGTAGAATTTCCAGAAAAAATCCTTAGATATGCCTTTTTACTTATGCATATTTGGAAAATGGAGCAGAGAGAAATGAATTAGGCAGCTGTGTGCTGCACCAAATATCCCAAGTGATCTGATAAATATGTATGTTGTACTTTACCTACTTAAAACTGTGTCATTTCAAAACAAAAGTATTGATTATATTAATGAAATTCTATTGTATTATGGCCAGAGAGGTGATTCTCTTACAAAATGTAAAAGAAAGTAGTTTTGCTGTTAACAAACTTTTCTTAGCGTTTATGTACATGCCCTTTCCTTGCAAATTCTGCCTGAGAGTATTACTGATTAATCAATAGCACACTTAATAAAATATTTTTATCTTGTATATATCCACTGTTTATTCTGATTGCCTTACTTTGGTGAACCTAGTAGCCATGATTGGACACTTTATGTTGTTAACACAATGATCTAGTTTTACTACGTGGGGGTACTGGAATTTAAAAAGGAAAATAGGTTTTAAACTCAACTTGAATCTTTATCTCTGGTTGATGCAACATAGTGTCCTCGATGCTTGTTAAAAGTACTAATGCTCACTCTCTAGGCTGCCACTTAAATTAAACCAGAAACCTTGAAAAGGTGGTCAGCATTTGTATGCTCCATAAATGTGACAGGTGAGTCAACTGATTGGGTTCTACTGGGCTGGAAATGGTTAAGGGATCTCCAATGGCATCTCAATTGATTACATCTCCTGAAAAGTGTTTCCTTTAGACTAATTAGCAGCCATCTGGCCAAGGCATCATATTTCCTGTCTTTTCAACCTGGTTTTCTGCCCAAGGTCTCTGATTCTCAATCCCCTAGGGAACAGAGACGAGAGATAGGACACTACATCATAGACTTGCATGTGTCAGGGAAAAGAGCTTTCCTCATGTGCATTATTGTGAGTCTGTCTTTTATAAAAGTTATCGTGCTTCCCAAGTCAGTGAGAGCTGCATTCAGATGAGTTGTGGGGATTAGATGGTGATGGCACAAATGTCTCCTCAGCTACCTCTCTCTTTATCTTTCACCAGTAATAATATAACAAATGGTGTTTTCACATTTAAAGACATGATCCCAGGGAGGAAATACTGCAAGCTGTTGCCAGACTAGAAGCCACTGCCAGAACGTTTGATAGTCCTTCTTGGCTCTCTGACCACTCTTGAGATGGAGCCAGCATTTTACTTTATTTTGACTTGGGTTATAATGATTGTTTTCCCAACAATAATTATGACATTGGATACCAATCCTTTTCATTGTTGGCAAAGATCTTTGACTCTTGTAAGGCTAGTAAGTTACTAGTCTAGGTATTTTATGATAAAAAGTATGAATTAAATAGACAAATTGCTTTTAAGGGGCTTATAGACTAATAAGAAAGATAAATGACACATTACTAATTAAAACTGAAAGGAAAGTCATTCTTGCAGTAAGGGAAGTACAAACTAACTGCTATGGGGGAGTTTGGAATGTTTTTCTAGGAATAATGTATTTGTTGAGGAATAATTTACTTCCAGCTGGGAGCAAGAGATTGTGGGAAGAGGTGATTTGTGAATATGACTTTGAAAAAAATCTGAATGGTGACCTCTGGTGATGTGGTTGCTGGCAGATAGAGCAAAGTGGCAAAGACACAGGAAGGGTGAGTATGGAGGACTTTATATGAGGACTATGTATAGTTCAGATTGGCTACTGGAGATTGGAGCCCAAATTAAAGAGAACTTTAGTTTTTAGCTAGGTGATTCAGACTTGCTCCCTGGTTAATTGGAGAGGCAGCAAAAGTGTTTTAACTGGGAAGAACACTTTTTAGTAAGATTATTCTGGCAGCAAGAAGTAAAAAGGGAAGAGACTAGAAAGAAGGAAAGTGTAGTTGAGGAAAAGATTGTCTAACTCTTGTCATGCTTTAAAATTAAACTCAGCTGGTATGACTTTAAGATTTTTTGAATTTACAGAGAAGTCAGGGAATTAACTCTCCTTTGGAAAATTCCATTAATGACAGGGTCTGGCAAGATAACATCATTAATGATAGAGTATTTGAATTTCAAGACTATATCCAGATGATGTTTCTGCTACTACTACTTCATTTTTCCAGGATACATTTAATTCTTTGAAATGTTTTTACATTTAAAGTATGGCATTGCATCCTCAATTTATTTCAACAATGTACAGTTAAGATAATAGATCGCTATAAGTTGGGGTACTAAAGTTCTGCAGGAAGTCAGTGGCTTCCCTGGAAATGACACTCAGATTTTGCAACTTGTAACATTTCTGTCTTCCTATTGTCTTTCCTTTGTCTTTTTAATTCAAGCGAATACAGGAGTAGTGCTGGCTTACAACAGAAGCCACCATTAGTTCCCATGTAAATCCTCTTTTTACTCATTTAAGGAAAGAGGCTTTTCCTTGATTATACAACCACAAATTCTGCCTTTTATTTCAGGAAAGCAGACTCTTCAGTCATCTAAAATGGTTAAAAAAAAGTCTGTGAAGGAATAAAGGCATAGTTATCTTTGGGAATAGAAGTCCACATAAAATTCCAGTTAAATTATTATATGATAAACATCCTTCTGCTCCTGTGTTTCTTCCTACATCTATCAGCTCTGTAGGTTTAAACATGCATCCAACAGCATTTCACACTGGCAAATTTAAATGCTGATGAGATGGTATTTGAACTGATCTTTTTCTTCCTCACTGTGCCTAATGGATTACTAAATTTAAGTGCTCAGGGCATAGTTTTGCCCTCCTTTGTGGGTGCCTGGCTCTCTTTGACGTCAGTGGGAGCCCTGTGTCTCTGTAGGGCAGAATTTGGCACTTACATGGAGAATATTTTTAAACTATAAAATTGAATTACAAAGGTATTGCATCTGCTTTTTATAGTCGTTGTTTGGTTTATTAAAGAATGTTTCATAAATCTAGCCAATTTTGCAGGACCTACATATTTAGCTAAGCAAACTATTTTTAGAAATTATACAAAAAGGAGAGTGAGCTTCCCTTTTAATTTAACATCAGAGTTGCTTAGGACTGGATTTACAGAAATGAGAATGGTATGCAGTTGAAAGCAAGCTTATTATTAAACTCTGCTTTTATTTTTAGCAAACATGCTGGGTAGTAAAATTTACTTTTGCATTTTTGTTGTGAAAACACAAATGAAATTGGTAAACAAAATACTAAACAGATCCTTCTACCGACTTAAACATACCTTTGCCTCTTCCCCCCCCCCCCCCCCGCCACTGGTAGCGTTGGTTGGATTTCATGGAGCATATTTATGGTACCAGTGTCAGAATAACGATAACTGAGGGTTCTTTCCTTTTACCTCTGGATCCTACATCTTTAGCCAAATTTTGTATTTTAAACCAACTCTCTTATGCCCCTTCTTGCCCAACTCTCTCAACTCCAGTCCAGGGGTAGGGCAGGTGCTTGTGAGGGCAGAAGTGGATGGACACCAGCCCTCCTGGGAAGTGCTTACCAAATAAAATAGAACCATGTTGCTTATCCATCATTGATGGATGCCACAGTCCCTAAGGTCCTGATCCTATCTCCAAAACTTGTTTTCTGAACAGCAGCAATGCCAAGTTTTTATTTTTCCATGCATTTGTTGTGTGTCTGAGTAGTATATGGTCTTAGATAATGCAACAGGACTTTCACATCCACAGGTCTGCAACACTTTGCATCCTCTGTCATTGGATGTTATCGTCAGTGACAGAATACATCTTAAACTTCTTGATGTCTTTCTCATGATGCAAGCGGCAAGCTAACACATTAATAATTGCATTTTTTGGAGGTCTTGCTTTGAAATGTCCAGAAAAGAACTCACACTGAAAATCCTTAGGTTTTTGGGGGCTGTGCAGTTTTAACCCTGTTTGCAGATTTACCTTCTGAATTAGTACAATGCTCATAATTTTTAATTTTTTTTTTTTTTTGACAGCTCCCACATTGCTGTGGGAGGGGATCTGGAGAAGGAGTCCCAATTTTTTTTTTTTTTGAGATAGAATTTCCCTCTTGTTGCCCAGGCTGCAGTGCCATAGTGCAGTCTTGGTTCACCCCAACCTCTGCATCCCGGGTTCAAGCGATTCTCCTGTCCCAGCCTCCCGAATACTTGGGATTACAGGCATGCACCACCATGCCAAGCTAATTTTGTAATTTTAGTAGAGATGGGGTTTCTCCACTTTGGTCAGGCTGGTCTCAAACTCCTAACGTCAGATGATCTGCCCACCTCAGCCTCCCAAAGTGCGGGGTTTGCAAACCTGAGCCAATGCGTTCAGCAATGCTCATGATTTTAAGTGTAAAGAGTACATACTTTTGGTAAAATTCAATGAATATCACCTGGGGATATTCACCTTTGAATTCCAATAGAAAAACTTGAAGGAAAATTGTACCACTGGCAAAAATACTAACATAGGCCAATTCCGAATCTTGGGGGAGATGTAGAAAGTTCCCCGATTTTGTACTTCATTATTCTAAGTCCGCTTCTTTGGAAAACATGCCAGCAAGAGCACGCTGGGGAGACAGCCAGACATTTCTGTGATCCCAACATGTTTGAATGTTGCTACGGTAGACATGAAAATAAACAGTGAAAACCTCCTACTCCAAGTGGAAACATTTCTCTTCTTACTGAAAATTATAGAACCCAACAGGACTCAGTAGGAGATATTATAATTCAGCAAGACCGGGAGCACTGGGAATCCTTGGACGTATATATCATTTTGTTCCACCTCTCCCTTTTATAGATTAAAAAAAATGGCAAGTGGGAGAAATTAAGTGATAACTGCACAGCCAGGTGGTGACAGAGTAGGGACTGAAGCTGGGTTTCCCGGTTCATTATTCCAGTGTGGTTTCTTCTTCAAATTTTTCTTGAAAAATTTTTAGAAACTATTCCCCCTTCCTCCTGCCTTTCTCCATGCCCTGGTATGAGAGGATGGGCTGCTGGCATTGTTAATATTTGAACAATGTCTCCATGTATTGGCAGGAAAAAATTTAGTTTTGCTTTTCTCTCCTCCCTCCTACCCTGCCACGCTCCTCTTTTCTCCAAAAGTTTAAACAACGTCTTGATATGGCATTTGGACTATACCCTTCAAAAAGAGCGTTTTAAAACACCCCAATAAACACTGGCCCAGTGTTCTATTCCTTTAAATCTCTTTTAGGTGACTTTGGAAAACTGAAAAAAATTGCATTTTAACGAAATACTTCAGTCTGTTTTCCCAAAGGTTTGACTAAGAGTGGAAATTTCTAGGGTTCTGTCATGTTGGTTGAAAGGACTTTCGAGCACAGTAATCATTTGGTGTAACACAAGTCATAACAAAGGTGACTGTTCTGTCTATTTGTAAGCCAAGTGTTGGCTTCTGTTTTCCGAACTTTGATGAGACCATAAGTGATGCTGACAACATTCTTGAAGGGACATTGAAGAGTGTTTTAGGGTTTTAATGTAAACGTCATTGGTGCATAAGAGCCATGGAGAACCTATGTGGTCTGAAGGACTTAAAACAAAGCAAAACAAACAAAAAGTGAATGTTAGAGTCACGAAGACAAGATCAACTTATAGATATGTTTCCCTTCCATATCGAGATACAATTTACATAGAGTCAAGTGCCCAAAATGTGTCTAGCCTGTATGCATGTAATCCTCCATACAACCACCTTTCAGATCAAGATGTAGAATATTTCCAGCATCCCAGTAGGCTTGCTCATGGAAATGCTTGTTAAAATGTTCTCACAGTCTTTTGTAACACCACTAACTATTTATAATGTTTATTTGGCTGTAGATGTAGTTAATGTCATCATAGCCATGTTTCTCCTCTTCAACGTTACCCTCTAAACTTAAAAGTGCACATTCTTTATCAACAATTATTAAGATAAGAGGAAGTCACCTAATCAACAGATAAAATTTTAGCTCTGAAATTTTATTAGCTATTAAACTTGGCTAGCAATAAAAATTGGGCCTAATTTTTCTAAAAAAAAATTTTTTTTTTTAAACTATGTAGCCCTTCTGTTCTTCACAAATTCCTTCACAGGAATTGTTTAAACTAGATAACAGGAGTAAGGTCAATAGCAATATCCTAATTGCAAGTTTTGTCTGCCTCCAAGGAACTAAAATACTCTATCAAATTTGTTTTCAGTATCTTTTGGATATCTAGAAGGTTGAAATGAATGAAGAAAATTTATCTGTGGACAATTAAGGGACTTATTTAAGATCATAAAGAAGGGTCAGTTTAAACCATATGAAAATTTGGTTCTTCCGAGAAATGAAAACATTTAAAATGTTATTAACTGTAGTCTCTCTCTTCTGACTTTATACTTGAACTTTCTAGTGCTTCTGCCAATCATCACTGGACTTCTAAGATTTTGAGCATTTCATTTTGCAACGAGAGAAACTAAACCTTTGGTTTGGGATTCATTGTATTTCAGACCTGTTCAAGAGCCTTTAACACTTCACTACTTCTGCTCTAAGTAATGATTTCTCTCTTCTAGGAATTTAGAAAATATAACTTCTGCTTCAGTGGTTTGCTAATGATAAAAAAGGACAGAAAAACATGAAAATTTTTTTCTTTTTGTCACATATTTTTTCTTTGAAATACTGCAAAATAGCAAGTTATAAACAGTGGTCTAGGTTTAAAACATTGTTTTCTATTTTGGGGATAATCTTTCCTTTTGTTTTCTTTGCTTGAAATTTTCCCAGAGAGAGAGGAACACTATCTTATCTCATATTATGTTTATTAGCAGTTCAGAGTTTAAGTAAATGAATGGATTGTGCAAGTATTGAAATGTTTTTGATTATTTAGATAATAAAGTTGAGCTGCCTTTCTGAAAGCAATAGTCTTATGTCATAATTTAAGATTTTGATTTCTGGGTAAGAGTTTTGAGAATTGGAAATTGGGAGTTCCAATGGTGAATGTCTTAACTGTGCGTAGAATTTCTGCTTTTTTGTAAGACGGAAACTTGAGAGTGTTAAATGCATATGTGAATGGAAGGCAACAGTGCAGTGAAGTCATTGCCATTTTCTTGGATTATTTTTACTAATAGGATATTCATATGATTTGACCTTTTGCTCTCACTGTTTCATCTGCGTTGAGTTATGGCATCCAGAAGAGGGAATGTGAGTTTCCTGCTGTATTCTCCACTGGAAGGTATGACATGTATAAGGTTGCATTTTTTCGGGCAGTCACACTTGGATAAGCCATTCATGGGCAAGACAGAGACCAAGAAGATGAATTAATATCTGTGTCATATGAAGTACAGTGAAAGGAAATGAGCATATTCAGCTTATAGAAGAGAAAATGTTTAGGTGAAATATAATTTTCAAATATTTAAAGGGCAGAGAGGGGTCATAAGCATATTCAATGATTGATGACACCAAAGGGTAGCACTAGAATTGATGATTACTAAACCATTTTGATTCTTATTCTATAATGTTTTTTGCTCCTTTCTACTTCAAAGTTAATATTGTAGTTCACACCCTCCTTAATATTAATACTTCCTGGTCTCCTGTAATAAGGTCTCTATTTATCTCCCTGCTTTGAACAGTTTCCCCTTTCAGTCCAATCAGTATATTGCTTCTAGCTTAATATTTCTAAAGCATAGTTATTAGTAGATTACTTCCCTGCTCAAAACCCAATGATTGTCCCCTATTGCAGCAGTATCCTGACTGGGGTACACGTGTTGCAGGTGGCTCAGAAAGACTTCTCAAGAGATTCTTAGGCATAGATAATTTCATGAGCATTAGTATCTAAATTGTCAATTTTTTCAAATTGACCTGCCCGCTGTGGAGATGGGATACAATTTGTGAGTTTTCCTTTCCAGTGATTTCTTATTCAGTTGCTCTTTTCAGACCTGACAAAAGAAATGCCTAGCTTACACATCATGAATTTCGTGCTTTAGCTCAGGTTTTAAAATTTCTGGTATTAAGGAAAGGGGCGGCTTGAAATATTGGTAATAATGGGACTCTAGTTACATCCTCTTGTTGGTAAGTTAGTATCTCATTCCTTGCTGTGAATAAAATTAAGGTGAATCTAATTGAGTTGTTAGATGATAGGGTGATGGTCTCAAATAATTTTTTTTATGATAGATCATTGCAATTTCTGCCAAATAACTCAAAGGTTCAAATACGTGATATTTCTATAATAGAACTTGTTTCACTCTTATTTATATGATGCTTATAANGATAGATCATTGCAATTTCTGCCAAATAACTCAAAGGTTCAAATACGTGATATTTCTATAATAGAACTTGTTTCACTCTTATTTATATGATGCTTCTAAAAGTAAAAACTAAGACATAGAATTGATGCTGAATCTACTTTTTGTAATAAATAATATTCATCCACTTACACATGAAATAAGTTTTTAAAAAAGGCCTAACCTAAAAATAAATAGTAGATAATGGCACAGTGCCTTTAAAATAATGAGGGAAAATGATGTTTAAATGAGAATATATAACTAGTCAGATTATAAATCAGGTGCCAATAAAGACATTGTCAAATGTTTGCAAAATGAATAAAAAGACCACATCTATCTTATTAAAGAATACATTTCTAATATTTTTACTTTTATATTTAATAATGATTTATCAAAATTTATCAAATATTTATGTTTTAACCAGTTGTGTTCTGACAATCATTATAATGATAATCTAGAACATTTTGGTAACAGGAAATTTTCTTTATGTCTCAAACGTATTTTTTTCTCAGAGAAGTAAAAAAGGGTGATTGAGAAAAGACTGGGGAATTTAGGATAAAACTCTGTGGAGGAAAGGAAATGAAAACACAAGTTCAAGAAAGAAAAAAAAAACTGTAGAATTTCTAAGAGAACATGAGCACCTATTTTTCAAATAAATGATTTTGCATTCCAATGGATACATTAAAAGATTGCCATAGCAAGTTTTCTTTGAAGTCAGTATTTATAATATTGCTGGGAATTATATTCTTGCAACTATTAAAACTATGATATTTAAGATAAAATATAACATAGCAAAGAAGAAACTGTGCAAGGTAGTATACAGCTTTTTCAAAATTCTTTGAGGAATGTTTGAACAAAATATTTAAAGCCCTCGGGATAGAATCCACAGTCTTTAGCATGGCAGCGACGGTCCTATCTATGTTTGCAGCTTTTATTTTTGTTACTATTATTCTTCACCTACCATAAATATTTGCCAAACTCTCCTACTTTCTGTTCCTGGAAAAGGTTCTACGTTTTTCATTGTTTGCACCATTATCTCCATGTGAAATGCCTTTTTCTTCCCATTTTCCACCCTAAAAATTCTACCCATCTTTCAAAGCACATATGAAGAGTTTCTTGAAGCTATTCTTGGTTCTATCCTCTGATATTCTACAGCACTTTTCCTTTTATTTGCCATCTAATTTATCAAACTTTAACCCTGTATTAGCATATTTGTGGTATAAAGATGAATAAATTGTGTTCTTCAACCTTAACTAGTTCCCAATCTGTATTTGAAATTCCCATATTCAATTAAGAACAAAAATCAGTGACTTTTAGTATTTCATATTGTTTCATGCACTGATATTGAGGTCTCTTAAAATTTCCTAACCAAAATAATTTTATTCAGATTTTGTGAATCCAAACCTCCTATCAGATAGATTAACTACATTCTTTCTATCTATTTCACATTTACTGCTAACAAAGACTATAATCTGGGAAAAAATGGATTTTCAGCAGATAATACACCAGCTGGTGTCTTGTGTTATATCGGTGATGTATTACTCTGTAGCAAGGCCTTACTTATTCTCAAAAACATGTAGATATATCTAGTGATGGAAAAAATCTAAATTAATTTAACAGAATACTATTTATCTTTGTGCACAGAGAAAGTATATTTTGTGTAGAAAGAGCTGAAAGGCCTTTTTAAGAACATGATGTACTGTAACATGTTTTGATTGGGATATGTTTACAGAACAAAGCAAGATGCAAATGAAAAAAGGATGCTGTGCAATTAGATCGCCTGAGATATCAAAAGCCTATATATTTATGTTGTACTTGTCTACGTAGAGGAACATTGACTTGTTTTGGACACAAGTTTTAGCAGTTGGGATAAGTAGCAAACATGGGTGAGAAGAGACAGGTTATGCTAGACAGTGAGCTCCTTAATGGCGGGAGATGTGTTGTATCTATCATTCCCATTACATATTTTATAAACAATTATGTGTTTCACCATATTTGTTTCTAATACTTACAGCAGCCCTGAAAAGCAGGTGATTATTAAAATGATTATTAAATCATTTTAGATTATTAAAATGATTATTCTCATTTTACAGATAGTGAAACTGAGGCTCAGAAATGTAAAGTAACTTTTCCAGAGTGATACTTTAGAAATGCAAGATTTGACATTCAAGCTTGGATTTCTGTTTACGGTCTTGCTTCTCAAATACCTTGCAATATTATAAAATGAAGAATAATAGGTATTGTTTAAATGTTTATTGAATGTTAAGGGAAAAAAAAGGACTGGGTGTGTTGGCTCATGCCTGTAATCACAGCATTTTTGAAGGCTGAAGTGGATGGATCACCTGAGGTCAGGAGTTCGAGACCAGCCTGGACAACATGGCAAAACCCTGTTTCTACTAAAAAATACAAAAGTTAACTGGATGTGATGGTGGGCACCTGTAATCCCAGCTACTGGGGAGGCTGAGACAGGGAGAATTGCTTGAACCTGGGAGGCAGATGTTGGAGTGAGCTGAGATCGCACTACTGCACTCCGGCCTGGGGAACACGGTGAGTCTGTCTCGGTGGAATGGGGAGGGGTGGCAGTGAGGAGGGAAAGAAAAAGAAAGCTTTGTGACAGGAAAGTTTGCAGGCCCTGATATGCTTTGGTTGGAAGAGGAGGCTTTATAGAAATAGCAGCAATAAGAGATAACTGCCCAAAGTTTTCAGGTTGGGTGGGACTCAGATTTTAAGACCATGATTGAAAGAATTCTTAAGTCTCCCTTAGTGAAGTTTTTCTGACTATTAGGCACATGCAGGTAACTCTGGCAGTTTCAGAGAAGCAATTGAGAAGGAGGTATTTCCTTTCCTAAAAGAATAACAGTTCGGCTTATTCTTTCTCATAAATGGAAAAGAAGAACAAAAGCATTTGGAGTAGATATAATTTGCATGTTACAGTACATAAATTGGTCACTGCCTGATGGATTCTCTCCCAGTTTCAAATCCTTTGGGAATGTGTGTTTATTCCCTGTATTTTAAACATACGTTGTGAAAGGGACTAGTGATATTATTATACATCTTAGCTTCCCTGCCAGGCAATAATTGGTAATTGTTCAAAGGTAGACAACAAACTTGAGTTAGTCTAGTCATAGACGGGTTACAATTATTATCCAAATGGGGTCACTTTTTCCTCAGCTTTGTAATTTGAAAAATTTCAAGCATACCAGAAATATCAAAAGAATAATACAATAAATACAATATGCTAAATTACCTAGATCCTACAACTGTTCACATTTTGTGACATTTGCTCTATAGCTCTTTCTCTGTCGATATGTCCCTTTTTTTCTGAGTCATCTGAAAGTAAGGTGCAGATATGATTATACTTTTTCCTTAAATACTTCAGCATGTATTATCTCACAGACACAAAGAATATTTTCTACGTAAGTCTGGTGTTGCCATCACACCCAGCTATTCCCCAAATATTCTTTTTAGGTGTTCCCCCACTTCCCAGGATTATGTATTTCATTCAGTTATTATATTTTGTATTCTTTTTAATCTCCTTTTCAATATCATTTATGCAACTGACGTTTTTCAAGAACCCACAGTGATTATATTAATCCAGAATGTCACACAATCTGGATTTTTCTTATTTCTTTCTTATTCTTAGCTCCAGATTAAACATTTTGGCAAGAACACTTAATAGGTAATATTAAAGAAACTGGCAAACTTTAGAGTGGGAGGGTGCACTATTAGTCATTATGCTGAAATGACAGGTATAAACTGGAATGCTTGGCCATGCTAATCATAGAACCCCATATGCAGCCAAAATAGCTAGTCTGGGAATTGGCACAGGATCGATCTAAAATGGGCCAATAGAAGGTTTTTTAAAAAAATGTTTTAATTTCTTTTATTAAAAATTGTGAAATATATCTGACAAAACGTGTAAGTTGTTAGGTCTGCATATTTATAGTATGATTTTCACAGTTATTTTTTAAATTACTAAAGAAAATGTCACGCAAGACCCACAGAATAATATGTAGATACAGATATACACAAATATATATATGGTATTTTGTGTACGGATTTATTTACTTTATACATGTATAAAAGTAAAAAGATGAACTGGTGGTATAACTCCTCACTAAATGCATCATTGTAACTGCCTCTGGGAAGGTGATCAGAATAAGGAAGCAGAGTAAAGAACTTCCGCCTTCTCTGTAATGCCCTAATTTTAAAAACAAGAGACAATGAATTCATATATTATTTGCTTTTTAAAACCATAAACATTTCAGAAGATCTGACAGAAGTTAAAAATCTTAGGCATGGCCTACTGTATGTGGTAGAAATATGACTTGTTATTGCCTTGGATTTTTCTGTATAAATATATATACAAACACACACACACCCACACACACACACATATATTATTGTACTTTAAGTTCTGGGGTACATGTGCAGAACATGCAGGTTTGTTACATAGGTATACACGCGCCATGGTGGTTGACTGCATCCTTCACCCTGTCATCTACATTAGGTATTTCTCCTAATGCTATCTCTCCCCTAGCCCCACACCCTCCAGCAGTCCTTGGTGTGTGATGTTCCCCTCCCTATGTCCATGTGTTCTCATTGTTCAACACCCGCTTATGAGTGAGAACATGCAGTGTTTGGTTTACTGTTCCTGTGTTAGTTTCCTGATAATGATGGTTTCCAGCTTCATCCATGTCCCTACAAAGGACATGAACTCATCCTTTTTTATGGCTGCATAGTATTCTATGGTGTATATGTGCCACATTTTCTCTATCTAGTCTATCATTGATGGGCATTTGGGTTGGAGTCAAGTCTTTGCTTTTGTGAACAGTGTTGCGCTAAACATACATTTGTCTTTATAATAGGACGATTTATAATTCTTTGGGTATATACCCAGTAATGAGATTGCTGGGTTAAATGCTATTTCTATTTCTAGCTCCTTGAGGAATCACAATGGTTGAACTAATTTACATTCCCACCAACAGTGTAAAAGCGTTCCTGTTTCTCCACATCCTCTCCAGCATCTGTTGTCTCTTGATTTTTTAATGATCACCATTCTAACTGGTGTGAGATGATATCTCAGTGTGATTTTAATTAGCATTTCTCTAATGACCAGTGGTGATGAGCTTTTTTCATATGTTTGTTGGCTGCATAAATGTCTCCTTTTGAAAAATGTCTATTTATATCTTGTGCCCACTTTTTGATAGGATTGTTTTTTTTTTCCTTGTAAATTTGTTTAAGTTCTTTGTAGATTATGGATGTTAGTCTTTTGTCAGATGGGTAGACTGCAAAAATTTTCTCCCATTCTGTAGGTTGCCTGTTCACTCTGATGATAGTTTCTTTTGCTGCACAGAAGCTCTTAATTAGATTCCATTTGTCAATTTTGGCTTTTGTTGCCATTGCTTTTGGTGTTTTAGTCATAAAGTCTTTGCCCATGCCTTTGTCCTGAGTGGTATTGCCTAGGTTTTCCTCTAGAGTTTTTACGGTTTTAGGTCTTACATTTAAATCTTTAATCCAACTTGAGTTAATTTTTATATAAGGTGGAAGGAAGAGATCCAGTTTCAGCTTTCTGCATATGGCTAGCCAGTTTTTGCAACACCAAAAGGATACCCTATTTATTAAATATCCTATTGATGTTGTTTGTTTTTGTCAGGTTTGTCAAAGATCAGATGGTTGTAGATGTGTGGCATTGTTTCTGAGGCCTCTATTATGTTCCATTGGTCTATATCTCTGTTTTGGTACCAGTACCATACTGTTTTGATTACTGTAGACTTGTAGTAAAATTTAAAGTCAGGCAGCATGATGCCTCCAGCTTTGATTTTTTTTTTTTTGGTGGTGGGGGGGGCGGTGCTTGGAATTGTCTTGGCTATTTAGGCTCCTTTTTGGTTCCATATGAAATTTAAGGTGTTTTTCTTTTTCTTTTTTTTTTTTCCCCCAATTCTGTGAAGAAATTCAATGGTAACTTGATGGGGATAGTATTGAATCTATAAGTTACTTTGGGCAGTATGGCCAATTTTATGATATTGATTCCTCCTAACCATGAGCATGGAATGTTTTTCCATCTGTTTGTGTCCTCTAATATTTCCTTGGGCAGTGGTTTATAGTTCTCCTTAAAGAGGTCCTTTACATCTTTTGTTAGTTGTATTCCTAGGTATTTAATTCTCTTTGTAGCAATTGTGAATGGGAGTTCACTCATGATTTGGCTCTCTGTCTGTTATTGGTGTATAGGAATGCTTGTGACTTTTGCACATTGATTTCGTAGTCAGACTTTGCTGAAGTTTCTTATCAGCTTAAGGAGATTTTGGGCTGAGACGGTGGGGTCTTCTAAATATACAATCATGTCTTCTGCAGATAGAGGCAATTTGACTTCCTCTTTACCTATTTGAATACCCTTTATTTCTTTCTCTTGCCTGATTGCCCAGCCAGAACTTCCATTACTATGTTGAATAGGAGTGGTGAGACAGGGCATCCTTGTCTTGTGCCAGTTTTCAAAGGGAATGCTTCCAATTATTGCCCATTCAGTATGATATTGGCTGTGGGTTTGCCATAAATAGCTCCTACTATTTTGAGATACGTTCTATCAATATCTAGTTTATTGAAGGGTTGTTCAATTTTGTCAAAAGCCTCTGCATCTATTGAGAGAATCATGTTGTTTTGTCTTTGGTTCTGTTTATGTGATGGATTGCATTTATTGATTTTTGTATGTTGAACCAGCCTTGCATTTCAGGGATGAAGCTGACTTGCTTGTGATAGATAAATTTCTTGATGTGTAGTTGGATTTGGTTTGCCAGTATTTTATTGAGTATTTTTGCATCAATGTTCATCATGAACAATGGCCTGAAATTTTCCTTTTTAGTTGTGTCTCTGCCAGGTTTTGGTATCAAGATGATGTTGGCCTCGTAAAGTGAGTTAGTGAGGATTCCCTCTTTTTGTATTGTTTGAGATAGTTTCAGAAAAAATGGTACCAGCTGCTTTTTTTCCTGGTAGAATTCAGCTGTGAACCCGTCTGGTCCTGGACTTTTTTTGTTTGGTAGGCTATTAATTGCTGCATCAATTTCAGACCATATTGCTGGTCTTTTCAGGGCTTTGACTTCTTCCTGGTTTAGTCTTTGGAGGGTGTAATTGTCCAGGAACTTATCTATTTCTTCTAGGTTTTCTGTTTTATTTGTGTAGAGGTGTTTATAGTATCCTCTGATGGTAGTTTGTATTTCCGTGATATCGGTGGTCATAATGTCTTTATCATATTGCATCTATTTGATTCTTCTCTCTTTTCTTCTTTATTAATCTGGCTATCAGTCTATCTATTTTGTTGATCTTTTTAAAAAACTGACTGCTGGATTCATTAATTTTTTCTGATGTTTTTTTTTCTGTCTCTAACAACTGCCGTCCTGCTCTGATCTTCATTATTTCTTCTTCTGCTGGCTTTCGAATTTGTTTATTCTTGTTTCTCTAGTTCTTTAATTGTGTCAATTTTAGATCTTTCCTGCTTTCTCTTGTGGGCATTTCATGTATAAATTTCCCTGTACACACTGCTTTGAATGTGTCCCAGAGATTCTAGTATGTTGTGTCTTCATTCTCGGTTTCAAAGAACATCTTTATTTCTGCCATCATTTCATTATTTATCCAGTAGTCATTCAGGAGCAGGTTGGTCAGTTTCCATGTAGTTGTGTGGTTTTGAGTGAGTTTCTTAATCCTGAGTTCTAATGTGATTGCACTGTTGTCTGAGATACTGTTGTGATTTCCGCTCTTTTGCATTTGCTGAGGAGTGTTTTACTTCCAATTATATGGTCAATTTTAGAATAGGTGTGATGTGGTGTTAGGAAGAATGTTATGTTGGTTTGGGGTGGAGCATTCTATAGCTGTCTATTAGGTCTGCTTGGTCCAGATCTGAGGTCAAGTCCTTGATTTCTTGTTAATTTTCTGTCTCATTGATCTGTCTAATATTGACTTTGGGGTGTTAACATCTCCTACTATTATTGTATGGGAGGCTAAGTCTCTTTGCAGGTCTCTAGGAACTTGCTATATAAATCTGGGTGTTCCTGTAATGGGTGCATATATATTTAGAATAGTTAGGTCTTCTTGTTGCGTCGACCCTTTTACCACTATGTAATGCCCTTCTTTGTCTCTTTTGATCTTCGATGGTTTAAAGTCTGTCTTATCAGAGACTAGGAATTGCAACTCCTGCTTTTTTTTGCTTTCCATTTGCTTGGTAAATCTTCCTCTGTCCCTTTATTTTGAGCCTGTGTGTCTTCGCATGTGAGATGAGTCTCCTGAATACAGCACACTGATGGGTCTTGAGTCTTTATCCAATTTGCCAGTCTGTGTCTTTTAATTTGGGTTTTAGCCCATTTACATTTAAGGTTAATATTGTTATGTGTGAATTTGATCCTGCCATTATGATGCTAGGTGGTTGTTTTGCCCATTAGTAGATGCAGTTTCTTCATAGTGTTGATGGTCTTTACAATTTGGTATGTTTTTGCAGTGGCTGGTACTGGTTGTTCCTTTCCATGTTTAGTGGTTCCTCCAGGAGCTCTTGTAAGTCAGGTCTGGTGGTGACAAAAATCTCTCAGCAGTTGCTTGTCCATAAAGGACTTTTTTCTCCTTCACTTAGGAAGCTTCATTTGGCTCAATATAAAATTCTGGGTTGAAAATTCTTTTCTTTAAGAATGTTGAATATTGGCTTCCACTCTCTTCTGGCTT
This sequence comes from Cebus imitator, assembly GCF_001604975.1. NCBI lineage: Eukaryota > Metazoa > Chordata > Mammalia > Primates > Cebidae > Cebus > Cebus imitator. The sequence continues at coordinate 7,686,036 of NW_016107317.1, forward strand.
GTAGGTTTTCTGCCAAGAGATCTGCTGTGAGTCTGATGGGCTTCCCTTTGTGGGTAACCTGACCTTTCTCTCTAGCTGCCCTTAGCATTTTTTCTTGTTTATAACCTTGCCCAATCTGATGATTATATGTCTTGTGGTTGCTCTTCTTGAGAAATATCTTTGTTGTGTTCTCTGTATTTTCTGAATTTGAACGTTGGCCTGCCTTGCTAGGCCGGGGAAGTTCTCCTGGATAATATGCTGAAGAGTGTTTTCCAACTTGTTCTCATCCTCCCCTTCACTTTTAGGTAAACAAATCCAACGTAAATTTGGTCTTTTAATGTAATCCCATATTTCTTGGAGGCTTTGTTCATTTTTGACTCTTTATTCTCTAATCTTGTCTTGTCACTTTATTTCATTGAGTTGATCTTCAATCTCTAATATCCTTTCTTTCACTTGATTGATTCGGCTATTGAAACTTGTGTATGCTTCATGAAGTTCTCAGGCTGTGTTTTTCAGCTCCATCAAGTCATTTATGTTCTTCTCTAAACTGGTTATTATAGTTAGCATTTCATCTAACCTTTTCTCAAGGCTCTTAGCTTACTTGCATTGGGTTAGAACGTGCTCCTTTAGCTCAGAGTAGTTTGTTATTACCTACCTTCTGAAGCCTCCTTCTGTCAATTCAACAGACTCATTCTCTATCTAGTTTTGTTCCCTTGCTGTCAAGGAGCTTTGATCCCTTAAAGGAGTAGAGATGTTCTGGTTTTTGGAGTTTTCAGCCTTTATGCACTGGTTTCTTCCCATTTTGTGGATTTATCTTCCTTTGGTCTTTGAGGTCGGTGACCTTTGGATGGGGTCTCTGAGTGGATGTCTTTTTTGTTGATGTGAAACTATTTCTTTCTGTTTTTTAGTTTTCCTTCTAGTAGACCCCTCTGCTGCAGCTCTGCTGGAGTTTGCTGGAGGTTCACTCCAGACTCTGCTTGCCTGGGAATAACCAGCAGAGGCTGAAGAATAGCAAAGACTATCACCTGTTCCTTCCTCTGGGAGCTTCATTCCAGAAGGTTATCCACCAGATGCCAGTCAGAGCTCTCCTGTATGAGCTGTCTCCCAGTCAGGATACCCGGGGATCACGGGGCCACTTGAGGAGGCAGTCTGCCTCTTATCAGAGCTTGAATGCTGGGTTGGGATATCTGCTGCTCTCCTCAGAGCTGCCAGGCAGGGACTTTTTGGTTTGCTGAAGCTGTACCCACTACTGCTCCTTTTCCCAGGTGTTCTGTCCCAGGAATGTGGCAGCTTTATTTATAAGTCCTGGACAGCCTGCTACCTTTTTTCAGTGATGCCCTGCACAGTGAGGACATCTAGTGAGACAATGCCTGCAGCTGCTGATCTGTGTTGAGCTTTGCCCAGTTTGAAGCTCCCCACAGCTTTGCTTACGTGGGGTTGAAACGGCCTACTCGAGCCTGGCAGTGGCAGATGCCCCTCCCCACACTGATCTCAAAAACCCAGGTAGAGCTAAGACTGCTGTGCTTGCTGTGAGAATTTCAAGCCAGTGGATCTTAGCTTGCTGGTCTCCATGGGGGTAGGACCCTCTGAGCCAGACCACTTGGCTCACTGGCTTCAGCCCCCTTTCCAGAGAAGTGAATGGGTCTTTCTCACTGGCATTCTAGGCACCACTGGGCTATGGAAAAAAAAAAAACTGCTTAAGCTAGCTCTGTTTCTGCCCAAACATCTGCCCAGTTTTGTGCTGGAAACCCAGGGTCCTGGTGGTTGTGTAGGAACTGGAGGGAATCTCCTTTTCTGCGGGTTCTGAAGACCATGGAAAAAGCACAGCATCTGGGCCATAGGGCAGGAAAGTCTCTCATGGCTTCCCTTGGCTAAGAGGGGGAGTTCCCTGGCCCCTTGCTCTTCCAAGTTGAGGTGATGCCCCACCCTGCTTTGGCTGTCCCTCTTTGGGCTATACCCAGTGTCCAACTATTCCCAATGAGGTGAACCAGTACCTTAGTTGGACATACAAAAATCACCCACCTTCTGCGTCAATTTCATTGGGAGCTGCACACCAGAGCCGTTCCTATTCCGCCATCTTGCCTGGGAACCTGTTTTTTTTGTTTTGTTTTGTTTTTGTTTTTAGTATTTTAAATTGATCTGAGATCTGAGGCAAAAAGGATTCTTACAGACTGGTTGCTAAGCTGTTTATCTAAAGCTGGGAAAGATTTAAATGTAGATAGAAACAGAGTAAGTGGATGCCGATGGTATTCGTCCTTTGGTTTTGGTTGTCTCTTAAAATTGGGTTCACTTCTGCTCTTTTTAAAAATTTATTGAGCATTTATTATGTTCCAAACAATTTTTAAGTGCTCTGTGTGTATTAAATCACATAATCCTCTCAACACAGTTCCATGAGATAGTTTTTGTTACTGTCTCATTTTAGAGGCCAAGGATGGAAAGCTTAATTCACTTGCCAAGGATTGCACAGCTAAAAGGGGATGATGGAACCAAAAGAAAAATCCATAGCACATGATCTTGATCACAGTGGTACGATTACACCAGCAGGGATGAGACTCCACCTACTGTTTACTGTTGTGCTTAAACCAGTGAGCTTGGATTTTTGCCCGCAATCCCACAGTCCAGGTTAATACATTTATGACTTCTAGTCTTCAGACATGAACGGATAAAACCCTGTTCTCAGACGCTGTTTTTGCTTCTTTCAGACACAGGTCTTCATTATGATTAGGAGTGTGCTCTTAAGAGTTTTCCAACAAATTGTTTGTAAGGCTCTACAGGATATTACGGTAAGGAGTACATTAATAAAGAGTTTTGGCAAAGACAGGGTTGAACTTTGATAATTGTTTAGTCAAACCAATTAAAACATTGAGGACATCAATTAAGAGGAAACGACATTCCACTCATTGAACGTCTTTCACTGTATTATCTAAAGGAAATTGTTTTAAGAGGTTCTATTCTTAATGTATTGGAAGACTGTGTACTCAGCTTTAAAATACAAAACAGAAGTTAGTATGAAAGAAGTGGTCTTCTTGATGACAAGGAAAGACGACAGGGTATTATGAAATCTTAAAGTGTAGTATAATTGGTTGCAAATTGTTCCCATGTAGTGGAAGTAATTTGTAAATAAGCAATGATGAGTCAGATCTTCCATGGGTATTGTAATACATGCCAGTGAATAAAATCTAAAGTTACATAGGTATGATTTAATTTTGAGTTACACTGCTGTCAGTTCATGTATATCAATAGAATCACTCCAAGTTTTAGGACCCCAGGTATAAGTTTTAGAGGGGGTGTGTATGTGTGTGTGTGTATGTGTGTGTGATGGCGGGGGGCTTCCTTAGGCTGGAGTGCAGTGGTGCAATCATAGCTCACTGCAGCTTCAGATGTTCACCCACCACACCTAGCTGATTTATTTTTTTGTAAAGACAGTGACTCGCTATGTTGCTCAGGCTGGTCTTGGACTCTCAGCTTCAAGCGATCCTCCTACCTCCGCCTCCCAAAGTGCTGGGATTTCAGGCTCAAGCCATGGTGCCTGGCCTGATATTTATGATTTTAAAGATGAAATGTAAAAGTAAGATATTGTCCAGATATATAAGTTCTAGACCCAGTTTTATACTATCAGTTGTTCTTGTGTATTGGGGGCCATATGTGTCAGTCAGTTTTCTGAGTATTTTTCATAATAAATTTGGAATCAGCATTTGATTTAAGAGGGTTAAAGAAGAGTGACATGTATGGGTTAAAGGAAATACTGTTTCTGTTGATAGAGCATCTTTACAAGGGAGCTGTTGTCACTTCTGCTGTAAAGAAGGAAAAGTTGAGTCATCAAGTTAAGTTACTTGTTTAAGGTCAGTTAGTAAACAGTGGACTTGAGACTAGAACTCGGGTTTTTCCCACTGCAAAGAACAAAGATTTCTGTCACATTCTGGTGTTTAAGAAAGAGTAAGTGATGTAGAATGAGCAAAAGAAAGTAATCATGGGTGTAACCCAGGATTGGCGGTAAGCCTTGATTTAGAATATTTGCTGAATGTAATAAATATGCTAAAGAAGGGTTAAACAGAGTGATCATCCAGTTATTTTACTTTTGTGTAATTTATTTCCTTAATATGTAAAGAGAATCAAAGGTTAATGCTGATGCTGTTACAGAAGAGTGAACTCTATTTCAACAAATATGGATTAGCCTTTAGTATATTTGTAATAGTGTATTACTGAAAAATAGCAGAGCTTAGAATATTTTTATACACATTTTTTTCCAGCTTCTTTTATTTCTAGTGGCATAGACATATGAAGCATATTGGTGCCAAGTTATATTTTTGATTTCTAGTGAATTTTTCCTTTGTCTGTAGGCTAAGATATTTCAGTCAGACTTCGTTTGTTTTAGGAATCGCTTTAGCAGGCCTAGACTGATTTTCAAGAGTGGATTGAGTTATTTTTCAATACTCATGTCACATATATATTTTATCTGTTTTTTTTCTTAGTAGAAACAATTTGTCCTTCTCTTTTAAATTCCATGAGAAATATACATGCATTAACCTCCCACACTACCCCCCCCCATTACATGTACTGGCAAATGTAGATTTCATCTTAAATTAATCCCTCAAACGCTGCATCAGAAAAGACATTTTAAACTGTCATAACAAGATCTTGCTGGCGACAGCAGACTTGGAGCAAGGCTAGAGTGTGATTCAATCATTGTTAAAAGTTCATGTTCCTCTCATTACATTCTTGCTTCTAATTCTCATAACCAGCCGGCAATGATAGATGAAAATATGAGTTATTTCTTTGTGTTGGCAAAATCACAATTCAAGAAGACATAGTTTCCTTAGTTATTTTTACAGTATACTGTTTATAGTACTTGATATGGTTAGATGAAGAAAAAATCCACTCAAACTTTTTTTTTTGAAAGATAAAAGGAAACGCCTTGAAATGTTTATTTATATAACCCTAATGAAATATTTTCTTCTGTCTGCATGGGTCCAGGTTATTATAATGGGATCTAGGACTAAATGAGACACAAACCTCAAATATGTTTAACATTATGCTAGGTAGTATATATTTTAAAACTGTGTTTACATGTGCTATAGATTCTCTCTGTAGAAAATTGTTACATATATGTACACACATATGGTATTTTGCTTACAATTTAAGTTGTTTGTGAACCTTCTGATGCCCATTCAGGGATCCAGATTAGCCACCATTGATTCATTTATAACTTGTGTGGTTGCTGTGTAAATGTTGGGTAGTGTATTCTTAAGTTACTCTGGCTAACTTGTATAAGGCACCTGTTTGGCGCTTTGGCTCAACCAGATTGGAGTGGGATCTTTCCGTGTTCTCTCTCTGTACCTGTACGAGAGCTCTCTGCTCTCTCAAGCTGCTCACTGGCACCATACACAGAGCAAGTTTTCAAAAATTTTCTCCATCGTAATCACCTTTATTGAAAAATATCTTATTAATGGCAGTACATCAAAACATGTCATTTATTTCCTTCTCCTTCTCCTCCTCTTATTCTTCTTTATTCTTTCCTCCTCCATCCTCTCCTCCTCCTTCTTCCATGTCTTCTTCCTTCTTCTTCTTCTTCTCTTCCTCCTCCTCCATCTCCTCCTCAGAGTCATGGTGTCACTCTGTCATTCAGGCTGCAGGGCAGTGGTATGATTATAGCTCACTGCAGACTTGAACTCCTGGATTCAAGCACTCCTCCCACTTCAGTCTCCCCAGTAGCTGGGACATGCATGCCATGATGCTTGGCTCTTTTTATTTTTGTAGAGATGTTGCTGAGGCTGGTCTTGAACTTCTGGCCTTAAGTGATCTTCTTGCCTTAGCCTCCCAAAGTGTTGGGATTATAGGTGTGAGTCACCATTCCTGGTCCTGGCATTTTATAATTCCTTGATGCACTTAAGCATTTTTGTTTTTGATTGAGTTTTTAATGAGAGCTCCCTTTGCCTCATAAAATCCCCCTCCCAAACCCTGATCTCTTAATGAAATTGGAGTTCTCTGTCTGTATTTACAGCTTCTGTCTCCTTTTGCTAGATTAATGAGAAGCAGTTTCTCTATTAGTGAGCGGAAACAATGGGAATTTGACAGTGCCTAAAAGTCATTCAGCAAAAAGCTACATTATTTCTCTATTTCCTTAGGAGGATAAATGAGTATTTTTTGGTGATAAAATATGACATATGCAAAATGAGTTATTTTTTGGTGATAAAATATGGCAACAATACAAACTAGAAGTTAGTTTAAGGATTTATTTATAGCTCCTCTGAAAATTACCTAATTTTATTCATATATTTATAGTATTACAGAGTTACATATGAAGCAATAACTGATATGTTTATAAAGATCGCCTAAGGACTTCAAGAAGAAGACCTGAGACATTTTGACACCCACAAAGGGCCAAGTTATTAAAACAACTTGAAACCAGTTGTCTATATAATGATGATTACCTAAAGGAAAAAAAATTACATGTGGTCCCTGACTGTGAGCTTTCATTGTCTTTGCAAGACAATTTATTAAAATCTTGGAAATGTGAAAAAAAGTTGGCACAGTTATAAGTCTCAGAGCATGCTGCACGTGGTAAACTATTGGCAAACAAAATGTAGGACGAATCCCGGGCATACTAATTAATGGTACAAAGGAAAGTTTTGCAGACATAGGATTGAAACTCTCGATGAAGTATTTCAGTTTAAACTCTACTGAATGTGGGTACTCTCACAGCAAAATGTTGCCTTGCTTCTGTTGGAAAGAATTACTGAAGAAACTTCCAGTTAAAGTTGAAATGATTATGGCAAGCCTGTGTTATAACTATGTGGTAAATGTCTAGTCTTAGCTCTGATTGGTCTTATTTTAATGTGTTTATTGTTTAATTGCTTGTGAGAATGATTTATTCTTCCATAGAACTGAGATTGATGGCAACTGGCAGCTTTATTGGCACTGCTGTCAGAGAAATGACCAAAAGTCTCAAAATAGAATTGAGAAGACAGATGCTAGTCACAGGTTAATGTCAGACTAATACAGCTACATGATAACTGTATTTTATTTTATTTTATTTTATTTTTATTATTATTATTTTTTTTTGATAACTGTATTTTAAAAGTGTTACTACTTCAGCAGTTTTAGTGTGTCCATTAGTATCATTTTTCATTTTCATTTTTTAATGTATGGGGTTGAGATGATGCTATGGGATTGAGAGTATCTGCCCTTTATAGAGTGTGTGGGACCGATATTTTTTTAAAAATGTGCAGAAATCCAGCACTTAAAATCATTAATTTGAAGCCCTAAGGTTTCTTTTATCTTCTGTATAATAATATTTTTGGTGGAAGTTTGGAAACCTATGTACAAGGATAATATATTTTGGGTATTCATTGTTGTTAGAGTGCTCTAAGCCTTTATGTATATTTGGAATCTATGTCATATCTGTACAAATCATGTGAGGCCTTGTCACTTACATATTTTCATCTGTTGGTAGATAGAAAAAAACCTGCTATGTCCTTTACATATTCATGCTATTGTTGTGTTTTCTATGTCAGGTCAGATTTTCATATTAACTAGCTTTGGAGATGGACATTGGAGAATACTGCCATTCCACATATCATGCAGATTGTTACAATACAATTAAATGTGATGAGAGGTCTTATATTCTTCAGGGAACAAAGTTCAATAATAAGGGAATGTATTTAAATGCGAAAATATAATCTATAAAATGTAAGAAATTACATGAAAGCTATTTGGTAGAACAAAATGAAAACTCAAGATTTCAATGAAGAAGAACCTAGAAAATATAGTGCTTTGTTTTCTCTTTATTACAAAATATAATATGTAGAAAAATAAATATTTGGAATATTTGCTGAATGTAATAAATATGCTAAAGAAGGGTTATTTGTCTTGTGGACAAATAATTCTGTGATCGACACTGTATAGTCACCATTGAGGTCAAGAAATATAATGTAGCCAGCTCCCGGGAAGTCCCCAAGCACGTTTTTCCCTCTCTCATCACATCCTCATCTCTTTGACCTAGAGGTATCCATCCTATGGTCTTTTCTCATAAAACTGTAAAGAAAAGTAGGGAGTACTAATCCCTGAAATGCACTGCTAAAAAGCTACATTTTAGTTTAGTTGTTTCTTTTTTTTTAAAAAAAGTCTATTTGAGTGGCCTCATATATTTCTTTTTGCCTACCATCTCTATCTCCATCTTACATTTATGAGACATATCCACATTGTTATATATGCTATAGTTGCATAAAGTTTATTTTCACTACTGTATAGTATTTCATTGTATGGATACACCACATTTATATGTCCTACCATTAGAAGACATCTGTCTTGTTTCCAGCTATGACTGTCCTTGTACTTGTATTCTAGTGTGCATTAATACTAATTTCTGTAGACACGAAGTTGTTAAGTGGAAGGAATACAAATCTTCAATTTTACTAAAAAATGTCAAATGGTTTTCCAGCAATATATGGGATTTCCCATTGCCACATCCTTATCAGCACTTAGTATAGTTAAATTTTTAAAATGTCTGTTAGCCTGATGAATATATATATAATGGTTATAGAAATTTGCATGTCCCTTATTACGAATGAAATTGAGCAACATTTTGCAAGTTTATCATTTAGATGATTTTTTTTTTGCTATTTTCCTCTTACAATTTTGTCCATTCTTCTGTATTATCTTTTAAAAATTTATAGAAATGATTTTAATATTCTAGTTACCAGTTTCTTTTCGTGTTTAGCCATTGCAAACATCTTTCTCATTTTTGTAATTTTATTTTCCTTATAATTGTTTTAGATGTCCTTAATGTTACATAAAAAATTTATCAATCACTCCTTCGTGAATAGTTTTGTTTGCATCTTATTTAAGAAATCTTGGCTGGGCACAGTGGCTCACACCTATAATCCAGGACTTTGGGAGGCTGAGGAGGCAGATTATCTGAGGTCAAGAGTTTGAAATCAGCCTGGTGAATCCCCATTTCTACTAAAAATACAAAGAATTAGCCTTGCATGGTGGTTTGCACCTGTAATCCCAGCTAATGGGGAGGCTGAGGTAGGAGAATTGCTTGAACCCAGGGGGTAGAAGTTGCAGTGAGCTGAGGTTGTGCGATTGCACTCCAGGTTGGGCAACAAGAGCTAAACTCTGTCTCAAAAAAAGAAAAAAAAAGTAATCTTTCCCTATCCTAAAGTCATATGGATATGTTTATTACTTTATAAATATTTATAATTTTACTGTTTTAATATTGGTCTTTATCTGATTGGTTTTAGTACAATTTGTGAATTAGGGTCTGATTTTATTTGACCCTACATGGATATTTAATTTTCCTGCACCATCTACTTAAAAAGCTGCCATGACTTATAAATAATGGCGTTTCTGTCATATACAGGTGCCCAAACCAAAGTGGCCTGATTCTGAGCTCTCTGTCACTGGGCTAGTACCACACTATTTTATTTACTTCAGTTTTAAAATAAGTCTCGACATCTGTTAGAGCAAGTCCCCCTACCTTGTACTTCCTCTTGACTTTTGAACTTTTGTGTATATTTTAGAATCAGCTTGTTAGACTCTGTAAAATGACTATTGAGATTTTGTTTGCAATTGAATTGAACCCGTTCAGCTGGGAAGAAGTGACATCACTATAGTAGGAGATAGCAACCCCTGAACATGTTTTTAATTTCCATTTATTAGGTCCTTTTTACTTTTTCTTTATTAGCTGCATACATTTCTCTATAGAAGTCTTATACATATGTTAATTGATTTATTTTTAGGTACTTTATATTTTTGATGCTATTGTAAGTAGTACCACTTTTATATTTTAACTGTTTATAGAAATGTTTTTATATTGATTTTGGTATCTGGGAACAATGCTAAGTTTTTCTCATTAAAAAAACTATCTGAAGATTTTCTTTTTGATTTTGTAAATGCAATTACTTCTTGTGTGTATAAGGACAGTTTTACTCCCTTTTTTTCAGTTCTTACACATTTTATTTCTTTTTCTTGTCTTATTATACTAACTAGAAGCCCAAAAACAATGTGAATCACAATTGTAACAGTGAACATTTTGTCTTATTCCTATCTCAAAGGAAATGATTTTATTAATTCTTAAAAGTACCAAAAAAACATGTTTTTGGGATCAATCCAAGATGTCCGTTTAGGAACAGCTCAGGATTGCAGCTCCTGGTGAAAGCACAGAGAGTAAGTGGACGCCGCATTTTTATTGCCCACAGACTAGGAAATTCCCAGGCGGAGGAGCCCTATGGGTCACCGCCAGCGCAGCTGTGTCGGCCCTGCGGCTGCTTTGCCCCACGTGGCTGCTTTGTCAGCACCCTGGCGCAGGGGTTCTCTGTACAAAATACACTGGTCCAGGTGCCCTTTTGGCTGGCGATTGGAGCCACGGGAAGTCGCCCATTCATCTTTTTAAAAAGGGGACTGAACAGGGAACCAGGGCAGTAGATTCCAGGGCAAAAAAAAAAGCGCCATGAATCCCAGTGCCGCTGTTTAAGCCAGCGCAGTGAGTTGCTGCAGGGGAAAACACACAGATCCCGGCACCTCTTCAATAGGCAACTGGAACACGAACTTTAAAAAAAAAGGATCTGAGGCAGGGAGCCAGGCGATCAGGCTCGGCTGGTCCCACCCCCACAAAAGAACAGCAATCAGAAACTCTCTGGATTGAGAGGTTCACAGCAAGAGCAGCTGAACCCGGGACAGTCAAGCTTTGTGGGGGAGGGGTGTGCGCCATTACCGAGGAACTCCACCACTAGGGACGCCATTGCTGAGGCAGCCTGCCGTTGCCAAGGTAACCCACCACTACAGAGAGAGTCTGCCATAACAGAGGTGGGCCACCATTGCTGAGGCAGTTATAACTACACCCATATAAACAGGACTACAGGGAAGTTCACTCGGCAGCTGGGCGGAGCCCACAGCAGTTCAGCAAAGCCTCTGCAGGCAGACAGTGACTAGGCTGCCTCCGTGCTGGGCAGGGTAGTTCTGAAGGAAAAAAAAAGAAGGCATCAGCACAATGGAAACTCATAAATAAAGCCCTAAATCCCTGGGACAGAGCACCTGGGAACAAAAAGTGGTTTATGAATTCTGCTGCAGCAGACCTAAACGTACCTGCCCAGCAGATCTGTATGGACAACAGAGCTCACAGCTCAGCATTTGAGCTCCCATAAAGAACATACTGTCTCCTCAAGCAGCTCCCTGACCCCTGTATATCCAAAGAGCCACCTCATAAAGGAGAGATCAGACTGACACTTGGCAGGTATACTTCTGGGACAAAGATAGCAGAAGAAGAAAACTGGTAACAACCCTTACTGTTCTGCAGCTGCTGCAGGTGATCTCCAGGCAAGCAGGGCCTGGAGTGGACCTCAGCAGACCTACAGCAGAGGGGCCAGACTGTTAGAAGGAAAACTAAGAAACAGAAATAACCTCATCATCAACAAACAGAACGTCAATCTGAAAGATCTGAGACCCAATCTGAAAGCCAGCAACTACAAAGATGACAGGTGGATAAATCCATAAAGATGGGAAGAAACCAGCGCAAAAAGAATGAAAACACCCACAACCAAAACATCTCTCCTCCTACAAGGGATCACAACTCCTCACCAGCAAGGGAACAAGGTTAGATGGAGAACGAGCGTGATGAAATGACAGAATCAGACTTCAGAAGGTGGGTAGTAAGAAACTTCTGTGAACTAAAAGAACATGTTCTAACCAAATGCAAAGAAACTAAGAACGTTGAAAAAAGATTTGAC
>NW_016107317.1:7702413-7723925 GCF_001604975.1 Cebus imitator
CACCGCATGTTCTCACTCATAGGCGGGTGTTGAACAATGAGAACACATGGACACAGGGAGGGGAGCACTACACACTGGGGTCAGTTGGGGGGCAATAGGGGAGGGACGGTGGGGGGTGGGGAGTTGGAGAGAGATAGCAAGGGGAGAGATGCCAGATGTAGGTGATGGGGAGGAAGGCAGCAAATCACACTGCCATGTGTGTACCTATGCAACAATGTTGCATGTTCTTCACATGTACCCCAAAAGCTAAAATGCAATAAAATAAATAAGTAGAAAAAAACCCATGTTTTTTAGATACCCTCTAATCCAGAAATTGACAATCTATATATGCTTCATGGGCAAATGCAGTCTGCCACCTATTTTTGTTAATGAAGATTTACAGAACACAGCCCCACTCATTCATGTATGTATTGTCTATGGCTGTTTTCACATCATGATTGCACAGTTGTTTAGTGTGACAGAGATCATACAGCCTACAAAGCTGAAATTATTATTTGGCTCCTTAACAAGAAAAAGTTTGCCAGTTCTTGCTTTACCAGATTAAAATATTCTTTTCTGTTTTTGCTAAGTATCTTTTATCATTAATAAATATTGGATATTGTCAGATGTGGTTCATATATTTTCTGCATTGAGATAAGATGACGATATAGTGAATTAAAATGTCTTTCTCATGTTAAACTAAACTTATATTCCTGGAAGAAACTCACTTTTGTTACAATGTACTATTTTTAAAACATGCTATTGGATTTACTTTGTTACTATTTTGTTAAGAGTTTTCATATCTTTGTTTATAGTTAGATTGAACTCAATTTTCTCTCTTACTGTTTCTTTGGGTTTGGTATCAAAGTTATGCCATCCTCTTAAAATGACCATAAATTATATTTGGATAGCTAGCCAATGTAGCCATTTGTTCCTGGCGTTTAGTTGTGGGAAGACTTCTTTATTGATTCAGTCTCTTTCATGGTTGTAAAATGCTATTTCCTCTTTGTTCTTGAGTCATATTTTTCTGGGAATGTGTCCATTTGTCCTAGATTTATATTTATTGTTATAAACTGTTCATAATATTTTTTATTCTCTTTAATATCTCCAAGCTGTTCCTTTTGTCATTTCTAATATGGTTGTGTCTTCCCTCTCTTCTACTTGTTTACCAGTGGTTTATCAGTTTTATTATTCTTTTCAAAGAACTAATGTTTGACATTGACTCTTTCTATTGTGTGTGTACTTTTTAGTTCATAAATTTGTCTACTAATACTTAGTATTTATTTATTTATTTATTTTTTGAGGTGGAGCTTTACCATTATTGCCCAGGCTGGAGTGCAGTGGTGCAATCTCGGCTCACTGCAACCTCCACCTCCTGGATTCAAGTAATTTTCCTGCCTTAGCCTCCCAAATAGCTGGGATTACAGGTGCCTGCCACTGTGCCTGGCTACTTTTTGTATTTTTAGTAGAGCAGGGTTTCACCATGTTGACCAGGCTGGTCTCAAATTCCTGACCTTAGGTGATCTACCAGCCTCCACCTCCCAAAGTGCTGGGATTACAGGCATGAGCCACCACACCTGGCCCTTTTTCCTACTTTTTAGGGGTTTAATTTGATGTTCCTTACCTAATTTATTGAAGTGAATGTTTAGCTCAATTTTTTGAGTCTTTGTTTTCTCTACAAATGCCTTTAAAGACTAAAGTTTCTCTACACTAAGAAGATGTTCTTAATTTGGTATCTTGCATTATAATTTCATTTGTAATCTTTTCTGATTTTTAACATGGCTCCAACTCAAGGGAAATTTTCTAATGTTTAAAAAATACTAATTTATAGATTAACTATATTATGTTCATACCAAGCTTTCTCTGTATGATTTTCTTTGAAATTTGTTAATACTCACTTTATCACCCAATATATGGTCAATAAATGTTCCATGTGAACTTATAAAGAATGTATATTCTGTAGTAGATTACTGATGTAATCTTCTGTAGTGTTACATGTGTCCAAACTTAAGTTTGTAAATCTTGTTCTATTGTTCTGTCATTAATTTTTATGCCTGCTTGTGATAAGGAGAGGATGTGTGCTGGGAAGGGAAAAGCCTGGTCCCTTTAAATGATAGAAAAGCCCAGGAGTGGTTAGGGGAAGGGAAGCGCTGGGTACAGGAAGGCGTGGTCTTTGACTAGGGCACCACCCCGCCCCAGAGGCTTATTTGAGGTTATATTATTATAAGAAAACTAGAGAAGAAAAAATGAGGTTGTCTAGGAGAACCCCTTGGAAAAATTTAAAGCAGAGTTTGAGGATTTAAAATGATTGTCATAAACCTCTATAATTGTTTAAAATGCACTTACGTATTCTATTCTATTTTTATAATCCGCAGATCTGTGAATTAAGAAAGGTTAAAATTGACCAAATCTGATGATGCTAAGATGAGAATATTGCCCCAAATCAAGTCTACTTAATGACTGGATCAGGTCCAAGACATGAATTTCTGGAATCATTTTCCAAGCTTGTTTCACCCCTCTTCCCTTAGCACACGGTGACCCAAACATCCTGCTGTGCCTTAAATTCATTAAGGGATTCCACTGTCAGGTTGTTGTATTTAATGCTCCCTTTTCCTGGACAGGTACACTGTTCATGTTAGCTCTTCAGAGAGACCTTCACTGATCGTTCTGACCACGCTCTTAAGCTGTCTTATCTTCAGAGCTCTTAACATTATCTGACATTATATTCTCTCTTGGGGTATTAAATTATTATCACTCTCCCCTCTTATCAGACACAAGGGTCTTTTTAAAATTCATTGCAACATTTTCACTGTAATGATTGACATAGAATAGGTGATGAGTAATTTTTAGCTGAATGAGTGAATGAATGAATGAACCTTCATCAAAATGGTTTGATTGATCAAGAAATAATTATTTAAATTTTCTGGGTGCAAATAATTCTTTTTAGCATGTTAGAGAGGTAAAAGCAAGAATAAAACAAGATTACAGGCTTCAAACTATTTATAATCCAGTTGAGGATAGCAGATATATAGCAATGATATTATCTGAACATGATATAAAGAAAGGTAATTTAGGTAATCACAAGACCATGAACAATTAATGGCCAAATAAATTATTTAAACAATGAGTGCTGTGAAGGCAACATAAGGAAATGTCACTGAATTCTTAATAATACTCTTCCTTAAATTTCTTTAGTTTTCTGTGTGAGCTGGGCATACTACTGGTTGGAGGAGAAAAAGAGAAAGAGAAATATATAGTTATCAAGAAGAGAGATAAGCAGAACCTCACTTGTTCCCTCAACCTGACTATGAGTATATCTAAGGCAGAGACTGTGTTGTATTCATAACTCATTCACAAATAGTTAGAAAGCATATTTATATCTTTGGTATTTATCTGTTTGTCTCTCTATATATGTATGTATACATGCATGTGTCTATCTAATCTATGCTTGCTGATTGGCAATGGGACATCAAGATGTGGGCACTTTACAGCCACAGGACTTTGTAAAATTAGTTGGTAAATATAAGAGTAGGTTGGTAGATTTATGTATCATTATATCCTAAAATATTATTTTGCTTTTCTACACCATCTTTTCTCCGGGTGTGCGAGGGAGACCTTGGATTAGTGAACATGCTTAAGAGATCACTTTTGTCCCTTGACAGACCAGGAATGGCATTCTTTTTATTTTGATTTTGTTTTCCACTCTTGCCTAACCTGGACATGTCTACCTTCTGGTTTTCAACATGTTACAGATAATTTCTATAGTTGAATCCAAAGTCAGACACTATAGGAAAAATCTCCCTAAGAAAAAATACTTTATATTGGATTTTCAGTGGCATGTGGACATAAAGATTTATTTTGTTTCTTATCATGACTTAGTTTTATCACTTTTGACTAAAAGATTGGCAGTTCCTAGAAAAATAATGATTCTTACATATTTTACACCTTTAAAATAAAATTCTCCCCACCAATTTTTTATTTGAAAATAAATCCACAATAAGAATTTCTTCTTTGCCCAGGCATGGTGGCTCATGCCTGCAATCTGAGTAGACTGGGGGCTCAAGATGGGACAATCCAGGAGTTTGAGATCAGCCTGAACAGGATAGCTAGACCCCATCTCTACAAAAAAAAAGTATTTTTTTTTGTTGTTGTTTAGTTAGCAGGTGTGCTGGCATATGCCTGTAGTCCCATCTACTTGGGAGTCTGAGGTGAGAGGATTGCCTGAGCCCAGGAGTTCAAGGCTGCAGTGGGTTGTAATCACACCACTGCGCTCCAGCCTGGGCAACAGAGCTGAGTCCTGTCACTAACAACAACGACAACAACAGCAACAACATATGCTCAGTATTTCAGCAAACTCTACTCAAAATATTTTAGTTGTTTGATTCTAAATTATATATTTTGGCAGTAAAATGAAGTTTTCTTTAAGAACTATAAGCAACTAAAATAGTGCACTTATTCTTCCTCTAAATTAACCATGAAACCCTCTCAGTTTTTATTTTTCACCTGACCTGAGAATATATCTGGAACTGTGAGGACTACTGGGTCCTTAGGGAAAAAACAGATGCCTACTAAATCTGGATAATTTCCTTTCCTCATGATGCTATTAATAAATGTAGCTTTCCTGTGAAAACTCTTCATGGTTATTTTCATTTATATGCCAGTGCCTTGTGATTTTATACTTTTGTTTTAAACCTCTCTTTTGAGATTTACACTTCCTTTTCCAAATTCTTGCTTGTTATTCATTTAGTTATTCCACAGGTGCCTCAATATATGCATGTACTTGCACAGGTATCCCCTGAATCTATAAAAATGAGAATTAAATAAAATTTTAAAATCTCAAACAGAATCTGTCCACTTCCCAATAGACCTATTGGCTCCTTACCCCCTATTATCCTTTCTCAATTACTGCCACAGCCAGTCACCCAAGGCACAGACTGGAAATCTGATTTTTCTTAACTTTGCCTAAGAAAAGTTATCAAATATCAAATATTACAAAATGTTACCAAATACTTCTGTAATTATTGCTTGAAAAACTTTCCTGTAAATATCTCTTAAATATTTTTCCTTTATCTTCACTCTCAGTTGTATCACTTACTTGTTCTATTACTGTTTTTCTCTATAACTTTTAGCCAAGTTATTTAACCATTTTCTTTTCTTTTTAAGTTATTATGCTTTATGTTCTGGGATACCTGTGCAGAATGTGGAAGTTTGTTACATAGGTATACACATGGCATGGTGGTTTGCTGCATTCATCACCCATCGTCTACATTAGGTATTTCTCCTAATGCTATCCCTCTCCAATCCCCCCTAGTCCCTCACCCCTGCCCCCTGACAGGCTCTGGTGTGTGAGGTTTCCCACCCTGTGTCCATCTGTTCTAATTGTTCAACACCCACTTATGAGTGACAATATGCAGTGTTTGGTTTTCTGTTCTTGAGTCAGTTTGCTGAGAATGATGATTTCCAGCTTCATCCATGTCCCTGCAAAGGATGTGAATTCATCCTTTTTATGGCTGCATAGTATTCCATCGTGTATATGTGCCACATTTTCTTTATCCAGTCTGTCATTGATGGGCATTTGGGTTGACTCCAAGTCTTTGCTATTGTAAACAGTGCTGCAGTGAACATACATGTACATGTGTCTTTGTAGTAGAATGATTTAAAATCCTTTGGGTATATACCCAGTAATGGGATTGCTGGGTCAAATGGTATTTCTAGTTCTAGATCCTTGAGGAATCACCACACTGTCTTCCACAATGGTTCAACTAATTTATATGCCCACCAACAGTGTAAAAGTGTTCCTAGTTCTCCACATCCTCTCCAGCATCTGTTGTCTCCTAATTCTTTAATGATCACCATTCTAATTGGCAAGAGAGGATATCTTAATGTGGTTTTGATTTGGATTTCCCCAGTGACCAGTGATGAAGTGCTTTTTTTCATATGTTTGTTGGCTGTATAAATGTCTTTTTTTGAAAAGTGTCTGTTTATATCCTTTGCTCACTTTTTGATGGGGTTGTTTTTTCTTGTAAATTTGTTTAAGTTCTTTGTAGATTCTGGATATTAGCCCTTTGTCAGATGGGTAGATTGCAAAAAATTTTTCCCATTTTGTTGGTTGCTGGTTCACTCTAATGATAGTTTCTTTTTCTGTGCAGAAGCTCTTTAGTTTAATTAGATCCCATTTGTCTATTTTGGCTTTGGTTGCCATTGCTTTTGGTGTTTTAATCATGAAGTCCTTACTCATACCTATGTCCTGAATGGGGTTGCCTAGGTTTTCTTCTAGGTTTTTTTTTAAGGTGTTAGGTCTTATATTTAAATTTTTAATCCATCTTGACTTAAATTTTATATAAGATGTAAGGAAGGGATCCAGTTTCAGCTTTTTGCCTATGGTTAGCCAGTTTCCCAGCACCATTATTAAATAAGATTCTTTCCCCATTTCACTATGATTTGAAAATTACAGGAAAAGCTTCATGTGCTAAGATATTTCCTTGTATCTGTACCTTAAATTTGACTCCTAGAATATTCATTTGGCACTGGACAGCATTTCAGCTCTCAGTAATTTCCAACTGCAATGCAAACATTCTTAGCAAGCTTAAGACCATATTTCATTCATCTATCTCAAAAAAAAATAGCAGATAGTTGGGAGGAAGTCTTTATCTTGGTTACATCATAAGGTTGGGAAATGGAGGAGAAAAAGAGGAAGGGCACTCAAAGAGGAAGTTGAGGATGCTCATTCTTGGCTTTTTCAGAGTTTGGCAGAAGACCAGCCTTGGTATCACTTACTGATTAGAATGTTATTTTCCGAGGATTTGAGTATATGCAAATTCAGGTGGATAATTAGTTGAACCAAATAAGAAAGGTGCATTTAGAATATATTAGAATATTGCAGAGACTGAGAGTAAACCACACTGTGCTTGCAAACACGACAAAAGCAATATTGTGTGATGTTCTTTCTCTGTGCTTGGAAAGATCAAAAATGAAAGTAATTATGCTGGGAAAGCACATCCAGCTAGAAATTGAAAAAAAAAAAAAAAGGTCTTTGCACCAATTAAAGACAATGTCTTCAAAGTAAGAAAATAGTTGGAAGCTGAATGAGAGGTCAGCAAGGACAGAGAGACCCAAGAAAAATCAGTACAAGATTGATTGTAAATCTAGATCTTGACTTTTGACATTATATGCATAAAAAATTGTACAGTAAAGACATTTAAGAGATTGTAATAGCAAACCTGAAAGCTTACAAGCAATTATACAGAGAATGCAAATAATATTCAAAATTCATTTATTCATAATAGTAAAACTGTTCATTGAAACCTTGCTGCATAGCTGGGAATACAGGCACATGCTACCACACCTGGCTAATTTCTGTATTTTTAGTAGAGATAAGGTTTCACTGTGTTGGTCAGGGTGGTCTTGAACTCCTGACCTCGTGATCCGCCTGCCTCGGTTTCCAAAGTGCTGGGATTACAGGCATGAGCCACCGCACCCGGCCAAAATCGAGCATTATTTAATGCATATGTTGGCCATTTGTGTGTGTCTTTTTTGAGAAATGTCTATTCAGGTCCTTTGCCATTTTTTTTTTTTTTTTGCCTGCTGGGGTATTTGTTTTCTTGCTGTTGAGTTCCTTGTGTATTTTGGCGTTATCCTTACCAGATATATCATTCACGAATATTTTTTCCCATTCTATAGGTTGTCTCTTCACTCTTGATTGTTTCCTGGTTGTCTCTTCACTCTTGATTGTTTCCTTTGCTGTGCGAAAACTTTTAGTTTGAGGTAGTCTCATTTGTCTTATTTTTGCTTTTATTGCCAATGTTTTGGTGTCATATCCAAAAAGTCATTGCCAAGACCAACTTCATGGAGACTTTCCCCTGTGTTTTCTTTTAGTTGTTTAATAGTTTTAGGTCTTATGTTTAAGCTTTCAATGCATTTTGAGTTAATTTTGGCATATGGTGTGAGATAAGGGTTCAGTTTCTTTTCTAGATGGCATACTTCTTATGAGAATCTAATGCCTGATGACCTGTCACTGTCTCCCATCACCCC
This sequence comes from Cebus imitator, assembly GCF_001604975.1. Taxonomy (NCBI): domain Eukaryota; kingdom Metazoa; phylum Chordata; class Mammalia; order Primates; family Cebidae; genus Cebus; species Cebus imitator. The sequence continues at coordinate 7,710,424 of NW_016107317.1, forward strand.
CTTGTGGGAATGTCTAGTTGCAGGAAAACAAGGGAAGCTCCCACTGATTTTATATTATAGTGAATTGTATAATTGTTTCATTATATATTACAATGTAATAATAATAGAAATGAAGTAAACAATGTGTACTAATGTGCTTGAATCACCCCCAACCTAGCCAGTGGAAAAATTATCTTACACAAAACTGGTCTGTTGTGCCAAAAAATTTGGGAACCACTGTTTTAAAGTAACGTCCAATTTATCACACTGAACCAAATAAACATTCAACACCAAAGTATGTCTTGAATTGATTGTTCTCTCAGGTTTTTACCACCCTCTAATTTTGCTCAAATTTATCATCATCTCTTCACTGTACCACTGAATGAACTTTCTAATTGTTCTCCGCCTTTCATTATTATCCCTTGCAATTCATTCTCCATACTAGTAATCAGTAATTTATTTAAAATGTAAATTTCCTTGCTTATCATGTTTCAGAGGTTCACAACTGCACTTAAGATAGAATACAAACTCAACATTGTCTTTGAGCCTCTGCAGGCTCCAGCTCCTGCCCCTCCCTCTAGCTTCATCTTACTCATTTTGCCTTATTTTTATCTTTTTTATTAAGGTATAATTTACAAATAAAAATTGCATATATTTACAGTATACCACATGATGTTTTGATATATGTATACTTATAAAATGTTTAAAGGAAGCTAATTAACATATCCATCACCTCACACTTACCATTTTTCTGTGTGATGAGTACATTTATGATCTAAACTCTTAGTCATTTTAACGTATAAGCTACATTATTATTTATGGTGGTTACCATGCATTACAATAGATCTCCAGAATCTACTCACCCAGTCTAACTGAAACCTTTTACCCTTTGACTGACCAATATCTCTCCAACCTCCCCACCCCCGCTGGCTCCTGGTGTGCCTCCCTCAACTCCCCAAACTGCATGACCACCAGCTTCATCTTGTACCATTACTCATTATTCAGAACCAGCAAACATAGCTGGCCTCCTCCCAAAGCTCAAGAGCACTGAGGTCTTTACTGAATCAGGACTTTGTACACATGCTGTTCCACCTAGAGCACTTTTCATTTCACTCACTGTTCAGGTTTCAGCTGCAGGTCACTTTCAGGAGAACCCTTCCTAGGTACCAAATAAATGAGCTGCCACCTGTTTATTTTTCTCATTCATTGTAATACCTGGATCTTTTCCTTCATAGTGATAGTCTCAATTGGTAATTATGTATGTTCGTTTATTATTTATATCTCTCCCAACTAGACTGGATTATACTATTATATCTTTTGCTCTACATTTAACTCTTAACTGAGGTCCCAATACTTTTGTGTGCTTTTCTTCATTTTAAGAGTTAACAAACTGATTTAATTGTCTTTTTCTGTTTGTTTTGTTTTCTCCATTAAACTGTCAGCTATATACTGCTCAGCCTTTTTTCTTTTTTTCAATTTAATGTATCACCAAAATCTTTGCCGATAGTAGTTACTCAATAAATGATGATGAATAATTAAATTATGTCAGTGTACATACCTTGGTGGTGCTAGGTCCCATTGCGCAATGACTGAAAGAACACAACATGGGAACCAATAAGATTCTAGAGGCTTAAATATGCATGTTTTTAAAATTATATGCAGTATACACCTGTACATATGGGATAGTTGGGGCTCAGGACACATCATCCCAAATATGACCATACGTGACATACGGCACCCCAAAATATACTTCTCTGGTATACTTTAAGCTGAGAACAGCAGACACAGGAGGAGCAACTCTGAAAAGCTGTTAACACTGAAAAGCTGTGTGATAATAAATAAACATACATCCGTGGAGGAAATCTACATTAGTAAAAATATATCAGGAGGAGGGCTGCTCTTAGAGACCCTTTATCTGCATAATAGGACAACCTTTATTCATTATACATTTCCCATGACTTCTTTGATGCCCATCTTTCCTCTCCATTTGAAGCTTCAAGCTCCTGTTACTTTCCAGAGCTCAGGGTGCCACATAAGCTTCAATCATCTGACCCTTCTTCAAGTCTCATATTTTGTGGAACTCCCATACACTATGTAGGTAATTAAAATGGGTGTTCTTTTGTTAATCTGCCTTATGTTAATTTAACTCTTTGCCCAAAGACTCTAGAAGGGTAGAGGGAAGCCACTTTTTCCTCCTCTACAGGACAGTACACGGTTTAATTTTAGAGTAGCGTGAATTTCATGCAACTTCATGCTTTTAAATAAAGTTAATTCTCTAAATGCGAAATCATCTGTGATTTAAATTTTATGCTTTCCTAACTCATTTTATATATGTTAATTTATATATTATGAACAAGAACTAAAAAAAAAAAAACTCTTATCCTATCCTGTGTCTTTATTTTTGTTCCAGAACTGTGGGCATGTTATGTATGCCAGCAAAAGGGAATTCAAGTAGCCAGATTAGAAAGGTAATGAAGAACACAGTTGAGCAAGAGACTCAGTCCCCAGCCCTATGCTGGAGTAAGGTATAGTAGAGAGAGAGAAGAGAGGTAGGCAATAATGGGAAGTTCAATATCAGAAATAATGTGTTTGGAGAGGAAGGAGTTTTTGAATGTCTGATAGCAAGCAGCCATTTACAGCTGATTTGACCCTAGACATGTCAATTAAACTCTTTAGGTTTTGGTTTCCTTTCCTTGTGGATGAAAGGACTAAACACCATTAGAAATACTTTCCTGCTCTATGATTCTTTGATTCTTATTTTTTCTGTAGTAGTGGGAAAACAAGAAAGAATAAATCTGAGAAAAAAGGATAGGAAAAAGATGACAGTTATTAAACATAGATGCAAAAAAGAGATATGATTTCTGGTTATGAAAGGGAAAATACTAATATATGAGAAAGTGAGAATTTAGATCTTCCTTCATCCACCTCTGAATTTATTTGTTTAACAAATACTTATACAGCGCTAGTAAATACTTATGCAGCATTCATTACATGCTGGTCATTGTTTTAAGGGATTTATAAATATTAACTTGTTCAACAAGAACATAAGTGCTACTATTATTCCTATTTCATTGCTGAGGAAATAGGCACAGAGAGGTTAAGTAACTTAAACCAGGTCACATAGCTGCTAAGGGTAGAGCTGAATTTCAAACCCAGGCAGTCTGGATCCAGAGGTCATGCTCTTGTAATGCTGATTTTACTGTTAGAATTTGCCATACAGTTTCCTCAATGAAAACCTCCACATCAAAGACAAAAACTTATTGAACTTTAACAAAAATAATAAGTCACTCCAGACATATTTAGGCTAACACATACCCTATTTGTTTCTGTGTAATTACATTTTCTCAAGAGCCTGCCGCAGTTGGTATCACTGTTTTCTTGTGAACCCCTCAAGCAAGACTAATGCAAAATGGAGAGGATTGTTCTTTGTTCAGCTGCAAACCAGGTGGCACAGCACAGAGAAGAAAGCCAGGCTCCAGAGAAGGTGTGAAGGTAACCGGCTCTCAGAGGTACTTGCATCATTAATCAGAAAGCGTTTTCCTTCAAATGACTACAATTTTTTAAAGTTGATATCCCATTTTTCTCCCATCACTCTAATTAAAAAAAGAAAAATAACAAAACACGTACTAAAAAATCCTCCCCAAAGCAAGACTACTAAAATAAAATAGCTTTGTCATGAGCAAACATTTGAAGCTCAAGTGTTATGTTGACCTTGTACTGCAGGAGGCAGCATCTCATTAATAAAACAATGACCATGTGTTTTCGCTGTGGTCCGTGATGTTTTTTTTTCATGTTTGTTTCAGTATTGTGAATTGGATTATAATTGTCGCATTCTCTAATATGCTTGGTTTCTATTCAGAAAATAAACAACTTAAGGGTTTTGTGAAGGGGTTAGAACCAGTGATTGTTGCTGATTTACTTTTGTGAAATTAAGTCCCTTTCCTTTTCTATTGTTTGTCTATTGTTAAATTTAATTTCTTGTGCTCATAATTAAAGCTTAAAATCTTGGAGTTGAAGGAAGCTAGATCATTTCTCTTTATTTAATTCTCCGATTTTACAGATACAGAAACAAGATTAGAGTGGTTAAATGGCTTGTCCAAGACAGCTAGTGGCATAGCCAGGAATGGCTTTTCCACTGCACTACAGGTTCTGTGCTCATAGCAAGCTTCAGTGTTTGCTCAGTCTGGGGTTTTGCCTCTGTAACACCCTCTTTTCTTTTTCCCAACCAAACACATCCTTCTTCCACCTCATATCCCTTTATTTTCTTTCATCCCATCCAATTTATTTTAGAAGGAGATTAACAGTGAGTACCTGTGAAGTTAATGTTGATGTCTAGAGGGTAATTCAAACTTGTTAAACTTCAAGCAAAGAAATGTCTTGGGAGCCATCCATCAGAAGTGCTTTGAAGCTATGCTTGCAGAGAGAGAAGTCCTGACTGCTGGAAGCTAGGGCATCCTTTATTCCAGAGTACTGCAATGATGTCAGTGTGTGTTAGAACTCAGCATTGTGCCTCTGGTCCTGCTGCACTGACTCTTCCCTCCCCATCATCATCTTTTTATATTTTACTTAAATGTGCATGAATTTGCATTAATGTCTCCTTTCTTAAGAATTAAAACTGATATCTCAGGATAGACCCTGTACTCTCTGTCTCTCTAGAACCCTAAAGTGTTCCTGGATTTTCTTGTATTTTCTTCTTTCCTTAAAAAAAAAAAAAAATCAAAAATCTTGCATTGCACCCATCAAAGTTCATTTATAACACCCCAGTCTATAGTAATATTTCCTTCCTTTACCCTAGAACATCTGTATTGGTAGCTCTTCTCTTACTATTGTTCAAAGAAAAACTTTCATCAAATTAAATTTATCAGAGCTTAATTAAGCGAAGAATAATTCTTGGACCCACAGCCTTCAAAACCAGAACAGGTTCGGAGAACTCTAGCCCACAAAGTGGTCAGGCACATTAATGAACAGAGGATGGAAGTAAGGTGCAGAGATAGCTCTCGTGGTTACAGCTTGGTGTTTGCCTTGCTTGAACAAGATCTGATCATTTGTCTACCTGCAATTAATTGAAGCTCAGCTGTTGTTACACACAACTACTCCTGAATTAGGTCTTCTGTTAGGTTATGTGCTAAGTGAGGCTGCAGTTGGTTATGAAAGGACTTTCATCCTCAGGGCAAATTTAGTTTAACACTAGGTAATGTTCAAAATCTGGCCTCTGCAACTAGATTGTAACCTATTCCAGGTTATTTTCACATTCGTTTTGCTGTAGAAGATAGGCAGCTATTTAGAGGATTAGCAAACTCAAAGCCCAGCCCCTCTTTTAATCCTTGCTACCACAATAAAAAAGATTTTGTGGCTAATTTGATTTATCAGATTTCAGGATACTGATTAGGCCACATTTGCCAAAGGGTTGATATTGGTTAAAAGGTTACCTGCAGATGTGACCTTTTCTTCTCTCTTTCTTCTAAGTGACAGGCAAACTGATCCAAAGGGCAGTCTGGCCATCCACCTTACTCTCCTCATTTAAAAAACCTGGGGTAGCTGCCTGATAATAAAATTTAGATTTGAAGTTAGGTAGAAATCACTCTTTAGGCCTTGAACCCAACTAACATAGAGCTACACACTGGAGTTTCAGGCTTTGCCAATATCAATAAAGTATCATTTGACTTTGCCTTTGCTCCTTTATGTTTCCATGAGATCCTTAAGGAGCGATAGTGTGTGCCTGACAATAATGCAGGATTTGGGCATTTCTACAAGATTTTTTTTTTTATAAGTGAACATCTTAAAGATTTACCTTTTTAATTGAACCATAAGTGTGATAAATCTGGTTCAAAGGAGTATAGTAGAGAACAAGTGTAGTGACTGAAAGAATAAATATTGAATGAAAGATTGCTAAGTTAGGTGCAGTGTAGTCAATGTCTTCTAGAGCAATTAAATATAATATTGGGAGCTATCTTTTTTTTTAACCTGACCGGAGTCATTTGGACTTACTATATAACATATGTACTAATGTCTAGTAGACAAAATTTATCTTCATTGTTATTTGACAGAATCATAAATTTTCTTTTTTCAAAAAATTATTTTAAGTTCCAGGATACATGTGTAGAACATGCAGGTTTGTTACACAGGTAAACGTGTGCCATGATGGTTTGTTGTACCTATCAACCCATCACCTAGGTATTAAACCCAACATACATTAGCTATGTGTCATGATGCTCTCCCTTCCTCTGGCCCCTCAACAGGACTCAATGTATGTTTTTCCCCTCCCTGTGTCCATGTGTTCTCAATGTTCAGATCTCACTTGTAAGTGGTATATGGTTTTCTGTTTCTGCTCCTGTGTTAGTTTACTGATTATAATGACTTTGAGCTCTATTCATGTCCCTGCAAAGGACACCATGTCATTCCTTTTTATGGCTGCATAGTATTCCATGGTGTGTATGTAGCACATTTTCTTTAACTAGTCTATCATTGATGGGCATTTGGGTTGATTCCATGTCTTTGCAATTGTGAATCGTGCTGCAATGAATCTTGTGAATATGCCTGGGTGTACCTTTATAATAGAATGATTTGTATTCCTCTGTGTATATTGAAAAAGGAGGGACTTCTCTCTAACTCATTTTTTGAGGCCAGCATCATCCTGATACTAAAACCTGGCAAAGATACAACAACAACAACAGCAACAACATTTCCGGCCAGTATCCCTGATGAACATTGATGCAAAAACCCTCAATAAAATGCTGGCAAACTGAATCCAGCAGCACATCAAAAAGCTTATCCACCAGGATCAAGTCGGCATCATTCCAGGGATGAATGTCTGGTTCAACATATGTAAATCAATAAACATAATTCATCATATACGGAACTAAGGACAAAAACCACATGATTATCTCAATAGATGCACAAAAGGCCTTTGATAAAATGTAACATCCCTTCACGTTAAAAACTCAAAATAAACTGTGTATTGTTGAAACACACCTCAAAATAATGAGACCCATTATAACAAACCCACAGCTGATATCATATGGACAAAAGCTGGAAGCACTCCCTAGGAGTGCAGGACAAGGATGCTAGCACAGGACAAGGATGTCCTCTCTCACCACTCCTATTCAACATAATATAGGAAGTTCTGGCCAGGGCAATCAGGCAAGAGAAAGAAATAAAGGGTATGCAAACAGGAAGAGAAGAAGTCAAAATGTCTCTGTTTGCAGATGATATGATCCTATATCTAGAAAACCTGGTTGTCTCAGCCCCAAAGCTTCTTAAGCTGATAAGCAACTTCAGCAAAGTCTCAGGATACAAAATCAATGTGCAAAAATCACAAGCATTCCTATACACCAACATTGTAAGTTTTCTACAAGTTAACATCTACCCTCATTGAGTTGTAAAATAGCCTAATCAAGAGTAAATAGTAAATCAAACAGAGGCAAATAATTTAGAGAATTAAATAATCTTTGAATGTGTATGTTAGACAAGATCTAGCATGACTTGAAAGAAAATGTCATCCTTTTGCCTTTTCCTAATTTTGGATATTTTTTTCCTTCCTGGTCCCACCTCATAATTATAAATAATATCTATAAGTAATTCTTGATCTCTGCCCAAAAATGATCTTGGCCTGGTTCATTAAAAGGAATGGAAAGAGCATAAACTAATATATTCAGTTTATGTCATCTTATAATATGGCCAGCAAATACAGAGATTAGAGTGCTAAACAACTATAAGACCAGAACATTTTGCACATTTCTTAAACCAAGATTACATTATTAAAAGGCTCTCTACAGCAATTTAGAAACATTTTATTAGTAAAATTTTAAGCATCTGCAGAAGATGTAATAAATATCTGTAATAAATACTCCTGAACTTGTTTCCCAGCTTCAATAATTATCAACCCATGGCTCATCTTATTTTTTCTGTAGTTGTCCTCCCAACATTAAATTATTTTAAAATTTTCTTAAATCTTTATTGAAGTATAATAAAGCATAGGTTTATTTTAAGCTCTGGGACACATGTGTAGGATGTGCAGGTTTGCTGCATAGGTAAACATGTGCCATGTTGGTTTGCTACACCTATCACCCCATCACCCAGATAGTCCAGCATGCATAAAATGCATATGTTTAAAATGTGTAATTTCATCAAGTGACATTGGCAATGTCAATGTCATTGGTGTATGTATGCACCCAGGAAATCATCTCTAAAATCCAGATACGAAACATTTTCAGCACAGCTAAGTTTTCTCTTCCTCTTTGTAATCTGTCTCTCATCTGTCTTCAGGCAACTACTGACCTACTTCCTGTCTTTGCAGATTGATTTGCATTTTCTAGAATGTTATAAAAATTCAATCATGTAGTATATACTCTTCTTCTTTGCTTGGCTTCTCTCACTAAGCATAATAATTTTGATGTTCATCCTTATTGTTGTCTTGATAGTTTAGTATTTCATGATATGGATGTATCACAGTCGGTTTATCCATTCACCTGTTGATGGTCATTTGGTTGCTTCCAGTTTTTAACTGTTGAAAACACAGCTGTTCTGAGCATTCATGTACAGATTTTTATGTTTCGGTTCTCTTGTGTAAATACCTGGCAGTAGAATAGCTAAGTTGTATGGCAGGTAACTGTTTAACTCTTTATATACTGTCAAATTGTTTTCCAAAGTGGCCATGCTATTCCACAAACCCTGATATGGTTTGAATTTCTGTTCCCACCCAAATCTCATGTCAAATTATGATCCCCTATACACAGGGGTTTGGAGGAGGGGTCTGGTGGGAGGGGATTGGAACATGGGAGCAGATCTCCCCCTTGCTATTCTCATGATAGTGAGTGAGTTCTCACGAGATCTAGTTGTTTAAAAGTGTGCAGCACCTCCCTTGTCTTTATCTTCCTCCTTCTCTGGCCATGTATGATGTGCCTGCTTCCCCTATGCATTCTGCCATGATTGTATATTTCCTGATGCCTCCCCAGTCATGCTTTCTGTACAGCCTGTGGATTGTGAGTCAATTAAACCTCTTTTCTTCATAAATTACCCAGTCTCAGGTAGTTCTTTCTAGCAATGTGAGAACAGACTAATACAAACCCAAAGCAGTAAATGAGAGTTTCAGTTGCTTCATATCTCACTGAGACTTGGTAAGGTTATTTTTATTCTTAAAAATTTAGTCATTCTGGCCAGGCATGGTGGCTCATGCCTATAATCCCAGCAACTTGGGAGGCTGAGGCAGGAGGATCCCGAGGTCACGAGTTCAAGACCAGCCTGGCCAAGATAGTGAAACCCCATCTCTACTAAAATTAAAAAAAATTAGCTGACTATGGCGGCAGATGCCTGTAGTCCCAGCTACTCAGGAGTCTGAGACAGGAGAATCGCTTGTACCTGGGAGGCGGAGATTGCAGTGAGTCGAGATAGCACCACTGCACTCTAGCCTGGGCGACAGAGCAAGACTCCATCTCAAGAAAAAAAAAAATTTAGTCATTCTAATGAATGCGTACTTGTATCTTACTGTAATTTAAATATGTAATCTCCCTAATGATTAGTGATGTTTAGCAACTTTTCATATACTTTATTCATATATCTTTTGTGAAGTGTTCACAACTTTTGCCCACTTTTAAAATTGAGTTGTTGTCTTCTCATTGAGCTACGAGAGTTCTTTAGGTAATTCTGAATCAAAGTTTTTTGCCATACGTATGTGTTGCAAAATATTTTGCCCAGTGGTTTGCCTTTTCATTTTCTTAATGATGTGTTTCAAAGAGCAAAATTTTTACTTTTGATAAGGCCCAATTTATACATTTTTAAATTATTCATGGTCTTTTTGTTCTGGGAAATTTTTGCTTGCTCGAAAGTCTCAGAGGTAGGGAAATAATATGTATGTTTTCATTGTTGATTTTCAACTTAATTCTATTGTGATCAGAGAACATACTCTGTAGGATTTTGATTTTTTTAAAAGTTTATTGAAACCTGTTTTATGGTTCTATGCTCTGTGTTGGTGAATAATATGGTTTGGCTCTGTGTCCCATCCAAATATATCAAATTGGAATTCCGAATGGTAGGGGAGGGACCTGGTAGGAGGTGATTGAATAATAAGGGTGGATTTTCCCCTTGCTATTCTCATGATAGTGAATGAGTTCTCATGAGATCTGGTTGTTTAAAGGTGTGTGGCAATTCCCCTTTGACTTGCTCTCTCCTGCTCTGCCACGAGATGTGCTTGCTTCCTCTTTGCCTTCCGCCATGATGGTAAGTTTCCCGAGGCCTCCCCAGCCATGCTTCCTATACAGTGTGTGGAACGGTGAGCCAATCAAATCTCTTTATGAATTACCCAGTATCAAGGAGTTCTTTATGGCAGTGCAGAAACAAGCTAATACAGCGAATATATCATCTATGTGTATAATTAAAAATCATGTGAATTCTGTAGTTGCTGATTTTGTTAATTGTGTCATGGTGGTCTGTAGTATTTTTCAATCTGTGTTCTTACTGAGATTGTGTCTGACTCTTTTATCAATTGTTGAGGGGGAGGTGGTAACATCCCCAACTTTGATTATGGAATTGTATAATCCTCCCTTTAATGTTGCCAGTTTCTGCCCTCGTATCTCATATATTGCAAATCTCTGGTAGTAGATTCATACCTGTTCATGATTTCATGTCTTCCTTTATTATTATTTTTATTAACTCTGATAATACTATTTGCCTTGAAATCTAACTTATCTGATATGTATATGGGCACTTCAACCTTCTTATTCTGACTTTTTGCTTGGTATATATATTTTTAATCCATTTTATTTCAACTTACGTCTTTATATATAAATTGTGGTTCTCTTGGACAGCATATATTTGTTCTTGCTTTTTTTTTTTTTAATCCATTCTGAGAACCTCTGCCTTCTATTTGGATTGCATACTTAATATTTAATCAGATTACTGATATGATTGGATTCATGTCTACTATAGTATTTTTTTCTTCTGTTTGCTCCTATGCTTTTTATTCCACTATTATTACTCTCCTTTTTAAAAAAAAAATTATTCGAATATTTCTAAAACTCTATATACTACGGTTTGGATGTGATTTGTTTGGCTCCTCCAAGTCTCATGTTAAAATTTGATCCCCAGTGTTGGAGGTGGGGTCTGACGGGAGGTGTTTAAGTCATGGGGGCAGATCCCTTAAAAATGTCTTGATGCCATCCTCTAGATAATGAATTCTTACTCTGTTAGTTTCTTCAAGAGTTCCTTCTAGAGCTGGTTATTAAAAATGAACTTAGCACCTTGCCCCTCTGTCTTGCTTTTTTTCTCTCACCATATGATCACTACACAGGCTAGTTCCCTTGGCTTTCTGCCATGAGTGGATGCATGCTTGGGACCTCACTGGAAGTTAAGCAAATACTAGCACCATGCTTCTTGTACAGGCTGCAGAAATGTGAGCTGAATATAAACCTCTTTTCTTTACAGATTGTCCAGCCTCACATATTCCTTTATAGCAACAAATGAACTGAGGCAGTATATAAGGTATCTTGTGGCTTTTAAACTATACTTCTTTGTATTATTTATGTTTAGTGATTTTTCTAGGGATTTTATTGTATGTCCTTAACTTTTGCAGTCTATTTAGAATAAATATTTTATTGCTTTTTGTAAGATGTAGAACCTTGCAAGAACACAGGTTCACTTGCCCTCCTCCCCAGGCTGCTATTTTTATGCTGTTAAGTGTCAGGTGTATTACATCACATACATCTAAATCCCGTAAGACAATGCTATAACTTTTGCTTTAAAGTCATATGTGTTATTAATAAATTAAGAAGAAAAAATAGTCTTTTCTATTTACCCCCAATGCTTACTAATTCTTACACTCTTCATTACTTCCTAAAGATTCAGTATTTTTCTTTTTTTGTGAGGGGTTTTCTGGTAAAAAAATAAAATAAAAAGGAAAGAAAATTGGAAATACTTCACAACAAATTGTAAAAGAGCTGTAACACTGATGTAGGGCTTTCTATGATATCATTTCTTTCTCTAGCTTGAAGAAATTTCCTTAGTAATAGAACAGACAAATTTCTTAGGAGGACTTTGTAGAAATGTGTACTATAAACAAATCACAGCACTTATTTAAAAATATTAGGCTTATCACACTAGAATAATGACATATATTTTCATATATAAAACTGCAGAAAATTCAACAAATTTGGTCGTGTAATTGTTCTGTCAAATTACATCCTTGTAAAATGGAAGACAGACTTATTAATCCTCTGTATAAAAACTACGTTACCCTTAAAATTAAAGAGACTAGATTGGTTTATAAATTCTTAAGGGTTAGTGAGAATAACATATCATTTAAAGAGCATTAATAAATGAAGAGATAGCAATGAATCAAGAAGAAAGAGACAGTGCTTCTCCTATAAACCTTAAAAACTATACTTAAATTTTTCCAAACAAATAATGGCAATCAATTTCTCCCATTGGTTCAAATCCGGTTTTCTGCTGCTGCTTGAATATCCATGAGTCTATTACTTGAAGTATCATTGAGTAGAAGCACTTAGTATGCTCCTTTCCATCAAGGCTCTGAGAACTTCCTTCTTTGTAGAAAATCCAATTTATAGGACTTCTAGGAGAAACAAGGAAGAGAAACATAAATTACCCATTGATGAGAAGACAGTCCAGATCTCAAAACGCTGTTTCATCTTGCAAAAGTGAGACAGACATAAAACCAAAACAAACCCAATCACAAACAAGCAAGATACCATCAAAAAGATGATCTATTATTCCTCACTTGTCAGAGAATAAATCTTGATCTTTACATGACAGAGATTACAAAATGGGCAAACAAGAAAATTGTGTTCCTCTTCATTGCTGTCACCAACGGAGAAAGCAAACCAGAATCAGAACCAAACTTGCACAAAGACTGGGAAAGGAAACAAAGCCAGAGTCAGAAAAACAAAGCAAACAGAATTAGAGTCTAAGAAGGGAAATTTTGATTAACACTGGAATCACTTGGGGAGTTAAGAAAAGGCATGCCTAGGTCTAACAGCCAGCAATGAACATTTCTCAGGTGACACAATTTAATTTGTCCAGCTCATACGTCTTCTTGATGGAATTTCCAAAATGTGATGGAATGCACTTCTTGTTGGAATTTTCAAAAACTGTCAAAATATAATTTTCAAATATTAAAACATGATATTACTGCAAATATAAAATTAGCACATTAAAGATATATTTAACTCAGTGATGGAACCAGCAGGATGATAAATTTCATTTCCCATAATCTATTTTATAGCAATCTAATTCTTTCACTGACATGTCGTATAGTACCTTACACATAGTTGTTGTTTATGTATAGTCAAGGTTATTGATTTTTGAAAGTTACTGCTTGCTTTTGGCTACAGAATGTTACATTTCTTCTTTTTTTTTCCCATTTATTTATTTTATTGCATTTTAGGTTTTGGGGTACATGTGAAGAACATGCAAAATTGTTGCATAGGAACACACATGGCAGTGTGATTTGCTGCCTTCTTCCCCATCACCTACATCTGACATTTCTCCCCTTGCTATCTCTCCCCAGCTTCCCA
>NW_016107317.1:7729444-7770794 GCF_001604975.1 Cebus imitator
ACTCACTGCGCTGGCTTAAACAGCGGCACTGAGATTTGTGGCGCTTTTTTTTCTTTTTTTTGCCCTGGAATCTACTGTCCTGGTTCTCTGCTCAGTCCCCTTTTTGAGCCGGCGTACGGGCAACTTCCCGTGGCTCCAATCGCCAGTCAAAAGGGCCCCCGGACCAGTGTATTTTGTAGGGAGAACCGCGGCTCCGGGGCGCCGACAAAGCAGCCGCGGGGGGCAAAGCAGCGGCGCTGGCCGAAACAGCCGCGCTGGCGAGCGTGGAGCACCTCTGCCCAGGAATTTCCTAGTCTGTGGGCAATAAAAACGCGGCGTCCACTCACCCTCTGCGCTTTCACTGGGAGCTGCAATCCTGAGCTGTTCCTAAACGGCCATCTTGGATCTTCCCCCAGAATGTTACATTTCTAACATATCCCATTGTTATCTGTGTTTCCAAGTACTTTCCATTCTTGATATCTTCAGATTTTTATAAAATTCATGTCCTTGCATTTTCCAAGTCGCTCCTTTGAAATTAGTGAATTTCTGTTGATTTTACATTAAAATCCCATTTTTGATTTTCCCTTTAATCTACACAGAAATATTCAGTTTCATCTCTGGATGTGGAGTATTGTTTTCACACTTAAAAGCTGACATTCCTTTTGCAGTAAAGAAATCCTCATGAACCAACAATATTGACAAAATATTTATTATGATATGAATTAAATGTTTACAAAGATAACATTAGGTATAAATTTCTTATGCTTGTAGCTGCTGTACAAATGTAAACCAAAAGTATTTTCAAATTTAATACAAAAAAAGCACAGAGCCAGTACCAAGGGTTAAACTATTAATTTTATATGACAGATGATGTCAATTTATTAAAACTGAGTAATTTATTATGTTGGCCTAAGAAATTAAAGGTTGAAGTCTGGAAGAGTTAAGGGTTACAATCTTTAGATCAATAGTGCCCAAATTTATTTTTATTTTTCATTTTTAATTCATCTCGGTAAGAATTTATAAGTTGTACCCTCCACAGAATATGTGTATGAGCATGCATGTATGTGTTAATATGCACTACCACATTAATGTATATTCACTAGTAAAACATACAGGGAAAACAAATGATAAAGGAATAATACAAAATTTAAATAGAACTTCTAGTAATGTCTCTTTTGCACTCCATAAATAACCTTGTGCTTTTTCTGGGATGTATGCCCTTCCTTTAAGGTCTGCCACTCCAGACTGACTCCATCATGAAATTTTCATGATGAACTATCTTCATCCAAGTGTGCCATCTTGCATATAGATCCTGTTCTCCTCCAGCCTTCCCCTAGGGGACTGATTCCAGTGTTAATTTCATAGTGGTCCTAATTTGCTGCAGCTGCCATGCTGATTATGACAGTTGTTGGGTTGAGTGGGAGTGATGTCAAAGAAGCAAGAAAGCATGTACTCTGGGAACATTAGTTTGGGCAGTGAACTAAGAAACAAATGTTTATATTTATAAACTGTTTTTGTTTCCCTTTTACAACAGCATGGAGAGCTACTTAGCAGGTTAACTCATGAGTGGTTACAACTAGTAGCATGTGGTTATAGAGCCTGTCTGGGTTTGATGTGGGCTCTGGAAATTTCTGAAGGTCTTGCAGTTCCCTGGAATCTTCTCACTAGGCAACTGCTCTTCTGCCTCTGTGCCATTTGGACAGCAGAGCAACATACTGATCTTAACAAAATGAAATAGTCAAAAACAACTCCCTTAATCCAAACGTTTCCTTTCATATGATATATTTCCAATCTGTCATTTATGCCTCCTTTTTCTATTAGAGTCAGACTTGGCAGGACATCCTTTGATCATCTCACATCAGTTTTTCATGGTTGGACTTGGATGACTTTTTTCAATTTTATCATAATGTGGTTTTCACATTGTTTTTGCAGTTAGTGACATAGACAGTGAATAATTAACAATAATGTGTAAAATTTCCCTTTATCTTCATAGAAGAATAAACAAGAGGACTGAGAAATAAGATGTTCAGTTGAATCAATTGCTAGGAAAACATAACATCATCTGAAGAGAGTTTTGAACTTCATAATTCCTTTTTTTGTAACCATTTTCCCTATTCTTCTCACCAGGCTCTAATAGCCTATCAGCATATATTGGTTAGAGCATGGGAATGTATATTTTGAAAAATTCTCCTAGGGTGATTCCAATAGTCCTCTCCTTAAATCCTGAAGTTTGCCCATAAAAGTTTTTATATTTTTATTTTTAATTAAAATTTTTTTGCTATATTTTATGTTATTGTGATAAGAATACTTAACATGAGCTTTACCCTGTTCACAGATTTTTAAGTGTACAAGAAAGCATTGTTAACTATGGACACTATGTGGTATAGTAGATCTCTAGAATTTATTCATCTCACATAACTGGAACGTTATATCTGTCATGATGATTGATCAGCAGCTGTCTATCTCCCCCTTCCCTATCCCCTGGCAATTACCATTCTACTCTCTGCGTCTGTAAGTTTCACTGTTTTAGATACTTCAGATAAATAGGATCATGCAGGATTTGTCCTCCTATGACTGGCTTATCTCACGTAGTATGATGTCCTCAAAATACATACATGCTGCATATTGCAAGATTCCCTTCTTCTTTAATGCTGAATAATAATCCATTTTATGCGTATGCCACATTTTAAAAATTCTCATCTGTCAATGTACATTTAGGTTGTTCCCATATCTTGGCTATTGTATATAGAACTGCAATGAACATGGGAATGGAAGTATCTCTTTGAGATCTTGATTTCAGTTCTTTTGGGTAAATACTCAGAAGTGGGGCTACTGGATCGTATAATAGGTAGTTCTGTTTTTAACCTTCATAATGCTTTCTATGGTAGCTGCACCATTCTGGAAAGTTTCTATATTGTTTCATTTGTTTGCTTGTGGTGAATGTGAGAAGAAAATAATTTTGAAGATTATTTTTCAAGTGAGGTTTTGTGATGGACTTTTTATTCTTTGCAGAAGAAATAGAAAATAATACAACTTGAATAGTTGGGAGATTGATGTGGCAGAAGACCACAGTTAGTTCTTTGGGTTCATTTCTTATTTATGGGTTTAGAAAGTTATTAGAATAGTTATTTCTGAATGTGTGTCTCTAAAACAAATGCAGAAGAGCCATAAGATGTCTTGATTGTTCTTGAATTATGGTGTAGGGTGTCACCATGTCAGGAGAGGGGTGAGGTTTGAGGTCAAAATTCTTTGGAGTAAAATTGCAAGTGGCATAAGTATTTAAATTTAGGGAATTGATAAATTAATTAGATATTACTACTGGTAATAAACCAAGATCTGTGTTCTAGTCTTAGAGTAGCCTTTGCATTTTGGAAAAGCTTCTGGTCTTTTCTCGTCTCAAGTTTCCACATCTGTAAAATAAATGGGCTGGTCTAAACATAGCTTTCACATAGTGTTATAGCAGAATTCTTCTTTGAATGAAGTGGGGAAAGGAAACAGAACATGTCAAATGGGAAAAGAGGAATCTGTTTTGGCTGAAGTATGTTGCTAGGATCCCCCTGTCTTTTAAATTCGCTCCTAAGGCATCCTAAGAGAGCTTCCTTCATGCCATTGTGACATTACTGGTTTGTGGATCAGCATTTGAGAAGCTCTGCATTGCTTTCAATCTCCAAAATTCAATGAAAGTATTTTCTGTGAGTTGGGTGGTATAGTAAATTTTTTTAGAGTGGTTGCAAATTCCACCATTTATTTCTGTTCACTAATTGAAAAACTTTCCTAAGGAAGCGGTAGTTTTACTCCTGTTTGAGTCCGATTCCCTTAATCTAGATGCTGCCTTTTCCAGTACTCAGTCAATTGTCTTCTCTCTTTCCTGGATCTCTTTATTTGCATTGGATTCTTTCGCATGCTGGAACTTCTTTCACATTACCAATTTTTCACTTTTCTCTCTCTCATACCAAAGCAGACAAATAAGACAGCCTCTCTATTCACACTTCATTCTCTTTGAATTACCATCCTAGTGAAAAAATAATACACGTTTTCCTTCTCGATTGCGTCACTATGCATGATCTATTGGAATCTGGCTTCATTATTACCTGTATATGAAAGTTTTTTTTCTTTTTCTTTTTTTTTTACTAAATTCACCTCTCATCAAATCTAATGAAAATTTTCAGTTTTTCTTTCACATAACACTTTAAGTCATTCAACTCTTTTGCATCACACTTTTTAACTATAAATCCGTTCTCATGATTTATTTACTGGTTTCGTTTGTGGGCTCTTTTTTCTATGCCTGCTTTTGATGTGTGCTGTTTCTCTTGTGTCTTTGGCATTTTTTTCTTTTTGAAAATCCATTTTCATCCATGTCCAAGGCTTTACCTGCCAGTTATGTTGATAGTCTAAAAATCTGTACCTCCAGTTCAAGCTATTTCCTTGATAACAAGACCCGTTAATCCAATATGGGTCTCCGAAAAGGCATCTCAAACTCAAAATGTCCATAATAGAATTCACATGGTTCCTGCACATACCATGCCAGTTTTCAATTTGATTCTCAGCTCCAATTCTTCTATTTATTGCCTTCTCTGTGATAATGGAGCTAGACTCTGTCAACACACTGTCCCGTTAGCTGGCGTGGTGTTAAGCTTTGTCAGTAGTGAGTGTTGAAGGGCACTACAGGAAGGAGAGGTTTCTCTTCCTGGTTCATGTGCTCCTGTTTATAGGCTCCAGCAATACACCATGGCCAGGAGCCAGCAGTATGTGACATTTCCCTCTGGGCAGCTTTCCTCTGTACCCCAAGAGCAGCTTTCCAGTGGCTTCTGCATCCTGGCACCTTTTATGTATGGGTCCCTCCAGCATCCGAGCTGTTGGAATCCTAATGTGTTCTGCTGGTGTGGGATGCTAGCAAAATGCTTTATCATCACTTGGTCATGGCTGCCTTTCTCTGTCAAGGTCTGAAATTCAACTCTGATAGGAAATAGATGTCTCTTTCAGATTTATTGCTTCTTCGGGTGTTCTGTCCAAGCCTCAGAGGTAGTGGCTGCTACCGATATCTACCATTTCTGTTGTCTTCAAAGTTTGCTTCTCCTTTCAGTAGGTTATCCCTTATTTTAGGTAACGAGTCATATGTATCAACATTTCTCTGTTTAGAGTACTGTGTGATTTCTGTCTCCCCATTTGACCTAGACGCATATACTTACCTCCTTTTTGTGTTCATCACAGAGACTATAACTACCAGAACTCATTCTTATTCCTAATATCTAATCAATCAACAAGTCTTATTTATACATTGTGTTTCATACCTTTCTTATTCCTCTTCTCCACTTTATCTCTACTATCTTTACCCTTGGTTGTACCTTATTATCTTTTACTTAGACTCTTACAGTAGACTCCTATCACTGTATTACAGCTAAGTTTTATCAATATAATAAATATAATACCCATTTAGTTAATCTCTTATATTAGTCTTATAAATTATACCTATTTGGAACTCTAGGGCATATTTTATGTTAGGTAAAATGATTCAGCTTTGATTTTATGAACACCTTTGAGTATACATCTGAATTGTTATGTAAGACTTAATTGTAGCTGGTTGTTTAGAGGTCTGATAATGAACTCTTAAGTCTATACTATTGAACCAATTTAATTTGCTTCATAGCACCATTGCACCGTGGTTAAGAGTATGGACTTTGAAGCTAGCCTGACTACTTTTGAGTGCTGACTCCAGTATTTACCAGCCATATGACCTTAGCAAAATATTTCACATCTTTTTAACTTGGTTTTCTGTTTTCAAGTGGATATAATCACTTAACTCACTAAGTTGTAATGAGGATTAAAATCTTAGAACATTTCTTGTTACCAAATAACTGTTAGCCATTCTTGTTATTGCACTGATTATTAGAAACTATATTATTCTAATTATTAAGAAACTATATTATTCTAATTCTAATAATTCTAATTATTAGAAACTATGTTTTTTCCAAAAACACATTTAATGCTTTCACTCTTGTTTTCCAATATTCTATGATGATAATAATGGTAATGATAATGATGATGATGATATGGAATGCCATCATTAAGGCTCAAACACAATTCTTTTCTTGTTTTGGCAATGGCCTATAAAGCCCTGCCTTACAAGTAAGGGGAAACAAGGGAGAGAGTATGGATAAATTAGTATGAACTGATCACAATTACCAGAAAACAAACTCAAAGGGCACAAAGGAACAGTCATATGTAATGTTTCTGAACACAAAGGACTTTTTTTTTTTGTCCTCAGAAAACATCGAATAGCCTGTTGATTTCTTCCTGGCCCTGAGTCTTTGGGTAGTATACTTCTTTTAATGAACTTGATGTTTTTATTTTCTAATTTAGATGATACTTGTTTAAAGCATTCTACATTTCATCATTAAGAGCTCTTCTCTCAGCAAAAGCTATCATGTTATTAGAAACACTCTGGGCAATTAAGAAAGGAGACTACATGAACTCATCCACTTGACAGGGCCTTTATTAAGTTTTTTTTAAAAAAAAGTTAGCTAGAGCTATAATTATTTAATTACTTGATATTTGTCAAAAAAATGCTGATTTCAGATACTTAATGACTGACAGCAAAGCAAGCAGAAAACTAGCACAACATCTGCCCACATGGAAATTGCTTATTTGAGACAGACCTTTGAAACCAGCTCTCACAAACCATTCCAGCCCTGGAAAGAAAGTCTCGACAGAAGGGCTGTAAAATAACCCCAGCAATGTCAAGGACATCTACACTTGAAAAATGTGTTCATGACAGAGTATTGGAAAATGTCTGTGCCCTTTAATGTATTTAATGAAAGTATTTGGTTAAGCTGTGATCTCTAGTATTAATTTCTACAACCTTAAACTATTTGACTTTATAGAATTTTCTTCTTTGTATACTCTCAATCATCCCCAAATGCTAGGCCTCCTGATTGGAGAAATTATGTGGCTCAAATATGTTATGTTCCAGATGGGAGTGAAGAAGAATTACATGGAACATGATGGGTTCTAACTCGTCATAGGGCAAATTTGCCAATGAATAGCAAATGCAAAGCAGATTTTAAAAAAGGTGTGGCCATTTTTGATCACTTACCTAGGAAATAGGTCTCCCCCATGGTGGATAACCATTCCTTTAGTAACTGATACAAAAGACTAATTGAAAAATCCTAAATTGAGAGAGAAAAAAAGGAAAAATCCTACTTTCTGACTTCTGCTTAGGGTATTTTTCTGTCAGAATGAGAAATGTGTTTGTTATATGATCTGTATGTGTGTGCTTATATGAGAATGGGTCTCAAAAATTTCTACATCAATGAGAAATGCCCAGGAAGCTTGTTTAAAATTAAAGCTGTAGATCTCATCCTCAGAGTGCTGGTGTAGAAATTTGATAATTCTGATGGAGGTGATCAGTAGACCACCCTTTCAGAAAAACTAGTTTATGAACTGGAGAGAAAAAAAACGGAATGATTTCAAATGAAAGAAAAGATCATCTAATTATGTTGTGGAAACCATGCCAGGTCCTAAAAATACAGAGATTATTCAGAAGCTTTCACAGGAGGCATTAAAGTTTGAGCTGTGCTCACTCTCACAGCACTGGCAGGAAAACAGGGCCCCCTCGTAGTCTTGTGTGGAGTTATTTGGTAAAAGCAGAATAGCTCCAGGGGCTCTCTTACAGCATTGCTAAGTAGTGCTCTTCACCACCACTCTTACCTCTTCTCAACAGAGGCTGTGATTAGTTTGAAAGTTGTAGGCATTTTACATGTATAATGCCACCCATGTTGAACTTGAATACAATTACTGTAGGTTGAGTAATGCATTTACTTGATTTTGTTATCCGCATTTTGAGCTAGTGCATCATTATGCAAATTTAAGCAAAATAAAACAAAATCATATTTTGAGCCAAGAACACTGTTCTTCCTTTAAAAAGAGTTAATAAATTAAATCAAGTTCAAGAGAATGAACATCAGGAAAATGTGAGTGTCACATCTGCTGCCATTCTGGGAAAGCTCCTCTCAGGACTCTTTACAGCCATCTCAGGGGCACTGGGTATGGAAATACAACCTGTAAATTCAAAGCAGTACTCTGGTGCCTTCCTCGAAATTCAAAAGGCATACAGAGTTGAGGAATGAAGATTTTTCTGTTGGCTGAGGATCAACATCTTGATGCTTCGGACTTACTCTAAAAATTAAAGACAGGAAGAAAAATAATTAATAAGCAAGTTTTTGTAGTCTGGTGAACAACTTCCCAAAATAGTTTATCCTCCATTCCTATGTTTTGGGAAAACAGATCTTCATTTTCTCTGCAATTTACTATCAATATTATGTATTTATACTTTTTATTCGAAGAAAAATCTTTTGAGTCTTAGTCTTTTTATTCCAAGAAATGTAAATATCCAATTTAATCTCTTCCTAAGATATGTTAACTTGACTTGAAAATAATCCTCAGTAGATGAGCTTATTCCCCAGTATAATATTGTCATTTACATACAGTATCTGTGTCTCCTTATTTGTCAACCGATGCTAATTCATTGGACATTTACTATAGCCCTAATTTTGTGACTGTCAGAAAAGATAAAAGTATTTGTCCTTTTCAGCTAATCTACACCTAGTTGAGCAGAAATGTCATGAAACACAAAAAGTAACTAATAGTTCACTAAAGAAAATGCCAAGTGCCAAATGTGTGACACAAATAATAAATAAGCACAATTGCTGAGAACACAGGCGGAGGACAAGCCAGCTCTGGGAGTAGCTGGGAATGTGCAACAGAGCAGCAGAAAGCTGGGCATCACTTTAAAGGATGATTGAAATTCTATACATGGAGTTTGTGGGGGAAGACAGGGATGGAAGAAGATCTTTCAGATGGGCAAAACAATATGAGAAGTCTGAAATTTTATAATGACTCAAAAAAGAAGAGATGAAAACTTGAGAGTTGGGGAGAATAAGGTAAAGGAAGACAGTAACTATGGATATTGTTGAGTTTGAAATGTATTCTATAATAAATGTGAAGATTCTAAGATTTTCTAAAGAGGGGAGTGACTGAGTATACTGGTCATTTATGTAGTACTAAGAAAAACAGGAAGTCGGGTATTAATCTGGCAATCATATGCAGGTTGCATTTGACTGTGACCATTGGTGTTAATTACTCAGTTGTGTTTCCATAGGTCTATAAACAGACATCTTTCATGGTACACCATAAAACAGTTACTGTTTTGTACAAAATAAATATCTAGAGTGCTTACTGTGTCCCAGGAGTTCTTCTAGGTACTGTTAACTACAGTGGTGAAAAGAAACAGTCTCAGCCCTAATTAAATTTATGTTTTAACAAGGGAGATAGACCAGAATAAAATAAAATCATTATACAGGATACAACATTGACTCAGATAGTGATGTGTTACGAAGAAAATAGAGAAAATTTGGAGCTAGAGAATGACAGATTGAAAAAAGACCAGATGGGAGAAATTAGGGAAGGTCTCTTTGAGAAGGTGGTGTTTGGTGTATACCTGAAAAAGGAGAAAGGAGGAAGACATTAGAAGAGCTGGAGGTCAGGTATTCCAGGCTTTAGATTTTATTCTTTGTGTGACAAGAAGCAATTGTGGGATTTGATTTCAGGTATGTGTGTATGTATTTAGCAGAAGAGTGATATAAACTCATTAATGTTGTAAACGTGATCCTTGGTGTAGGCGCTCTTCCTGGTTTGCAGATGGGAACACACACACACACACACACACACACACACACACACACAGAGAGAGAGAGAGAGAGAGAGAGAGAGAGGGAGAGAGAGATTTGAGCTGAGCTCTGTTCTTTCTTCCTTTTAGAATAAGGGCAATAAGTACACTAATCCTATCATGGCAGCTTCCCTTTCATGACGTCATAGAAACGTAATTATCTCTCAAAGACCCCACCCCTAATACCATCTAATATGGCTTGGCTGTGTCTCCACCCAAATCTCATCTTGAATTGTAGCTCCCATGTGTTGTGGGAGGGACCAAGTTGGAGGTAATTGAATCATAAGGGGTGGATCTTTCTGTGCTGTTCTTGTGATAGTGAATAAGCCTCATGATAATCTGATGGTTTTATAAAGGCAAGTTTCCGTACACAAGCTCTCTCTTTGCCTGCCACCATGTAAGACGTGACTTTGCTCCTCCTTTGCCTTCTGCCATGATTGTGAAGCCTCCCCAACCATGTGGAACTGGGAGTCAATTAAATCTCTTTTATTTATTAATTACCCAGTCTTGGGTATGTCTTTATTAGCAGCATGAGAATAGGCTGATATACCAACAGAAAGCCCAAATGGAAGTCTTTGATATATAAATTTGGGGCTGGGAGAATAAACATGCAGTTTGATACCACGAGAAGGAAGTATCAAGGCTGATGTCACTCAAAATGCCATGGCTCTTTGGATCCTGCTCATATTGAAACAAAATAAATCTAGTATCTGTCTGCAGTTCTTTCAGACGATTTATTTAATGTGGGTTACATCATCATTCATGTTCCTACATTATTCTCTGTAGTCTGGGTGAATACTGGTTTCTAGTTACCCTATTGAATTTGTTACCGTGCTTTGTTGGTGAAATTACAATGCAAGTCTTGCCCAGAGAATGCAGGTAAATGTTAACAATAATTCATTTTCTGGTTATTTTAAATTTACTTTTTAGAATTTTGTAAATGTAAAATACAATATCTCCTAACTATGTCTTCTCTTCAGCTCTTTTAAGTTTTAATCATATATTCCTCTAATGTGATCTTTTTCAGTGTTGACTCCATTCTTGTCTTCCACATGCCACCACCAATGAGGAGGGGTGAAAATGACCTACTGGCAAAGTGAGAATAGTTCTCTTCACATCAGGAACCTCTCTCCCTCATTCACTATGGCTTCAGGCTGACCTGGGAGAACATGGCCTTGCCACATTGATCAGAGGCAGGGACAGCAATCAGAAGGGCCTGTTTAAATGTTGCAGAGCAAGGGTCTCAAAATCCCTCAGAGGAGATACATGTAGATACCCCTAGAGGAATGCTGAGACTGCAGAAAGAGTGAGGGACCACACTGGGAGTACAGGGGGTGGTCAGTGAGTTAAGAATATTTCACTACTGCTACCCCTGCCATGCTCCAGTGCTTTAGACTAGAGACAGCATCGTAGTCAGAAGGTGGACAGGCAAAAGGCTATACGTGGGCCCTATGTGAGGCTCAAGCCCAATGAATTTATAAGCCCAGCTCAAGGGTGGGAGAGGTGGTGTGATAGGCAGTCTCTAGGATGGTCCTCACTTATCCCCCTCTCCTGATATTCATGTTCTTGAGTAATCAGCTTCCCTTGAGTGTGGGCTAGACTCACTACTTGCTTCTAATGGTAGAAGTAATGGTACATCACCCCTGAGGTTAGGTTACACAGAGACTGTAGCTTCTGTCTTGAGCATTCTTTCTTAAAGTTTTCAGCTGAGAAAAGCCAGCTGCCATGCTGTGAGGCAGCCTAGTGGGGCAGCCCCTGTATGAGGGAGCAAGTCCTGCCAGAAGCCTTCTGGGTGAGCTTGGAAGCAGATCCATCAGCCCCTTGAATCCACAGAAGACTGTAACTTCATGGAGACCTTGAGGCAGGAACACTCAGTTAAGCCGTTCCCAGACTCCTAAACTGCAGAAATGAAGATAGTAAATGTCTGTTGCTTTAAGCCTCTAGATTTGGGGGTAATTTGTTATGCAGCAATAAATAACTAATACAAGTGGAGATAAGACTCACTGTATAGTCAGTGTTCAAAATTCTGGGGCTCGATGAGATATCCAGGGGAAGCGTGTCATTAGAGAAAACCGATGATAGAGCCTTGAAGCACCAAGGTCAGAAGCGGAGGAGGGACCAACCCAGAGGATTGTGAAGAAGTGGCCAGTGAGGTGGAGGAAAAACCAGGGGGCGAGGGAGTCCTCAAAGTCCAATGACGCATGATTTTAGGAGGGAATATTTTTTTTTTAAAGTAGGTTGAATAAGATGAAAATTGAGAGTTACTTATTTACTTGGTAAAATGGAGACCATTGGAAACCATGATAAAAGCAATTTCAGTAGAGTGATAGAATCTGATAAAAGTGGATTTAAAAGAGTATAAGGTGAGAAAGTAGAGAGCTCATGCAAGCATTATGTTCAAGGAGTTTTGCTTTAATAAAAATCATAAAAGTGGTATAGCAGCTGGAATGGCACATGAGGTAAAGGAGAGTAATTTAAATACGGGACATATTACAGCATATTTGAATTGATGGGAAGGAGTTAGTAGAAGTAGGAGAGCAGGGAAACAGGTTAGTTTCACAAATTACTGTTTCAGCTACTATAAGCAGGAGAGAATGGGGTCCTGTGCACAAGCGGACATAGACAGGAGCGCTTATTGTTTGCCTAGTTTTACAAAAGACAAGTCAGATTATAGGCAGAGATATAAGTAAACTGATGGAAAATGATGTAATTTTTCTTTTGATCCCTATTATTCTCTCATTGAAATAGGGGAGTTGGGTGAGGAGGAGCTGTTGGATGTTTTAAGAGAAGGAAGGTATGAGATAGGTTGTTGAGGGGAAGAACAGACTACCGGGAAAAGGCAGTTGCATTGCTGAGATTCATAATAAAAAATGTGAGGTGAGTTTGCATGATTATGATGGTGCTAATAAGACGGCGTTTGTTTGTTTTCCTCCAGCTCAACTGCTCTGCTGTAGCCATGGATGAGGAAGTAGAGGGAGGGTTTGGATTTTGTTTTGGGATCGTGGCACAGAAAGAAAGGGACAAAGGATCAGAAGGTGTTTGTGAACTGTGATCAGAATGATGGATCATGGCATCTAAGCTGAGTAAATAAGGAAAGAAGGGAATGCAGGAATGGAGTGATGGACAGGATATAAATGATAAGATCATCAATTGGAGGTCAGCATGGGGTTTGCATGCTGGCAACTTCCTCCACTGTCTTCTTCCCTCTATAACCTCTCTATCCCTTGGTCACAGGCTTGCAGCACTCCAGCCATACGAAACTATCTGCCACCTCCTCAGACAGATCAGGCAGTTAGGCACATGCAGTTGTATTTTTGCATATGCTTTCCTCTTAGTTTAGAATATTTCACTTCATTTCCAACTCAGACAAAAACATTAACGACTCGAACAAGCACAAAAACAAAGCAAGACAACTAGCAAAGACAAAAACAACCTGCAATAACCAAAAACAAACAGAAGGAAGATCCACTAAATAAAATAAAAGGAGAAGGAAAAACGAGACCAAAAAGAAGGAAAAGAAACAAACAAAGCACACAACAAACACGACATGAAAGAAAAGACCTAAGTTACAATGGATCGGGCAAAAAAAAAGAGATGGGGAGAACGAAAATAAAAAAAACAAAACACGAGCCACCACACAAACAAGAAGAAATTTCCAAAACCAACAACCCAAGCAAACACAAAAAGCAAAGAAATACAGAAAACAAAAAAAAGATAAACAGCAAGAAGAGCAAACCCAAGACACATAAACAAAAGATTAAACAAGCTTCAAAAGAAAGAAAAAATAAAAAAGGAAGAAAAAAAAAAGGATCCTCAACCAAAAACCAAAGCAAATCACACTCACAAAAGAGCACACAAAAGAAACACAACAACAAAGAAGAGAGTCGGGGCCAACAGGCAACAGACTCAAAAAAAACAACTGTAAGACCAAAAAGGTAAAACCAGAAAAACCAAGAGAAACAAATGAACGAGAAAAAAAACCCAAAATCAACAAGAAAAGGCCGAAAAAGAGCATAAACAACACAAACGCCACAAAAGAGCCCCGAAAAAAACCACAAAACATGAAAAGGAAAAAAAAAAACCAGCCACTGCAAAAAAAGAAAAAACAGTAAAGAACAAACACACAATAAAGAAACCGCAACAAAAAACAAAACAAAAAGACAGAAACAACAAACCAAGACAAACAGATAACCAGACAAAACTCAAATGGAACAGAGAGGAAAAAAGAGATAAGTAATTAAATGCAACATATAACCATGTTTATAATGGAAATATAGGTTAAAGCTCACTAGAGCAAATATTATTATGACACCTTCTGCCCAGAGGAAAAAATTATAAACCCTAGTTTAGGATCCATTTTTAAGTATGATTACAATGCAAAACAAATTACAGTACAACCAACTAACATTTGCAATTCCATAATGCCTATTGTCATATTTATAAAATGGAAACGTGGACTTCTGATAGGTACCATTATCATTTTGTCATTTAATAACATGAGAGAAATTAGCCTAAAGTTGAACAAAGAGCAAGAAAATCAGAAATATTATTTTGTATTGTTCAAAATTGACATTGGTGTCATAATAAAAAAAAAATGTTGGTAATAAAAATGTTATGTGCTAGAATAAAAGGATATTCTTCCACAGAATAGACATTTTTTCTTCTTTTTAAGGAGAAGACTTTTAATTATTATTGTTATCACTTAGTATTGAAACAACCATGTGTGAGACCTTTCTTGAAGTGCAGATTCATTAATCAAAAGTTATTACTGATTAGCTTATATCCTCTACTACACCAAGAAAAATCTTGGCCACTCTGGGAATGCTTAAAAATATAGAAAGTGGCTACATTTGTACAGGAGTAATTTACTATTAAATTCTTATTAAAGTAGATAATATTTTGATGATAGTGGAAAATGTTTTTATTACAACATACATAAGGATGTGCTTAAGCATATTCAATTTTTTATTTCTGAGTGAGTGTACTAAAATTTCTCTTACAAGGCACTGCATGAAATTTCAATCACGAAAGGGTTAAAAACATGGGTTAGGATTGAAGTATATTCTGCTTTCTAGAATTCACATGAATAGTTTAGAAATTCTATCGCAGCACATTAAATGTTATTATACTGATTATCACATGGTTAATTATGCCTAATGCAAAGTGAGAGTTTACTGCAACTGATTATAATTAGATGTGTTTGGCTGCAGTTAGAATTCATAATGGGTTCGAGGTTTATATTTTTGCTTGGTGTGTGAAAGGGAAAGGCTTTGGTAATGAATTTATAGCAATAATTAGGTCATAAATTTACTGCTAAATGCATTACAGTTAAGCAATTCTATATATACATATATCTCAGGACTGAATGCATATGCACATATTTATCTGCCAAATATAACCAAAGGCACATTACATGGCTGAAACAAATTGGTTTTCTTTTGCTCTCTGGCTTTTATGTCATTGTTTCGAAGGCTCTTTGAGATCACTGAATTGAGAGGTATGACTAGAAGTTTATATATATATATTAAATAGTGCAAGACCTATTGAAACTGCTATAATAAATGAATACCAAATTCAGTTACATATTTTCATTAGTCTGGGCATCTATGCAAGTAAAGCCTATTAGCTGGGAAGGATTACAGAATAGTGCATCTAAAATTTCCTTGCACTGCACAATAAATGCCTTGAATAAGATGTCAGCACACCTCTTGTCCTTCCATTTTCTGTAGTCAATTATAGTAAGTTCTTTCAAAATTAAGTTTCTCAGGTTGGCAATTGTGGATATGACTATTCCTATTTTACTTTATCCTCTTATGTACAGGGAGCAAATTCACCTCAGAAGTCACATCAGAAAGTACATTCCGAGTTTTATTTTTAAAGTACACAGATTTAATTTTAACATTTAACATATTTTAGTAATAAAATATATTTAATACATTTTAATGTTGTCAAAAGATTTTGTTGTCCTTCCTGTTTAGTATTTTGATAGTGGACTGAAAGTTGGGAAGAAGTGATAATATTTCTTTTTTTAATAAATATATATACTTTAAGTTCTGGGGTACATGTGCAGAATGTGCAGGTTTGTTACATGCATATACACGTGCCATGGTGGTTTGCTGCATCCATTCCCCCCGTCATCTATATTAGGGTTTTCTCCTAATGCTATCTCTCCCCAATCCCCCTCACCCCCTGCTAGTCTTCCCCAACGCCCCCCACCCCCCGACAGGCCGCTGGTGTATGATGTTCCCCTCCCTGTGTTCATGTGTTCTCATTGTTCAACTCCCACTTATGAATGAGAACATTCAGTGTTTGGTTTTCTGTTCTTGTATCAGTTGCTGAGAATGATGGTTTCCAGCTGCATTCATGTCTCTGCAAAGAACATGAATCATCATTTTTTATGGCTGCATAGTATTCCATGGCGTATATATGCCACAGTTTCTTGATCCAGTCTATCATTGATGGATATTTGGGTTGATTACAAGTCTTTGCTATTGTGAACATTGCCACAATAAACATACATGTGCATGTGTCTTTATAATAGAATGACTTATAATCCTTTGGATAAATACCCAGTAATGGGATTGCTGGATCAATAGGCATTTCTATTTCTAGATCCTTGAGGAATCACGACACTGTCTTCTACAATGGTTGAACTAATTTACACTCCCACCAACAGTGTAAAAGTGTTCTTATTTCTCCACATCGTCTCCAGCAGCTGTTGTCTCCTGATTTTTTAATAATCGACATTCTAACTGGCATGAGATGGTATCTCAATGTGGTTTTGATTTACATTTCTCTAAAGACCAGTGATGATGAGCTTTTTTTCATATGTTTGTTGGCTGTATAAATGTCTTTTTTTGAAAGTGTCTGTTTGTATCCTTTGCCCACTTTTTGATGAACTTGCTTGTTTTTCTCTTGTAAACTTGTTTAAGTTCTTTGTAGATTCTTGGTATTAGCCCTTTGCCAGATGGGTAGATTGCAAAATTTTTTCCTGTTCTGTTGGTTGCCAGTTCACACTAATGATGGTTTCTTTTGCTGTGCAGAAGCTCTTAAGTTTAATTAGATCCCATTTGTCTATTTTGGCTTTTGTTGCCATTGCTTTTGGTGTTTTAATTATGAAGTCCTTGCCTATGTTTATGTCTTGAATGGTATTGCCTAGGTTTTCTTCTAGGGTTTTTATGGTGTTAGGTCTTATGTTTAAGTCTTTAATCCACCTAGAGTTCATTTTTTTTTAAATTGTATTTTAGATCTTGGGGTACGTGTGAAGAACATGCAAGATTGTTGTATAGGTACACACATGGCAGTGTGATTTGCTGCCTTCCTCCCCATTACCTATATCTGGCATTTATCCCCATGCTATCTCTTCCCAACTCCCCATCCCCTGCTTTCCCTCCCCTATTTCCCCCCGACAGACCCCATGGAGTTAATTTTTGTCTAAGGGGTAAGGAAGGGATCCAGTTTCAGCTTTCTGCATATGGCTAGCCAGTTTTCCCAATGCCATTTATTAAATAGGTAATCCTTTCCTCATTGCTTGTTTTTGTCAGGTTTGTCAAAGATCAGATGATTATAGATGTGTGGCATTATTTCTGAGGTCTCTGTTGTGTTTCATTGGTTTATATATCTGTTTTGGTACCAGTACCACACTGTTTTGATTACTGTAGTCTTGTAATATAGTTTTAAGTCAGGTAGCAAGATGCCTCTAACTCTGTTTATTTTGCTTAGGATTTTCTTGGCTGTATGGGCTCTTTTGTGGTTCCATATGAAGTTTAAGATTTTTTTTCCTATTCTTTGAAGAGAGTCAGTGGTAGCTTGATGGGGATAGCATTGCTATCCCCATCTAGATTAATTAACTAATTAATCTATATTAATATCTATAAATTATTTTGGGCAGTATGGCCATTTTCACAATATTGATTATTCCTAACCATGAGCATGGAATGTTTTTCCAACTGTTTGTGTCCTCTCTTACTTCCTTGAGCAGTGGTTTGTAGTTCTCCTTGAAGAGGTACTTCCCATCCCTCGTAAATTGTATTTCTAGGTATTTAATTCTCTCTGTAGCAATTGTGAATGAGAGTTCACTCATAATTTGGCTCTCTGTTTGCTCTGTTATTGGTGTATAGAAATGCTTGTGATTTTTGCACATTGATTTTGTATCTTGAGACTTTGCTGAAGTTGCTTATCAGCTTAGGGAGATTTTGAGCTGAGACAATGGGATCATCTAAATATATAATCATGTCATCTGCAAATAGAGACAATTTGACTTCCTGTTTTCCTAATTGAATACCCTTTATTTCTTTTTCTTGCCTGATTGCCCTGGCCAGAACTTCCAATACTATGTTGAATAGGAGTGGTGGTAGAGGGCATTCTTGTCTTGTGCCCATTTACAAAGGGAACGTTTCCAGTTCTTGACTATTCAGTATGATATTGACTGTGTGTTTGTCATAAATAACTCTTACTATTTTGAGATACGTTCCATCAATACCTACTTTATTGAGACTTTTTAGAATGAAGGACTGTTGAATTTTGTCAAAAGCCTTCTCTGTATCTATTGAGATAATCATGTGGGTTTTGTCTTTGGTTCTGTTTATTTGATGGATTACATTTATAGATTTGCATATGTTGAACCAGCCTTGCGTCCCAGGGATGAAGCCAACTTGATCATGATAAGCTTTTTGATGTGCTGTTGAATTCAGTTTGCTAATATTTTATTGAAGATTTTTCCATTGGCGTTCATCATGGATATCGGCCTGAAATTTTCTTTTTTAGTTGTGTCTTTGCCAGGTTTGGGTATCAGGATGATGTTGGTCTCATAAAATGAGTTAGGGAGGATTCCCTCTTTTGGTATTGTTTGGAATAGCTTCAGAAGGAATGGTACCATCTCCTCTTTGTACCTCTGGTAGAATTCGGCTGTAAACTCATCTGGTCCTGGACTTTTTTTGGTTGGTAGGCTATTAATTGCTGCCTCAATTTCAGACCTTGTTATCTCAGTCTTTTCAGGGATTCAACTTCTTCCTAGTTTAGTCTTGGGAGGGTGTAAGTGTCCAGGAATTTATCCATTTCTTCTAGTTTCACTGGTTCATGTGCCTAGAGGTTTTGTAGTAATCTGACAGTAGTTTGTATTTCTATGGGATTGGTGGTGATATCCCTTTTATCATTTTTTAATTGCATCTACTTGATACTTCTTTCTTTTCTTTTTTATTAGTCTAGATGGCAGTCTACAAGAAGAGCTAATATTTCAAATAGCAAAATAAGGATTCAGACATTTGTATTAGCAAACCTATACATGTACCCTTGAACCTAAAATAATGGTTGGAAAAGGAATTCATACCTCTTACTAGGCAGAAATCAATTCTTTATAAGAATATGTGAAAAGTCCATCAGTTAGTTCAAAATTAATAGGCAGGTGATGAAGTTTTAACTTTGCAGCAAAATGTCAAAAATGAGTTTGGGCTTTAGTGAACTACAGGCTTAAGACTAGCCAAATGGTGCTTAAAAAGTTAAAACTAAGAGAGCTGAGAGCTGTGCTGAGGTTTAGAATGGTTAATGAGATTTCCTGCATCTGAGGTGTTTGCGTCATGTCCTGGCCTGTGTTAGGGCCTAGGTGCTGCTAGGGCATTCCTGATCTGGAGTCCATCATGGTAAGATGAGGGGAGAGGAGGTAGAAGGGTTCTCAGTGTGGTCAAAGTGAATCTTGGCAGATGCGGAAGAAATTGATAAGACCTGACCTCCAAGGGAGAGTTGGGGTCACTGGACATGCACAGTCTGGAGAAGAAAAGACATGATGATGACTCAACTGAGTGCCAAAAATTAAACGCTATCATTCAGAAGAGGAGATAAGTTTATTTTTCAGTGTTCTGGAGCACCTAGAAGGCAAAGTGATGATAATATTTATATCATTTCAGTAAAAGAAACTTTTCCAACGTAAGCATGCACCAACACTGGGACTGCTCATCTCACAGTGAGTCTTTGGACATCTGAAGTGTGCAAATGAGAGCCACATGCCCAGATCTTTCAGGCATAATATGTGGAGGAGAGTTTTGTATGACATGGGAGCTTGGCTCTGATGACCTCCCAAGTCCCTAACTTCTTTATGATTCTTTAGGTTATCTGGACATTTTAGGGGGCATATTTTGTTATTGTGTTCAACAACACATAAAAGCATCCAAGGTTAATAAGTATTCCATTTGGGAAAAGAGAAACAAAATTGTGAACTATTCAAGGCCAAAATGTACATAACAAATGGAGGTTTTAACTTGAGATTCCTTTTTTTAGTCCTGTGTACAATGAAGATTTCTGCTGGTGATTACTTTCAGTTGCAACATTATAATTCACGGAATTGAGTAGGAATTACAAAATATAGAAAAAGAAAGAAAACCCAAAACTGTTAGAATCCACATGAATTTTAATGATTTATTAGCATATGCACAAAGCGTGAATGTTAAATATGGCAAATTGATTGATCTGAGGCACACTTCCAAGGGGAAAAATGCTGCGTACTCTGTCCCTTTCAGTTAACATCTGCCTTGCAGTGAAGGTTCCAGAGAAAAAGTGAGAGGAGCTGAGTTTGCACCCTTGACATGGAGAAAATAAGCTCCTTTAGGACCAGAAGAGAGGACAGAGGAAGGACTCCAACAGGATGGGCACCAAGGGATTTGGTCCTTCTAAGAACGAGGAGGTAAAATGAATCCGTGTAGTCCTTGCAATTGGTGGTGGTCGTGGGGTGTTGGAACTAGCAAGGATCACCCCTGGAGCCTGAGAACCTGTAAAGGAAAGAAGCAACAAAAACCCTATGTCCAAGAGAATGTCAGGGAAGGGTCACCTGCTGAGGAGGTGGCAGTAGGTAAAGCTTGCTTCACAGAACTAGCCATAGAAACATTTACGGGGGTAGGTCTCAGCAGGTTGAGACCCTCAGGCCTAAGCTGTTATCTGATGGTGTTTCTGGGCATTAACATCAGAATTAAAGAACATTTGTGAGTCTCCAGCTTCTTCACAATCTGTGGGGAAGCAGAGAAGTCTAAGGGGAGAGGGAGGAATAGGGGTGTCTGGCAATGGATGGTTCACTAACTGCTTACAGGTAGGTGAGAGAGAGAGAATGTGTGTGTGTATGTATGTGTGTTCATCGACACTCTTCCACCCTTTAGGACAATTGCTTAAAAAGTACCCATAAGGAGGGAAACAGTCTTTAAAATATTTTCTCTTTTAATTGCTAGATAATGAAACACAATCCAGAACTATACTGAGTCAGAGTGCAGCTTTTCAACATTTTCTTGTTGCTTTTAAAGCAGGCAGTCCCTTCCGTCTTGGGAGAAGGGAGAGCAGTTGATCTGCTGTTGCTCTGTAATAACCATCTAGGGTTCCAAGCTGGCCCAAACCGAGCTTTGGCTTAATGAATTATAGAGGCAAGATACCTTTTAAATGAAACCCTGCCTAAGAGAACTGCAAAAAAAAAAAAAAAAAAGGTGGGTGGTGGGTACCTGTAAGGAGACTGCATGCGGTGGCTCATGCCAGTGATCTCAGCAGTTTGGGAGGCCAAGGTGGGAAGATCACTTGAGATGAGGAAGTCGAGGCTGCAGTGAGCCCTGTTCATGCCACTGCACTCCAGCTTGGACAACTTGTCTCAAGAAAGAAAAGTACCTGTAAGGAAAACAAACAAACATACATAAAAGTCACAGAGCAAGTGCTGTTGTTTAAAAGCATTCCCATACCATTAGCATTTCTTTTTATTCCCCATATCTAGGCCTTATCACCAGCCTGTCATTTATCCATCCCTCTGCCAGTCTCTGATTTAGGTTGTATCATCTCGTGACGGTCACTGCCATAGCATTCTAATTACCCACTTTACCTATTCTCTACCCTGTAGCCAAAGCGATCTTTTTAAAAAGCAAAACAGGTTATATCATCCTCATACTTAATGTGCTTCAGTGGTTTCATTTTTCCTCTGAGGGTAAAGACTAAAGTCATTACCATGGCCTGTGAGACCTGATGTGATTTGGGCTCTACTCATGTTTCATGAGTGCCACTCTCTCTGTCCTCTGCTCTCTGCCTACTGAGATGTGTGGAATAACTGCTGTAGGAATAGCACAGATGAAACTCCACTAGAGGACCTGGAGAGAGATGAAAACAGGAAAAAGGTCTTACCACCAGTGTGAAAATCGGAAATAAGGGAGATGATGAGATAATTTATCTGAGGCTTAAAGGAAGAGAAAGGTCCAGTATTACAACTGCAACCAGGAAACAAAAGATTCCTCCAGGGTTAAGGCCCGATTTGGATACAAGTGGCTATTTCCCATTACAGATTGAAAATTTTGCATGAGGCTGCCTATTCCTAAGGTTCATGAGATTCCTCTCTGGTCTTCATGAGAGTCTGTAGAGTAAAAAGGCTGATCACAGCTAAAGTCCAAAGTCCTTTATGAATTTTTTATCAAAATTAGATTTTCAGAAACTATGCCTGCTCACAGTGGCTTTTCGGTATACGATAGCAGAACCAGCAATTCAGTATTCTTTAGGGAGAGTTGAAGTGAACGAACATAATTCAACTGAAGTCAGTGTGGGGGTTAGGGGTATCTCCCAAAGGATGTGGGTGAATTTATTAATTATTAATATTAATTAATAGCTGCTATATGAATGCTGATGGTTCAGTGGCTTAATGGAATATATTTCTTGCTCACATAAAATCCAAATCGAGTGTTTGTGGATGGCATTCCAGGTAGTGATTCAACAACTCGAACTCATTTCATCCTGTCAGTTTTCCATCTCCTGTAAACCCTTAGAGTCTTACAATTTCAGTGAGCAGATAGGAAAGGATGGTGAGGAAGGCACAACTGCTGTTTGTCTATTTCATTCTAGAAGTGATTCACTCTGGCTCATGTTCCATTGGTGAGGACCAGTCATATGGCTGTATCCTAACAGAAATTTGGGTAGCTGCTTTCCAGAAACAGTTCAACACCATGGAAGGAGAGCACA
Source organism: Cebus imitator (assembly GCF_001604975.1). Classification (NCBI taxonomy): domain Eukaryota; kingdom Metazoa; phylum Chordata; class Mammalia; order Primates; family Cebidae; genus Cebus; species Cebus imitator. The sequence continues at coordinate 7,752,111 of NW_016107317.1, forward strand.
TCTTTGGTAGAGAGCTGGTCATATCTGCAACAGAGAGCAAAAGAAAAATCATGTCTCGTCTGTTGATTCCTACTCATTATTATTATTGTTGTTGTTTTAAGTTCAGGGGTAGATGTATGGGTTTGTTACATAGGTAAACTTGTGTCATGGGGGTGTGTTATACAGATTATTTCATCACCCAGGTATTAAGCCTAGTACCTACTAGTTATTTTTCTGATCCTCCCCCTCCTTCCACCCTCCCCACTCTGATAGGCTCCAGTGTGTGTTGTTCCCCTCTATATGTCCATGAGTTCTCATTATTTAGCTCCCACTTATAAGTGAGAACATGCAGCATTTGCTTTTCTGTTCCTGAATTAGTTTACTAAGGATAATGGCTTCCAACTCCACTCATGTCCCTGCAAAGAACATCTTGTTTTTTTTTTTTTTAACCTACCTATTATTATGTATTAATTTTTCTTCCTTTAGCAATTATCACTAACTTATTTATAATTTATTGATTGAATCTAAAAACAGTTGGATTCTGAGGAGAGGAGAGAGGCTGATAGGATTTCCCTTTGTGAGAAAGTTTGCTCCATACAGTTTTTTGTCTACTGGATGAATGAGTATTCTTTTTCTCACTGTGATAGTGATAGGGTGTAGGAGATAGTGAAATTCTTGTTTGAGATCTGCCTTGTAATCCCATTTTGACTCATGCCCAATGACTTAACGGCATTTTATATTGATCACACACATACTTGAGGGACTTGGTAGAGATATTGTTTACTAGTATGAATTTTTCTGTGTAAATATTATATAGTAGGTAATGTTCAATACATACATTTTCTTTGCAACATGAAATATGACAATGAGTTGTTTTTTTCTGTAATCCACTCATGATGGACAGAAAGAATATTAACTAAAATGTTGGAGGCTGAAGAATAAGTTAAGAGTACATGGACAAAAATTACCTATTCTACTAAGTAAGAATGCTTAGTATTGCTGAGTATTCTTACTTAGTAGAATACTAATAATGTATTAGTATTAGACAATAGATTGTTATCTAATACATGATTATATAATGTATTACCTAATGCAGGAGACCGGATCAGAGAAGGTGAGTACAGTGTTCATTTAGGAGGTTAACACTTTGTGGTTGGGTGCAGAGTATGAAGCGGATCCCCTGATATTGTTGTTTTATGTTCTATACCTAATTAGGTAGATAACAATTTTAGAAAACCCCTTCTTCCTTTACTAATGCCAAGAAGGACCAGCTCAAGAGCCATTTGTATGTCTTTCTTTCTCTGATGTTCTTCATTTTTGAATATTGGAAGGACAGAGAAAAAATTCATTTGCTTAAGAAAAGCAAATTTACTGGGTGTGGTGGCTCATGCCTGTAATGGCAGCACTTAGGGAGGCCGAGGCAGGCAAATCGCCTGAGGTCAGAAGTTTGAGACCAGCCTGGCCAATGTAGGGAAACCCCGTCTCTACTAAAATACAAAAATTAGCCAGGCCTGGTGGTGGGCACCTGTAATCCTAGCCACTTGGGAGGCTGCGGCAGGAGAATCACTTGAACCTGGGAGGTGGAGGTTGCAGTGAGCTGAGATTGTGCCACTGCACTCCAGCCTGGCCGACTGTGCAAGACTCTGTCTCAATTTTCTAAATTTTCTAAATATTAATTTTCTAAATATTAATATCACTAAAATATGGAAACAGAATTCTCAGAATGGAATAGGCCACTTTGTATGATGGAGTTCTCCATTTTGTGGGACCAAAAAAAAAAAAAAGAGAGAGAAAAGAAAGTAAATGTTCTATGATTCTAATGGTTGGAGTTCAGCTAGACAGAGAGAGCAGACTATCTGCTATGAAGGAAAGTTAAGAAATGTGGCTTCATCAATTGAAATTTTTTTCAAGTCCCATGTACTTATCTAGGGTAGCATTTTGGTAACTGGTGCTGACCCAAATACTGTTTTGCTGAGATATTTTACCCAGATTAGAAATAGGTGAATAGTTAGGATTTACTTTCACAGTTAGCCCAATCTTGTGGTGGTTGTGTATTTGCAATAAAATACATGGGTGGACACAGCAGAGGATTATCCCTGAGATGTAAAATAGAAAGATTAGGCTGTGTCATCAAGATGATTGCACTGCATACAAAGCCTGCATTTCTTTATATATCAGGAATATCTGTCAAGGGGTGGCCATCAGAGAGTTCCAGGCACTGAGGGTTCTATTACCTGTCAGAACACAGAACAAGACCTAAGCAGTGGGCATTACTAGCAGACACAATTTTCTACATATTAATATCACTAAAATATGACAACAGAGTTGTCTCAGAAGGGAGTAGGCCACTTTGTAAGATGAAGTTCTCCATTATGCAGGACAATGGTTAGGGATTAAATTCTTGAGCTGGGATTTCAAGCAGTTCACTTCTGAGAGACTGAATATGCAAATGGACAATGGCTGGACCGTACATAAAAAGAGAACCCTGACCCACAATCTGCAACAACCAGCCCAGAAAATCAATTCATGATCTCTAGTAACCAGCCCAGGAAGCCAACCCACTATCTGTAAATCAGATATGTAGGAAGTCAGATAATTATCTCTAGCAACTGGTCCAGGGAGACACGCAATAACCCCTGTAACAATCAGTCTCAAACAACCAGGAATTGATTCATAACTGGCAGCTTCCTTGATTTTTTTTTTCCCCTTTTTTCAAGTTAGGTCCAACCAGAAAAAGCCAAATATGCCCCCTAACCAATCACACAGGTTTCCTGGTTTCCATGCTTCTAGTTAGCCCATTGACAACTTCCCTATGCCAACAACCTCCAAACAGGGCTGACCTGAAACCTTTGCCTTTTTCTGCTCTAAAGCTTTCCAGCTCCTCTGCCTGCCTTTGAGTCTCTGCCAAAATGCAAGCGATGGAGGCTGACTCTCTTGCTAGAGCAAGCTCTGAAGAAATAGCCTTTGCTTGTTCTCATTTGCTTGGTCTTCATTTGTTTCTGCAATTCTAATGATCTTCTGAATTTAGATTCTAAAAATCTAAGAAGAATTCTAACCACAAATTAGGTCACCCATCAGCCCATGCCAATTCCTCAGTATTGTGACATCACCCCTTTCAGGTTTTTAGGCTTATGGCACTGGAGGTGCCTGTGGTGGAGGAGTGAGCCTGGTCTCGGTAGAAAGCCTGGGAGCACTCCTTGCTGGGAATATCTCCTGCCTATGCGACTCTGTGTCTTCAAGACTCTCTCCTTATCCCTCAAATGGGAGAAGTACTAGCTCACAGTGGTTCTTTTTTGAAACAGAGTCTCACTCTGTCGCCCAGACTGGAATGCATTGGGACAATCTCGGCTCACTGCAACCTCTGCCTTACAGGTTCAGGCAATCCTGCTGCCCAGCCTCCCGAATAGCTGGGACTACAGGCACGCGACACCATGCCTGGTTAATTTTTTATTTTTATTTTTTTGTATTTTTAGTAGAGATTGGGTTTCACCATGTTGGTTAAGCTGGTCTGGAACTCCTGACCTCAGGTGGTCTGCCCGCCTTGGCCTCCCAAAGTGCTGGGGTTACAGTTGTGAGCCACCACGGCTGGCTGTCTCAGAACTTCTTATGGATTGGAAAATACAATGCATGGGAGAGTGACAACAAATGCTTAAAGAGTTTTTTTGTGTGTTGTGTTTTCAGTGTCACCCACCACATTCTTTCACAGCACTTACCATGTGCCAGTCACTATTCCAAGTGCACGATGAATAACTCCCCTAATCCTCATAACATCCCCAAGATGATGGTGTTAATATTATTCCCTTTGAACAGTGAGGACACTGAAGCTTGGAGAGATCCAGTCATCTTGCAAAAGTGTACAAGTAATGAGTAGTTTGTGAAGAATTAGGACTATGATTTTTCTCTTGGTTCTTGTACCTTGCTCATGACAAATTCTCAAATTATTTATGAAAAAATATGCCATGCCTCCACTGATTTCTTTTGATTTAGGCATAGATGTGACCCAGGTTCTAACAACATTTCACTTAGACTACCACCACATTCTAAGTTGGACTCTTCATTTACAGTCTCTTGACAACAAATGGCAATAAAATAAGATTTTTTTCTATTAAAGGTAACGTATTGTATACTTCCCAATAGTACCCAATTGCCTTTGTTATCAGACTCCAAACCTTGTGCCCAAAAACCTTCTAAAGTGTGACTAAAATGTAATGAGCATTTTGTTATACACTAGGCTTTATACTAAACATGATATATATAAGAGTGTGTGTGTGTGTGTGTGTGTGTGAGTGATCTCAATTAATTCTTATGGAGTGGGTACTATTTTGAATCCGGAATTTATGAGGATATTGAGGCTGAGAGAGACTGTATGATGAGCTAGTGGTCAGTAGATCTAGGATAAGTCTGTCAAGTGTCAAAGTCTGGGCTGAACACCTCTACTTTCTTTCTCTCTTACCTCCTTTTACTTTGTGTTAATAAGTTTTGTATAAAGCTACTTATTTTATTTCCCATTTTACTCTCTTAACTCAGCTTAGGGTGTACAGTGTTTCATTCCAGAGTCTTTCTTCTTCTTAGCCACTTTCCCCTCATCTCAATCAAATCAAATCCTTAGTCTGGGAAACACAGCTTTCCTATCAATTGCTTTGTGGTAAGTTCTTCCCAGGTTAATCCTATCAGATAAGCCCTCAACACTGGTAAACTTTACGTATATTTGGAGTTGTTTTGATGCAGCTTTTTCAATCTCTATCGTTTAATTTATATCTGATCCTTATGTAGGTGCTCTGTTTTTTTTCTTTGTATCTCTTCACTGTAGTCTGTACTGGACAGAAAACAGTAACATTACAGAAACCTCTGCCAGGCATGGGGAATATTTTTATAAGTCCTTATAGTTCTAAGTTCTACATTCAAAATTCAAACCCTATCCTAATAGTAAAAAACAAAGAAAGCCTTGTATAACAGGTGCTGTGAAAACAGTATCATTAATTTCTACTAATTCTTTTTCCTCTAGAAAAAAAAAAAAGCAGAGTTAGTTAGCTTCCCGTTTAACTAGGTTCATCTTTATTTTACTCATTGCCTGACCTCACATTTTGGTACTTGACTAGGAAAAGGGTACACCATTATATAATTTGCCAATCATAGCTCTTTCTTTTTACCTTGCTTTTGCCTCTGCCATATATTGTAATCACAGTGTTAATGTAAGCTGTAGAAAATCACATTTATTTAACTGTGGCCTTATCCTCACATATATATATCCTTTACAGGTGGTTCTGTAAAACACATAACTGCTTGGCACAGATAGGTAGATGCACGCAATCACTGGAGAATGTAGCTGGTAGGATGAGAGGACGCTTGGCTCAGTAAAGGGAACAGAATTCGAGTAAGTCCAAGGGAGCAGACTTCTATCTTTCCTCTTAGAATTGAGTTCACTTTGGTTCCCATGTTTTATTGTTTTAACTTAATATCACATGTATTATACTATATATCATGAGTTTTATGTATATCTTTTTATGAGGATATGATTTTATACATCTGCATTGTCCATTATGCTAACCACTAGCCACATGCGGCCATGCTATACTTGAAATATAGCTGCTTCATCTTGAATTACTCTCAGCCTAAATATATTCCAGATTTCAAAAACTAGATAAAAAATGTGACATTAAAAATCTCCTTAATTTTTTATTTTGATCATTTGTTAAAATAACATTTTACTATATGTAGTTAAATAAAATGTATTCTATTTAAAATATATATATTTTAAATATGGCTACTAGAAAGCCATCACACACATGGCTTTAATTTGTGGCTTTGACTGTATTTCTATTGGAGAATGTTATTATAGATGTCAGTGATTGTGCGATTTTCAGACTTGCATATATGCATGTTGTGTGGTGCGTTCATGCAGTTGATGCTAAATATTTGTTGAAACTGAGAAGGCAGATTAGGAACTTGGTGAAAGTAAATGAGTGAATGAGTGATAAGTGGCTGGAAGGGCTTGGTTAGTTCAGGGGGCTAAAATTTGCAGTCAGGTATTCAAGAATAAAGGTATCATAGATATAATTGGAGATGTAGAGGTAGGAACTTTCCAAACAAATTCTATGGGGTTGATAGAAAATAAGGTAGGATAACTAAGGCATTCCCTAAGATAGTTGACAAATATTTATTGAGGACCTATGAGATGCCAAGTTCTGTTTTAAGCATCAGTGATACAAAATTGATTCATGTATTACATTTTACCAACCCTCCAGGAGCTCCTAGCCAAGGGTGAGTGTAGAAATAGGTACAATTATTAATGATCCAGTGAGACAGCTAGTCAGAGTGAACAGTGTTTGCTGAAATGCCATGTACACAGTACAATGGAGTAAACAAGCTAAGTTTTAGAAAGGCCTTGGGCAGCCAAATGGCAATTAGATGAGAGTTTAATCATGTGAATGGGAGGTAAGAGCTACAGAGAGGTTGTCCTGAAATTCTTACTGTTTGTTTTCCTTGGAATAGTTCCATAGGTAACCGGCTTGAAACAGAAGGGAGTTCCGGAAGTATTATCTGAGAGAGTTTTGAACTAACTTTATCAACCATACTTATGGTAACAGAAAATGTGTTAAGTGTAAGTGACTGGGTGTGCATTTTAAGCACTGGCCAAACTTCCAACTGCCTAACAACAGAAAAACAAGCGCCTGTAGGATATTCCAGGCATCCTCTCTCCAGGCCTTCTTTGGGTTTATTTGGTTGTGTTTGGGAGAGGAACTAATTTTCAAGTCTAGCAGGTATATCAACATGTTGGGTAATCACTGTGCAATGTACTAACCAAACTTTTTACATCCCTGTTAAATTTTCTAGCAGCAAAGGTGATGTCCTCAACTGTGTGCCAGGCAGTGGCTGCACCATTATCTCGTTCAGTTTTATGCCCATTCTGAATGCAACATTTCATTTGGTGACATTTCGAAAGTAGTATGTGGGAAACTTGTTCATGTGATGCTTACTAAGGTCACAGGGCTAACATTTTTGTCCACTTCATCTGTGAGAACTTGATAGAGAAAAACACTTCGCCTTCTTTCAGAAGAGACATAAAACAGAGACCTGGACCACTTGTGGATATCGAAGCACCTCTGTAGTCTCATGCGAGGGTGGTTTATTGGCCGCAGTGTCCTGGCAAAGCTTACATTGCCTGAATTGTGCTCATAAGGAGTTATCCTTGGAATTCATAGAGCTGAGTGGGTCAACAGATCCTATGTATGGCAGTGAGAATCCAGATGATAATAAGGATAAGATGAGTGAAATTATCTTATCAATTTAATTGACCCATAGAGTTGCTATAAAAAATTTCCAACTCAAAAAAAATATACTTTTTACTGCCTAGTGTATACTTTTTCATATTACTCAAGAAAATTCTGTAAAAGACGTACCATTATCCCCATTTAACAGAAGAAGAAACTGAGGCCCAGAGATATGAAATAATGGTCCATTGTTGCCCAGATAAATTCTGAACTCTAATTTGATCTCAGGATTGTAGACACCAAAATGAATGCCTTCCTTTCTATGCCATGCAATTACTCATTGATAGCAGGTGAGGGAGCGCTTGCTAGGTAAATCTCAACTCCTGTCACTTTGACATTATCTTTTTAGTGACCTGAATATGTCATTTAACTTCTTGGACACCTTAAACAGAGAAAACCAGTTGCTTCTTTCAGTAAAGATTGAAAACTACATTTCCCATTTTTAAAATAGGGAATATAATGGCTAAACGATATTCCTGAAAAAAATGGAGAAACAATAACAATATGAAATGTGACAAAGTCATACAGATTTTCTTTTCTGCAATAGTGCATGTGTGCATGTGCATGCACATACACACACACCCTCACACCCACCCTGCTCTTATGACCCTGATAGAATCTCATATATCAATTACTTTTTTCTCCAAAATGGAAATGTTACAAAAATAAGTTATTCTAAAATAGTATACTAAGCATATGCTGTTTTCCTAGAAAGCATACAAAAACTACAAAAACCCCATCAAAATTCTCATTCACCACAATGGCCCTCAAATAGTTCATTTATTTATTTTCATCTTTCTAGCTTCTGCTTTGTTGCTCTTGTTCTAGCAGCTGGAATGTCTGTCCCACCCAACTGATAGCCATGTGTCTTTCTCTTATTGGATCTTTTTCTCATGGAAAACTAATGGCCTATTCAGGTGCCTTTAGTTAGTTAGGGTTTATAAACAGTGTTGGCAATTAAATAAAATAATTAGAAAACCAAAGCTAGTTAAATAATTCAGTAAATATTTACATTTTCACCATTTAGGCTCTGATATTATCAGTTCCTAAGAAACAAGGATATATATATATATACACCAGTGAATCCTGTCCTCAAGTAGATCAAAGTGCTGTAGATGGAGAAAGACACTGAAAACAAATGCTGCATGTTAAACACAAAGGGGGTTGCTGAGTGGAGGGAGTAATTAATTATAAAGGGAAGGTTGGGTAAGTTCACCAAATAATTCACAAAAATATCATCTAAACTGTGTTTTGAAAGAGATTGCAAGAAGAGAATTCCAGGTGAAGGGAAATCATGGACAAAAGCCCTGAGATTGAATATAGCATTTGGATATAAAACCTAAAGAAAGGATTCTCAAATAAGTTAGAGGTTACCTGACACTTGTGAAGAAGCTCTATTTGGGAGTCTGAATTTTTGTTTTTCCTCAAGGCATCTCAGATGAGTTTGAAATAACAAATGGGATGGTACAAAATATTTTGTTAATATTTTGTTACATTTGATTGGACTGCTATCTTGGTAAATGTCTTTCTATTTAAACATGATCAATTACATTAATTTAGTTCATGTATTATATAGCATTCCAAAACAGGAATTAGTCTTGCTGAGGCATTCTTTATGATGTTGCTGTTGAAAACATCAAAATATCTCCAGGTAACCTGTTAATTAACAAAAAGTAAATGTATTAAAAATGACTTCAGTAAGAGTGAACACCACCTTGGCAACTCTTAGCAGTGTCTCTGAAGAGGAAGTAAGAAGAGAATATTTATAGGGTTTTGCCATCTGGGCTCAAATTCTTTAAGGGAGAGTCTATTAAGGTAGGGAACTGATTGGGATTGGGCAAAGTTTTTGACAGAACAGGCTTTATATATATATAAAAAGATTAAAAGACAATGTTTAAACTCTTATTAAATAAGAAAATAGTTTATTCAGCAATTTACGTGAACATATTTATATACCATAAATATAAATAACTAGCAATAGTGATCTGAAAATATTTTCCAAGTGCTTATTGTTATGAGCAAAACTTTTGGCTGGGGGATTATTAATGCTCTGTTGTGTTTTAGGTTTTATTCTTTTATCACCGAGGCTGCTTCTGTTCTATATATATATAGAACAGAATATATATACATATATATTTTGGTATGTATATTAATATATTAAATAAAAAATATATATTTTATTTCCATAGGTTATTGAGGAATAGGTGGTATATGGTTACATGAGTAAGATCTTTAGTGGCGATTTGTAAGGTTTTGGTGCACCCATCACCCAAGCAATGTACACTGAACCCAATTTGTAGTCTTTGATTCCTCACCCCCTTCCTGTCCTTTCCCCCTGTGTCCCCAAAGTCCATTGTGTCATTCTTATCAGGCTGCTTCTGTTCTATTTGTACCTTGCTGCTTTGGCTTGAACATGGACTGACTGAGAATAGTCACTTTTCTGCTCAGGGAACATGTTATTCACAGACACTCAGTACAAAATTGCTTAAGGATCAGATTTTTAATGCAGAATCTCTATCCTCTATATTGAAGTATATATTATTCAGAAATAACCAAATTTGCTTCCTGAGAGAGATTTTAGTTATTATTATAGCTTGGTTGATATCTCTGCTTCTCTTGTCTGTGTCCTGTCATTAAGGAAATGAGATGAATTTTGTACTGTTGTATTATTTATTTAAAAACATATAAACATCAGCAGTATGATATAGAATGTGTATTATCTATCCCTTAAAGGTGATTAAATATCATTGAAAATACTTATTTGGGAATATACATTGCAATTAGACTGCATTGAAAGGTTCTAATCTAGTAGCTCTCAACTTTGTCTACACATTGGAATTACCTAGCAAAGTTTGAAAAATACTAATGACTGATCCCACCCCCAGAAATTTTGATTTTATTGGTCCTGGGTGTGGAAACTTAAAACTCTCCCCAGGTGATTCCAACATGCAGCCAGGATTGAAGACTACTGCTCTAATCTAATTTGGGGTGGAGAGTCCTATAGATGTGTATTAGGTCCACTTGGTCCAGAGCTGAGTTCAAGTCCTGGATATCCTTGTTAATTTCTGTCTCATTGATCTGTCTGCCTAATATTAACAGTGGGGTGTTAAAGTCTCTCACTATTATTGTGTGAGAGTCTAAGCCTCTTTGTAGGTCTCTAAGAACTTGTTTTATGAACTGTGTGCTCCTGTATTTGGCGCATGTATATTTAGGATAGCTTTTCTTGTTGCATTGATCTCTTTACCATTATGTAATGCCTTTCTTTGTCTCTTTTGTTTATAAGGGATTTGGTCTGTTTAAAGCCTGTTCTATTAGAGACTAGGATTGCAACTCCTGCTTTTTTTTGCCTTCTATTTGCTTCTTATATATTCTTCCATCCCTTTATTATGAGCCTATGTTTGTCTTTGCACATGAAATGGGTCTCCTGAATACAGCACAGTGATGGGTCTTGATTCTTTATCCATTTTCACAGTCTGTGTCTTTTAATTGGGGTATTTAGTCCATTTTCATTTAAGATTAATATTGTTATGTGTGAATTTGATCCTGTTATTATAATGCTAGCTGGTTATTTTGGCCTTAGTTGATGCTTTTTCTTCATAGTCTCAGTGATCTTTACAGTTTGGTATGTTTTTGCAGTGGCTGGTACTGCTTGCTCCTTTCCATGTTCAGTGCTTCCTTCAGGAGCTCTTGTAAGGCAGGCCTAGTGGTGACAAAGTCTCTCAGCTTTGCTTGTCTGTAAAGGATTTTATTTCTCCTTCACTTAGGAAGCTTAGTTTTGCTGAATATGAAATTCTGGGTTGAAAATTCTTTTCTTAAGAATTTGAATATTGGCCTCCACCCTTTTCTGACTTGTAGGGTTTCTGCTGAGAGACCTGCAGTTAATCTGATGGGCTTCCCTTTGTGAATAACTCAACCTTTCTCTCTGGCTGCACTTAATATTTTTTTTCACATTTCAACCTTGGTGAATCTGATAATTATGTGTCTTGGGGTTGCTCTTCTTGAAGAGTATCTTTGTAGTATTCTCTGTATTTCCTGAATTTGAATGTTGGCCTGTTGTGCTAGGTTGGGGAAATTCTCCTGGATAGTATCCTTAAGAGCATTTTCCAACTTGGTTCCATTCTCCCCATCACTTTTAGGTACACCAATCAAACGTAGATTTGGTCCTTTCACGTAATCTCATATTTCTTGGAAGTTTTGTTCATTTCTTTTGACTCTTTTTTTCTCTAATCTTGTCTTCTCACTTTGTTTCATTTAGTTGGTCTTCAATCTCTGATATCCTTTCTTCTGCTTGATCGATTGAGCTATTGATACTTGTGTATGCTTCACAAAATTGTCATGCTGTTTTTTTTTTTAAGTTCTGTCAGGTTTTTTATGTTCTTCTTTAAACTGATTATTCTAGTTAGCAATTCCTCTAACCTTTTTTCAAAGTTCTTAGCTTCCTTGCATTGGGTTAGACTGCTCCTTTAGCTTGGAGGAGTTTGTTATTACCTACCTTCTGAAGCCTACCTCTGTCAATTTGTCAAATTCATTATCTATCCAGTTTTGTTCCCTTGCTGGTGAGGTGTTATGATCCTTTGGAGGAGAAGAGGTGTTCTGGTTTTGGAATTTACAACCTTTTTATGCTGGTTTCTCCCCATCTTTGGATTTATCTTCCTTTGGTCTTTGATGTTGATGAACTTTGGATGTAGTTTATGTGTGGACATCCTTTTTGTTGATGTTGATATTATTCCTTTCTGTTTGTTAGTTTCCTTCTAACAGTCAAGCCCCTCTGCTGCAGGTCTGCTGGAACTTGCTGGAGGTCCACTCTAGACCCTGTTTCTCTGGGTATCACCAGCAGAGACTGCAGAACAGCTAAGATTGCTGCCTGTTCCTTCCTCTGGAAGCTTCGTCCCAGAGTGGCACCGGCCAGATGCCATCCAGAGCTCTCCTGTATTAGAGGTCTGTCATCCCCTACTGGGAGGCATCTCCCAATCAGGATACGTGGGGATCAAGGACCCACTTGAGGAGGCAGCTTGTCCTTTATTAGAGCTCAAGGTCTGTGCTGGGAGATCCGCTGCTCCCTTCAGAGCTATTAGGCAGGGATGTTTAAGTTTGCTGAAGCTGTGCCCACAGCCACCCCTTCCCCCAGGTGCTCTGTCCCAGGGAGCTGGGAGTTTTACCTGTAAGTCCCTGATTGGAGCTGCTGCCTTTTTTTCAGAGACGCCCTGCCCAGGTAGGAGGAATCTAGAGAGGCAGTGTTGAAGAGGGAGACCCAGGCATCTCAGATCAACTTCCTTTTTTTTCATTCCTAAGACGGTAAACTGAAGCCCTTTTCATATGTAATTCCTGAGACTGTAAACTGAAACCCTTTTCACATGTAATTCCTAAGACTGTAAACAGAGACCCTTTTCATATGTTAAGCTATAAACCTAAGGTTCTTCCACGTGTAACATCTAAAGTATAAGCCTATATAAAGAAGGAACCTTCCTTTGTTAGGGGAGCTTTGATATTAGGCAAATATGCCACCTGGCTCCCGGCTGAATAAACTCCTTCCTCCAAATATTCGGTGTCGGAGATATCTGTTTCCCGCACCTGCTCCTGCAACAGTGTGACGGCAGCAGCCTTGCAGAGCTGAGGTGGGCTCCACCCAGTTTGAATGTCCTGGCTGCTTTGTTTACACTGTGAGGGTAAAACTGCCTACTCACACCTTAGCAATGGCGGATGCCCCTCCCCCAGCCAAGCTCAAGGGTCCCAGGTCAACCTCAGACTGCTGTGATGGCAGTGAGAGTTTCAAGCCAGTGAATCTTAGCTTGCTGGGCTCCATGGAGGTTGGACCTGCTGAGCTACACCACTCGACTCCCTGGCTTCAGCCCCCTTTTCCAGGGGAGTGAACAGTCTGTCTTGCTGGTGTTCCAGGTGCCACTAGGGTATGGAAAAAAGAAAAAACTCCTGCCACCAGGTCGCTGTCTGTCTGAAACCCAGGGCCCTGGTGGCGTAGGCAGCAGAGGGAATCTCCTGGTCTGCGGGTTGTGAAGACCATGGGAAAAGGGCAGTATCTGGGCTGGCATGCACCATTCTTCCCAGTACCATCTCACACAGCTTCCTCTGGCTAGGGGAATGAAATCCCCTGACCCCTTGTGCTTTCCAGGTGAGGCAACACCCCACCCTGCTTCGGCTCATGCTCTGTGGGCTGAACTCATTGTCCAACCAGTCCCAGTGAGTTGAACCAGGTACCTCAGTTGGAAATGCGGAAATCTCTCATCTTCCGCCTCAATTCTTGCTGGAAGTTGCAGACTGGAGCTGTTCCTATTCTGGGAATCTGCTTCTAATTAAACTTGTGTGGCTGGGACTTTGCATATATATAACACTTCATATGATTGTTTTCATGGTTGCTTGCTAATAAATATTGGTATGTGTTACTGTAAGACCTCCTTTCATTATGGTGTATTTCCCAGAGCTGAGATTATAGTGGAAGGACACTCCCTGCCCTCCCTTCCCTTTAGCCATTGGAAGTTAATGATAACTAACTTAGAGCATTTTACAATACAAATAGTCTTTTGAAGGGAGTAGTTTCCAGGTGAACTTCAATCTACAACAGCATTCCACAGAAGCCGTGGTGGGGACATCATGAAACTGGAACTTCTCATGTGACAATATTCAAATCTGCTTTGGTCGAGTTTCTATTATCTGTCATTTGGTCTGTATAATTATATTACCCAATACTTTGATAATTGCTGTGAAAAATGCCCTCTGAGTCTAGCAGAATCCTAGCCCTTCTCTTTTGTCCACATAAGTTTATTGTGATATCATTTATATACAGAGAAATGCACAGATATTAAATGTACAGGTCAACCGGCATTGAAAAATTGAATACATCTGTGTAACACTTATCAAGATATAGAACATTTTCCTCAGCCCAGGAAGTGTACTTGTGCCCCTTCCAATTTAATAACACCCTCCCCCACACACACCAAGCATCAGTAATTGATTAGTTTTACTTAATCCATTATTTTATTTAATGGAATCATACAGCATGCACTTTTGTGTCTGGCTGCGTTTCCTGAGCATAATGCTTTTGAGATTTATGTGTTGCCTGTTTGAGTAGCCTCTGCCTTCTTATTGCTGAGAAGTATGCCACAGAATAAATGCCACAGTTTGTTTATCCATTCTCCTGCTGATGGTCAATCAGCTATGTCCAGTTTTTGGCTATTATGACTAAAACTGCTATAAACATTCTTACACAAGGCTTTTAGAGGACATGTTTTCCTATCCCTTCAATAAATAGGAGTGGAATTGTTGTCATGGGTAGACGTGTGATTGTGACATTTTATATGTCCACTACCAATGTATGAGAGTCCTAGTTGCTCCACATCCTAATCAATATTTGTATTCCATCTTTTTCATTTTGAGCATTCTAAGGATGTGTAATGTTTTGTTCTTTGTTATTGCATTTTAAATTTTCATTTCACTGATGACCGTTGAACAAATTTTTATGTGCTTATTCAATATTTTTATATAATCCTTTAAGAAATATCTATTGCCTATTTTTAATTTGGTTGTTTACCATTTTGTTTTTGAGTTGCAGGAGTTGATTATTCTGAATTCCAATCTTCTGTTATTTATATGTTGCAAATATTTTTTCCCAGTCTATTTTATTAATGGAAGTTTTGGAAAAAAGAAGTTTTTAATTTTGTTAAATAAGATTTATCATTTTTTTCTTTTGTAGGTAGTGCTTTCTCTGTCTTAGCTGCAAAATATTTGCCTGTCTCAGGTTGAAGAATATCCCTCTATGTTTTCCTATACAAGTTTTATAATTTTAACTTTTATATTTGAGTCTGCAAGTCACCTTGAAGTCATTTTTGCAGATGGTAGCTTTTCTTTTCCCATTGAGTGTACTCTGGTGCTCTGGTTAACAATTGTCTGACAGCATATGTGTGATCCATATCTTCTCTTGTGAGAAACGAATTTAATAGTCATGAAATAACAGATGAATGTGCAAATTACACAATAAATTATGTCCCATATATGCTTAACAACAAAAGTGTTGTTGTTAACATGGCAGAAGTCAAGCATCCTGTCTTACTTGCCCTTATTTCTCTTTAAAATATTCAGGAAACATCATCAATAGTCATAAAATAGTAACAAAAGTATAAAGCAAAAGTAATACACCAAAATCTAGGTATTTTTCTACTAAGTCAGTCAAAATGGGTTGCCTTGTGAATCTTTTTACATTCATTATACTGGGCGCATAATAAACATTTTCATTCTGGAGATTCACATTCTTTAGTTATAGAAAATTTTATTGTATTAGTTCTTTTATGATTATCTCCCACCAACATCTTAGCTGTTCTCTTTCCAGTGTTCTATTAGTTGCATGAAATATCTCCTAGATGAATCCGCATTATTCCTATCTTTTTCTCTTACCTGTCTCATTGGCTTTTTGTCTTACCTTCTGGGACACTATTATTATGGAGTATGGGCTGTTTCCAGGATGTTTTCTAAGATTTCTTTTGAATTTTGTATTGCAGAAATTATACTTTAAAATTTCAAGAGCTCTTTTTTGGATTTTTTCTTTTATTATACTTATTCCTTATTTGATTGATCTGACAGCATCTTTTATTGCTATGACCATGTTATGATTATTGTTAACTGCCTTGTCTGTCGTCTGCATTGTCTCTGTTTCCTCCTAGCTACTTTTTTTCCATTTGTTCATTTTCCTAGCTACATTTTATGCTGGATTCTTTACTTAAATGCCCAATAATTATTGGCTGTCCATTCATTTGAGTGAGGAGGTAAAGAGCTGGTTGGAAGATTGTCAGGTAAATGTGGGCTTATACACTGATCGTCTTTACTCTAGGAAAAATCATATGACAAGCTAGTTAGCTTTGTCATTAGGGGAACTGCATGTTAGTAGATGTGAGTCTTTCTCTATTTTCTCTAGATAAAGGGTCCTACAATACTCCGTCTGGGGACATCCGTCTAGTTGCTGCCATTCTGGAATCAATTCAGTATGTTAATCCCTGTATTTGTTATGGCTGCATACTGGCCCTTCTTTGTACCTGGAGCTTGGGGTTACTCTTAGAAGATTGCTCACAGAATAAATCCTTGGTCTCTTCCTTTCCTTCTAGAAATTCTCCATTTTGGGCACAGATCTAACGCTTCCATGTAAGTCTGTTCTTACATTGCTGTTAGGAAATACCCACAACTCTGTAACTTATAAAGGAAAGAGGTTTAAATGACTCACAGTTTTGCCTGTTTGGGGAGGCCTCAGAAAACTTACAGTCATGGTGGAAAGCAAAGGGGAAGCAAGGCACTTTCTTCACAAGGCAGCAGGAAGGAGAATGCCAAGTAAAGGGGAAAGAGTCCCTTATGAAACCATGAGATCTCACGAGAACTCGCTCATTCTCATGAGAACAGCCTGGAGGAAACCACCCACATCATTAAGTAACCTCTACCTGGTCTCTCCCTTGACCCATGGGGATCACAGTGTTTACAGAGATTACAATTCAACATGAGATTTGGTTGGGGACATAAAGTCTAACCATATCAGTTTCTTTTAATAATAATTTTTGAAAAATCACTTTAATGCCATTTACTTATTCTATCTGGTTTTGAGTCATTCTGCATTGTCCTTTGTATTGTTATTCTGAGGTTCCACAGGGAAAATCAACTAGTTTTTCATTAGTTGATACCATTGTAGGCACTAGTTTTGACGGTTTCCTGTTTTGCTAAGCCATTGACCATTCTTTCATCTCTTTTCATATTTATAGAAATGGTTTGCATTACCCATATCTCCTTGCATCAAAGATATAATTGAGTTTTCTCTTTCTTGTTCTAATTATTTGGGGTGATTCTTTGAGAGGAGAAAAAAATGAAAATGTTTTTACTATTCATCTTCAAACCACTCATCTAATTGACTTTAAAAAACTCTTTTACACTAATGTAAGTGCAAAACAAGCAAAACATGCCTATTCTATTTCTTTTCTTAGTAGCAAAACTAATAAGACACTTGTATCAAACCTTACTTGAAGAAAAACATCTATAACCTGAAAATGAAGGTTAGCATAAGCAGGACTTGTTTCTGACAAGTCATTGAATGCATGATACATGTGGTGAATATAGACAGGTTAGGTTTCTAACCCACAATAGAGTACACTCTTACTCCTACCTCTTTCTTGGCTTAGATATTTTGTATCTCTGTTGCATTCATATGCTGAATCTCACATAGGTAAGCATTCATATAATCTTTATAGAAATAAGTAAAAACTGTTACCGTCTTAGATGTTAGGTGGCAATAAAGGTTAATTCCATATTTATTGTTCATGTGTATTCTGAGACAATCGCTAGAGATGAAACTTGGTGGCTCACAAGATTAATTTTATTTTTATAAAGTGGATCCCCTACAATGGATTACTTGCTGTATCTTGATGCAAGGCAATTCTTGAGCTACTTCAAATATTTTTCCACTTTATTGGAGGCTTAGTATATATTATCCTTCAAATGTGCTATAAATCACTTTAAAAATTCTTTTATGCTTGCAGTTGGACTGCTTTTCACAGTTTTACAAAAGGAAAAATATAGGCATTCTGTTTTATTTGACTTAAAACCATTTATTCAGATTCTTCTTGGAAAGTAGATTAGGTAACTACCTATGAGAATGAGCTAGCTGATATTTTATTGAACCATCAGCCCTTTTCCCTCTCATCCCATTTCTCATTAAGAGACTTACCTGAATTTCTGGATTTCTTGAGAGCCAAACCCTGGCAATGACTTCTGCAAATGACAACAGAAGTTGGTGGAGCAGGAGGGTAAGCAGGTTGTCACTGGCAACTTTTTGGAATGATGTCCAAGCGACGCAGCAGCAATCCTTTAACATTGCTGCAGGCTTTTACTATGCCATCAAGCTCTAATCAATCAAGATGGGAAAATAGGCCCAGCACAGTGGAATTAAAAATCTAGCAAGGTCAGCATCCTACACAGCATTAACTGGTTTCCATCCACCCCGCACCCCATCCTTTTTTTTTCTAGTATGTTTTCCCTAAAACATTTAAAGGTAGAGTAGGGAGAACATCAACATTTAAAAAGAGATATTACAAATACAGCTGTGAAGATCACATGCACCAAAAGACAATTAGGTCAACCTGTTTCTTCTTCTTCTTCTTTTTTTTTTTTTTTCATGTTGTAGGTTAAAAAAAGATTCCTACTAAAGAGCGACGGAACTTACCTTAAAAAATGAATACATGGGATGGATCTGTATATGTATGGGGTCTGTATCTACATCAATAAAAATTGAATTAGAGGTTGAAAGTAGAGAAACTGGATAATTGAAGAGGAGGAAAAGGCAAAACTAAAGATAATTCTTTTTTTTTTTTTGGAATTTTATTTTATTTTATTTTATTTTATTTTTTTTATTTTTTTTTATTTTTTTTTTCCCGTTTATTTTATTGCATTTTAG
>NW_016107317.1:7777516-7796682 GCF_001604975.1 Cebus imitator
GTTCTTTTGTGGGGGTGGGACCAGCCGAGCCTGATCGCCTGGCTCCCTGCCTCAGCTCCTTTTTTAAGTTGGTGTTCCAGTCGCCTGTTGAAGAGGCGCCGGGGTCTGTTTGTTTTCCCCTGCGGCCACTCACTGCGCTGGCTTAAACAGTGGCACTGAGGTTTGTGGCGCTTTTTTTTTCTTTTTTTTGCCCTGGAATCTACTGTCCTGATTCTCTGCTCAGTCCCCTTTTTGAACCAGCATATGAGCGACTTCCCGTGGCTCCAGTCACCAGCCTAAAGGGCCCCCGGACCAGTGTATTTTGTACAGAGAACCGCGGCTCCGGGGCGCCGACAAAGCAGCCGCGCGGGGCAAAGCAGCGGCGCTGGCCGAAACAGCCGCGCTGGCGACCGTGGAGCACCTCTGCCCGCGAGTTTCCTAGTCTGTGGGCAATAAAAACGCGGCGTCCACTCACCCTCTGTGCTTTCACTGGGAGCTGCAATCCTGAGCTGTTCCTAAACGGCCATCTTGGATCAACCAAGATAATTCTTATTAAACTTAGTGTGTTGTTAAAACTCAGTAGCTATCATTTGAGAAAATTTTTATAATAACAATGTTAAATTTCTTTTGGAAGGTAGAAGGAAAGAAAAGTTACTGATCATCATGGTGCAGCTATAAGAATGAAATTTTCTCCTAGTTTAAGATATTACTATACACAGCAACTGTGCAGCAGATTATGTAAAGTAACTAATTTGATTTTCTAAGAATTTATTTCTTTAATTTTGTCACTGTAAGATTCTACTAGCTTAATATTTAGAAGCAAATTTTATGTTTTTGTGACAGTACCTTAAGAATACTGAATGATCCATGCGTGGGAGCCATCATTCTACTAATTTCTAACAGGAATAAGAAATGTGCGTTGACTTGAGATCACGCTTTAATTGTATGGCAAATTGCTATACTAGTTTTGTCACACAATATGCCAGCCATTAGACTTTGGAGAATAAATAATAGTAACAAGAATGCAGCTTAATTCACAAGTTTTAACTGTGATAACTTTCTCTCTTTGGAAGATGTTTTTAAAGATATAAAACTGAATACATCTACCAGTACTGTTCATTAAAGCTTATAGTAAACAACTAACCTTCCCACATCTCTGACACTGAAAACTGTCAGGATCATCGATTTAGAAGAGGCTTATAGACGAGGAAATTCACAAAAACATTTAGAGATCATCTCTCAGCCAATACTGCCTAGCTTTTTGCCTTTCTACAATAATGCAGTCTTTATCCATTTAAGTGATAAATACAACATTATTAAATGCTTTGATGCTAATATTTACCCTTAACATATATCCTCTATTAAAAGATCCTAAAGAAGCATAACATGCTGACTCTTTTAAGGTTGCAAATCCATCCCTAGAAGAGAAATAGCCATCTTCCTTTCAAGGATCATCCTACCAGCTGTACTGTTCATTTTTGTTCGTTTCTCAGTGTTGCCTCCATTAATGAGTAGCTTCTTCGTAGACCTACTCAGAAGTCTGATGTCCTTTCACCAACTTTATTTGTCCTTGTTTTGAGACATTTTCTTTCATTACTAAAATTCTCAGAATGAGCTACTCTTTTTGCATCTGTTTGACTTCCACTCATTGTGAAATTTTTATATTCTTGATCGTCGACTCTCATATCCAACAAAAACAGTCTCCTGAAAGCTCTCACTTTCTGTTCACCAGATACAGTGACCACTTTCCCACCCTTAGTAGATTTTGATGTTCGGCAGCCTGATGCATTGCTAAACCACATTTAAATTCTCCCTGTGACCAAAGTTTCTGAGCATGCATTAGTCTTTCAAAACCTGGCTCCCAGCTCCTTTCTTGCACCTTCCCCGCAGCATCTCCAAATCTTCCACCCTCCAGGCGGTCCACACTCTGCTGTCACCCCCTGTACTGGCACTGTCAGGCCCTGCTGTTCTACTCTTCTCCATTTGGACTGCCTGTTCCTGTCCCTGTCCCTTATATGACCCCTGAACTTGTATTTTATTCATTTTATTCATCTTTCACCTTCAATGCTATTTTCTTCAGAAACCTAACCTTCCATCCTTCAATTCAAAATTAATGGGTGTTTCCTGTGTACTTTCAGATACTGTATTTCCTTGTAGTCCTTCTTGCATTCATTTATTCATTATGCTGGTTCAGCCAGACACATACTATCAAGAGGTCATACTCTAGTGAAGAAACATACTCGAAAAGATTTTAAAATGCTATTAAGTAGTATTGTGAGGGTATGCACATTTGTTCTGGGAGGCTGCTGGTGGGACTGCAAAAATGGTGCGAGGCAGCTAAGTAATGCTTCCTGAATATGACACATGAATTGAAATTTACCTAGCAAACAATATGGGAAGGGTTTTCTAAAGCTTTGTCCATCTATTCAGAAAACATCCACATAACAACTGTTATGTACCAGGCATTATATTAGACACTGAAGATTAAAAATCAAAAAGCTATAACATCAACCGTGGTGATAAAAACACTTTTGGCCCCTTCTTTTTTTCCTAAAGAAGACAAAGAACATTGACCCAAAAAAAAGTTTTTCTAAAATTCAGTCAGGACATGCTTCCTGTCTGCCATATTCCTTTCATATACCAGAGTAACATGTATTAGCACGTAGTAGGCACTCCAAAATATTTGCTGAAAATTGAGAACAAATGAAGGAATACTCTTTACCCATAATGGCTATCATTGACATTTTAACTACAGTCATGTATTTAAACAATTGTATTTTATTTGTAGTGTGAAGAAGGACTAATGAATATGAGCACAAAATATGTAAGTTCTGAGGATCAACTAACCCAATACGGTAGCAGCCAGAGATGGCTAAAAGAGGCAAGTGGGACTGAACAGAATCCTAAAGAAAAAGTATGGGTTTATGAGACAAAGTGTAACAAGTTCATTTAGAAGCCAAGAATCACAGAGGCTGTATTGTATTCTGGAAAGGTTAATAGCTGGCATGGCTGAAGAAAGATTTGCTAAAAACGCATTCTTGGTTCACAGTGCTGTTGCTCCTTTGCTCACGGATTCTGATTTCTGAGTAGTTGCCTATGTCACTCTTGCCTCAGGGTCCCAGATACCAGTGGGAAAAGTTTTAAATGAGGGTATGAAATTTGTATCTTCATCAGATCTGCTTGACTGCATTGTGGAGACTAATTGGAGGCTGGAAAGGGAAGATAGAGGAAAACAAGAGACTATATTGCACTGCTTATGTGAAAGATGTAGGTAGCCTACCCTAGGGAGAAACCATTGCAAACACATTAGGAGATAAAATCAGCCAGTGAACAGCGTTGGTATTGGTGGGAAGTGGGAGCTGATGGCAAAACATATGACAAGGATGTCTCTTAGTGTTATGGCTTGTGGGCCCACTTTATCTCAGTGGTACCATCACTGAGATAAAGCATACAGGGGAAGGTATTCATATAAGGAGATAAGTTCTATTTTGGACATACTGTGTTTGAGAATTTTCCTGTATTTTTTTTTTTTTTTTTTTGGGATGGAGTTTCACTCATGTTACCCAGGCTAGAGTGCAATGGCGCGATCTCGGCTCACCGCAACCTCCGCCTCCTGGGTTCAGGCAATTCTCCTGCCTCAGCCTCCTGAGTAGCTGGGATTACAGGCACGCACCACCATGCCCAGCTAATTTTTTGTATTTTTACTAGAGACGGGGTTTCACCATGTTGACCAGAATGGTCTCGATCTCTTGACCTCGTGATCCACCCGCCTCGGCCTCCCAAAGTGCTGGGATTACAGGCTTGAGCCACTGTGCCCGGCTGTATTTTTTACAAGGTAGCAAACTTCTTGAGTACAAGGCTTATGAATTGTCACCATTGTATGCTCAGAGATTAGCTTATAGTAGGTGCTTATAATACAAGAGTTTCCCTGTCAGTGTCATATATGTATATATTTATATATATGGTCATATGTATTTCTATGCAATACATATAAGTATATTAATAAATATATACTTTTGGCAAAAACATTTAGCTCTAGTGCTGAATTATGGTTATTCTACCTTAAAATTTATTTCTTAAACTATTTTGATTTCATTATAAAATATTGGTACATGAAAGGAATTATCACTTTAATGCAGTTCTTGTTTTCCACTTGTTTCAAGTGGTTAAAAATAAGAAAACAAATTATAAAAACTTTTATAATTAAGATTAATCCAATATAAAGATTTAATAAAGTTTAATTAGTGAAGAGAACTTTAAAAGTTGGGAACACTAATTAGATATTTAATCTAGAACTCCTTTCTTTCTTTTGACTGGTTTGACTCTCTTTACAGAATAAATTTGATAAATGAGAAGCATAAAAAATGTGAATGAAACAACAAAATATTGTTCCTCTAAAGTAAGGCAGTAGAAGTTTCTCACTGTTATTGATTGCCTCTCTGTCAGGAATGTTAATCTTTTATGGATCTAGAGCCCACAGCTTCTAGTGACGCAGGTTGAAGATACACAAATAAAGCCATGCTAACCCCAGGAAATAAATTGCACAGAGGCATCTCCTGGTTGGCAAACAGCATGGGCATTCTGATATTTGTTGCCAACAATTAGTCACCTGACTCCTTTTATGGGTGGCTATCTGGTGACTGATGTAATGGCAAGTGTGCATTATTCTTATTGACCATGTGTTAATGAGCCACGGGACATAGACACTATACAGAACAGGTTGCAAGAAATAACTAAAATGGATGAAGTGCTGGGTGAGAGAACAGTGACAGGTGTAAAACTATCACATGATTAAATCTGGAAAAATACTCTATACGGTGAGGGTACTTATTGCAGGAACCACCGTTTAATAATGCCATCAACATTCATCACATCTTTCATCTACTCGCCTGCAAAATGTTTTCTCATACTATGGAGCAGGTCCATCTGGTGCAATTAAGTTTTCTTCATTAGTGTCACAGATTCTCTGAATGTCCTGCAGAAGCATATAGATTGCCCTTTCTCTTCTTATTTCTCTAGTATTTTAGTCCTACACAACCCTGCTGCTATTTACAAAAGAGAAAGATGGCTTTGACAAAGACAACCGGGATGATGAATGGAATTTAATTTATGCAACATTCACATAGGGTGAGTCCTCTGGGTGAGTCACCATGGTAGCACTTCCTCCTCCCTCTCCATGATATGTTCTGCTTGGCTGACTCAACTCCCTCTGAGAAGCTTGGCACTTAAAGTTATGTAAGCAGTGCAGAAATGTTCAAATATTCATCACAAATATGGCCACATGAAAAGGAAGACAAAACAAAAATAGAAGGAGGAGTCTAGGGTAAATAGCTATCTAAATCAATGAGGGTAAACTGAAGAATAGAAAGGGATTTGGAGACCTAATTTGGAATTAGGGATTTACTCCCTGAGGTGATAAATAAAATAGATTTGAGCCATGTTTACAGTGCTGAAATATTATTGGCTGGCCTTTAGCCCAAGTTGATTTCAGCCCCTTTCCCATGCTACTCAATAAAGCCAAAGAAAATTATTGTATCATGGGAAGATGATAGTTCCTTCTCTTTATAAAAAGTTAGCTAATTATTGTTATGACCTACATCTATCTATCTATCTTTCTTTTCCTTCTTTCCTTTCTTTTCCTTCTTTCCTTTCTTTTCTTTCTTTTCTTTTTTTTCTTTTCTTTTCTTTTCTCTTTTCTTTTCTTTTCTTTTTTCTTTTCTTTTCTTTTCTTTTTTCTTTTCTTTTCTTTTCTTTTTCTTTTCTTTTCTTTTTTTTCTTTTCTTTTCTTTCCTTCCTTCCTTCCTTCCTTCCTTCCTTCCTTCCTTCTTTCTTTCGTTCTTTCGTTCTTTCTTTTTCTTCTTTCTTTCTTTCTGACAGAGTCTTTCTCTGTTGCTAGGCTGAAGTACAGTGGTATGATCTTGGCTCACTGCAACTTCCACCTCCCGGCTTCAAGCGATCCTGTTGCTTCAGCCTCCCAAGTAGCTGGGACTACAGGCACCCGCCAGCCTGCCTGGCTAATTTTTGTATTTTAGTAGAGATGAGGTTTCACTATGTTGACCAAACTAGTGTTGAACTCATGACCTCAGGCTATTTGCCTGCCTCAGCCTCCCAAAGTGCTGGGATGACAGGCATGAGCCACTGCACCCAGCCTGTA
Organism: Cebus imitator; assembly: GCF_001604975.1. Classification (NCBI taxonomy): domain Eukaryota; kingdom Metazoa; phylum Chordata; class Mammalia; order Primates; family Cebidae; genus Cebus; species Cebus imitator. The sequence continues at coordinate 7,783,650 of NW_016107317.1, forward strand.
TTTTTCTTATCAACATATCCACTCATTTATATTGTAAATTGCTATCTATCCAGAAAGGTTTTCTTGAAGTTTAGAATCAGAGCAGACAGCAGCATATGCTCATCTGTGGGTGCTAAAAAAATATTGAATGATTTGGGCCTGACTAAAGAGATGATTTAAGAATTTAGTATGCTCATTTTTTAATAAGGAAAATATTCAAACCATGAGACTAAGCCCTTCATAAACCAACAAATAAATAAATTAACAAGGGACTTTGCTCTGAAAAGTTTGTCTGTGTCACACTGTGTATTAATTTCACTTATAATTGGTGTCACCAATGAATGATCAATTTATGAAAAATTATAAATGCCTAAGTGTGCTAAGTTTTCCTCTTTAATTGGTTGAGAAATATAGGTGAACATTATCATAATGCTAAAACCACTTGGGCATATAAACACTGATATGTTCATTAACGGAGAGAAGGAAAAGAGCTTAGTAGATTTGTTTGGAAAACACCTTTAGGTCTCAATTTAGCTTTTAATTTTGGATTAGATTTACACTGTTGACTTGGAGCCATTTTGCCTGCTTGTATAAAATATCTAGGTACCAAGACAAGAGATATACAGATGTTTTCTTATGAGCTAAAATGGAAATTATTTTCTGTAAAAAAACAATTTGACTATTTTCAATTCTGGGAAGATAGACTTTGGCTACCTTCTTATCATTCTTTTAAATCTTTCATAGACAACCCTTGATGACAATTTAGGGAAGATTAAACAAATTCATTTGGAAGCAAATGAAAACAGTGTTCGATTATCATATTAGATGCTTTTGTCTTTATATACTGATAAAGAACCATGAGCAAAAAAGGGACAAAACACAGGCCGTTTTGCTAATACAGAAATAGAATTTGATATATGAACAAAGGGTTGAAAGGAAGAAGGATGTCTCCATTGCCACCACCCTAGTTCAGGTCACCCTCTCTCTTGTTTAGACTGTGATACTTGATTCCTAACCGTTCTCCATGCTTTTCACTTGTGTCTTCCTCCCATCCCTTCTCTATAAAAGCTGGTGATTTTTTACACCCCATGCTGGCTCCTACTTAGGACTGCATGTGTATGTTATACATCAGTTCCTTTGCCTGGACTGTCAATCCTGAAGTCAGCTCTCTTTGAAGTCTCCTTCTCCGTTAAGTCTTCCTTGACCATAATTTCCAAAGCAAATTCCTGCCTTCGCATCTCCATTGTTCATCTGCTGTTCGTTGTGAACCTAGTATGCTTTTAGAACTATAACTATAATCTTATAATAATTATATTTACATGTGTTTTTTCCTTTTCACTAAACTGTAAGACCTTTGAGACCCTCATGCAGCCTTGATAGTAGGCACTCAGAAAAAAAGAGAAGGAGAAGGAAAGGAAGAAGGAAGTGGTGGCAGAAAGAAGGCAGAGAGGAAGAACTTACACAAAATATTTAGTGAATAAATAATTGGGTACTGTGCCCAATACACTCAGTTGACAGCATTTTCTCATGGAATCTATTATAGAGTTAAAGGTAGCTTAAAGAGCTGTTAAATAGAAACATGTCTTTTAAATAGAAATATTCCAAATTAAAACAAGTGAAAAAAGATAAATAATGACCTAAAGCACATTCAAACAAAGTCTGAAAGGATCCAATGTTCTGGATGCTTATCTGATTTAAATGTGCAGACTTCTCAGAGTTCTGTCATTACTCACAATTACGCTGACAGTGGAGTTCCCAAACATTGTCTGACCACCATCTGGTTCAACATTTTCAATCACTCCCTGGAATTTCATTTAGTGCTTCCAGGCATTTTGGTCATATACTCATTTCTGCAATTCTAATTTCAAAGAAATTGTGGAATCTGATCAGCAAATCATTTTAAAGGAATTTTCTCAAGGAAAGCAAGGAGAAAGTATTATGCCATTTCTTCTCCTTCTTTTAAAACTCATGTGATAAATGCCACATTTAATTTAGCGTTATCTTATAACTTTTTTTGGCAAACGTGTGTTGTGTTCTCAGATTCACCACAAATAACTCTCAGTTTAATTCCAGTTTAGTGGATGTTTCATGGCAAAAAAGGACTATAAAACAGAGCCTGCTGATAAGCATGCAAGCAATTGCCCCTTTAGTTTTGCACACTGAAATTATTTGTCATTGCAAAGCATCTAAAATGTGCACCAGATAATAACCCTTGAACTGTCTTATTTGGTACTAAGTAAATAATTTGGATAATACTCAATATTCAAATTTTCAAGTTATGATTTTTTAAAAAATCTCTTTCAGTTTAAACATTTTTATTTTTCGCAATACAAGAATCATTTAGTCTTTTAGTTCATTTAGAAAAAAGTTTGGGAACATTAATGTTTAGAGATGGCATTGCTATTATGTGTCATTGCTATGCACAGTGCATATTGTATGTATTGCTGTGTGTCACTGCTAAACATTATGGCATCAGTGAAGTAGTGACGTGGGTTCTGTGATCAGTGGGAATGCATCAAAGAACTGCTGTTTGTTTGTCTCGGAAAGGAATGCCTTTTTCATGGAACCTTAGTTCCTTGTTTGCACTCAAATTATTATTTTTAAGTTTATTGTGGTTAAGTAACTTGTCTGTCTGATTTATTCAGTTCTCAAACTGTGCTTATCTGGCTCTCCCTTTCTGTATCCATCACCAATTTCTACACTTGGTGCTACAATGTTACCACAGGTTCTAAGGGTCTCAGTGCCATAGAAATTAACATGTGGCCAAAAATGTTTTACCAGAGGAGGCTTCATTGGAGCTTATGCCCAGACATAAGGGAGGCAGCACAAAAGACCGAGAGAGGACTCCCTGCCTGATGCCCCAAAACAAGCTGGTAGGGCCTTCTTACTAGACAAAGTACAGGAATTGACATCAGGGGTAGGGTATGCAGGCTGGGCGGGGCAAAGCACATGAGGGGTGTCCAGGTCAGCATATTTGGTTGCCATGGTTATCTTGAGTAATGGGCCACCTGGTGGTCTGGCCACTGGCAACAAGGATGTAAATCAATTGTCCAGCATTCCTTCCACTTGGTTATTTCCTAAGGCCAGTTCCTGGAACTCTTTAAATAAAAGGCATGGTTAAACATGACGGCATCAGTGAGCTGGTTGTGTGGGTTTTGTGATCAGTGGGAATGCCGGAGAATGCCCTAGTGGGGGTGAGCTGAAGCCAGGCCCAGTTTTACTGAGTCTGAATATGTCTTATTTTTGTCACATAATGTATTATTATGTGCTGTTGGTTTTCCACCGCCTCCTTCAAACCTGTTTGGATGCTAGTCTTTCCAGTGAGAGTTACATTAAACTTCCCAACTAACATTCAAGATCTTTTGTTAATTTCATTGATTTGCCCTTTAGGTATACCTATCCACAAACCTCCAACTTTAGATCAATATAAGCAACTCCTTCTGCTTCTACACTGTGGCTGCCAGCACTGTTGGAGAAAAGTCACACAATTGTGTGGATTGATGCTATTGCAAATTTATGGTTTCCAATCTCAGCTGGCCCTGCAACTCAGATCAATAATCCTTTTAGCAATCTCTGGTCGGTCCCCATGCCCATTACTTCACCTAGCATGCCAAACTTTAACCAATCTTCTCATGCCCTTTCTGATTCCCCTCACCCTACAGCCATGAAAAATGAAAAAGGACCTTGTCTCCTACCTTTGAAATAAAAATTAAAAAAAAAATTCAGCTCACAAACTTCTAGCATTCAAATTTTTCTATTCTTGAAGACAATTTCTATTTTGAATTTCTATTATACTAAGGTGGCGAAAACTTACTTCTCTTAGCCAGTGATTCCCACTGCCCCTTTATTTTCTCCCTGTGTTGCGACTATGTTGGGGGAGGGGGCTGCCTAAAAAGGCATAGAGGGCTTTCTGCTTTTGATGTCCTCTGGCCACAGAGGCATATTCCGATCCCTCTCTTCCCCGTCTAGTTCTTGATCAGTCATTGACATGGATTTCTTAGAGATGTTTGTTTCAGTGTGTATGGCTTTCGAGTCAGGGGGACCCCTCCCCTACTGATATGAAAGTGTTGGGCCCACTTTGGGAGTGCTTTTTGTTTCTCCCAGGCAAAAAGTAGGGATGTCTAGGAGATCGCCAGAGGTGCCATCTGTTAGGCCTGCGGTTCTCTACAATGGCTGGATGGAAGAATCATCTGACAGGCTTTCCAGCTACCAATACTTGGGGAGGACTTCTCAAAGTGTGATCCAAGAACAGCATTATTCAGCCTCACCTGAAGACCAATGAGAAACTCAAATTCTTGGCACATCCTACACCTACTGACTCAGAAACTGTGTGGATGGTGTCCAGAAATGTGTATTTTTTTTTTTTTCTCAGATGGAGTTTCACTTTTTCGCCAGGCTGGAGTACAATGGCATGATCTTGGCTCACTGCTCCTGCTCAGCCTCCTGAGTAGCTGGGACTACAGGCACAGGCCACCATGCCCAGCTGATTTTTTTTTTTTTTTTTCTTTTCAGTAGAGACAGGGTTTCCCCATGTTGACCAGGATGGTCTTGATCTCTTAACCTTGTGATCTGCCTGACTTGGCCTCCCAAAATGCTGGGATTACAGGCATGAGCCACCGTACCTGGCCAAAATCTGCATTTTTTTAAAAAAGAGGTCCTCCTGGTGATTCTGATATCCACTGAAGTTTGAGACCCTGCCCTGGGAAAGGGCCAGAGTATTACTGTAGTTCCCAGGTAGTTTCAATGTTTGACCAGAAATGAGAACGACTGTGTTAGACATACAGGAAATCACTATTTTGGGGAAAGGAAGGAAAGAGAGAAGAAGGAAAAGTGGTAAGGAAAAGTCTCAAATTCATTTTAATCATTCCCTCCAAGTTGGTTTTTTCCCTTTCCAAAGTTGAGATTCTTGATATTGAGGACAGAAATTAGCATTATATCAATTTTATATTCACTGTCCTTTATAAACTCATTTGCATGTAGTAGGCCTCTGTAAATTATTAATGAATTAATGAATTGGTCTTTCCTCTGGCTTTATACTCTTGGTTTCAAAGTGACAGTCAAACGTCCAAAGTGATAGTCATTTGCAATATCTTGCCAGTGACTGCTTTTGAATACTGAGTTGATGAGCAGGACTTGCTGTTCAGCTGCCTGTTGAGGGGTTGATCATGGTAGAATGGATGAGTGAATGCATCCTTTGAATTCCAAGTTCCATTCATTTTTTTCTTATGAGAGGTATGTTCAGATCAGAGTCCTTTTATGTCTCCTCCAATGAGGAATAAATGACTCTTTAGGAGATACCAGGCTTAGGTTTAGGATAACCCCTTTTTTGATTCACTGATTTTATTTCAGTGAGGGATCTGGGGTGTTTCTGCTAAGTTCTTAACTTAAAAACCAGTAGTTTTCTGAAATTTAGCAATTTCTGCTGTGGCCACAAATTATATACATTATTGCTTTGTACCTGTTAAACTGTCTTGTGTAATCAATCTGTTGAATGATTGACTTTTTCTAAGCCATGTCTTACCTTTGTATAATATTTCAAGTAGTGCTTAACACAGAATAGATACCCAATACATATTTATTGAAATAGATATTGCTATTATGTGCTCTAGAGTATTGCTGATTTTTGTCTATCTTACTATGAGAACTCAGGTAATGTTAACTGTAACTTAAGTCGATTGACTGATTATCCAACTGAAATATACCTTTAGTACCCGTTCTGTACTTTGTTATCATAAATTTTAGACATTTTTGTCCCAGTTGATGAATGCACCTCTCTTTCTTACCTCAAGTAGAGCAATGGATTGAGGAAAGACACTGTGGATAATAGTCAAAGTAGGAGAAATCTGCTGGTGTGGAAAGTAGAGGTATGGTGAGGAGCCCCAGCACCCGCGGTAGAGTAGATGATAAGATATAAAATCTAGAATTCTTTTAAAATCTCTTAAAATTTTATTTGTCTGGCTTTAGGTAAGAGGAAAAAAACTATGATTTTAAATTATGATAGATTGCAAAACCTCACACTGTAGGTAAGATGGTGTATTTTACACACTTTCCACCCATTCCTATCCCTGGAAGATACTACTAATCAGTGAGGGCATTATTTCCTTCTGATTTTGGACTCTCCTGCCAAAGTTTTTTCAATTTGTGTTCTAGATAACCAATCAGTCACAGCTGATTCTTGAACTGAAGGTTTTTGGCATGCTCACCATGAGAATTTGGAGCAAGGAGCTGATTCTGTCCCACAAGGTTCCCGTTTCTTCTCCACTAGATCTAGAATGAGTATACTAAAAACCCTGTTTCTACCACAGGAACATCTTATTTTTCCTATATAGTTAAGACCACATTAATGTCAACTTTCTGATGTCTGAAAATTCCAGGTTTAGAAAGTCCTAGATTGTACAGCTTTGGGTGTAAAAATTAATATTCTTTTAAAAAATATTTTCCCATTCTTTTCCTTTAATACCATCTGTGAAAACTCTATCATCCTAATTCACCATAAAGCTTTTCAGATTTACACATTCCAGATGTTGAGCTGTGATAGGTCTTGACTAACAGTATTCATAGTCTTATTTTTAAGTGTGTATTCTGACCCTTGAGTTGATTGTGCAGGTATAAATAAAAACATGTTGAAGCATACTATGTGGTTTTGCTTTTTGCCTTTCCTTTCTCTAGCATCTGGGACCAATCAAAGCAGCATGCAGCTGGATAGAGGTAAAATATGTTATGCATAAAGCCTCATCTTTTGCAATATTATGTGGAAATGACTCTTCCATATTTGTCATCCTGATCTAAGAGAAAGCCAACATCTCAGATGTGATATCACTGACTCCTGGACCATAATAAAAGCAGGTAATGTCATAAAGGATTTGCCATTTATGTCAGGTTAACTGACCATTACTTAAAATCAGTCAGTTAAGTTGTATTACATAATTGCTCAATTGAGCTTTTAGAGCTTTTCCTATAGTAACGGTTGTTCTTTTCAACTGGAGGCTAGTTGTAATCAATAGCCAGAACACTGTTCTGCATAAGGGTGACAGAGTAAATATAATGCCCTTCGTCTACTTTAATCAAGGCTCATGATGCTACAGAGGAGACAGTTCCTCACAAAGACATCTGGCAGCCAGAGTGGTAATGTAGGTCAGCTTCAGATGTGAATGTTTGGAATTACTTAGTTGGAAAAACACAATGTGTCAGCATTAGCCCACATATAATCAGAACAGTTCCTGTTATGTGCAGGGAAACTGAATGACTGAGAACCACATGTTAACCTCCCTCTATGGCGAGGATCCCAGAAATACCAATGGGAACTGCACATGTTGACTGGAAGAGAAGATGTGACCCATCTATTGTATTTGAGTTCCCAAGCCTCACTTGGTAGGTCTGGCACCCTTTAAAGTAAAATTTGAGTATTGATAGAAAGTTTTTCTTTAATACTCGTATGATGCTGACATTTAAACAGTTCTTGCTTTCATTGAAACAAACTCTCAGATATGGATCTAAATCACCCTTTTATCAAAACTAATTTACCACAGTAAAATATTTTAATGATACTTGCTTTGATAGGTATTCATTTGGGAAGGAGTTGAAGGAGAAACACTTATTTAGGATGTCATGGGAACCCTCTAAACACCTGGATATTTATTTGCTATTGTTTTCCAGTTGCAGTGGAGCTCATCCTTAACTCCCGGTCCTGACATACTCGGTCCTGACATACTCAGGACTGGGAGTTACGGATGAACTCTATTGGATGAAATTTCACTCTTGTTGCCTAAGCTGGAGTGCAATGGCACAATCTTGGCTCACCGCAACCTCTGCCTCCCGGGTTCAAGAGATTCTCCTGCCTCAGCCTCCCAAGTAGCTGGGATTAAAGGCATGCACCACCACGACCAGCTAATTTTTTCTTATTCTTATTAGAGATGGGGTTTCTCCATGTTGGTCAGACAGTTCTCGAACTCCAGACCTCAGGGATCCATCCACCTCCGTCTCCCAAAGTGCTGGGATTACAGGCGTGAGCCACCGTGCCTAGCCCCTGACGTACTCTTAATCCTGCATAGATCCAAGAAAATGAAAAAAAAGATGATGAAGTAGAATAGGAAATTGGAGGAATTTGGTTATGGGTTTAAACTTTTAAAAAGTCAATGCGTGATGAGCTTGACAAGGAAAAAAAGTCGAGGCTTTTGAAGATATAAAAGGTTTTTCCATTTCAGCCTCTGTCTGAAACCAGATTCTTTTATCTGCTTGTTCACTGTTTAGTTGTAGTTTTTATTTAGTTTTTTTCCTTATCTACAAAATTTCCTTTGGTGCTGAGTCAGCTAGTATTACTTTTGGCCATTTGTAACAGAAGCCTGACTGTAGTTACCACATGGAATTTATATTTCACACATCAACTTTGTCCTGAAGTTAGTGAAATGATTGCTTCATCTCTAGGCATCATGCTTATATTTCAGGCAGAAGGAAAATGGTAAGTTTGACTAGAAAGGAGCATGCTAACTCTGTATCTATCCTTTTTATCAAGAAAACAATCTTACAGAAACTCTTCCCAGTAGACTTCCCTTTACATCATATTGGGCATAACTATGGTCACATGGATTTGGCTTCAAATGAATCTCTGTGGGAGTTGAACATTTTTAATTTGGCACATTCCCACCACGTGCAAAATCATAATTCTGTAGGTAGTGATGGAACGGCAAATAGGTATTGGATAGGTAACCAGTATCTGCCACAGTTAAGTCAGCTTCAGAATATTCTTGCTTCTTTTTCCATGAGGAAAATGGCACACATAATTCTAGATTACAGTGATCTCTTAGCCCAACCAAATCATTCTTCATGCTTCCACAAGTTTTCTTTTTAAATCATAGATTGGAGTCACTCCCAGTTTCTTCAGGAAGCAGCCTGGGTTCGTGTAACACACATGCTCTGACTTTGTTTCCATTCTGAGCCCTTTGTTTCTTGCTGGCACATGCTGTATGTGCCAGGCCTTCTGAACCAGACGTACTACTGAAAATTCCATGTATTTGCGTGTGTTACTTCATTTGCTTACGTTGTTTGTCCCTCATGAGTCTTGTGAAATGAATACTATGGTTTTTTTTTGTTTTTGTTTTTGTTTTTGCAGGGCTGTGCATTGTCATTGCCCTCAACATTGGGGTGCAGTTGGCTACGGCTACTCTTGCTACCATATAGTGCTTTGGTCATGGATCTATTGCTTTCTCTCACTCTTTTGAAGTTGTCTGTCTGTCATCCCCATGATACTGTGAGTTTCAAAAGCAGTCATGTTTTATTTATCCATGTCTTTTTCACATGATTAATGCAGTACCCAGCATTAGGCAAGCCCTTGATAAATGTCACTTGGATGCATGAATGAATGAGCTAATTAGCAGTGTACATTGTTGCATTAAAGCTCTCTGCTTCCATTAAAAACCTCACACTATTCTGTAATAAGATCAGAGTAAATCTGCATAATATTCTTCATAAATGTGTTAATTTCTATGTAGTTGTTATGATATACTTAGCATAAATAACTATTGTTCTATATACTTGCATAAACAACATCTTTTGTAAACAGCAAGTAATACTCACAAGAGTGATTCATTAATATGTTCTAAAGTACATGTTTCAAGATGTTAGATACAGTATTTAGAACCTACAATGGTCATGCAAAACATGGAGAAAGCCATCCAAAGCCTATGTCACTAACGTCTGCAGAAATCCATGATGTCACATATCACTAGGCTCAAGAACTGTAAAAATACTTTCTTGCAGGGATTCTGAAGTGAAGTAGCAGTGGTTGGACAGAAATTGCACAATTCGCTTCTCTATTTCAAGAAAGTTAAATGTTTATTAGTTTTTCGTTAGGTAGTTATTTATGTACATTTTTATATATTTTTATTTTTTGTTTTTATGTAATTTTTTTGATATAGGGTTTTAAGGAACTATATTCAGAATTAATAAAGTCTTCCATGTCAGTTATTACTCTGAAATATTTTTGCTTTCCTTATTTGGTTTCCTTATTTTTCTTTCATTTTAATGTTTATTTAAAAATTTCCTTTAAAATATTTATCTCTGCATGCTATTGTTTGTGTTAGTTTAGTTCAAGGGGTTGTTTCTGTGTTTTCATTTAGGGAAGTATCACTTCTGCATAAATTTAGATGAGACAATGATAATAATGAGTTCAAAGTTCCAGGTTTTACAAAAGGAGCCTGTGTTTGTGAAAACCTTCAGAGGATGGAAACAGCAAAGACTAGTTGCAGGGGAACTTTACCTAAGAAAGTGTCCTATATTCGAATTCTCCAGTTTCTAGTGACACTGGATGTCTATGGGTCACATGGACTGTGAGATATTTTCATAAGAGTAAAGTTTTGTTGTGACATGTTATATTCAGTGTTCAAGTATCTGTGGGTTGGTTGATACTTCTCTGTCTGGCCCTGAGCATAAACTTGACTTCAGAAGAGACCATGCAGTAAAAGACAAACCTTTCCCCTTTTTCATACTTGAGTTAGAACATATGAAGTCTGGAAAGACATAATTAGATAAAATGTTTTATGTTACAGTAATAGGGCTTTCCCAAGTTTCAGAGCTTTCCTTTTTTTCTTTCTTTAATTCACGTCACACTAGTCTGAATTTGTTTTCCTCCTCCAAACTTCTTGGCCTGTATCGTAAATTTAAACCTTTATATGGATTGCTTTACATTGTTTTCCAGTTGTTTCATATCTCGACTTTTTGATGCTATAAAATGTCAAAGATGAACAAGGCTGGATTAATTGTAAGCCTCTTTTCTGAAAAATATCCATGGGAGTGAGAGAGAAGTTACATAACAGTTTTAATGAATAACATTTTTGTAGTGATCACCTTCAATATTTCAAAATGTTTCTTTTTTTCCAAAAATAAAGGTTGATTTTGAAATTAAGCTTTATTATTTATATTTTACAGAGATATATAGATTGGAGGTATTTGCTTTTCATTATTCAGCTAGTGGTAGAAATGCAAGATGGGTCAACTTTCTTGACTTTCTAAGCAAAACCAAACTAACATCAACCTTGAGAGTTGTGTGAGTTCCCTTGAGCAGGTCTCAGACTAACTCTAATGCCAGCTCATTGCCAAGATTGGTAAACATAGACACCCCCGCTGTGGTTGCTGTCAAACATGGTAAAATGAATGCTCCTGGTCAAAGCTTGAGGGTAGCTCGGTGACATTCCATTTGCAAACAGATTGCTGGTGCTTGGCTTGATAAATACACACATACACTCTCTTATGAAGAAAAGTAAACTATGGCCAATTCTATTTCATAACATAATCCTCAAGTCAACAAATTACCAGGAAAATTTGGAAAGCACTTTTTTTGGCTTTTTGTTATACCCCAGAAGAGTGTTTTACCTTAATCAGCGACTTTTTGAAAAGTTCTATGATTTAGGATTTTTACGAACCATATGTTTTAGTGCATGTCTAAAAATCTTTGCTATTTCCCAGATATTGGGACAGAAATTTGAACTTTTCTCAATTCACGAAAGTGGCAGCAATTAGCAATGCTATTCAAATGTGTTGCCAACAATTAGCTTGACACACGTAGTAATTTTTAATTTTAATTTTTTATTGTACTTTAAGTTCTGGGGTACATGTGCAGATTGTGCAGGTTTGTTATATAGGTATACACATGCCATGGTGGTTTGCTGCATCTATCCCCTATCATCTGCATTAAGTATTTCTAATCTAATGTTATCCCTCCCCAATTCCCCCTCCCCTTCTATCCCTCCCCTAGCCCCCCAACCCCCAACAGGCCCCAGTGTGTGTTGTTCCCCTCCCTGTGTCCATGCGTTCTCATTGTTCAACACCCACTTATGTGTGAGAACATGTGGTGTCTGGTTTTCTGATCTTGTGTCAGTTTGCTGAAAATGATGGTTTCCAGCTTCATGTCCCTGCAAAGGACATGAACTCATCATTTTTTAAGAGCTACATCGAACTCCATGGTGTATATGTACCACATTTTTTTAAATCTAGTCTATCATTGTTGGGCATTTGGGTTGGTTCCAAGTCTTTGATATTGTAAACAGTGCTGCAACAAGTGTGCATGTGTCTTTATAACTGAATGTTTTATAATCCTTTGGGTATATACCTGGCAATGGGATTGCTGGGTCAAATGGTATTTATAGTTCTAGGTCCTTGAGGAATCACCACACTGTCTTCCACAATGGTTGAACTAATTTACACTCTCACCAACAGTGTAAAAGTGTTCCTATTTCTCCACATCCTATCCAGCAACTGTTATCTCCTGATTTTTTGATGATCACCATTCTAACTGGTGTGAGATGGTATCTCAATGTGGTTTTGATTGGCATTTCTCTAATGACCAGTGATGTTGAGCTTTTCTTCATAGGTTCCTTGGCTGCATAAATGTCTTCTTTTGAGAATTGTCTGTTCGTATCCTTCACCCACTTTTTGATGGGGTTGTTTGTTTTTTTCTTATAAATTTGTTTAATTTCTTTGTAGATTCTGGATATTAGCCCTTTGTCAGATTGGTAGACTGCAAAAAATTTTTCCCATTCTGTTGGTTGCCGGTTCACTCTAATGACTGTTTCTTTTGCTGTGCAGAAGCTCTGGAGTTTAATTAGAGTCCATTTGTCTATTTTGGCTTTTGTTGCCATTGCTTTTTGTGTTTTAGTGATGAAGTCCTTGCCTACGCCTATGTCCTGAATAGTATTGCCAAGGTTTTCTTCTATGGTTTTTATGGTGTTAGGTCTTATATTTAAATCTTTAATCCATCTGGAATTAATTTTTATATAAGGTATAAGGAAGGAATCCAGTTTCAGCTTTCTGCATATGGCTAGCCAGTTTCCCCAACATCACTTAGGGATGAATCCTTTCCCCATTGCTTGTTTTTGTTGAATTTGTCAAAGATCAAGTAATCGTAGATGTGTGGCATTACTTCTGAGGCCTCTGTTAAGTTCCATTTGTCTATCTCTCTGTTTTGGTATCAGTACCATGCTGTTTTGATTAATGTAGCCTTGTGGTATATTTTGAAGTCAGGTAGCATGATGCCTTCAGCCTTTTTTTTTTTTTTTTTTTT
>NW_016107317.1:7796703-7803569 GCF_001604975.1 Cebus imitator
TTTTGCCCTTTTTGCTTAGCATAGTTTTGGCTATGTGGACTTTGTTTTGGTTCCACGTAAAGTTTAAGGTGGCTTGTTTCCAATTCTGTGAAGAAACTGATGTAGCTTGATGGGGATAGCATTGAATCTATATATTACTTTCAGCAGTATGGCCATTTTCATGATATTGATTCTTCCTAACCATGAACATGGAATGTTTTTCCATCTGTTTGTGACCTCTCTGATTTCTTTGAGCAGTGGTTTGTAGTTCTCCTTAAAGGGGTCCTTCACATTCCTTGTTAGTTGTATTCCTAGGTATTTAATTCTCTTTGCAGCAATTGTGAATGGGAGTTCACTCATTATTTGGCTCTCTGTTTGTCTGTTATTGGTGTATAGGAAGGCTTGTGATTTTTGCACATTGATTTTGTATCCTGAGAATTTGCTGAAGTTGCTTATCAGCTTAAGGATATTTTGGGCTGAGACAATGGGGTCTTCTAAATACACAATCATGTCATCTGCAAATAGAGACAATTTGACTTCCTCATTTCCTAATTGAATACCCTTTATTTCTTTTTCTTGCCTGATTGCCCTGGCCAAAACTTCCAGTGCTGTGTTGAATGGGAGTGGTGAGAGAGGGCATCCTTGTCTTGTGCCAGTTTTCAAAGGGAATGCTTCCAGTTTTTGCCCATTCAGTATGATTTTGACAGTGGGTTTGTCATAAATAGCTCTTATTATTTTGAGATACATTCCATAGATACCTAGTTTATTGGGAGTTTTTAGCATAAAGGGCTGTTGAATTTTGTTGAAGGCCTTCTCTGCATCTATTGAGAGAATCATGTGGTTTTTGTCTTTGGTTGTGTTTATGTGATGGATTATATTTATAGATTTGCATGTGTTGAACCAGCCTTACATCCCAGGGATGAAGCTGACTTGATCATGATGGATAAGCTTTTTGATGTGCTATTGGATTTGGTTTACCAGTCTTTTATTCATGATTTTTGCATAGATGTTCAATATGAAAATTGGCCTGAAATTTTCTTATTTAGTTGTGTCTCTGCCAGATTTTGGTATCAGGATGATGTTAGCCTCATAAAATAAGTTAGGGAAGATTCCCTCTTTTGGTATTGTTTGGAATAGTTTCAGAAGGAATAATAACAGCTCCTCTTTGTACCTCTGGTAGAATTTGGCTGTGAACCCATCTGGTCCTGGACTTTTTTTGGTTTTTAGGCTACTAATTGCTGCCTCAACTTCAGACCTTTTTATCGGTCTATTCAGGGATTCAACTTCTTCCTGGTTTAGTCTTGGGAGGGTGTAAGTGTCCAGGAATTTATCCATTTCTTTTTGATTTACTGGTTTATGTGCATAGAGATGTTTGTAGTAATCTCTGATGGTAGTTTGTATTTCTGTGGAATTGGTGGTGATATCCCCTTTATCATTTTTTGTTGAATCTATTCAGTTCTTTCTCTCTTCTTTTTTATTAGTCTGGCAAGCAGTCTATTTTGTTGATCTTTTGAAAAAACTAGCTCCTGGGTTTATTGATTTTTTGAAGGCTTTTTTGTGTCTCTCTCTTTCAGTTCTGTTCTGATCTTAGTTATTTCATGTCTTCTGCTAGCTTTTGAGCTTGTTTGATTTTGCTCCTCTAGTTCTTTTAATTGTGAAGTTAGGGTGTTGATTTTAGATCTTTCCTCACTTCTCATGTGGGTATTTAGTGCTATAAATTTTCCTCTAGACACTGCTTTAAATGTTTCTCAGAGATTCTGGTATGCTGTGTCTCCATTCTCATTGGTTTAGAAGAACATCTTTATTTCTGCCTTCATTTCATTATTTATCCAGTAGTCCTTAGGAGCAGGTTGTTCACTTTCCATGTGGTTGTGTGGTCTTAAGTGAGTTTCTTAATCCTGAGTTCTAATTTTATTGCATTATGGTCTGAGAGACTGTTTGTTATGATTTCTGTGCTTTTGCATTAGCTGAGTAGTGATTTGCTTCCAATTATGTGGTCAGTTTTAGAGTAAATGCAATGTGGTGCTGGGAAGAATGTATGTTCTGTAGATTCAGGGTGGAGTGTTTTGTAGATGTCTATTAGGTCCACTTGGTCCAGATCTGAGTTCAAGTCCTGGATTTCCTTGTTAATTTTCTGTATCATTGATCTGGGTAATATTGACAATGGAGTGTTAAAGTTTTCCACTATTATTGTATGGGAGTCTAAGCGTCTTTGTAAGTCATTAAGAACTTGCTTTATGAATCTGGGTTCTACTGTATTGGGTCCATATATATTTAGGACAGTTCGTTCTTGTTGCATCGATCCCTTTACCATTACGTAATGCCCTTGTTTGTCTCTTCTGATCTATGTTAGATTAAAGTCTGTTTTATCAGAGACTGGGATTGTAACCTCTGCTTTTTTTTACTCTCCATTTACTTGGTAAATCTTCCTCCATCCTTAATTTTGAGCCTATGTGTTTCTTTGCATGTGAGATGGGTTTTCTGAGTACAGCATTCTGATGGGTCTTGACTATATCAAATTTGCCAGTCTGTGTCTTTTAATTAGGGCAACTAGTCCATTTACATTTAAGGTTAATATTGTTATGTGTGAATTTGATCCTGCCATTTTGATGCTAGCTTATTGTTTTGCTCATTAGTTGATGCAGTTTCTTCATAGTCGATGGTTTACAATTTGGTAGGCTTTTCTAGTGGCTGGTTCTGGTTTTTCTTTTCCATGTTTGTGCTTCCTTCAGGAGCTCTTGTGAAGCAGGCCTGGTAGTGACAAAATCTCTCAGCATTTGCTTGTCTGTAAAGGATTTTATTTCTTCTTCACTTATGAAGCTTAGTATGACTGGATATGAAATTCTGGGTTGAAAATTCTTTTCTTTAAGGATGTTGAATATTGTGCTCCACTCTCTTCTGGCTTGTAGAGCTTCTGCCAAGACATCCACTGTGAATCTGATGGGCTTCCCTTTGTGGGTAACCCAACCTTTTTCTCTGGCTGCCTTTAGCATTTTTTTCTTTATTTCAGCCCTGGTGAATCTGACAATTATATGCCTTGGGGTTGCTCTTCTTGAGGAATATCTTTGTGGTGTTCTCTGTATTTCCTGAATTTGAATGTTGCCTGCTTTGCTAGGTTGGGGAAGTTCTCCTGGATAATATTGTGAAGAGTGTTTTCCAGATTGGTTTCATTCTCCCCATCACATGCAAGTACACACCGATCAAACAGAGCTTTCGTCTTTTCACATAATCCTGTATTTATTGGAGGCTTTGTTCATTTCTTTTTACTTTTTTTCTGTAATCTTGCCTTCTTGCTTTATTTCACTGAGTTGATCTTCAATCTCTGATATCCTTTCTTCTGCTTGATTGATTCAGCTATTGATACTTGTGTATGCTTCATGAAGTTCTCGTGCTGTGTTTTTCAGCTCCGTCAAATTGTTTATGTTCTTCTCTACACTGGTTATTTCATGCAACCTTTTTTCAAAGTTATTAGTTTCCTCGTATTGGGTTAGAACATGGTCCTTTAGCTCAGAAAAGTTTGTTATTATCCACCTTCTGTAGCCTGCTTCTGTCAGTTCGTCAAACTCAGTTTCCATCCAGTTTTGTTCCCTTGCTGGTGAGGAGTTGTGATCCCTTGGAGGAGAAGAAGTTTTTGTTTTTTGGCTATTTCAGCCTTTTTGCACTGGTTTCTTCCTGTTTTTGTGGATTTATCTACTTTTGGTCTTTGAAGTTGGTGACTGTTGGATGCCGCCTCTGAGTGGATGTCCTTTCTGTTGATGTTGAAGCTGTTTCTTTCTGTTTCATAGTTTTCCTTCTGACAGGCCCCTCTGCTGCAGGTCTGCTGGAGGTCCACTCCAGACCCTGCTTGCCTGGGAATCACCCTTGGGGGTTGTAGAACAGCAAAGATTGCTGCCTATTCTTCCTCTGGTTCATCCCAGAAGGGTACCTGCCAGTTGCCAGTCAGAGCTCTCCTGTATGAGGTGTCTCTTAGGATACACAGGGGTCAGGGAGCCACTTGTGTAGGCAGTCTATCCCTTATCAGAGCTCAAGTGCTATGCTGGGAGATCTGTTGGTCCCTTCAGAGCTGCTGGGCAGGGATGTTTAAGTCTGCTGAAGTGGAATCCACAATTCCCCCTTTTCCTAGGTGCTCTGTCCCAGGAAGGTGGGGGCTGTATTTATGTCTCTGATGGGCTGCTGCCTTTTTTCAGAGATGCTCTGCCCAGCAAGAGGGAAGTCTTGTCACAGTCTGCTTGTAGGAGCTTTGCTGAGCTTCTGTGGGCTCCGCCCAGTTGCTGTGTAAACTTCCTGGTGACTTTGTTTACATAGGCGAGGTTGAAACAGACTACCCAAGCCTCAGTAATGGTGGATGCCCCTCCCCCCACTGAGTGCCAATGCCCCAGGTTGAGCTCAGACTGCGGTGCTGGTTGTGAGAATTTCTAGCTAGTGGATCTTAGCTTGCTGGTTTTTGTAGGGGTGGGACCTGCTGAGCCAGATCCTTTGGCTCCCTGGCTTCAGCCTGCTTTTTCTTTTTCAGGGAAATGAGTGGTTCTGTCTTGTTGGCATCTCAGGTGCCACTGGGGTATGAGAAAAAAAAATCTGCTGTGGCTACAACGGCCACCCAGTTTTGTGCTGGAAATCCAGTGTGCTGGTGTAGGCACCAGAGGGAATTCCCTGGTCTGTGGGCTGTGAAGACCATGGGAAAAGCGCAGTATCTGAGCCAGAGTGCTGGAGTGTCCAGAAAAATCAATGATGGCTTCCCTTGGCTAGGAGAGGGAGTTCTCTGGCCACTTGGCCTCCTGGGTGAGGCAATGCCCTACCCTACTTCACTTTGTCCTCCTTGGGCTACTCCCACTATCTAACCAGTCCCAATGATAGGAATCTGGTAACTTGGTTGGAAATATGGAGATTACTCGCCTTCTGGATTGCTCTTGCTAGTAACTGTGGACTGGAGCTGTTTGTATTTGGCCATGTTGGCAGAAACCCACTGACACACACGATAATTTTAAACTAATTAAGTGCTATGATCTGAATGTTGGTGTCCCCCCAGAAATTCAGATTGTGACACTTAGTACCCAATATGCTAGTATTAACTATTTGGGGTTTTAGGGGGTGATTTCGGCTACTTCATTATGAAGGGGATCTGTGCCCGTATAAAAAGATGAAAGGAAGCCTGTTTGCTCCTTATACCACCTGCAGACACATTGAAGTTGCCATTTATAAAGTATTAAGTTGGTGTAAAAGTAATGGCGGTTTTTACCATTGAAAGTGATGGCAAAAACTGCCATTACTTTTGCACCTACCTAATAGAAAACTCTCACAGGCACTGAATATGTTGGCATCTTGGACCTCTCAGTCTCCAGAATTGTGAGCAATAAATCTCTGTTGTTTGTAAGTTACTGCAGATAAGGTATTTTGTTACAGCAGCCTGAACAGACTAAGACACGGGGCTAAGAATTCGAGCTAGAAAAAACAAATGAAGATGCTTAAAAATCATGCACTTGATGTTAGGAAATTATCAAACTATTAAGTAGAAAGATTTTCTACTTTGAATAATCTTAAAGACAATGAAAAGTGCACAGTTACAATGCTTTCTGATATATACAGCATGACCTTTTTGTTATTTCAGGTGTTGACAGCTTCTATTTGTTGCATTTGTTTTGATCCTTAGAGAAATGGGGAGAGGTAGATCAAGTACTAATATCCCTGGGTACAGATGGTAATAAATGATTTCTCAAGAGCAAACAAAGGGAGTGACTGTGATCGTCTGATTGTTTGTTTACTCTGAGACTTACTCTGTTTCAGCCTTCCACCTTTTTTTCATTTTCCATCCCAGACAGAAAGATTCCTTTTAGAGATAGACTGTCTGTTACTTCTCCTCCATTGTTCATACTTTTCTCTTTACATCTTACTCTTTTCATCTGCCAAATCCAAATAATAACAGCACTCACCTCATAAGACTAACAGAGGACATGTAAAATAAAATATATGAAGCACTGTGCCTTAGCATACTTTCATTAATTCTCACATTTGCTTCAGACTTGTGCACACGCAGGCATGCATAGGACAAGCAAAGTACGCGCAAATACTTGCTCATACCCCAGCTCGGTTAGCTGTGGTTCCACTCTTGCTGGGTAAAGACAAACCTCAGTTTATCCACAAGAAGTACAAAGTATTGCATACAGCCACAGTTTCAAACTTTTTGCCTTTTCTGTACAGTTTGAAAAATTATTGGGCTTCCCCAAGAGCACTTCCTTCTATGTGTTATAGCTACTGATATTAAACATTAGAAATTAAAATTTTTAAAATGTTTGCATATGTATTTAGATTTATTTTAAAATAACACTAATAAATGAATTACATGTTAGTATAGTTTTTTAAAAAATACTCTATTTTCTTTTTTTTTAAAAATCTATATTTTTTAAATACCATATTTTCTGAAACAAAAAAATTTAATGAGAAAATCTGGCTAAGGGTTTTTGAAATCTGTTCTCTCTCTTTATACAGGAGGAGATGGTGAATTCTTCCCTTGGCCTGTGACACATTGAAACATACAAAGATAGAGGTATCACAGGTTTATCTTTGTGATTGGCACATATTGCATGCCTATGTAAATAAAGCAGGTTGAATTTGTAAATGGTATTACATGATTTATTTACTCTGTTAATAAAGCACAAGGAAGCTTTTCTTACACATACTTTTCTTTAAAAAATTTAACTGAATTTTAGATTATAGTGCTGATTATCAAGATTAAATTACTAAGGAATAACAATATAAGAAAAAGTGGCCTGGTGTCGTGACTATAATCCCAGCACTTTGGGAGGCCAAGGTGGGTGGATTGCTTGAGTTCAGAAGTTCAAGACCAGCCTCGGCAACATGGCTAAACCCTGTCTCTACAAAAAATACAACCA
>NW_016107317.1:7803745-7845519 GCF_001604975.1 Cebus imitator
AAAAAAAAAAAAAAAAAAAAAAAAAAAAGAGAGAAAAAAGAAACAGTGCTTCAGTAAATGAATAACCCTAGAGATGGGAAATAAATATAGAAATGGAATACATTTTACCATATTAAGTTGTATTTTAAAGAAAATGTGATACCTGTTGTTCTCCTTATGATATCGTAACAATGACCTATATTTACTTACTATGTGACAGATGCTGTTTTAAGTACTTTCCATGTTTCAATCTATTTTAATCTTCACAATAGCCCAGTGAAGTAGGTACTATTATTACTGATTCTATAACCTTGAATAATTTCTTTAATCTCTCTGTGGATAATAAAAATTGCATACATTGCAAAAAAGTAAATGTGAAGAATCTAACAGATGTTCTAGCACAAAATAGATGCTTAACAAATGGTAATTATTGTTATTTTCTATTCCTTCCCAACTTTTCAGTAGAGAGCTGTCCGAGCATTAAGTACTCATGAAAGCAGCGCTTCAATAAACTCATATTGAAAGGGAATACAAAAGAGGAGCAAAAATAATGCACAGGTTTTTTTCCTCCTGTTTTGTTGTTGCTGTTGCTGTTGTTTAGCCCTTTCTTGATTTCTAGTAGATTTTGGGTCACCAGCATTGTGCTTATTTTCCCAACTCTTAGTATAAACATATCTTGACATTCATTTTGCAAAATCACAAGTTCTAAAAGAAAACAACAAAACAAAACAAGACAACAAAAAACCACTTCTGCATTTATTTCATCTATAGAAACCAACGTTCCCTTTGAGAATGTAATTAAAATATTTTTGAAAAACATATGTGTGTAAGTATGTGCTGTATTTTTCCTTATCAAAGCTGTTGATTAGTATTTACATATATATATCATGCAAAAAGATCAGTCATTTTCCTGTGCTGCAGATATGCCTGGAAAAGGTCATTTTCTTTCTATTTGAGTATGTTAACTATTCACAGAAAGATGGCAAAAATCTATTTGTTTGACTTCTGTGGATTTAGGTGCATCTGTTGGTGCATACTGCATTCCTCTAACAGGCCCTAATTTAGACTGAGTTTATTGTCAATAACACCAAATTGCCAAATAATTGATTGGGTATTTTGAGCTTTCTGGATGACCAAAAATTGCATACAGTCCCATTGTCCAGGCAGAAATGACACATTAGCAGTACCAAAGTAAAGACATAAATACAATAAGGGATTAGGTTTGATTTTAAGAGGATATTTGATATTTTTCGGGGATTTAGACTTCAGAACAAGATTTACTAAGTGTCTCAGCCCTCTTTCTGTTTTTCTGAGAAGGTTCTGGCTACAGTGCTGTGTGGAGCCATACTGGAGTCAGAGGTAAAAGCAAAATGTGTGCCTTGTATATATCTATTAATATATCACCTTATTTTGAACCACGTAGAAGTTAAAAGCTCTACAATCAAAAGACGTGACTTTAAAACTCCATGTTGCCCAGTGTTTTCTGCACAAAATAATGCAGGGCTTGAAAAAACAGCCTATATTTATTTAGAGAAGGAGTTTCACTCTTGTTGCCCATCCTGGAGTGCAAGGGCACGATCTCAGCTCAACACAACCTCTGCCTCCCAGGTTCAAGCAATTCTTGTGCCTCAGCCTCCTGAGTAGCTGGGATTATAGGCATGTGCCACCACACCCTGCTAATTTTATATATATATTTTTGTTAGAGACGAGGTTTCTCCATGTTGCTCAGGCTGGTCTCGAACTCCTGACCTCATGTGATCCACCCACCTTGGCCTCCCAAAGTGGTGGGATTTCAGGTGTGAACAACCACACCCAGCTCTCTTATTTTTGAGACAGGCTCTCACTCTGTCACCCAGGCTGGAGTGCAGTGGCATGATCTTGGCTCACTGCAACCTCCCCTTCCCAGGTTCAAGTGGTTGTCCCACCTCAGCTTCCTGAGTAGCTTGGGACTACAGGCATGTACCATGTCTGGCTAATTTATGTATTTTTGTAGAGATGGGGTTTCGCCATGTTGCCCAGGCTGGTCTCGAATTCCTGGGCTCAAGTGATCTGCCCACCTTGTCGTCCCAGAGTGTTGGGATTACAGACATGGGCCACAGTGCCTGGCCTCTTCCCCCATTTAAAGCACGATGCCTGATGAATCTAGAAGCTCCCTTTTCCTGTCATGAATGAACCCATCTTCTGCCTTTGGCTTCACTTGAGTGTCTCACGTGTGCCACTTGAAATCAGAGAACCAGTTTTCTGGAGTTACCTTTATAATGTCTGTTCCCTGTATAAGGTCCCTTTCTTTTCCACCATGAAGCACGATGAGTTCATTATTCTTTGTATGGAGCACTGCAAACACCTCTGACTGCCTTCTTTTGTACAGTCAGTTGTAAACAATACTGCCAAGTAATTAATGTTTCTAAAATGCATTTCTGAGCATATCATCACCAGCCAACTCCATGTCTTAGTGAACTGATCCCATTTCTTACGAAATTAAATATACACTCCACTGCCAAACATTCAGTGGTCTCTGAATTGGGCACTGGTTTAAATTTCCAGCCTCTGGTGTAACTACTCCCTGCACTATAGCCAAACATTGTCACTGTTTCTCATTCATGTTGTAGGTTTTTGTTTCTCTGACTTTGCCTTTTCTGATTCCCATCAAGATTGTGTTTTTATTTTTAGACAGTCTTGCTCTGTCACCCAGGCTGGAATGCAATGGCACAATCTCTGCTCCCTGCAACTTCCCCCTCCCAGGTTCAAATGATTCTCGTGTCTCAGCCTCCTGAGTAGCTGGGATTACAGGTGCCTGCTACCACTCCCAGATAATTTTTTAATTTTTAATATAGACAAGGTTTCACCATGTTGGATAGGCTGGTTTTGAATTCCTGACCTCATGTGACACGACTGCCTCGGCCTCCCAAAGTGTTACAATTACAAACAACGATTATGCTTTTGTAAAGTCCATCTTAAATAAAAAGTATTTTTTAAAGTGTTTCCTTACTTCCCTCTATGACCTGATGTGATTTCTCCCTCTTTCAAGCTTTTAGATTTACTTTGGTAGAACCACTCTTACAAAATTTCTTCTATTCTAACTTACTGTGCAGTTATTTTCTTGCCTAATTTTTCCTACTAAATTTCAAATCCTTCCAGAATACGAGCCATGTATCTTCTCATCTTCTCATTTTTAGATGAGGTACAGGATCCAGTGCAAAAATTTTGTATTCTATATGGTAGAATACAAAAATACATAATTCAGTATTGCCTAAATTTTTCCAGTCATCATCATCCTGGTAACAAGTGAGATTCTCAGCACTTCCCTGAGTGATTCTGACTCATTAGATTTAAGTGGAGGCCCAGGAATCTATATTTTTAGAAGTGTTTGAAATGATTTTGATGATTAACAAATCTGAAAAAACACTGGCTCAGTTGAATAAAAATGATTTATATATCCTGATTACTGTTTGAAAAGAAGTATTTATGAGAGAGGCTAGATCCTTAATGTGTTTATTTATTGAAGATAATGTATTTTAGAACGTTATATACAGGTAAACAGGATGTTATAGTTTGTTAACATCTTCACTGTGAAGTTTCCTGAAACAAATATTCTTTGTTTTGTTTTAGTTCGCTCTTCCTGGGGTTTATGAGATGGTGTTTTGCCATGATGGTGTTTGACCAGTGTGTTTTCAGAGTCTGAGCTGGGAAGGCAACAATTAGAGAAGGAATGTTGGGGCTTGGGAGAAAAGAGAGTCACCTATAGGGTGAAATGTCTCAGGACTGTGTTTCTGGAATCACATGCGCCCTTTGGAGCAATGTGCAGCCTTGAGTGAACTGTGATTTGGCAGAAAAGGTGCATGGCCCTAGATTTCTCACTGACCTCTGCTTGGCAGTTTTAGACTGCTGGCGAGTGCTTTGTAGGCAGAGCCTATGAAGTGCTATTCTCAAGGTGAAGACCATAGGCTTTTCTCTTGATGCTGCAGTCAGCACTGAGCGGGTGCTGGAAGCTGCACCTGTGGATCCTGCTGCTGGCCCTCCCTGCCTTAACTAAAGGCATCAACAGGAGGAATTTGCTCTTTTATGTACAAATAAATATGTCCATTAATTTAGGGCAACAATGGGACTTTATAGAAAAAGATTATAAAAGAAAGCCCTAGGATTAATGAATATAAATGATCTCCTTGCAGTAAATTTTCTGAGTATAATTTGTATAATGTGCTTGGAACAAAATCTGCAAGGGAAAGGATACCTCCTTAATTTAATCGGCCCTGCTGGCAAGGATACTATTAATGAAGCAGATGTTGTTCTCTCAGTCTCCCTGAATGCATTTATAGCAAGTAAAATTCATTTTCTTTGATCAGAAATAAGGTAGTTAATACATCTTCAGGAACTAGGCTGCTGCTCAATTTTCGGATATAGTTTTAATGAGTTTTTTTGTTAGAAGACTTTTTCTGTGAAGAAGGGATTTCTCACAATATGTTGAGCCCTGAACAGTGTAGTTATCATTCTGTTTAAAGACTACTGAGGAAAGGTAAATGGTTTGAAAGCTGTGGCAGTATCTCCTAATTTAAGCTTGTATTTGGATATCTGTATGCTTCAGTGATGCCCTCAATAGTGATATTCTGGACATGCATTTGTAAGAGAAGAACTGGGATAGGGGTTGGTTGAAAGGGCTGAGACTTTAGATCATGATGGAGTTGGGCTCATAGGTCAGGTAACCTTGGGCAAGGCACTCTACTTCTATGGTATAGAGAAGACAGTACTTAACTCCTTGGGTTATCTTGAAAATTTAATGCTATATCATTTGTAAAATATGTCTGAATATCCACTTTGTGTCAAATGATAAATAAGATGGTACCTGGCCGGGAGCGGTGGCTCATGCCTATAATCCCAGCACTTTGGGAGGCTAAGGTGGGCGGATCACTTGAGGTCAGGGGTTTGAGACCAGCCTGGACAACATGGTGAAACCCTATCTCTATTAAAAATACAAAAATTAGCCAGGGGTGGTGGCAAGTGCCTATAATCCCAGCTATTTGGGAGGCTGAGGCATGAGAATTGCTTGAATCTGGGAGGTTGCAGTGAACCAGGATCAGGCCACTGGGCCCTAGCCTGGGTGACAGACCCAGATTCTGTCTCAAAAAAAAAAAGATGCTTGCACTCAGGAACTTACAAACATGTGGGAAGATCTACATAAGGTTTAGAGAAGGCACCTCTTTGCTCAGTTTCCAGGAACTATAAACCAAACCTTACTGATATGAGCAGAAAGCAATTCTGGAACACCCAGGGCCTTTTTGAAGAAAGGTAAAACACTTTAACCCAGTTGAAAACCTCCCTCATATGAAGGGCAAAAAATTCCTAACTTTCCAGTGAAACATTAGCAGTGCTTAAAATAAGTCAATAGTAAAATAAAAGTTACAAGCATTTTAGAATAATAGAATATGCTACTAATGCTTTAGAGATGAGTTTTAGCTTTGCAACATTTTCCAAATACCAAAATGCCTCTGGCTTTGCAATGTGAACAAATGATCGATTGTGCTTATTTTGCTATTTTCTGATTACTTGTATACTTCTGGGCCACCTTTAGAACAGATTTGCTTGGTGACTCCTCTAGATTTTGTAATGGTATCTTGAATAGAGTGCTATCATTCTGGAAAACTCAGGACTAATAAACCTCAATTTGTTAAATCACACTGCAGCAGGGCCAGGATTAGGGTGAGGCGAGTGAGGCAGCAGCATGCACATGCGGTGTCGAATCGTGTCTGTAGCAGGCCAAATGATGGCCTCCGAGGATGTCTAGGATCCTGTCCCTGGAGCCTGTGAGCATATTGCCTTACTTGGCAAAACGAACCTGCAGATGGGATAATGGACCTTCAGATGGGAAGATTATATTGGATTATCTGTGTGGGTCCAATATAATCACAAGGATCCTTAAAAGGGAGAGGGAGGCAGGAAGTCAGTAATTTCATGTACGAAAGACTCAACGCAACTCCTCTTTCTCAAGATAGAGGAAGAGGGCCGTGAGTAAAGAAATGCAGGCAGCCTCTGGATGCTGGAAAAGAGCGGGAAGACAGATCCTCCCCTCAAGCCTCCAGGAGAAATGCAGTTCTACCCACGTCTTGTTAGTCTAGTAAGATTTATGTCAGAGTCTGATATGCAGAGCAGTAAAATTATAAGTCTGTTGTTTTACACAAATAAATTTAAGGTAATTTGTTAGGGCAGCCTTAGAAAATGAGTTCACTAGCTTTATTTAAAATGTTGATACTGTGCTTATCATAGATTTTGCATTTGTTTTGACTTTTTTAGAATATTGCACTACAATATTATTTATCTTAATGAGTTTTCTACAGCCAAGCTGAGAGCCTCCCCCTAGTTTTGGTCCTGCACAGCGGGCTCAGTTTTGCCCCACAATGCTTCATTGCTGGCAGCACCGGTAATGTTAGTACAGCTTCATGTAGAAACATGATCAGCAAATTTGTAGATCGTATCGCTTGTCACTGCTCCTTGTTCAACTTGAAGAATTGTTCAAGTCTTAGCTGAGACTACAAAGAAGGGTTTGCTTTGACTCTGGCAAACTGTTTATCATGAATGAACATTAGCAACAATGTGACAAAGAGCATATAAGGAAGAATTGTTTCGTGGAATACATTTTCAGCTTAGAGATCTTAAGACTGAATCGTTCAAGTGTACTTCTGACACTGAATTTTATACTCTCATTTTATCGCCTGCAGGGAGGACCTTTTAAACCAAACTCAATATCAATTATTTACTTACTTTGTCTGGGCATAGTATCTTCTATTAGGCAACCTCAAAGTCATATTCCAGACTTGTCTCATAGGCTATTACCCTATAATTAGTGAAAGATCCAGTTCATTTCATTTTTTTTTTTCAGTTAGCAAAATAGTGTATGGTACCACAGTCCAACACAAATAACTAATGTGCATGGAGAAAAACAACAAAAGTGACAGATAAAACAACAACAACAACATCCACCATTTATAAAGTGGTCAATTTTCACATAATCCTCAAAAGAACTCCACAAGCCGTGTTCTGTTATCTTCATTTCCCTAGATGAGAAAGTTGAAGCTCAGAGAGACAATAATACACAAAAATAACCAACACTTTAATAGAGCTGACCGTATTACCAGGCACTATTCTAAGGGCTTTACTAGCTCTTTTAATCCATAGCACCCTAATAGGCATTATCTCATTTTACAGATGAGGAAATTGAAGCATACAAAGGTTCATTGGCTTAAATGGAGACGTTAACTTACTTATAGTCATGCTGGGGGTGAATACATTGAGAAATAGGAATTCAAACTCAGATGTGTTCGATTTTGAAATGCCATGCTCTTTTTACCATGCCAGTTGCCTCCTAGAACCTTAAACTGGAGCCTCATTAATCTAACTGATCTCATTACCTTGCCACTCTTCCCTTTCCCTGTCATAATCATGTCATCTGCCTTTTAACAAATTCCAGGTACAGCTCTGGTCAGCTCCCTGGGAGAGGTGGAGAGAGTCACTTTGCCACTGCCAGGGGCTCAAAGCAATGGCTGTCAACACCACACCCTGAAGGTCCCTTCCTCCTAGGACTCCCTTCCTAATGCTCCTAATCCTGGCAGTACCCATGGCAAAGGGGTAAACTGCTCTTCTCAGAGAAAATTTATGACCCTGACAGCGTGACTTAAGAGATCTTTATTGCCCTACTGCCTTGGGAAACGTATTATCTGACCAGGGTGGGTAGTGATAATGCTTTTACATCAACAGAACCTATCATAGTGTTAAAGTACAATCCATAGAATTTGTTTCACTCCACTTAGCATCATATCGGGATATCTTTAAAGGGACACTTCAGAATAAAAGTCATTTTAAAAATTCAACTCCGAATCTATGATTTACCTGTAAGAGATCTTCTTTAGGTTTCATTCAAATATGAAAGGCTTTTTTTTGAGTCTTAAGAAAGCTGATTAATATTAGGTACTTTAATGACACATTTTAAATCTTTCTATTCCTAGTTTATTATACTCTTAAATGTATTTCAAAGGATTTGTTGTAGGAAGTACAAATTCTGTCAATTTATATTTTAAATTAATTTAAAACTAACAATGACTGTGACATTTTTCTGAGATGAAACTCTTGATAACTTATGTCCTAAAATGCATGTTTGGTCTTACATACATCAAAAGATATGTTGAATTTGATGATTCTGTTTTTATACATTTAACATTTATGGATAATAGACAGAGGGTATCCCTTTCATAGCCTAAAACCTACCAAGAAACAATGCGAGAAACAATGAAAAAAAAGTTTGACCCAAAGTCCAAAGACCTGATGTTTATTTCTCCCGTCACTAGCTATGAAATTGTAATTCTCTGGGTCTCAGTTTCCTCTTCTTTAAAATGTAATTAATAAAATATATACTTCCTACTTTATAGGGTTGACTTTAAGAAGAAAATTGGATAACATAAATATAGTTTTAGAGAAATAATGTAACCTCCTCTATATAATTTAAACTGTTGAAATTTATCCTTAGGGTATCTGTTTTCTAGGGACTACATATGCTAGTTTCATTTACACATTTTGGTCGTATCGTAATTATTTGTATTGTACATTGTATATTTGTATTTCTTATATATGTAGAACGAACAAGTAACCGTGACAGGAAAAGCATTTGTTGTCAGGAGAAAGTTTGAGGTTTTGAGGTATACTGAATGAGGATTTGGAACTTGGCTTTTGCACCATGCTCTGTTACGTGAATGTAGTTCTGTTGCCATTAGAGGTCATTTTACCTCTCAAGGTGCTGGTTCCTTTATAAGTGAAAATCATGGGGACTGTATGAAATAGAATCTAAAAAGTTTTCTTCACAGCTATTCAGTCTTTGCTGCTGCCTTTCGTTTTTAGGTTTTAATGTCAGTTTTGGCTATCAAGGAGAATATAAAGAGCAATTGCATTATTATCTCTGTTTTAGTTAAAAATACAGAAAGACCTGACTCAAAATCATGCATTTAAACACATAGTTTCCTAGGACTCATTCACATACTTTAAATTTGTCGTTAGTATCTTCATTAAACTCATGTTTAGCATAATTTAAAAATGGCTAACATTTATTAAGCATTTCCTTTGTACAAGGCTCTTCAATAAACACTTTTTATACTTTATATTATTTAATACTAAAAATAACCCTAAGCAATAAATGTAATGATTAGCTCTATTTTAGAGAGGAGGAGATTGAACCTAACAGAGACTATATAAATTGCCAGTGTAACACAGTTGCTAAGTCCCATGTTGTATTTGAATCTAGACCTTTGTTCTACATTATTCCATGTAAAAGATTCGATTTCAGTGTGTTTTGTGAATTATCAAATATAAAAGGTTTATATTAACCGAACAATAACTCTGTCTTAAGATATGAAGGACTATATTTAAACACCTAGACCTAAATATTCCTCACCCAAAGATATGACAAAAGAAAGAATTTGGAAATCTTGACTTTGAAGTAACATTGATACCTAGTCTTTGTTTAGAGTAGGTGTGGATCTCCTAAGTTACGTGTTTTTTTAAAGAAATTTTACCTTAATTATGGACTGAATAATTATAGTCATAGTTATGTAAGATACAATTTGTTGGCAACATAGACATCGTCTTTTGAAAAGTGTCTGTTCATATCTTTTGCCCACTTTTTTTTTTTTTGAGACAGAGTCTCTCTCCGTCACCAGGCACCAGGCTGGAGTGCAGTGGCACGATCTTGGCTCACTGCAACCTCCACTTCCTGGGTTCAAGCAATTCTCTTGCCTCAGCCTCCTGAAGTAGCTGGGACTACAGGTACACACCACCATATTCAGATAATTTTTGTTTTTTAGTAGAGATGGGGTTTCACCATGTTGGCCAGGATGGTCTCGATCTCTTGACCTTGTGATCCGCCCACCTCGGCCTCCCAAAGTGTTGGGATTACAGGCGTGAGCCACCGTGCCCAACCTCTTTTGCCCACTTTTTGAGAAGATGTTTATGCGGCCAACAAACATATGAAAAAATGATGATCATCACTCGTCGTTAAAGAAATGCAAAACAGATGCTAGAGAGGATGTGGAGAAGTAGGAAAGCTTTTACACTGTTGGCGGGAGTGTAAATTAGTGCAACCATTGTGGAAGACAGTATGGTGATTCCTTAAGGATCTACAAATAGAAATACCATTTGACCCAGCAATCACATTACTGGGTACATATCCAAAGGATTAGAAATCGATCTGTTATAAAGACACATGCACACGTATGTTCATTGTGGCACTGTTTACAATAGCAGAGACTTGGAACCAAGCCAAATGTCCATCAAAGATAGACTGGATAAAGCAAATGTGGCACATATACACAATGGAATATAACGCAGCCATAAAAAAGGATGAGTTCGTGTCCTTTGCAGGGACATGGATGAATGTGGAAACCATCATTCTCAGCAAACTGACACAAGAACGGAAAACCAAACACCACATGTTCTCATGCATAAGTGGTTTTTGAACAATGAGAACATATGGGTACAGGGAGGGGAACATCACACACTGGGTCTGTTGAGGGGTTGGGGGCTAGGAGAGGGATAGCAGGGGTTGGGGAGATTGGGGAGGGATAACATTAGGAGAAATACCTAATGTAGGTGATGGGGGGATGGAGGCAGCAAACCACTATGGCATGTGTATGCCTATGTAGCAATCCTGCAGGATCTGCACATATACCCCAGAAGTTAAAATAACAAAAAAAAGATACAAATATTTATTGTTACCTTACATTCCACACTCATCATGGGCAAGGAGAGAGCATTTATACAGCAAAGTCAGTGAAAGAAGACAATTTGTGACATGTTTCCTTCATGGTAGAATTAGAAATGAGGATAAGGTATGAGGTTAATTGATTTATGTCTCCATGAAATCACTATGTAAACACAATTTAGATGCATAGAGTAATTTTTAATTTTTAATTCTATCCATTAGAGGGAGATGGTATATTAACTATTGCATTGCAATTTTCGCTTCCATATTTTAAATAATTTCTTACAGCATCCTAATAGGTAAAACCTAGGATAAGCATATGTTTTGATCTTTGAAAGACTTTGGAAGTGATATGAACTTAGTTTATTTAGGGAGCTAAATGTAACTCACTTTATTTGATGGTAATAAAGTTATAATGCATTACTTCAGATTTACTTGTGGATAAAGGAGAGAGTCTAAAATAATTTCATAGGCAGGTTGGAAAAGGTTTCCTTTACTAGTTGATAACTTTAAACAGTTTCACCACATGCATCTAATGTTATAAACAATGTGGAAGGCTCTGTAGATCACAGGTATGGCAGCTGTGTGGTTCTCATTGGTGACTGGCATGATTTCTCCTCACAAATCAATGAGGGTGGAAAATAGTAACACCCTCAATCAGGATTCTTTTATCCTTGAAATCAATGATCAGATGAAATCAAATGGTAGACCTTTGGCTAATAGCAGTATTTCTTTATTTTCATAAAAATTTAAATATCGTATGAATATTGTAATTGTTCTTGACACAAATCAATACTGAACTGAAAGTGCCAGAATTTAGACATGTAGAAAAAGACACCATTATGCAAAAGTTGGAGAAAAAGAAAATAAAACTTTCAATGAAGTGAAAATACCAGAGGTAGATTCCTGGTATGTAGTAGCTCATAATTTTTTGTTTCTTGACCAGTTGAAGAATTGTTTTTTTTTTTTTAAATTATTTTCTTGGTTCCTTCTTTAATAGAACAATTTTTAAATATAAAGTTGAGATGAATAATGTAAATGTTTTATTAAATGGCAGTAGAAATATAAATGAGTCATTTAAGAAACTCTAGACATAGTCAAACCAGTTACAACTATTTGAGCATTCAGTTCACGGTCTGAGATAAATTTTCTTCTGCCTTCCCCTCTTCTTTCTGGTAAGTGCTCTGCCACCCTCTTCACCTCCCCAAATGCAAAACAAATGCTATCAGCGAACAACTTTCATTGCTGGTCTCCAACAGACACTGGTGCAGATTGTATCTGAATAGGTTGCCTACACAACTTCTAGAACATTCTAGAAAAATGTTGGTGAGGCTACAGGGCCTGGGTAATACCTGTGAAAAGTACTCAAAGGCACAGTTTGACTAATTCAGGGCTACAGCTTGAATATTTTACTCTTGATTTTATGTTTTTGTTTCTGTATGAAGCTGCTACACAGAGAAGTGATTCTCACATTGTAGAGCGCTGACTCCCAGAATTTTACCATGATGCTAAGATGTTTTTAACATGATCTTCGTGGATGCTGTTTCTTTGCCTTTCGGGGCTGATTTTGCTTCAGCTTTGGGTGTACGTCCTGTGAAGCATCCACAAAAGATTGGATCACCTTAAGCCTGTTGTGATATTTTTGTTTTAATGAAAATTTTGTGAGTCACTTAAAGTGTTTATATCAAATAGTAGATAGGATGTCACTCAAGCATGCTTATCAAACATAATTTTTCCAAAATACTTTTCTCTTTTATTTTGACAATCAGAGATTTTTTCTCATGCCCATCTACCGCAAGAGTGCTTCCTATGTATCAAGGACAAATTTATTTATTACTCTCCTCTTGAAGAACTTTATTATTTTAATATGTTTAATTATACTTTCTATTCTGTGTGTTTCTTGTACTTCCTGGTTTTAACCAATATTCCAGTATGAAAAGTATGACTGAATATATAAGCATGATCTCCTTGGCCATACACTTGGCTTGGCCTATGAATGACTAGAATTAACTAGGATGTTTTAAATAAATACTCAAACAAAAACAAAGCAAACCCCAATAATTTTGGGTGGGAATCATTTTTGTGAAACTAGTTATAGTCTCTTCATGTGTGAATTTCAGTTATTTCCCCATTTTCTATTAAATTTTGCATTATGTAAATCATGTCCTATATTATACAATTCACTTTACCAATTTAAAAAATGAATTGGGGCTAGGTACAGTGGCTCATGTCTGTAATCCCAGCATTTTGAGAGGCCGAGGCAGGTGGATCACCTGAGGTCAAGTGACTGAGACCAGTCTGGCCAACATGGCAAAACCCCTTCGCTACTGAAAATACAAAAATTAGCCAGGTTTGGTGGCAGGCGCTTGTAATCTCACTACTCAGGAGGCTGAGGCAGGAGAATTGCTTGAACCTGGGAGGGAGAGGTTGCAGTGAGCCAAGATTGCACCACTGCACTCCAGCCTGCATGACAAGAGTGAGACTCCATCTCAAAAAAAAAAATATATATATATATATATATATACGTATATATATATGTATATATATAATTTTTAAAACTTTAACAATACACATTATAGTTTTAACAATTTGATTTATGACATGTAATAGAAAAAATGGGGGATATATCAACATTATTCTGGAAGATAATTTGTAGCAAACAGCTTGGCATATGAAACGGGACTTCTGAGAACACTTAGGCATGAGGTTCAAACCTTGTTAAGCCCTTTGGTTGTAAGTGGTTTTTGTCTTTTAATGACTTACGAATTCCTTGTCCTCTTTCTTGTTTCAGACTTCTTGAAGTCACATTTTGTCCCATAGCATGGAATGGAATGATTTTATTACAATGCTTGTTAGTATCATTGTGCTAGACTTAATTAATGAACAAGGCTCTCAGTGGATATTTCAAGTTGATTTATGGTGCTTTTTATTTTAAGCAAACACAAAACAAAGTCCATGGAACTTCCTCTAATTGCTCATAAACCTGGCTTGCTTAACGTGTAGTGGAAAGAGCGTATAACTGGAACAGAAAAGACCCAGACCCAGAATGTATTTATTCCACTTATTCCTAATTGTGTGGCATTGGCTATACCACTGAGGTCAAGAGATTGAGAGACCAGCCTGGCCAACATGGCAAAACCCCTCCTCTACTGAAAATACAAAAATTAACCAGGCGTGGTGGCAGGCACTTGTGATTCCAGCTATAGGAGAATTGCTATATATCTCTGCCAATCAGAGATTCAACTTCCTTTTCTGTAAAATCTGAATGACAAATGCTGGATCTGCTGTCTTAAGTTAGACTCACATGGAAAAGTTCTTTGCACACTATAAAATGCTTTAGTATCATAACTTCAAATTAAGAGAAGCATATTATTCATGCTTCGCTGATGATCAAGATAAACTTACACAATAATTTCACATTCTTGATAAAAGTCACAATTTTTCATCCTGCATACTTAAAACAACTTCCTGTGTGCTGTTAAATTTGAACCATTTAAGGAGTTTTGCCATTATACTACATCTGGAAGCGTTATAAGGATCTCAAATTTGCGAGCAGACGTGCCATGTTTCAAATCCTGGCTCTACCACTCATTAGGTGTAAGACTGAGCAAATTTCTTGATCTTGTTTTAAGTCTCCATTTGCCTTGGAAAGGCAACTATAATACCCACTTGATGAAGTTATGAGAAATAAATGAGATAGATTTTTAAAAGCACCCAGCACATAGATGGCTATTTTGTGATAAGGAGGAAAACGCCCAGTAGGAGGAAGGCAGCTGACTGTTGACACCTGACCCAGGCTATCCAGTTATTAGAACTCATCTGAACAACTTCACCGGATGCAGTGGAGATAGGTAAGTTTTCAGTAACTGACAGTTAACTATGTTATCAGTTATACATTTTTTATAGTAGTTAGATAATTTCATGCCAAATACATGTAAATCAACAAATGCAGTCTTGTTGGCAAAGTCAGCTTTCAAAACAAGCACAAATAGAATAGAATTGCTTTCTGACTTCTTTAAAAAGGAGTTTGATAATGTTTTACCTGTTTAGATTTTAAACTTGGTGTTATATAATGTTTAAAGCCTCTGTTTTATTCACAAATTGCTACATTTTTTTGTCAGTCCTAAGTAAATTTAACCTGGTGAGGAATGTGTTAATCATTAAAAGTTGAAATAAGCGGCAAGTGATATCACGATCAGAGTATCTCATTCTTACGGTCAAAGGTTATCTCTCCTCCTCCTTCCCGTGACCTGCTGGAGATGATCATAATGCTCAAACATTTATAAACTAACCCAATGTAATTTTTCTCAAATATGTATAATATTTGCTCATTTGGAAACTTGGAATCCTCTGGCTCTTGTCTTTGTTTTCCCATTAGCCAGTCTTTGAGAGCATTTAACAGTCATTAGTGTGACATGACAGGGTGGGGAAAAAGCATAAGAGATCAAAATTAAAATTAGTTCAACAGTCTCATACATCAGCCTTACACTGTAAGTCACCACAAGGGCTTTGTAGGAAAATGTAAAAGCTCTCGCTCTTCTGATAAATTCTGCTTCTAGTTCTGGCCATAAAGGAGATATTTTACAGGGTGTATGTTCGCTGGAAGTAGGAGAGGAAATAAATCAGACGGTGGCCTATGTCCTGGGGAGAGGCACCTTTCCAGGAAGTCAGTCTTTTCCAGGCTAACCCATGGGATTTCCTAAAGCAGAGGAGCAGAGAAACAAGTGTAACAAGAGTGAGATGGGTGGTGTAAAAGCCCTCTGGAGTAGATAGGAAAAAGCACGAGAAAATCCACAGTGTAGCACAGCTCTCAGTGCCAGCCTACCACGCTTCATAACTATCTGCAACTCCAAGAAGATAGCATAGAAGAAAGGAGAGAGAAAGAGAGAGAGAGGGTGGGAGGGAGACATAGACACATAGACACACAGCCCCACACTCCCACAGAAGAGGGGCTAACAAGTCCAGAAGCAAAAGGACTCAGGAACGCAACACACACAAATTGGCAATATAACCTTAAAAATAAAATAGTGCAGCAGCAGCACTGCTGGAACTGGAGAGGGCTAGAAAGATACTGAGATTCACATGTAACCATTTAGGACTGAAAACTGATCCTCAGCCTGCTATGGAAGGATGGGTCAGTGGTAATAGGTTAGGTCATATTCACTAGAAGGCACTTGGAAATAGTTGTAGTGCTTAAATTAAATGTCTAGTAAATTCACATATTGCTTTTTTTTAAAAATCCATAATGTATACCTAAGTAATAAAGTCTTTTGTCTTATTCAAATTTTAGGTTAAAGACGAGTGAATAATTACATGAAAAATAGGGAGACAGTAAGGTATCCATTTTCTTGTGCTCTGTACCTGGTTTCTGTTGCAGGAAGGTATTCAAATAATGTTTGTTGAATTGAACTAAATTGAAGGACAAATTTCTGAGCTTTGTCATTTTACCTTTTTGGCATCTGTATAAGTTTTAATTTCATGCTCAGATGCCTACTGGCTCACTCAGTGTTAGGGTCAACTGGGTCAGATGCTCCTCGTGGGAAGTTACGTGGTTTGGAAGCCTGGAATGTGTTGTTTATGCTAATGAACACACAGCTATCTTCTCCTCTACGGTAAGATTGTCATTCAGCTGTCAAATAATGCTTATCCAAAAGCTGTTTTTTAATGTATTTAAAGTCTAAAGAGATATCCTAAGCTTCTCTATAAGGACTCATGAGATTGAACTATGAGTCAGTTAAATTTGTTTTTTGTTTTAAATCATATTTCCTCACAATGTTTTCTTTATTCCCTATCTCTTAGATAGAGTTCACTTGCTTGCCAACAATAAGTTATCGGAGCCCAGTAAACAGTTTCCCTATTTAGCTTCCTCTCATTAGTTTGTCTGTTTTCTATCAGTCAAAGAGGTGTCATGTTGCAGACAGATCCACATTGCTGCAAGATTCTTTTTACCTTTGATTGCTAAGAGGGGTAAAATAGGGTAATTCGGTAGAGCGTGCTTTTAAAATTATGTACATAGGTAGTTTGAAAGCATATTAAGAGTCTGTGAATGAAGGTTATCAGTTGAACTAGGTGAATATTAAGTGTTTTTATATGTTAGACATGGTGGGTCTTTATTACTATGCTCTTTTTTGTAGACTAGGATTATTTTTGCTATAGTCAGTCAAGAAACATTTATTAAGTAGCTACTATGAACTAGTTTTGGGCTAAATCATAAGTATTAAAAAATGAATAGAGAAATTCAGAAGATACCTTCCACATGCTTCGGTAACCAAGTCAAGGGATCTGTCTGCATTTTTACGTGAATATTCTGATTTTCTTCCAGTTACAATGAATGAATTATATATAATGCTGTCTAATGAATGAATTATATATAATTCTGTCTAAGTCCATCTTGATCTAATCCTCATTTTTTTCAAGAACTTTATTCCTGCTATTGCCCCTTCTATGGTAAATATTCCTTCTTTTTGCATCCTATCTGTTAGTAAACATACCATTTAGAAAACCCACTCTATACCACTTGTTATACTTCATAGATTGTTAAAAGATAATTTTCACAAAAGACAAAGGTATGGCTCTTCTACAGATATAAAAGAGCAAATGTTAAAGATTGTATTTAACATATTATTATGGGAGAATCAAGAAGCTATTAAAATCAGTCATAGAAGAATCCAACCTCATCACACTCATTAGTATGGCTACTATGAAAACAAACCAGCAAATAAGAAGTGCTGGTGAGGATGTGGATAAATTGGAATCCTTGTGTGCTGTTGGTGGGGATGTCAAATGGTGCAGCTGTTATGAAAAACAGTATGGCGATTCCTCAAAAAATTAAAGTAGAATTATTATATCATTCAGCAATTCTTCTTCAGGGCATATACCCCAAAGAATTAAAAGCAGGGTCTTTAAGAGTTATTTGTATACCTATGCTCATAGCGGTATTCATAATGGCCAAAAGGTAGAAGTTTCCACTGATGAATGAATGGATAAACAAAATGTGGTATATACACACAATGGAATATTATTCAGCCTTGAAAAAGAAGGCAGCTCTGACATATGCTACACTATGGATGAAACTTGAGGCCATTTTGCTCAGTGAAGTAAGCCATTCATGAAAAGCCAAATACTGTATGATTTCATTTCTATGAGGTACTTAGGGTAAAGAACCTCAGAGAGAGATAGTAGAATGGTGGTTACCAGGAGCTATAGGGGAGGGGAATGGGGTCACTGTTTAATGAGTACAGGGTTTCAGTTTTGCAAGATGAAAAGAGTTCTAGAAGGGGATGGTGGTGAATGGTTGCATAATAGTGTGAATGTACTTGACACTACTGAGCTACATATGTACTTAAAAATGATTAAGATGGTAAATTTTATGTATATTTTACCACAATCAAAAATAAATTTAAAAAGAGAAAAAGAAAAGAGGAAAGAAAAAGAAGTTAAGGAAAAAAGATGTTAAGGGGGAAAATAATATGAAGAAAGACATATATAGAGGGAGATTAGAAATTTTTTTAAATTTTAAAATTAATTAAAAAAATTGACAGATGAATTATATTTTTAAAACAAGTACAACGTGATATTTTGAAGCATATGTACATTGTGGGATGGTTAAATCTAGCTAACTGACAACTGTATTACCTTACACAGTTAACAATTGCGTTACCTCACATCCATCCAGCCTACCATTTTCGTGGTGAGAGCATATTACAACTGCTCTCTTTGCATTTTTCAAGAATACAACATATCATCCTTTACTATAGTCACCTGGCTGTGCAATAGATCTCTTAAAATTTATTTCTCTTATCTAACTGTAATTCTGTATGCTTTAATCAACATCTCCTTATTCGCCTTTCTCCCCATAGCCATGCAGCACCTGTTAACTACTGTTCGACTCTCTACTTCTATAAGATCAACTTTTTCAGATTCCATATATGAGTGAGAAAGCGAGCTATTTGTCTGTCTGTGTTAAGGACGCTTACCATCAATATTGTTGCAAATAGCAGGATTTCATTCTTTCTTCTGACTGAATAGTACCTCATTGTGTATATATACCATGTTTTCTTTATGTCTTCATTTGCTGATGGACAGGTAGGTTGATTCCGTATCCTGGCTCTTATGAATGGTGCAGCAATAAATGTGGGGGTGCTGACATCTTTTTGACATACTGATATCATTTCCTTTGGATAAATACCCAGTAGTGGGATTTATATATCATATAATAATTCTAATTTTTAATTTCTGAGAAATCTCTATACTGTTTTTCATAATAGCTGTACTCATTTATATTCCATCCAACAGTGTACAAGGGATTTTTTTGACCTACATCCTTGCCAACGCTTGTTATCTTTAGTTTTTTTGATAATAGTCATTCTGGAGTGAGGTGATATCTCGTTGTGGTTTTAGTTTGGATTTCCATGATGATTAGTAATGTTGAACATTTTCTTCATATACTGATTGGCCATTTGTATGTTTTCTTTTAACAGACATTTAATAAATGTGCAAATAGAGGCAAAAATGGCTTCTTCTGCAGTGGAAGAAGAAAGTTAATAGGTCCTCTAAGGGACAGAATTTGTTTCCATATCCACAGACAAGAGCAATTTTTTGCATTGCCATCAGTTATATATAAGAGATGAAGTTGTAAAATAGTCCCCATAGAATCAGAATTAGAGAACCTGGAAGAGTGTCTCTAAACAATGCACCATTTTTCAGCAAAGCACATTTTTTTCTCTATAAACTAAACTCTTAGAACAAGTAGGCTACGCTTTCTGTTGTTCCCATCTATGGAAGGATAAAAAGGGTCACGAGTTATTTGCAGCTGCTTACATCAAGAGATGGAGTCCATTGGCCAGGAGCCCTGGCTCACCCCTGTAATCCCAGCACTTTGGGAGGCTGAGGCAGGTGGATCACGAGGTCAGGAGTTTGAGACCAGCCTTGTCAACATAGTGAAACCCTGTCTCTACTAAAAATAAAAAAAATTAGCTGGGTGTGGTGGCAGACATCTGTAATCACAGCTATGTGGGAGGCTGAGGCAGGATAATTGCTTGAATCCAGGAGGTGGAGGTTGCAGTGAGCCAAGATTGTGCCACTGCACTCCAGCCAGGCAACAGTGCGAGACTCCGTCTCAAAAAAAAAAAAAAAAAAAAAAAGATGGAGTCCATTTTCTTGCTCTTTGAATCTAGACTGGCTTTTTGACTTGTTTTGTGGTAGAAGTGGCCTTGTGCAACTTCTGAACATAGACTCCCAGGAGGCCCTGCAGCTTCCACTCTTACTGTCTTAGAAAACTGCTGCCCTGTGAATAAGCCTGAGCTACCCCGCTAGAAAGACCATGTAATGGAGGACCAAAGTGCTCCCGCCAACACTCTGCCAACACCAGATATGTCAATAAGGCCATCTCATACCATCCAGTCCTGTCCAAACTGTTAACTGACTATAGCCAGTAAGAGCGTCTAAGTGAGAGCAACAGAAGAGATGTCTAGCTGAACCTAAGTGAAGTTATCAACCCACAAAATTGTGAATAAATGAATCACTTTTAAGCCACTAAGTTCTGGGGTAATTTGTTATTCAGCAACTATGGTAACTGATACATAATTTCACTAAATGGTACCTTAATTTTTCCAGTTCTTCGTACCCCAAACTTCAGAGTTACCTTACCTATTTTCCTTTTTACATATCCAACATCTGACTTATTAGCAAGTACTCTCAACTCTTTGTTCAAAATATGTCTCAAACCCGACTATTCTTTTTGCTACCTTGGTTTGTCTTAAGCATTATGTTGTTTAAAAAAAATTAAAATAAAAGCTTTTATAAAATAGACACAGAAATAGTCTTTTTAGCTTTAAATATACATATATTTATTTATAATGCTTACAATATTGTACTGTAATTAATCATATAAATGTCTATTTTCCACAAGCCTATAAGCAGTTTGAGGGCAATAGCCATGCCATCCTCATTCAAGCTCATCACACATTTTTGTAGTGGTAGTATACTAGGTACATAGTAGGCTCTCAAGGAATCTCTGCGAAGTAAATTGGTAGTAATGAAAGATAATAAAATAGCAATTAAAGGTCTTATTAACCCATTTATGCTGGAGGTTGCAATTTTTTAAATTTTTGCAGAAGTGGAAAATCAGATCTTGGCAATGCACTTGAGCAGTGGGATATAAATAACTCCCACATGGGTAGTGTTCCCATATTTTATGCATTTTCTTGACATTGATTCTCCTAGAGCTAATAGTGTTATCCTATTCCTAGAAAGCCTCGGCATACCCTTAGGCATATTCTTATTTCCTCTTGCAGCTTTTGGTAGTTTTTTGAGTATATGTTTCTCTGCTACACAGATTCTATACTCCTTAAATGATTCACCGTTGTATCTCCTATGTCACTGCATGTAGTACTTTATACAGAGTAGGTATTAATAAATATTTCTTGAATATTACTGAGCTCTCTAAACTCAGTATTAAAGTGGAAAGCTTCACTGAAAGGATAAAAATATTTTCCAAAGACTTGAATGTCCATGTTAAAAATATGAAAGACATTTCAGCCAAATACATATATTTAAATATAGGTTAAAAAAAAAAAGGCAAGCAAACCAACAAAACCCCAAAAAAGCTAACCGTTGTTTTTTAATCAGGGAGAAGCAAACTTTTTAGACTATCAGGCTTTTAAAAAACACTCAAATACATGTTCTTGGTTAGTGTATTTGTCTTCTCACCTTGTTCCTCATCTCCTAAAATATTAGTGTTAAGAATTCATTTCACTATTATTGAAACATTAGACTTTTGTAATTTTGGAAATGTCTAGTAAATTCTGAAAATTGTAGATATGAATTTACTCTTTGCACAGCATGATTACCTCTTCTTAAGAAAGATGTGAGTATAAAAATTCTTTTAAAAAGCCTGGTCAATGCCAAACTTTCTTGTGCTAGAAACAGAAACACATATAGCATATATTTTTAAGAGTGAATTATTATCTCTGAAATGTAATTTCCCCAAATCACAAAACTTATAATTACAGTTGTCTTGGAAGTACCCATCTTTTAACTATGTGAGCTTCTGCAAAGTACCACAATGTCTGTAGAGTGGAATTCCCACCCAAATATCTGTTCTGAAAGCTTGAAGAGGCTTTTCAAGGACGGTACTAACACAGAATTTAGGGCAATCGGTATATTGATTCTCAGCTTCCAAATTCAGTCTTTGCTATAATTAATAAAAATGTTTATAACTCTTCTGTAACAGAGAACAAGCTTTCTCATCTTACCTCCTTGCCATTCACAATCTCCTTTTCCTTTCCTTACAAAGGCATGCATCCTGAATTGGTGTGTTGTCTCAGGTGTAAAATCCAACTCAGGGACAAGGGAATATTACACTTACTATTGATTGATGTTGAGAATGTAGATGCCTCTGGTGACCCAGTAACAGACACATCCTTTTCTAAGATGTGGCAATGTCCAATTCTTTGCTTTCAAAAAGTAAATAAATAAATAAAAGGAAATCCTACTAAAGTGTTAACTGATTGATCTGTGTAAGTCTTGTCACCTAACTCAGAAAGACTTGACATTGCTCTCACAAAAGGTCTTCTATTCCTAACTTCTATGTAAGTAAGTTTTTCAGTTCTTACATGTGAAAAATAGGAATAAAACTGATTCTGAACATTGTTGTATTCTAGCTGTAAGAAATTTTCATTCAGATACATGAGCTAATCTTTTTTTTAAATGACCACCTATTTGAATAAGATAAGCTTATTAATACAATTTTATGTATAGATTTAAAAAGTCTAATTTATAATATATGTTGTTTTGATTGTATGCTGTTAATAACTGCAGTAACTCAATTCAGAAGAAATATTTTCACCCTTATAGCCTCATGGCCAGAGGATACAAACTCTTAAATTTCATATACACATATGATAGGGTTATAAGTGAAATAATTTTAAGCTTACAACATATTAAATAGAATAAAATTTGTTGAAGTTGACCAGAAGTATCAAGAACTAGTTTGAGAACAAAAAGAAAAATGTAACACTTCTGTTAAAGAAAAATTATTCATGTGTTTTTAAAGTAGATGATTGGTATCAAATTGCTGTGAAATAATTCAGAGGAAAAAAGGAATCAGTTGTGTGGAAACAACAAATGCTTTGGGGCTTCAGTAAAAATTTGAGAGTTCCTTAGTGCAAGGGCTGCATCTTACTCAATTTTGTGTTATCATGCCTTGCAAAGGGTCTGATGCAAATTGTAGAAAGCATTTTACAAACCTCTCTTCATGAACATCATCTGTTTCCTACGGCTGAAGTCTGGTCAAGTGCTAGACAACTGTGTCAGGAGTCCACTGCTATGCCTCAGCTCAATCTGTTCCTTCCACCTGCAGCCCTGGAAACTTGGTCTTCTATGGACCTTGTCACTAATTTTTTTATTTCTTTGATTTTTCTCCAATAGCATTATTTACAACGTTATGCAGAAACCAAAACCAAACCTAAACCCTTACTTTACATGCTTGCTGAATAAGTGAAAATGGATAAATCAAAATGAATAAGTGTATTAAGGAATAAATAAATGACAAACATGAGACTTTCTAAAGGAACTTATTAAAATGATATTTTCATAACTTTAAGCTGGTGTTTGAAACATATAAGTCATCTCAGAGTGGCTTTTTAAAAATCCTGTGGTTTTATGTTGCATGGTTTCTATCATGTCTCACTGTTGTAAAGACTGCGTTTCAGAAAAGGCTAGATCACACAACTCCAATTTAGTTTTACAAAATTAATGCAGTTAGGGTGAGGAGAGAGATGCTGAGGGTATAAAATGAATTTAAAAAGTTTTTTTCTTTTAACTAGGAAAAAATTTCCAAGATCTGCTTAACAACTACAACAAAAATCATATGCAAGGTGGGAGAGTGAAAATAATTACTCTCCTGTGATTATTTTGAATAATAATGAATGCAAATGAAAATATTTTGTCATTCAGTGGTTGATTAAAACCATGTTTTTCTGAAATTTGTATTCTTTGCTTAGCAGATAACTATGCACAATGTTGTAATAGATAAGTTTGTTTTTACTTGCTACCAAAATAGTAGTATTAATTTGGAAA
Source organism: Cebus imitator (assembly GCF_001604975.1). Classification (NCBI taxonomy): domain Eukaryota; kingdom Metazoa; phylum Chordata; class Mammalia; order Primates; family Cebidae; genus Cebus; species Cebus imitator. The sequence goes on from NW_016107317.1 coordinate 7,827,540, forward strand.
AAAATTTTTTTAAGTATTTCTTTAAATGTACTATACAGTCCAGTACAGTACATACAATAGTCAGAAACGAGATGAAGGAAATCATCTCTTGTAGCAATCAGGAAAATCAAGACTAATCAGATGGAATTACTTTATTTTATTTTAATTACTTTTTCAGGACTATTATATTAGAAAATAAAAGGCAAGAGAAGAAGAATTTATAAGCAATCAAGATTAGGCAATTTTCTTTGTAAAATAATTGTATACAGAATGATCTATGAAACATTGATTTAAGAATAAATATCTATGAAGGAATTTTAAAATTAAAGAAACTATGCCTAATGAGATTATTATAATAAAATCTGTAATCCTTGGGAAATCTAAAGAAGAAAAAGTACCTGGATCTGGAACAAGAGAAAAGGAAATGTGGGCTCTGGTTACTCCCCGTAAATTGAATGCAAAACCATTAACTCTCATCAATAGAAGATTCTATTTCACTAAGTTTCATTGGGATCAAAGGTATATGCAACCCTTATTTGTGTCAAAGATGGCTTATGAGAAGATTTTAAAGGTAATGATGATGCTTGTCAAACTCAGGAGCCTTGGAAAAATTGTAAATCAGTGATATTTATTTTTGGGAGCTGGTCACAATCCTCAAAGACACAATCCTAAATGCCATAATTCCAAATTTTCAAATCCTGAGAGATCAATATGCTGAAAATATAACGTTGGAAAAAATAAGATTTCTTAAAAGATATTTACTTTACTTTGTTTTTCCCTTAAAGATAGGGTCTTGCTCTGTTGCCTAAGCTGGAGTACACTGGTGTGATCATAGCTCACTGCAGCGTCACACTCCTGGGCTCACTCGAGTCTCCCACCTTAGCCTCCTGTCTAGCTGGGACTACAGGTGTGTGCCACTACATTGGCTAACTGTTTACTTACATTTTAAAAAGGACATTTATATGAGAAACATATAAAAACACAATAGAACACTTCAATAGGTGAATCAACACACTAAAATAGGCACTAATATACATATTTTTGTAAGCATCAACAGGTATACTAATGACAGTCACTAGTATAACAATTATGAGCAGACAAACCATATTTATAAATCCATAGGTCAAAAACTGAAATGTATAAGTGCGTATCACAATGGCTGGTAATTGTGTGCGCTCAGCTTTGTAACTGCAAGTCATCTGAAATATTGCAATGGACACCTGAGACTTTTGACAAGATTGATCATAAACCACTGTGAGTTACAACTACATCATTGCCAAACCAGTTGCTTAAAGAGCCAAGATGCTGAGAAATTTTCTCTCTCACAAATGCAGATGTACACAAAGGACATCTCTTCATTTATTATGGAAATTTTAATGTTTTATGCACATGCACAATGTTTACACACAGTCAGCATTGTGATAATGCACTTTTGTGGAGGCAAATTTCCAAAAAAATACATAAATCAACACTCTAGAAAAGTCTACATAATTTATACCTCTAGTATTGGAAATGAGGCAAAGATGAAATACATAGCATAGTAAATTATAAAAAAAAAATGACAATTTGAAATAGTGGGAAAAAACAAAACTATAAAGAATTTTTTACATATTTAAAAGTGTATTACAGGGACATTGCATAGGGACAGTCCACAGGAGCTGGCCAGCTTTCATGTAGTTAACAGTTAACTATATTTTGAAGTCTTCTGTCACAATGAATATCTGCTTTTTTCTTTTAAGACGTGGTTCTCCTTGGATAATACGTTCACATTCATTTTCTATTTGGTGCTGCTCTTTTTGTAACTCTTCTGATTCGATATACATTGATATGAACATTCCCTATTCAGTTTTTTCATTTTCAGTGCCATGCTTCTACGTTGTTTTGGCTTTCTGGAAACCCATTCTGCATGCAATACAGAACACAAATCTGGCAAAAGCAGTACTGGTGATCAAAGAACAACACTGTTGCATAAGTGTCTTCTTATCCTGCTAAGCACATAATTATTTTCAAACTATTCAGTAACTTAGCTGGCTTCTTCAGGCAAATACAGCTTTAATTTGTTAAAAGCCCTGGAATGTCATCAGCTGGAAGGAATACCAACACAGGCCAATGAGCCATTTTTAAACTGAAGTTTTCATTCTTGCCATGTTGTGCAGGCAATTTACACATTTGAATTTTTCTCCAAATGCATTGAGCTGAATGGGAAAAACAAACTTTATTGGTAATAACTTGAAATTCACTCTTTGGAAATCTCGATTGTGGCTAATTCCAAATCTGTCATTTTAGTTTGGGGATTAAACTGAAATTCATTTTCTTCTTTATAAAGAAAATAACAAGGTAATAGTTCTGCCTGGCATGATGTGACTTTCCTATGATGGTGATTTTTCCAAATTTTAAATGTTTAGAATTTTAGATGACAGGGATTTAGATTTTAGAGATCTTGATCTTTTAGGATTTCAACATTCAGGATTATGGCATTCAGTATTGTGTCTTTTGAGATTATGATCTAAACCCTTTAGCTTCATAAAAAAACTGGTAAACAGCTTTTTCTGTGCATTAAAAAGAATTCAAGGGGGGAGTTTTTTACATTAAGAGAATCTTTTTAAAGAAAATGTGTGATGGAGAAATTTTTGAGGAGGACATCTTTATCTCATCATTTCTAGTGAGCAAGCTTTCTCTACTAGGTCAAGATCTAAACAAACACAAATGTGGACAACAGGGAGAGAACCCGTTGACCTACCAAGACAGGCTGCCAACAGAATTTTGAAGGCTTGCCAAGATGCTTTTATGAAGATAGAATGAATGAGATTCCGAAAGTGCAAAATAATCCTTTTAAGACTAGCCAGAAAGTAATACAAGAGAAATCGTTATATAAGATTCAGTGAGGACTACTTGAACATTGGGAAGAATTGTGGACTTTATCATTCAAGGAAATATAATTTTATTTTAAGATATAATCTTTGTTTTTTATAGCCAAATAGAAACATTCATGCCTTAATACAAAGTTTGGCAAAAAGAACTAAAGAAGACACTGTAGAAGATTTTAACAAACAAGAACTTATTAGGTAAAAGGTTTGCAAGAAAATAATGATTCATTTAGTTGTTTTCTAAAATATTTCTAGTGCTATTAGAGGTTGAAGGAGACATATTATGAAGTGTGTTCTCTGAGGAGCTATTTTTATTTTCATATTTGTTTGAAGTGAATTATTTTGCTAATTCTTTAACATAAAAATCTTCAATTATATGATTTGATATTTCAAAAAGTGATTATGACAGAAGCATATGTACTGGGATTTATTTTTGGATCCTTGAAGTATCAAAGCATAGTGGAACTCCTTAATCCATAGAGTACTTTGCTGGGTGATGACTCCTGATTTACTCCCTGAACTACCCTTTCCACTAAACAGTATTAATGAGACATTAGTAGGCTATAGAAAAATAATACTTGTGATCTACTTAGAATATTCATGAGGTTTTCTCCTGGTGAATTTACATCAAATTTTATTTTTTAAAACCCCATATATCCTTATTTTAAGATTCATAAATAAGATAGAGGCTGGCAGATGGGATTCTCCAGCAGGAAAATACAATGCTTTGGCTAAGCTGACAACCGCTGTTGTCCACCTCTGTACAGACCCTCCTGCTGAAGACTGAGGGAGGCTTATTTCAAGTCTTCTTTAGTTCACTGCCAGTATGTTCAGATGGAATTGGTACTGTGACTCAGTTTTCTGTGCAAGAATGAGATTTGTACCTCTACAAATCTTCTCCACCTTCTTCATCTAGTAAACACTTACGCTACAGGTCTCATCTTAAGTCTATTACTATATGCAAGTATTGTACATAAGCAGGTCATTTAAAAATTTTTAAAGGAAGATATATATTGATGTGGTTTGGCTGTGTTCCCACCCAACTCTCATCTTGAATTGTAGCTGCCATAATCCGCACGTGTCATGGGAGGGACCCAATGGGACGTAATTAAATAATGAGGGTAGGTTTTTCCCATGCTGTTTTCAAGATAGTGACTAAGTCTCATGAAATCTGATGGTTTTTTAAAGGGTAGTTCCTCTGCACATGCTGTCTTGACTGCCACCACGTAAGATGGGCCTTTGCTCCTCCTTCACCTTCTGCCATGATTGTGAGACCTCTCCAGCCATATGGAACCGTGAGTTAATTAAACCTCTTTTTCTTTATAAGTTACCCAGTGTTGGATATTTCTTCATAGTAGTATGAAAATGTACTAATGCATACATGCATACGTAAAGCCATTTCAAGAGACTTTGCTTCCTGAAGTTTGTAAATGTAAATTTATTATACCATCATTTACGTTACCACATTCCTCACTAACAAAGAAACAATATCTAAAATGGGTACTTACATGGTTACTAAAAATATAGCATGAATATGGCTTTTGGGAAAAAGTCAATGAAAGGTATATTTTGAGGCCACAATTCTATGTCTCTTGCTATTCTGTTGTACACATTTGGTATTGAACAAAAGCCAAAACTTCGGACTCCTTTGATTAAAGCCAAGGTCAAGTAATCCTGCTGGTTCTCTCTTCCCATTTCTTGAGTGAAGGATGTAGTCATATAAGATGCTGTTTAGTAAAATGGTGCCTGTGAATTCGACATGAAATGTCTGGGCAAGTGTTCTTCAAGGTCTTACATATATACTGTATTTCTCTTCCTCCTTTTCCCTCTCAACCTCAATCCCCATCACCCAGTGTTTCATAAGGTTTGACTTTCTGTAGCTTATACTGTAAAACCCCAAGTATAACCTTGTCTAAGAATATTAATCGCACTTTCCCTAACTATACATGCCTCCCTGGAGCTTGTGATTGGTGATTCTTTCTCTCCTCCATCTTCCTTAAGCATTTTTGGTTTAGTGGAATATTCGGTGGCAAAGCTCTCATTCTGGAAAACATTTAGCCATGCCAGCATAGAAGAAATAAGCCAACAATGGTAAACATAGTTAATGCATATAGTTATATCTTCTAAACATGTCTCCTGAATGATGTCACATTTTCCTTTTTCAAACTAGGAATTGACAAAATGGAGGAACAGTTGAGGGCTGTTAAGAAATTTCCCTTCTTATCCATAGAACTAAGATTTTTTTTTTTTAATAAAGAAGGTCATCGTGGGCCATAAATGATGTGCATTTCTGGAATCCGAAAGTGTTTTACTGATTGAGTTATATGCAGGGATTTAATGGAACTGTGGTTGAAAAATGCTTTTAAAGTCTTTGATCACTGGGATATCAATGGAACAAATGAGCTAAAAGATTTTCAGAATTTCTTCATTTACCTAGGTAATAGGGTGAGGGTAACTGGGTGGAGAGAAGGGGAGGTCCAGGGCATTAATGAATAGTACTCCATGTAAAAAGAAGAACTGACTGGTAACACCTGTACTGTTTTAATTAACAGTAATCTGCTGAAAAACACTAATAGTAGTTTATAAAAGATATTTTCAATATGAACTTTTTGCTTCCATTGTGAGAAATTGAATTTCAAAATGTAATTATTAAATATATGCCTGAGTTTCAAATATGTTTTTCTCTATCCAGCTAATTCAAAATGTTATGATGTAATAACAGTTAAATTAGAAGGAAAGCCTTCAAATCAATATTATGATTACCATTTATTTAGCATCTTTAGTATGCAGGGCATTTATAAAATCTGTAGAAATTAATTTTCTCTAAATGCAACAAGTTGTATGATCGACACACGCTGTCTATAAAAGATGACTTGGTTGGCAGAAAAGCAAAGAGTTTCTTCAGACATTCTAGCCCCAGTCAGCCCTGGTGACATCTGCATATCAGGTAAGTCCCCAGTCCCTGGTCACATTTGATGGGTCAAGGATGGAGTGTGACCCAAGCTGAGACAATCAGACTTAGTCTCTTGTACTTTAAACTCAGAGCTCCAGTGACTGAATTAGACAATAACAGACATTCTATGTATGAGTTAGAGAGAGTTGGAGACAGGAAACTCAACTCACTAGAAAGCTGCTGTTATAGTAACTGGGTGTCCCAGGTTCTTGGCCTCCCCTGCCCCAGGAATGGGGAAAGAGGCCCTGGAGGTGCAGTGGGCTTACCGTTCATATAAATATCATGGACCAAAAGAGTTTTGCAGAGAGTGATTTATTAGGCAGAGAGAGAGAGAGAGAAAGAAAAAGAAAGAGTGGGGGGATAGAGAGAGCTCCCACGCTTTTGTGGGAGGGGATCCCAGAGAGGGAAATCCATGCAGGTAAGGTGCAGTGGAGTTTTAACTTTGAAGTTATTCCTGCCCCATTTATGTTCTTGTCCAACGAGAGGAGTTCTTTCAAATTCCTCTGGAGTGATTGTTCTTTGACTCTGATCCCAGATTGGTTGTTTGGGCCCGCAATAGAGCCCCTCCTTCCAGGGCTTTCAGCAGGCTTTCTGAACAAAGGAAGCTCACCTGGAATTTTACTTAGCCTGCATATGGGAAAATTAGACAAAGAATTCTAGGTTCCCGGATGGGACGGTGGATGGAGGCATGGTGCTGGGAAGTTCTTGCCTTTGAAACCACACCCCTTGTGGCCCTGGAAAGAGAAGTTAACATAGTCCCTCAGTCCCCTCTCTGAACAGGAAAGTCCAACTGCTATTGGGATATGAATGTCAATTGCTTATTAGCTACTTCCTGCTGAATTGGGGCATAAAAGGTGCCCTATAGTTGAAGTTTCCTCCAGAGGGGAGTTTCCCAGGGGTGTAAGTTGATCCAGAGGTCCACGATAGAACTCATGAGCCAAGGACATTTGGGGTTCCATTTGCAGGATTATTTGTGGCCTTATGGCTTTAATTCTAGAAGAAATGAACTTGACAAGAAGGTTAAAGATGAGAGGCCCAAAGGCCAGCAATAATAGAATGCTTATAAATAGGCCCAGGAGAGGGTAGAGTTAGGACAGCCAGTTGTTAAACAAGCCCCACGATTCTGTTTCTTGAAGATGTTAAGCCCTGTGTTTGATTCAGTCCCTCAGTTCTTGAAGACAACACTCAGTTGGTTTATAAAGTAGCAGCATTCTTTTCCTAGAAAGACAGGTTCCTTCTCTCTCTGCTGTTAGCAGATTTAGGGCTCTTCTACTTTGAAGAGCTATGGCAGCTAAAGAGTTAAGCTGTTTCTGCAGAGTGGGCTGCCTTTGCAGAGGGAATTGGCAACCTTTTCCATGTTGTTATTTAACTCCTGAGATAGCTTATAGTAACTGAGTAGGGGTAGTAACTTTTCTAATGCCAGTGCCAAGTTCTCCTATTTTTAAAGACCACCCCCTACAACTAGGAAGGCAATAATTGGGGTTTGAGAGTCTGGTTGCAGATAGCAAAGTCAAGAGTGATAGTCCTGTTAATGCCAGGATGTAAATTAGACTTATGAGTAGTTACTTTCCTGGGGATCTTGTCAGAAGAGCAAACGTAGATCCTCTAACGGCTTGCAGGTGTACAAAGGGTCGTCTCCTGGAACTTCAGGCTGTGGAGCGGAGGGTATATGACTTTCTTCAGGAGGTGTCCAAGGCCTCAGCTGAGTATGATGAATCCATGAGTCAATTCCCACCACCTTAACTACTGTTGGGGTAGACAGAAGAACTGAAAATGGTCCTTCCCAAGATGGGCCTAGAGAGGGAGAGTCTGAGGGGAGAGACTTAACAAGCACCAAGTCTCCAGGGCAGAACAACTCTTTCCCTTTTTCCCTAGGGTGTCCTTCAGGTCAGATTCTAAGAGCCTGTTGGTACTTAGCAGAGGAGGTTATATCTTTTATTAGGTCTGCTATTTGCTTGTCTAATACAAGATCATTAGTAAGAAAGGGTCATCCATAAAGCATCTTATAGGGGCTGAGTCCTATTGTCTGAGCAGAGTTTCGAGCCCTCAAGTGTGCTATTGGTAACAATGAAGGCCACGGGAGGTGGGTTTCCTGTGGGATATTTTTAGGTGTCTTTTAAGAATTTCTTTCATCGTTTCCACTTTCCCTGAGGACGGAGGCCTCCAAGCACAGTGAGATGATACTGTATTCCTAACGCCCTGGAAATTCCTTGGGTTACTGCAGCTTTGAAGGCCAGGCCGTTATTGCTTTGAAGACAGTGACGGAGTCTGAATCTAGGGGTTATTTTGTTAATCAGGACTTTTATTACCTCTTGGGCTTTTTTTGTTCTGCAGGGGAAAGCGTCAACCCAGTGTGTATAGGTATCTACACACACTAACAGATATTGATATCCCTGAGACTTAGGCATATGGGTAAAGTCCATTTGCCCATCCTCACCTGGGTTATGACCAGCTCACTGCTCCCCAGCAGGAGCTTTGCAATATGCCAAAAGATTTTTGTTTTCTTTTTTTGCATATTTCATATCCTTTGACTATTTGTTCAACAGCCTTGAAGAGGCTCTTTTCTGTAAATATAGATTTGGCCATCTGATGTATATTCTGTATATCCATATGGAAGGTTTGAGCAGAGTTTTAAGTACTTTCCACTGAGGAGTACTTTCCTCCTATCAGTAGCTAGCCATCCTGAAGGAAGAAGATTATGTCCCTGGGAGATTGCCCACTCTACCTTCTCTGATGAGTGTTGAGGTCTAGTTCCCTGGAAACGGTTTTCCCATATTGAAGGTCCTTCTATAAATTCTTGTCTAGCTGCCCTTTTTGCCTCTAGGTCAGCTCGGTGATTGCCTTCTGCTTCCTTCTCATCTCCCTTCTGGTGATCTCGGCAGTGTAAGACTGCTACCTCTTTGGGTTCTTGGACAGCTTACAATAAGTTTAAAATTTCCTTAGCATATTTAATGGGAGTTCCTGCCAACGTTAGGAACTCTCTTTCTTTCCATATGGCAGCATGGGCATGCAGAACCAGGTGCGCATATTTGGAATCTGTGTATACGTTTACTCTCTTTCTGTTTCCTAATATTAGAGTTTGAGTGAGGGCTACTAGCTCTGCCAGCTGGGCACCAGTTCCAGAAGGAAAAGAATTACTCTCAAGCACTGTTTGATCACTGACTACTGTGTATCTTGCCTTTTGAACTCCATTCTCTAGAAATGAACTTCTGTTAGTGTATAGGTTAAGGTCAGGATTGGCTAGAGGAGTTTCTAAGAGATCCTCTCAAGCCGCATAGTTCTGGGCTATAACGTGCTGACAGTCACGTTCTCTGTCTGCCCCTTCCTCAGGAAGAAAAGTGGCTGGGTTGAGGGCTGCACATGTGCGCAGCTAAAGTACCGGTCCTTCGATCATTAAGGCCTGATATTTGAGTAAGCGGTTGCCGGGCAGCAATAAGCCTCCTTTAGAGGCCAGAATTCCAGCTACATCATGTGAGGTCCATGCAGTTAGATCTTTCCCTTGCACTATTTTAACAGCTTCTGAGACCAGTATAGCCACCGCGGCTACGACCCGCAAGCAGTGTGGCATCCTTTTGCTACTGCATCAATTTCCTTACTTAGGTGTGCTACCAGTTGTGGTGTGGTCCCCCAAGTCTGGGTGAGAACCCCCAGTGCCACTCCTGACTTCTCTGTAACATAGGAAGAAGACATTCCCTGTAGGAAGGCTTAGAGCTGGAGCCCGCAGTAGTGCCTGCTTAAGGGTCTGAAAGGCTACCTCAGCTATAGCGTCCCATTGTATTAGATGGGTGTTAGCTTTTTGGGTTTCCTTAATCAGAGCCTATAGGGGTTTTGCTATTTCGCCATATCTGGGAATTCACAATCAGCAGAAACCAGTTATTTCTAAGAATTACCACAACTGTTTTAAGGTCTTTGGACAGGGGAAGGCCAATATGGGTTGGAGACATTCTTTATCAAGGGCCTGAGTGCCCTTAGACAAGACAAGCCATGGGTATTTTACCTCTTGCCTACAAAGTTGGGCTTTTGTTTTGGAAACTTTATACCCATAGGTGGCTAGAAAGTTTAGGAGGTCCTGGGTGGCCTGCTGACACCGGGTTTCTGAGTTAGCAGTTAAAAGTAAGTCATCCATATATTGAAGAACCAGCGTACCTGGATGTGAAAAATTACTAAGGTCCTGAGGTAGAGCCTGGCTAAACAAGTGGGGGCCATATCGAAAGCCCTGGGGTAACACCCTCTAGGTGAGCTGAGAATTCTGGTCTAAAGGGTCTTCAAAGGCAAACAGAAACTGGGAGTCAGGATGTAATGGAATATAGAAAAAGGCATCCTTAAGGTTCAGGACTATAAACTATTGTGCCTCTCCTGGTATTTAAGAGGGCAAGGTGTATGGGTTGGGTACAGCTGGGTATAAAGGGATCAGAGCTTCATTCATAAGCCTGAGATCTTGCACCAGCCTCCATTGTCCATTAGGTTTTTGTACTCCTAAAATTGGAGTGTTACAAGGGCTGTTACAGGACTTTACTAGACCCTGAGCTTTTAAGTTCTTTACCTTATTTTGTAGCCCCTTTTTGGCTTCCGGTCTTTGGTCTTTGGCTTACCGTCTTTGGTAGGAAAAAGAGATGGGATTCTTTAGCCTTAGTCAAATTGGGCATGCATTCTTTGCCCATCCAAATTGTCTGTCTATTGCCCAAACCTCAGGATTAATCCCGTCTTGAATTAATGGGCAGCAGAGAGGGATTTGCTCCCTGAGGATGATCATATCGACAATGGCTCCTGCTCTGGCTAACAGGTCCCACCCTAATGAGAGAGTGGGACTTTCTGGCATATTAAAGAAGGCATGGGAGAAGAGTGTATTTCCCCAGTTACAGCTTAGGGCCTGGGAGAAATATTGGGAGACTGCTTGTCCTACGACTCCTTGAACAGTTACAGACTTGGAGGACAACTGTCCAGGATAGGAAATTAAAACAGAGAAGGTCACATAGAGATCAGCCTCCTGGCCCTCTATGGCTAGCTTTACCGGGGGGCTCGGTGAGAGTGATGGCTTGTGCTGACACTTGCCCCAGGCACCCTTAGTCCTGCTGTAGGGTCATCTGGTTAGCCACCTCAGGCCCTGGGAACCTTCTTCGCCAGGACAGTGTGCCTTCCAGTGATCCCCCTTGGCACAGTGGGCAAGGACGAGGTGGTGGTTCATTTCTCTGGGGACAATTTCTTATAAAGTGTCAAATTAGACCACACTGGTAACAAACTCCCTCAGACTGGCAGCTAACCCATGCCTTTGTCTCCTCTGAGTGCCTTGGGTCTGCTTTCCTGAAGGCCATGAGTAGGGCTGCGGCTTTCCTCTGGTCTGTCCTGTTCCTTTCAGCCTGTTCCTCTTGGTCTCTATTATAAACGGCAAGGTTGCTAGATTTAGTAATGATTCTAGGTTCTGTTCTGGCCCCAGGCCAGCTTCTGGAGCTTCCTCCTAATGTCTGCTGCTGATTGCATAATAAATTTGTCTTTTAGTATTAACTGACCCTCAGTGGAGTCTAGTGACAGGGGAGTATACTTTCTTAAGGCCTTCCATACTGCTCAAGGATGGCTGTTGGGTTTTCTTCCTTTCCCTGAGTTATGGTGGATAACTTTGCATAGTTTATGGGCTTCTTCCTAGTTTGCCTTAATCCCACAAGTATGCAGGTTAATAGGTACCTACGACTCCAGTCCCCCTTTTCTGAGTCAGGATCCCAGCAAGGGTCTGTGCTAGGGGCTGCTTGTCTACCTGTAGGAAATGTATCCTTCTCCTCTGGTGTCATTTGGTCATGTACTTGACTAAGGTACCACGTGTCCCCATACTCTTGAGCCACTGCTAGAGCAGCCTCTCTCTCATTTGTGGTCATGGTTTGACTAAGCAATAACATGATATATCTTTCCAATCTAATTCAAAGGACTAACTCAGGCCCGGCAGAACATCTATGTACTTGTTCAGGTCATCAGAAAATTTTCCTAAGTCCACCTTGATTTGCTTTAAGTCAGAAAGTGAAAAGGGAGTATGCACTTCAGTAAAGCCAAATTTTCCTCCTACTGCATATAGTTGGCAGAGTTGGGGTGCCCCAGTAGCTTGAGGTGCCTGGGCTTCTTTGGCCTTCCCTGATTCCTCTTGGGTGGCAGGATGGAGGAGCTACAGGGAGTCTGAAATGTGGGGTAGTCCTGATGAGGGTCAGTAGGTTATGGGGTACAGGCCTTACATAGCTGAGGATTATTCCTTAGAAGAAAACTTGCACATAGGGGACCTTAAACCATTTACCTTCGCTTTTACAGAACAGGTCTAATTGTACAATAGTGTTGTAATTTACGCTTAGGAGTGTACTCAGCAGAGGGTATCGCGGCCACACTGTTTGGCAGAGAAAAATGAACTGCTGCTTCTTCAAGGATCATGTGTGAAATTGGTCCCAGTTATCCAGGATACACTTTAAAGGAGATTTTGCCTTGGGAGGAGTAGCACCCATCTGAAATCAAACACAGGAATGGCCATATCCCTGGTTATTCTTTGCGACCACAAGTCCTGGGCATCCCCTAGTTACAGTGCTAGCCCTGAAGAGCCCCCCAGTTATAGCACCTTGTAATTTCCTTGGCCCAAGATGCATAATTATCTTCCAGGGCCCTCCATGTGCTGGGTTTAATCATGGTTACCAGCGTCATAGGCACATGCTTGTTCACTGTCTACATATCCCTACTGACCACCATAAGGACATGGGGACTGCTGGGATTAGTGGTCCCTACCGGCACATCCCTGAAACCTAGGCCAGTGAAACCATCAGCTTGGGCAATGGGTACCAATATTCCCCAGCAAGAGTTCAATTAACGTAGGCTTGATTATAAAACTGCCCCACATGGAGGGGGGAGTTATTATAATCTAGGGAGGGACCTATATATGGGGCAGTTTTATAATCTAGGGAAGGACCTCCAAGCACTACAATCCTAAAGAAGGCTTTAGGATGGCCACATGGCCGAGGCCAAAACAATGACCTCAGGACCTGAGCCTCCTCCCCTACCCCACTCTCCATTATAGGAATATGCCCTAAGGTTATGGGGCCTGTACTTAACTATTTGACCCTTGGATCAGGTTTGACTATGGTATTCTAGATGGAGAAGTTCTGCTGTATGGAGAGCTGGTCCTAGGCAAGACAAACTGTACATCATTAGATTCTGGCACCATTCAGTTGGATTGGGAAATTTATGGGTGACAAAAAAACACAATGTTCTATAGCCCTTTAGTATCCACTGATAAGACTCTAACTCTCTTAGGACTTAACCTAGCACTGCAGACTAAGGGAACTGATTCTGTGCATTTATATTGTAGGTGGTTTTATAGGCATAAGCTTGAGGGCACCACAGGCATGAGTCCCTGGGCTGCCACTGCCTGCCGGGCCCAGGGTGCCAAAGCTTCACCCCCATGGTGCTGCTGTCTGCCGTGGTCACATGTCTGACCCGGGCCCCTCCCTGCGGCTTCCTCCCTGTGGGTCATTCCCTGTGGGCCCCTCCCTACGGCCGGCTTGAGTTAGCTTGTCCACTCTGCTCCTCGAGGGAGCGGCCGCAGCACCTGTACCTTTTAAATCCCAGCAGCCTCACTATTTAAAAGTAGGCCTCAGAGCACGCGGGCTCAGTTTACAGCCGGAACTGTGATGAGTTCCCTGATTAGACAGCTGGCTAGCTGGAGCATGCTCCCACTCTGCTCAGGTGGTGGGGAGCACTACGACATGCAGAGTCCCCAGGCCTTTCCTGGCGAGGCCTATCTGCACCCTCCCACACTGCAGGCAATAGGGCCCAGAGAAACAAAGTGCAGCCAGAAAAGGAAGCTGGTTTGGAGAAGGCCGGACTGTGTCTTTAAAATTTCGCTGGCCGAGCTATTTAGTGGTGGGCAGAGCCTAATCGGGATCGTCTTAATTGGGGACGATCCCCACCTGGCCCAGCTGTGGTCAGGTGCAGCCGGCTAGCAAGTGAGCCCAGCCAGGCTTGGCTATGTGCAGGCCCAGTGCGGGCCGCCCACTTTCTGCAGAAGGCATCTGCCCAGTCCCACCTCCGGGACTGCGTGTGGTCCCACGCAGGCCCAGCGGCCCCCACGTCTGGTGCTCTCCCTCAAGCAGATTCAAGAGAAGTGAATAGGACAGACTCCAGCAAGCCAAAGGGGTTCAAGGCACTCAGGTCTCAGAAGTAATAGTCTCTCGCAACATTTCTTCTGGCTGAATTGCCATGGATGTAACTGGGTGTCCCAGGTTCTTGGCCTTTCTTGCCCCAGGAATGGGGAAAGAGGCCCTGGAGTTTCGGTGGGCTTACCATTCATACAAATATCATGGACCCGAAGAGTTTTGCAGAGAGTGATTTATTAGACAGAGAGAAAGAGAAGTAGAGAGTGCTCCTAGGCTATTGTGGGAGGGGATCCCAGAGAGGGAAATTCTGCACAGGTAAGGTGCAGTGGAGTTTTAACTTTGAAGTTATTCCTGCCCCATTCATGTTCTTGTCCAATGAGAGGAGTTCTTTCAGACTTCCTCTGGAGTGATTGATCTTTGACTTTGATCCCAGATTGGTTGTTTGGGCCCACAACAGAGCCTCCCCTTCCAGGGCTTTGGCAGACTTTCTGAACAAAGGAAGCTCACCTGGAATTTTACCTAGCCTGCGTGGGAAAGTTAGACAAGGAACTCTAGGTTCCTAGATGGGGAAGTGAATGGAGGCATGGTGCTGAGAAGTTCTTGCCTTTGAAAACACGCACCTTATGGACCTGGGTGGAGAAGTGAACATAGTCCTCATTTTGGAGAAACAAAAATACCTGCTTTGCCGAAGATGGTCTGGAAAAGTAGAGAAGTTGCCCAAGAGAGGGACAAAACTGCTTTAAGAGTTTTACTTTTTCTTTTTTTTTTTTTTTTAGGGCCTAAATATACTTTCTGTATTTGGTAACTCTAAGATAACCTTGTATCTCTCTTGTAAATTCCCCCTTCCACTTGAACTTGAATGGCGGATTTCTCTTACTTTCAGCTGAAAAACACTTAAGATACTTGTCTTGTTTCAAGGAAGGTTTAATATGGTTATTTTGTGAACAACAACAAAAGCCTTTTGTTGAGCCACTATCCTTCCAGTGAGACACACACACACACACACACACACACACACACACACAATCTTTCTAGATCAGTTGGAAGAGGATCATGGAGGCAGGCACCACTTTCTTTCCTCTTTCTTGAATATAAATATGAATGTAACTGATTACATCGTCTAGGAGATGAAAACTCAGTGAATGTCTTTCCAGTGGCTTCTGGTTCTTCCCACCATGAAATTTGGAAGACCGTTAGGAATAATTTCTAGCCATTTTGGATGCATGTGGTTTCCACTGGATAAGAAACTAGAAAAGAGGGTAATGGTGCTGTTTTCCCTGAGGTACCTAGAATAGGTCTTGTGTGGCAGTCTTTATAAGGCAAATGACAAGCTTCCTAATTTTGCTGAGTAGAAAAATTAGTACAATAAATGTCTTTTACATCCATAAGAGCTGAAAATTTAGATTTGATAATTCTCTTCTGGATTACATTATATTTTGTGGGATTATTAATGTTTTTTCCCTTTATTAACTAATGAAGCAATTGGTCAAATCTGGTAATACAACACCATATGG
Source organism: Cebus imitator (assembly GCF_001604975.1). Lineage (NCBI taxonomy): Eukaryota > Metazoa > Chordata > Mammalia > Primates > Cebidae > Cebus > Cebus imitator. Next base: position 7,842,970 of record NW_016107317.1, read on the forward strand.
AACCTACCTTGCTATCCTTGTGGAAAATTTCTTAAGGTTAAAAATTTGATTGTGGGAATAATCAAATTAGGAGGACTCTTTTAATAATAAAATGTAGGCAATGGAAGAAGGCTGAAGCCTGCAGATAAAATAGATCTTGGCACTTCTTGGAATTCACATAAAAAAACCCTAGCTGCCATGATAAATAGTGTAAGACAGTGCTTTCATTATGTAGTATCTCTGATCAAAACCATACACTATAAAACCATATAATGGGTGATCATCTGCTTATCCTGTGTCTGTTGATACTCATTTTTCACCTGTAAAACGAATTATGAATTGTGCATGTGGTGGTCATTTAACCTATCACTAAATGCAGCTAATTCTGGGTAAAAGAGAACAGCTGTTTGACATTTGCCCTCAAACTTACTGAGGCAGAAAGCAGGACTCGGATTATCCAACTGAAGCAGCCAACTAGTCTGTTCTTGCTGTTTGGGTTGTAATATGCTGTGCCTTTATCTCCACCAAACAACCTCATTGTGTTGAGGTTGTTTGCCAGTTTCTTTCTAGCAAGCCTCATGGTAGTGGGATATTATTTTTAATGGGACTTTCAGGACAACAATCAAATTTTGTAAATTATATTTTAATACTTTTGATTTCTTTGCCTTCGTGAAGAGAGAGAGAACATAATGAAATTTGGCGAAATTTTTCCATTACAAAGACTATTATGAATAAATATATAGAATGTTTTGAGGAAATAAAAACTGATTTAACAGTTATAACACAAGAAATTGTTGAAGACAGAAACAAGCATGGAACAATTAAGTGGAGAGGGATTCTGTGTACTTCATGAAAACAACGAGAATGTAGTTTGATTTTATAAACAAAAATTAATGCTTTATAGCCATGACCACATAACATCATTGGATTCCCTAAAAATATTTCAGTATCCTAGTCTTGTTAATTCACATTGCATACTATTACTATCTTAACTGTGCTGGGGTAAATATAGAAATTATAGAGGAATTATTAACAAAAGGCAATATTATGTCTTCCAAATGCAGAATAATTCACATTCCTATAGCAGGGCCCCTAATAACTAGGAGTCCTGACAGCCCTTCAGTAAAGACAAAGAAATGATCAGCCATAGTGAGAATCATTTGTATGCAAACAGTGCTTCTTAAAGTACTTGATCTCAATTTGTCTATTTAAGTAGTTTTATCCACACCCTAAATTTCTGCAGTCTAGATCAAAACTGTAATTTGTATAATCAAACATTATATGGAGTACAAAGTTAAGCATACATTCATACCATATATAGTTTCAATTAGTGGAGGTAAATTATTGAGTCATTGCATCAGTTCAGTAGTCCAAGCCAACACGCAGAACAAATAATTGTCAAGGAGAAAGAAAAAGATAACTTGTTGATTTGTTCAAGGTCATTTAGTAGATTGGTAATTAAGGTGACTCTTTATTTCTGCTTCTGGTTCTCTAAGAGTGCTGTTCTGACCCATCGTCACCATAAAGCCACCCTGAGTTGACCTCACCCTACAGTTGAGCAACTCTTTTACTCTCCATAAACATAGAATGCGGATTGTAATTTGCTACAAGATATAATAAAAGGTCAATTTTATTTCAGTTTTTCTAGCTCCACAAGTATACTTAAATAGTGTAGAGGCATATTCCTCCTGATAATCACTAGGAGTAGAGAATTTAAAAAATTAAAATAATTAGATATTTAGATGTTAAGGTGGGGGTATTGATAAGAGGAAGAGAATATACTCTGATTTTTAAAAAGAGAAAAAATGGAAGAAAAAAGGAAAGCAAAAAGAGAGAGAGCAAGCAAGTAATCAAGCACAAAGTCATGACAGAGTGAAAATAAATATATTTTGCTGGTTAAAAATTAACAGGTATCATAAAACCAATGACAGTTTTCTTTGATAATGTACCAACTCAAACCCAATAAAAGTAGTTGAATAGGTCATGCTTCTGCTTCCCCCCCACTTTAGGTAATGCCATTCTTTCATTGTGATGGTGTTATTTGTAGTTGAAAAAAATTTATGGCTAAATGAGCTAATTAATGTTAACCATTTTGCATGTGAAGGCTGAGGATTGTAAATAAAGGAGTGATTGTTCTTTAGATGACGTCTGTTTATAATACGAGGCATGAGTTAAGCAACGCATCTCAAATAAAAGATGTTTTATTGCCATCATTGCACATTACCTGAGTTACTGTTTTGACCAGTGTAAAGTTAGATAAGTAGAGAGAAATAGTCCACACTGGGGCCTGCACAGTGGCTCATGCCTGTAATCCCAGCACTTTGGGAGGTTGAGGTGGGAGGATCACCTGAGGTCAGGAATTCGAGATCAGCCTGACCAACATAGTGAAACCCCATCTCTACTAAAAATACAAAAATTAGCCAATTGTGATGGTGGGGGCCTGTAATCCCAGCTACTCTGAAGGCTGAGGCAGGAGAATTGTGTGAATCTGGGAGGTGGAGGTTGCAGTGAGCCAAGATTGTGCTACTGTATTCCAGCCTGGGCAACAGAGGGAGACTCCATCTCAAAAAA
>NW_016107317.1:7846644-7915350 GCF_001604975.1 Cebus imitator
ATTTTTTGTATTTTTAGTAGAGACGGGGTTTCACCATGTTGACCAGGATGGTCTCGATCTCTTGACCTCGTGATCCACTCGCCTCGGCCTCCCAAAGTGCTGGGATTACAGGCATGAGCCATCAGTGTACTTTATGTACTAACTTAGTCATTTAAAAACTTTTGTTCTGATAACATGATAGTGATATCTTTGTTATCAATTACTGGAATGTATCATACAAATTGATTTTTCAGGCAGTTGACAGAGCAGCAAGTTATAAATATTTTAACCATTTGAGGAGTATTCTTTCCCAAATCTAGTACATAGTTCCTACTGCAAAGGATATACTGAGAAAATTTAAATGTTGTTATGTGGGCCAAAAAGATTGTGAAGTGGCAATGGTCTATTTTGTTGTAATATGACTCTTGGAGTTTTACTTAACCTGTAGTTTTGTATTATATCTACATATATAGGTGGATATTCCATTGAGGGCAGGGATCAGTACTCTCTGAGTTCAGCATGGGGCTTTCCATATAGTAAGTGGGTGGTAACTGTGAGTTATATGTTATGGGCTAAATTGTGACTCCCAAAATTCATATTTTGAAATCTTAACCCCCAGTACCACAAAATGTAACTCTATTTGGAAATGGGGTCTTTAATGAGACAAAGTTAAAAGCTGGTCATTAGGGTGGGCTCTAATCCAGTATGACTGGTGCCCTCATAAAAGAGGAAATTTGGACACAGATACGTACAAAAGGAAGATGATCTGAGGACTCAGGGAAAAGGTGGCTGTTGCTCTTTGATCTCCATCTTCTAGCCTCCAGAACGAAGAGAACAAAATTTCTGTGGTTTAAATCAATCACCTAATCTGTGGTACTTTGTTATGACAACCCTAGAAAGCACTGATAAATGATAATCCCATGTTTCTCTATGGGAGAACAAAGTTTGCCAACAGAATGTTCCACATTTATTATTCTTATTTTTTTTTTTTTTTGTCTTGTATCTCTTGGTAGATCTCAAAATGTCAACTATCAAATTAAAAGTGCTTGAATACTAGAATATTCACTTCATGCGAATAATTAAAACTCTCAAAGCCTTTGTGGTTATTTTTATTTCTGCATTTTAAGTTGTCTTTTGAGCTTTTTCCTATGGAAAGATTCTGAGTAACTGGAAATATAGCAGCAGAGTTCTATTTGAAATTCTTTTCTGCACTAACCTTATGACTTTTGTCTCTTTATTTCTCTGTCAAGGGATACTGGTGATAATACTTAATCAGGGAGCTGTGGGATTCAAATGAAATACTGTGTGTGAAAAATTTCTTTGCAAGCTTAGCAGTGTAGCACAAACAAACACTCATCATTACAACTAGAAGTCTGGCCTGCTGACAAATATCTGTTGACAAGTAAGGATTTGTTGTACCAGTTAGTTTATCGTTAACCAATAATAAATTATTTAAAACACTGATAGCTGTAGCCCTACGTTGAATCGGGACATACATCAAATGTATGTGGTCATTTCTTTGAAGATAGAGTATGACAAGGGAAAGTTCTAAATTCATATTGTGAAAGGATTGGCTGTAGTTTCTTTGGAATCTTTTTAAAGGCTAAAGAGATAAAATTTTGTCTTTTCTCTTTTAATAATTTTGAATTACATTTTTCCCCTCATTTAAACTTATGTTTTATTTATTTTTGATTTGGCCTGACATATCTTTTAAAAAAAATTTTGGGAGACAGAGTGCTGCTCTCTGCCCAGATTGGAGTGCAGTGGCATCATCACAGGTCATTGAATCCTTGAAATCCTGGGCTCAAGAGATCCTCCCACCTAAGCCGCCTGAGTAGTTGGGATCACAGGCCTGCACCACCAACACCAGGCCTGTCTAATTTTTGATTTTTTTAAAGAGACTGGCTCCAACTGTCTTGCCCAAACTGGTCTCACACTCCTGGGCTCAAGAAATTCTCCTGCCTCAGTGCCTCCAAGTGCTGGGATTATAGTTGTGAGCCACTACACTTGACCTGGCATATAATTTTTCAATCCTCTTAAATTTTTTTAAGCTTTGTATTTTTAAAATTGTGGATAAAATTGTATACATTTATCAGGTACAGCATGATGTTTTGAAGTATATATACGTTGTGGAATAATCAAGTGATATTCTACAGTGGTTCATATAACCACAAATTTATAAAACTTCAAACAGAATTTTTATTAACAATGGTTAGTTTAGATTTTATTTAATTTGTTGACATACAAGTATTTAGATATGACTCAAATGTGAGTATATTGCATTTTGTGTCTATTTTCTCTTTTATCAGTTATACTTTATGAAGCAATTTAAAAATAAATAAATTAGCCTCAAACTATATAACCAGTGATATCCAGCTTTAAATGCAATTATTTTCAAATGTGCTGGTGTGTGAAACCCAACAGCTATTGATTACACACTAGCAGCAGCCTCACAGTAATTAATGCCAGATGTGTCTAGCCACTTCATTATTAATAGTCTATTTGCAAAATTCAGTATGGTGCTTTGAAAAGAGGCACATTTTTTATTTTTAGAATAGTTTCTGTTCCGAAACTTTCAATATATTTCTGTCTCTTCTTTTTCATGTTAGTTTCATGTACATGTCACACATAATGTTAGATCCTCACACCTCTGGGTATGTTCTAAACCCTTTCAGTGAACGTAGACTAGGTAGGATGAAAGCCTGGCCCTTTTAAAGGACCAAAACTTTAAAAATGACATTAGTTCATACAGTGACAAAAGGCCTCTTAGTAAAAGTTAAAGAAGCAAGTTTAAACGAGTTTCCTTCAAATCAGATTTACTTTGGTAATGTTCAGATTTTTTTTTAAATTATACTTTAAGTTCTGGGGTACATGTGCAGAATGTGCAGGTTTGTTACATAGGTATACACGTGCCATGGTGGTTTGCTGCACCCATCAACCTGTCATCTATATTAGGTATTTCTCCTAATGCTATCTCTCCCCCATTCCCCCACCTCTGACAGGTCCTGGTGCCTGATATTCCCCATCCCTGTGTCCACGTGTTCTCATTGTTCGACTCCCGCTTATGAGTGAGAACATGCGGTGTTTGGGTTTCTGTTCTGGTGTTAGTTTTCTGAGAATGATGGTTTCCAGATTCATCCATGTCCCTCCAAAGGACATGAACTCATCGTTTTTCATGGCTGCATAGTATTCCATGGTGTATATGTGCCACATTTTCTTTATCCAATCTATCACTGATGGGTATTTGGGTTGGTTCCAATCTTTGTTATTGTAAACAGTGCCACGATAAATCTGCGTGTTCATGTGTCTTTATAGTAGAATGATTTATAATCCTTTGGGTATATATGCGGTAATGGGATTGCTAGGTAAATGGTATTTCTAGTTCTAGATCCTTGAGGAATTGCCACACTGTCTTCCACAATGGTTGAATTGATTTACACTCCTGTCAACAGTGTAAGAGCATTCCTATTTCTCCACATCCTCTCCAGCATCTACTGTTTCCTGACTAATGATCACCATTCTAACTGGTGTGAGATGGTATCTCAATGTGGTTTTGATTTGCATTTCTCTAATGACCAGTGATGATGAGCTTTTGTTCATAGGTTTGTTGGCTGCATAAATGTCTTCTTTTGAGATGTGTCTGTTCATATCCTTCACCCACTTTTTGATGGGGTTGTTTTTTTCTTGTAAATTTGTTTAAGTTCTCTGTATATTCTGGATATTAGCCCTTTGTCAGATGGATAGATTACAAAATTTTTCTCCCATTCTGTAGGTTGTCTGTTTACTCTGATGATAATTTCTATTCTTGGGCAGAAACTCTTTAGTTTAATTAGATCCCATTTGTCTGTTTTGGCTTTTGTTACCATTGCTTTTGTTGTTTTAGTCATGAAGTCTTTGCCCATGTCTATGTCCTGAATGGTACTGCCTAGGTTTTCTTTTAGGGTTGTTATGGTTTTAGGTCTTACATTTAAGTATTTAATCCATCTCAAGTTAATTTTTGTAAGGTGTAAGGAAGGGGTCCTTACATTTTGTTTTCTGCATATGGCTAGCCAGTTTTCTCAACATCATTGAATAGGGAATCATTTCCCCATTACTTGTTTTTCTCAGGTTTGTCAAAGATCAGATGGTTGTAGATGTGTGGTGTTATTCCTGAGGCCTCTGTTCTGTTCCATTGGTCTATATATCTGTTTTGGTACCAGTACTATACTGTTTTTGTTACTGTAGCCTTGTAGTATAGCTTGAAGTGAGGTAGCATGATGCCTCCAGCTTTGTTCCTTTTGCTTAAGATTGTCTTGGCTATGCAGGCTTTTTTTGGTTCTATATGAGATTTAAAGTGTTTTTTTTTTTTTCTGTGAAGAAAGTAAATGGTAGCTTGATGGGGATAGCAATGAATCTATAAATTACTTTTGGCAGTATGGCCATTTTCACTATATTGATTCTTCCTATCCATGGGCATGGAATGTTTTTCAATTTTTTGTGTCTTCTCATATTTTCTTGAGCAGTGGTTTGTAATTCTCATTGAAGAGGTCATTCACATCCCTTGAAAGTTGTATTCCTAGGTATTTTATTCTCTTTGTAGCAGTTGTGAATGGGAGTTCATTCATTAAGCTCTCTGTTTGTCTCTTATTGGTGTATAGGAATGCTTGTGATTTTCGCAGATTGATTTTATATCCTGAGACTTTGCTGAAGTTGCTTATAAGCTCTAGGAAATTTTGGGCTGAGACATCGGGGTTTTCTAAATATACTGTCATGTCATCTTCGAACAGAGACAATTTGACTTCTTCTTTTCCTATTGAATACCCTTTATTTTTTTCTTTTGCCTGATTGCCCTGGCCAAACTTCCATCACTATGTTGAATAGGAGTGGTGAGAGAGGGCTTTCTTGTCTTGTGCTGATTTTCAAAGGGAATGCTTTTGGTTTTTGTTCATTCAGTATGATATTGGCTGTGGGTTTGTCATAAATAGCTCTTATTATTTAGAGATACATTCCATTGATACCTAGTTTATTGAGAGTTTTCAGCATGAAGCGTTGTGGAATTTTTTTGAAGGCCTTTTCTGCATTTTTTGAGATAATCATGTGGTTTTGTCATTGGTTCTGTTTATGATGGATTATGTTTATTGATTTGAGTATGATGAACCAGGCTTGCATCCCAGGGATGAAGCCAATTTGATCGTGATGGGTAAGCTTTTTGATGTGCTGCTAGATTTGCTTTGCCAGTATTTTATTGAGGGTTTTTGCATCGACATTTATCAGAGATATTGACATAAAATTTTGTTTTTGTTGTGTCTCTGCCAGGTTTTGGTATCATGATGCTGGCCTCATAAAATGAGTTAGGGAGGATTCCCTCTTTTTGTATTGTTTGGAATCGTTTCAAAAGGAATGGTACCAACTCCTCTTTGTACTTCTGGTAGAGTTTGGCTGTGAATCCATCTGGTCCTGGACTTTTTTTTTTGTTTGGTAGGCTGTTAATTGCTGCCTCAATATTGGTAGATTCGTGGTTGTTTGGTTTGTTTTTCCCAGGCATCTCGCTGTCACCAGATTGGAGCGCAGTAGTGCAATCTTGGCTTACTGCAACCTCTGCCTCCGGGGTTCAAGGGATTCCCCTGTCTCAGCCTCTCAAGTAGCTGGTTCTATAGGTGCATGCTACCACACCCAGCTAATTTTTTGTACTTCAGTAGAGACAGAGTTTCACCATATTGGCCAGGATGGTCTCAATCTGCTGACCTAGTCATCTGCCCCTCGGCCTCCCAAGGTGCTAGGATTACAGGGTTGAGCCACTATGCCCAGCCAGATTTGGGATTTTTATTTTTATTTTTTCACTGATAACAATATCTGAGAATTATAAGCCAGATTTAGGATTTTTAACGCCTGTTTTAGAATCTGAAATGTGAGGAGTAGGACGTATCTTGTTTTTTTCTTCTATCTTTCTTACTTTTTTGTGATGAAAATAGATAATGTAAAATTTACTATTTTAGCCATATCCTCCTATTAAGTGTTCTTCTTATTCTCAAACTTTCTGTGCTAATAAAATTTTTTTTTTATCTAAATGACAATGCAACTTGTAATTTAATCCAGTTAGGTCTCAGGAGGTGATCCTATAAAGATCAATTTTCCTTTCCTTGTGATCTGGTTAGACCTGAAGGATCATATGGAGGATTTCAGCTGCAATCGCTGTATTCTGAACTCAGCCAATAAATTGCACCATGATCCAAACAGATGTTTTCCTTTTAGGTTGTTGCACCACTTGTGGACCATTTTCCTTCCCTAGAGGAAATATCAGCATGATCATAAACTAGAAAGCTTCTTCTGAGCATCCAAGAACACACCCAGGAGTGGCAGCAGCAGTAGCAGGTAGTAAACATGGAAAAGTGGAGATGCATTTTTTCATGAATTTGCAACCCACTCTGCATTTAATTTTTCTCTTTTTTTTCCATTTCTTATTTCAGAGGTCACTTGGTATATTATGAGAGTCAATATTTTTATTTTTATCTTTAAAAATGCTTTATTGCTGATTTATTTAACATGGCAGATACAACAGAGCTTGAGACAAGGACCAAGAGCCTCTCTGATTTACAGCATAACATACCCGGAAGAGTCCCTCCTAAACTACTGGAAGACAGACATTTTAGGTTCTCACTCTTAAAAAGTCAGACTTTTCAAGACAGAGAAAGAGGTACTTATTAAAAGAATATTCTCTGAAAAAGAACAAAGATCGACTAATTAATTGAAAGAGTAAACTGTCTAAAAAAAATTATGTTTTCCTTTGTAGTGTTTTGCTTTCTGTGAAGAATGATTAAACAATTTCTCTCTGTAGAAAATAATCCCAGCCTAATACAAATGTGAGTTCCTGTTTTTGGATGGTGGTATTATTTTATTGCATGTGTGATCACAGTTGTAGGCACATTTTATTTCCTTCCAAGCATGATGTTGTCATATGTGTATGCCTTGAAAATATAACATCTCTATCTTTACTGACCCAGCTGACTAGCATGAAAACATTACATGCTATTGTGAATACAGAGAGCGAGGGCAAAATGTGGGAAATGGGAAGGCATTTTACCAAAATATGACCAGGATTACGTTCTTTTTTTTTAAAGCATCATTTATATCTCCTTCAGAAAACTGTCCCCAGACTGAAAAAAACAAAGAATTTTATGATATTATCTTTTATAATATAAATTTTACTTTAATAATATTTAACAGCCTATTTAAATTTTTTTTTTTTTTTTTTTTTAGACGGAGTTTCACTCTTGTTGCCCAGGCTGGAGTGCAGTGGTGCCATCTCAGCTCACTGCAACCTCCACCTCCTAGGTTCAAGTGATTCTCCTGCTTTGGCCTCCTGAGTAGCTGGGATTACAAGTGCTTGCCGCCACGCCCAGCTAATTTTTTTGTATTTTTAGTAGAGACGAGGTTTTAGCATGTCGTTCAGGCTGGTCTCAAACTCCTGACCTCAGGTGATCCACTCGCTTCAGCCTCCCAAAGTGCTGGGATTACAGGCATGAGCCATCATGCCCAGTCATTATTTTTTGTATTATAAATTTTATTATTTAGTTTGGTTTTTGGCCAACTGAAGGAAAGCTTACAAGTTTTTCATTCAATTTGTACTAATTTTTTGGAATGCCACCAATATTTAAGACTCTATATTTATTTACAGGCCTGGTGACTGAAAACCCAGTTTAAATTTTTAATGCAGCCTGGGCAACGTGGTGAAACCCTGTGTCTACCAAAAAAAAAAAAAAAAAGAAAAAAGAAAAAATTAGCCAGACATGATGGTGCCTGCCTGTAGCCCCAGGTACTCAGGGATCCTGAGGTGGGCAGAACCCATGATCTTGGGAGACTGAGGCTGCAGTGAATGGAGGTCGCACCACTGCATTCCAGCCTGGGCAACAGAGTGAGGCCATGTCTCAAAAAAAGTGTTAGTGAACAAGAATTAATCAGAAATGCAATAATTCAGAAATGTATTCTTCCTTTTCTAGTTCTTTCTATTTTTTCTTTTTCATTAAATAAACAAAGTTATGGTTTCTAGGGGAAGGAAGGCAGTCACACAATAAAACTTATTTTAGATCTTATTTGGAAGAAGGAAAGAGTGAGGTTTCTGAAACTACAATCTTTCTGTGCAACAGTCTAAAAGGATGATTAAATGCGTGAACTTCTGTATATATTAGACTTCCCTTATTGTTTTTTCTAAAATTGCTATCATCTCTTTTTTAATCTACTAATGGATATAAGATATATAGAAGATTAATTCAAGTTTAAAATGATAGACTAGAAATGAGCCAGAAAAGAGAGATGGGTTGTTGGAATCAGATGGGTGATTCAGAACTCTTCCTATTAGTCAGTAAGTCTGTCAATCCATTATTTAGTTGATTAATAGGTACATTAAGTAAATATTTACATTGTCTCCTATGAGTCTGGTGTGATGCTGGACATACAAGGTGAACAATTGTGATTACTGTCTTCAACTATGTAGCATGTACAAGGCTCCACATTAAACCATTTACTGATGTTTTCTCCTCCAAGCCTCAATACCACATTACGAAGAAAGGATCATTGCACCATTTCATAAATAAGGAGCTTGAACTTAGCTCAAGTTAGCCCAGGCAGTAGGGAGCTAAGCCAGATTTATACTACAGTTTATCTTAACTTTAAAATCTTAAGTACGTTTTACACCTCCTTTGGCTCATTTTCTAAAGAAGTGAATTGCTAAGCCTTATTGATAGATATCTTTAGAGAGGCATAACGTCATGGTTAGCACTACAGGCTCCAAGCGTGGCTGACTGGGTCAAATTCATGCTTTTCGATTTTAGGACTGTGGGCAAGCTTTCTGTTCCTCTCTTTCCTATTCAGTAGAATGGGGGCGTTAATAGTGTGTACTTCTGTCAAATGGGAATAATAATTGAACAAGGAGTAAATAAGTTAATAGTTAAGAATACATATTTTGGTATTAGATTCTGGGGTTTTTATTTCAGCCTCTATCACCAATTAGCTAGGTGACCACAAAAGCCCCTTTAATCTCTGAGTATTAATGTGCCAATATATTGCTAGGCATATAGTGCTGCAAATGTAAATTATTTTAGAGATGTATGTATGCTGTGGTTTGAATGGTCCCCCAAATTCATGTGTTGAAACTCAATTCTTATTGAAAGGTAGAGACTTTTAGGAAGTGATTTATGCATTAGTGCCCATAAAAAAACCTGGAGGGGACTAGCTTAGGCCCTTCTGTTCTTCTGCTACATAGGATAGGAAGTAAGTTTGTCCTTTCATTCTTCTACCTTGTGAGGACATAGCAAGAAGGCCCCCACAAGACACCAATGCTGGCACCTTAATCTTGGACTTCCCAGCTTCCAGTACTGTAAGAAATAAAATTCTGCTATTTATAAATTACCCAGTCTGTGGTGTTTTGTCATGGCAGCACAAATGGACTAAGACAATTTATAATTTAAAAAATGTTACTCTTAAAAGATTAGGGTGGGGGTGGCTAGCTTCTTCACACACTATGCCAATGGCACACCTGTTCCAACAAATCTTTTGTGCCCTATGTAAAACACCACTGCCTGAAGCTCATCTATAAAACCTCCTGCACTTCACTGTGGAAGCAGCCACCCATTTTCTCTCTTTCTTTTTCTTTCCTTCCTTCTTTCTTTCTCTCTCTCTCCTTCTTTCCTTCCTTCCTTCCTTCCTTCCTTCCTTCCTTCCTTCCTTCCTTCCTTCCTTCTTTCTTTTCTTTCCTTTTCTTTTCTTTTCCTTTCCTTTCCTTTCCTTTCCTTTCCTTTCCTTTCCTTTCCTTTTCTCCTTCTTTCTTTCTTTCTTTCTTTCTTTCTTTCTTTCTTTCTTTCTTTCTTTCTTTCTCTTTCTTTCTTTTCTTTCCTTTCTTTCCTTTCTTTCTTTCTTCTTTTTCTTCTTTTTGATAGAGTGATGTATTGTCACCCAGACTGGAGTGCAGTGGCATGATCTCAGCTCACTGCAACCTCCATCTTCCAGGTTCAAGTAATTCTCCTGCCTTGGCTTCCTGGGTAGCTGGGACTGCAGGCATGCACCACTATGGCTGGCTAATTTTTGTAGTTTTAGTGGAGACAGGGTTTCACCATGGTTGTCAGGCTGGTCTCGAAATCCTGACCTCAGGTGATCCACCCACCTTGGCCTCCCAAAGTCCTAGGATTACAGGGGTAAGCAACTGTACTTGGCCAGCAACCCATTTCTCCAGAACCCCTCTGTGTGAAGAGAGCTCTTCTCTTTCTTTCACCTATTAAACTTCTGCTCTGAACCTCAAAAAATATTGTTTTTCTTCAACTTATTTTTAATCTTATTTTGTAACACCCATTTTTTCAGTTTAGGACTTTTATTTTTCATTTTAGGACATAGACTAACCTTTTCTTCTGTTTTGACAGTCTCCTATTTTTTCTATATTTGTGCTTTGATTTCTATTATCATACTACCAATCTAGGTTGAACTTTAATCAGCTCTTGCATAAACTGTGGCAATAGCCTGGTCTCCTGCCTAGAGTTTTTCTTCCCTTGAATCCATCCAGCATACTACTGTCAAATTAGTCTTTTCAAACACCACTTTCATCATTTATAAGCTAAACAGAACTACTCACATGAGTCATGCTTTCCTATATCATGAACTTACTTTTCCTTTTTCACTTCTTTGAATTTATGTTGATCTCTACCTCTGTAATTGTAGAGAAAAAACCTCTCATCTTTGCATTATTATACTCATGGAATAACTAGGAGTCAGGACAGTGGTAAATGAGCTAGAGGCAAGAAGGAGAACTGCCTTTATTTACCAAACATTTCAAGAAACGATTTTGATTATAGAAAGACCTCAGAGCATGCCAAAGATGAGACCAAGAGATGGGCAGAGTTCAACATATATATAAAGATTTGGAAAAAGTTGGAGAAAAAATACTCAGAGTGGGGAGGAAGGGAAATTATAGGCAAGAAAAGGGCTTAGCAAAATAATGAAGCTCTCAAGCTGTATAATAGATGGTGATAGAATTGAAGGAGGAGAGAAGACGACAAAAGGCCTTTAAGAACTCGATTATGGACTACGGTTAATAACAATGTATTGTATTCTTGAGAGTTGCCAAAATAGTAGATTTTAAGTATTCTCACCACAAAAATGCTAAGTATTTGACGTAATACACATTGCATATGTTAATTAGCTCAATTTAGCCATTCTACAGGGTATTCCACAATTTCAAAACAACATGCCATACATGATAAATATATACAACTTTTTTGTCAATTTAAAAATTTAAAGAAATTTTTAAAAAACTGCTATCTGATACTGAAGTTACCCTGTGTACTACAGTGTAACCCTCACTGTTATAATTTAAATATTTAGCAAATCTCTAATCTCCACTTTAACAATTAAGGTCCTGGCAAGAAAGGGATAGTCACCTAAATTTGGTAACCAAGGAATTTTAAAAGGGATTATACAAGAGATATCATCAGGATAGGGATGGTGGAGTTGCCTAGGCCTAAAGAAGCATAGAAAGAAGCACTGACCACAAGGAACCCAGAGAGAGAGAGAGGCGCTCTGCTTAGATGGGAAGGCCATTTACCTGATATTATAGGAGCTATAGGTAGATAAATACAGGCAATATGCAGTAACCCACTAAGAAGAGGGCTGAAAAAATTAACTCCTTTACTTTTCTTTACCCCCATGCTCTGATCTTGTCAGCATCTTCCATTCACCAAATCCAACTGGATGTCAGTGGGCACAGGAGATGATGGAGCAGAACATACCTTTCAGACTCCCAGGTTAAAGACAAAGTAGATAAAGCAGAGAGTGATTTGGAGGCAGAAATGGAAAACATCCAGCACATACAAATTGTGCGAGTTGTATTTGGAGAGATGAGAGAAAAGGAGGCATGTTTCATGTTTGCGCCAATACATAGTAGACAGAAGGAAGCAGCATCAAGAGTCAAGAAGCAAGATGTTGAGAACTTGGCCAAAACTGGAATTAGAAATAAATAGGCACAATGTAAAACCCCATCAGAGGAGGCTCACCAGTTTTCCTCTTCAATTTGAATGGGGATTTGATTTAATGTTATTGGAGTCTGAAAAGGTAGAGTTAATTGGCTAAAATAGGGGTTATTTGCTTATTTGTATACATATCTTGCTTTCTCTACTGTAAATCTCCCTAAAGATAAGGGAGACTGCCCACCTTTATTTCATCTCATACCCCCTCAGACAATGCCTTATATATAGTGTGTGTTCCAAAATAAGTGAATGCAACTTCCCTGCTTAGAAAACTTTCCTGTCATCCTGAGCTTGCCTTTCAATGCCCCTAATAGTATTGCTTCAATTCACCATTTCAGGTATAATCCTATTTTGCTCTAGGTATTTGATTAGTTGTTTTATTGTTTTCAATTTTTTGAAGAGTTGAGTATCTCATATATTGCCCAAGCTGGTCTCAAGCTCCTGACCTTAAGTGATCCTCTCACCTTGGCCTCCCAAAAGGCATGAGCTCAGCTTGATTAGTTATTATTATTATTATTTTTACCTAAAAATGACTTGATTTTTGATATCTCTGCCTTTTCTCATTTGGTTTCTACTCTAACTCTCCAGACCTTATACATGTCTTTAAATGCAGCTCGATTTTAACTTCAGAGATAAGTCTACCCCAGACCTCAGTTGCTGCCTTTAAACTTCGTATTTGAAAATTTTACTGGTACTGTGAATTAAAAATATTCAAAATTTGTGTCTCTCATTTATCAGTTGAAGAAATCAAAACTCAGATAGGCTAAAGTGATCGATTTGTTCAAGCTCTCTAGCTGACCTATCCTAATTATGGCAGGTTTGGATGGTGTATTTCCCTCAGTTTGGTGCTTTCTAATCAAGTGTACCTAGACCCCTACGGAGTTCATATTTTTAATATTTTCCCCAGGATTAATGAACTGCATGTGTTTACCCAAGATAAGGCTGCATGGCCCAACTTAAATACCAAATTTATATTAAGTCAGTGTGGTATTAAAGTGCACACACATTTATCTTTGATTGATAGAATAGGGAGATAAATGATTTCATAAAGCGTCCAATCTGTAGCTGTTGTTTGAAAAAAGAAAAAGAAAAGAGGTTCCGAGGAAAAGTCTGGGAAGCACAGAATCCTCTGCTGTGAAATGTGGAGAACATTTAAACTGAAAAGGACCTGAGAATATTTTGATCCAAATCTTTATTTTACCAGACAGGTAAACTGTGGCAGGGAGGCTGAATACCATTGCCTTGGTTTGTACAGAGATAGTGTTAGAATGAATGTCTGGGTCTTTAATTGTAGCCATATCCTTTGTATGCTGCTATAGAAGTTGCTTTAACGTAAATGTTGGTTTCTAAAATGTCAGCACTCATGAAGGGCAGTGTTGTGTGGATGTGCTAGGTAGGAAAACCTGGATCTGTGCCACCTTGACTTGGTGTCACATTAACACTCCATGGTTAGAGAGACCAGTGTTTCTAGGTTCTTGCTGCTTGGTACACAGTATAGGTAAACTCTTGCAGTGATGTAGAGATGGAAGAAAATATCACAGATCTGGCCATGTTCCCACAGACATAGTTTAATTATGCCTGTCTGTTTAGAGAGACAACACTCACCTCCCTTAAATTGCTGCTGGTTTTTAAAACTATGATAGTCCCTTTATTCCCTTTATCCTCTAACGAATTCCTACCTAACACTACAATTATAATTTTCACCAGTACAGCTTACGTTTTCTATCAGTTTGAATTCTCATTAAATTTTAATATATATGATTGTAACTTAATAAATCAAGTTGTTTCCAAAATTCTGTTCTATCAATGTCTATTTAAGCATCTAACTTTAATATTAACTTCCTGGAGGTGTTTATAATTTCACATGTAAGAAAAATTGAAACAAGCAGTAGCTAGTATTAGCTAATAAGTGTGATTTGAAATGGCTAGAAAAGATTAGGAAAATGGAGTCCTTTTATCATGTTACATAATACAAAGTCAAAAGAAACACCATGCTCCTCCTGAGATGAAAACCTCCTGTTCATTTTCGTCACATATACCCGATTTTGGCTAAGTCATAATACACATTGAGTTAGACCAGAGCCTATTTTTCTTCTTCTTTTAAATTTCTGTTTATATTTCTACAGTTCATATTAGAAGGAAAAAAACAGGAAATAAAAGAAGTTTGAGTCCTAAACAATCTAAAAGGAAATGGCAAAGCTACCCAATTCCATATTTCATAGTTTAGACAAAAGAAAACATTTGTTTTTTAAATATCTTCTTAAAAATATTTACACAGTTGATTTAAAGTTATATCAGTTTATGCCCTTTGTATGTTTTAGATAACATTGTTGAATTTCCTCTGACTTAACATGGGATGGACTTGCCTGTGTGCAGAGCTATGCAGGCAGGCACTCCCTTCTCCATCCCAGCAAAAGCCATTTATTAAGTAGCTGTTGTTACTAGTTTACAAAAGGTTTTTCAACACTGTGTGCTTGTGACTTCACCTCTCACTTTGTTTTGAGGAAAACCACATTCCTTAGATTCTCCTCCCTTAACTCTCATGATGCCAACTGATAAGTTTAGATGATGTTGTTTTGAAAACTGGGTCAAAACTATAATATAAACATAACTGCAATATTCCTAGCTACTTATAAGGCATATTTTGATACTGAAGATAGCAAATCTATGAAATCTGAAAATAAAGGAGCTTTGTGCCAAGTCATGCTCTTTAGGCAGCTCTCTGCAAATCTCAGGAAAAGTAGGACCCCAAACAATTTTTGTGACCTGAATCTAAGTTGGCAAGTTTTCCCATACAAAGTGGGTATATAGCTACCTTTTCAACAATCATATATTTTTTGCAGTCAGACAGACTATTGTAGAGAAGCAATAGGTAACCTGTCCCACCTGTGGACAGGCGTCAGGAGGTGTCTGTTCTCTGAGCTCAAACATTCATGAATCAACTCTATTTGTATCTTGCTTTGTTGGCCCCCAACACTTTCAGCAAGGAGTGAAAATGGTGTGTGAATTAAGACAAGTTGAAGAAAATAAACCAACATGTATACATACCTGATACTTTACTGTTTTCAGTAACAGATCATGTGGACTTAAGTTAGTATTATTCAGAATATTTGGGGCTGGACACAGTGGCTCATACCTTTAATCCCAGCACTTTGGGAGGCTGAGACAGGCGGATGACCTGAGGTCAGGAGTTCGAAATCAGCCTGACCAACATGGTGAAGCCATGTCTTTACTAAAAATATACAAATTAGCCAGGTGTGGTGACATATGCCTGTAATCCCAGCTATTTGGGATGCTGAGGCAGGAGAATTGCTTGAACCCGGGAGGCAGAGGTTGCAGTGAGCCGAGACTGTACCATTGCACTCCAGCCAGGGCAACAAGAACAAAACTCTGTCTCAAAAAATAAAATAAAATAAAAATTTAGATATTAGTTACACTCAAATGGGAAAGATACTTCCAAGTTCTCTCTGGCGGGAAAAATACATATTATAGCATGTCTGCAGTATATGTATAATTTTGAAGAATATAAGTCAACTCATCAATTTGGAAATAATTATGTATTAAAAGATTATTTGTAAAGCCATTATTTGAAATGAGAGGTACATTCCCCTGTAGGAATAACAGTATAAATGCTTTGGAGGTTATCATGACAGTCTTCTAAGCCCTATTTAACTCAGACTGTAGATGCATGGAGCTTGAGTATGGTAAGGTAAATAAACTACACGTATTCTATGAGAAAACAGATCCTGAAGCACTAAAGATTGAGGCAGAATGTCTGCTCATAAAATAGCCTGGCAAGAGAAACGGGACCTCTTATTTCTGTACCCCTTTCAACAACTCATCAAGGATACTGAGCTTGCTGGGGCTACAGTGATAATAGGGAAAACACAGAAGATGCCGGACTAGAGGTCTCTCATCATGGCCAGGAGAAAAGTTCAGTGGTTTTTCAAGGGGAAGCGATTTGCAGATCAAAACAACTGTTAAACTTGGTGAAATGGAGTTTCCCTGTGAAAATGCTAACTAGCCAATTTATATAAAATCTTAGGATTGTAAGGACCATATTTCTACGAAATGGTATGGAAAAATTTAAATTTTAGCCCAAAGTATTTTTCTGTTTATATCTTTTATTTTCATGCTTGCTTAGTATGTAGGACAGGAGACATGAAATAAAAGAAAACCAAACCAGACAATACATTGAGTCACCACTACCCAGGAGGGCAATCAGCAGGTGATGAGTCATATAGAGTGTCATGTAGTCTCTGAGTTGGTCTATTGGAGGTCTCCTTTCCTCCCTGGTGCAGCCCCCAATCAGGAGATTTCGCTTCACATTGAAGGGAACAGAATATATCCATGTTTACAACAGGATGAGTTCATGCAAAATCCTGGGAAAATAGAATGTCGATCATGGGGAACAAAAGGCCCCTATTTTATGGAGCAGGGCTGTATCAATGAACAAACTAAAGAAAAGCAACTTCAAGGTAAAAAATAATAATATAAGAAAGCATAGACATTTTGCAAAGCATTTGAGAGTCAGCAAAGACTCCTTTGCTCACAAAAGCTTTTTCGACACTGTGTGCTTTGTGACTAGTTGGTATGTAGTAATTTGTATATAAATTTAACTTTATTCGTATGATAGGGTAGAAGATCCTCTTATAATAAGGCTCTTGAATGAAGAAAATATCACCATAGAGACCAACAGAAGACAAGAATTGCACAGACACACAAAAGAGGATCACCATTCTTAGATACAGCAGAAAGGCCTCTGAAATTTACTGAAACAGGAAACATTCCCTTAATTATTCTGGCTAAAGACTTTTACTGGTCCCTTATATGAGGATGACTGGAAAATGTGTTAGAACTCACTTGGAGATTGCAGTACGTACTTATGCTGAAGTTAATGAATTCCAGGCTCTCAACTACTCTACTAATCCTTTCTTCATAATGCCCAGAAGCACAGAATCTAATGAAATTCATATTTGAACTAAGCTGCTTCTATGTGTCTATTATGGTAGGATTTTGAGACCTAGAATAGGAAAAGCCAAGTATGTGGAACTCAAATAGGATTTTGTTTGAACAAAATTTATTTCTGACCATCTATATTACATGGTACAGTAGTTTTATCACCTTCAGAGCTGTTTTATTCACTCTTGATTCTTATTATGATACTAGCCAGATCCATTTGTGGATTTATAATAAACTTAGCTTTTTATTGTAAATATGAAGTTGTGACTATTTCCCTCCTTTTCTGTTTGAGTTTTTATAGCAACTATTACCCAAATAATTCAGCTATACCACAACTTTTCTTAATTTGCTTGGACAGTATAGGAAAGAAGACGATTGAGGTCTGAGTAATGCAAATTAACAAACAAGTAGTACTTGTTAACCACACAGCTGGTTGTCTCCAGAAACTGTTGATTATGTAGAATTATGGAAGTGTAAAGTGGTGAAGAGTTTAGAACAAAGGCTAGTGCAGTTTCTCACCAAATGAAGCAGTCCTCTTGCAGGATCTCAATCCGATCCCCTCCCTTCTGTCTGGATAGTTTCTGGGACACTGATGTCCCATGATGAGATGGTTTTATTAGGGCAGGCTCTTTGCATGTTCTACTTTGCATGCATCTAAGCTACTTTCTGTACTTTCTCACTCTGGTTATTGGTTAGTGTCTTACAAACTCATAATAAGCTTTTCATAAAATAAGCCATCACATATTTGTAGATAATTAGTGTAATTATTATTTTCTCCTCTAGGCTAAATGCTCATGTACCAACACATTTTGGGTCTCTAAAAATTCATTTGGCCTCTTAAGAATAAAGTTCAGTTGGTCAGTATCCCTCTTCCAGTGGGTATATCGATACTCTTTTCCCCAAGTTGTCTGACTTTTGGAAATTTTAGTGGGACGATCCCTTCCACCAATACTTGGATTCAGATACTGTATCTGTTCATATAACTGGATAGTACATTTTAGCATTGTTGACAGCTTTATCATATCCTGTGGTCACTGAACTGTCTTGTCTTTTTCAGATCAAATGTTTTCACATATGGACTATCGTATCCTGGAATAGTCAATTAAAAAATTAAAAGCATGATTTTATATTTACATGTGATAGATTGCATCTCTTGATTTCATTGTAGCATTCATTCCATTAATTGGAGATCTTTTTGAATCCAGATGTAGTGTATTTGCTATATCCCTCCCAGCAAAGTGTCGTCTACAAACTTGACGAGGCTGTCTCCATGTCTTCCTTCAAGTCACTGGTCAACAGCCCATGGTCTTGGCTTCCCTCTAGCTTATTAATCTATTGATGTGTACCCATTAGTTTAGTTACTGCCAAAAATTTGTGTCACCATTGACACTTTCTTATTTCAAAAAAGATGTCAAAAAAGTTTGTATCTAACACCTTCTTTAATTTAATTATGATGTATCTCCAGCAGTTTTCTATCCACTGTCTAATAACTTTGTTAAAGAAAGTGAACAGGGTTATTTTATCATGACTTTTCTTTTGGAATATATGCTGGCGTCACAGATTTTTGTAAGAACCAATACTGAAAACATGTATAGCAAACTTACTGAACTCTGGTTCACAGAATCTATCCCTTCTGTTCTTAGGTAACCAGGAAAATGTTTGCTTAGTTTGGAATTCTGGCATTCCTCCCATTTGAAATCATTAGTTTTCAAAGATTCCAGATGTTTGTTCTATAGTGAACATCTGTGCCTTGTTTCATTTCTCTGGGAGGCAATTCAGGTAAGCCAAGAGAAGGGAATATATTTAAATTAGATATTCTCTGACACATGTTTCACCTTCATTGTGCTCCAGTTCTTCTTAAAACATTTTTTTCTCCCTTTTATTAACTGAAGAGTACCATCTTTATTTTCTTATTTTTTTTTTAGAAACAGAGTCTTGCTCTTTCACCCAGGCTGGAGTTCAATGGTGCAATCTTAGCTCACTGCAGCCTCGAACTCCCTGGTTCAAGCGATCTTCTCGCCTTAGCCTCCCAAGTAGCTGGGAATAAAGGTGCATATCATCACACTCAGCTACTTTTTCCTAAGTTTTTGTTGTAGAGATGGGGTCTTGTTATGTTGCCCAGGCTGGTCTCAAACTCCTGGCCTCAGGGGATCCTCCTGTCTTGGCCTCACAAAGTGTTGGGATTATAGGTGTCAGCTAATGTGTCCCACATAGAGTACTATCTTAAAATAGAAAGTGGTAACAAAATACAAGAGTAGTAACTTTTCTGATGTTTATTCATATAATATCTTCTTTATATAGTTCATCTCTTTTTTTGAGCATCATCTTCCTTGTTATACATTTAAAATTACTCCCATTTTTATCCTTTTTAAGAAAATGATTGTTTATCTGGGTCTTTATAACTTTTCATAAACAATTTTGGCAGACCAGTGACAACGTTATATTCATCCTTGCTTACATGTCCTCCTCTATACGTCATATTTTTAAAACATCTCTTCAGATAATTTTCTTTCTCATTTTAATTATTTGAAATTATGTTGATAGATTGCACTACAATCATTTTTAAGTTTCTGGCTATTGAATTTT
The DNA here is from genome assembly GCF_001604975.1 of Cebus imitator. Classification (NCBI taxonomy): domain Eukaryota; kingdom Metazoa; phylum Chordata; class Mammalia; order Primates; family Cebidae; genus Cebus; species Cebus imitator. The sequence continues at coordinate 7,866,159 of NW_016107317.1, forward strand.
GCCTATTTTTCTATCATTTGTGTTCTCTCATCAGCTTTATTTGGAGCCTAGCATATGTGTAGTCCTATGCATGTTATTCAATTTTTTTTTCCCATTTTTACTTTCACTGGTAGTATTTTTAATTACAAGGCAACATGAGCACTAACATATAAGGATTCTATAATTTCCCCAGAAATAACTCTTCTCCTTAGAGGTCAACTGACTTTTTTGCACATGAGGCATCAGCACCATTTGGGCAGTCCTCTGCAAGGAAGTGTGGGTCCCAGCTCTGTGGTGGCCCCTCTCTTCTGGTGTCTAAGGCACCAACACCAGACATAAGCAGCCCCTCTTCAGAGGTCTGGATCTCAGTTCTGCAAGGCCCCTCTTCCAAGCTTCTGAGTTTTAATAACCTCTTCTTGTTTCCTCAGATTTAGGGAGTGGTATCTGCTTCCTGCAGTTTCTACGTCCATAATGCCTTACAATCCTTTCTGTCAAATCCCTTCTGTTAATATAACTGGATGACTTCAATTTTCTGAGCGGTATGTGCACTATTGACATCAACATGAATTCATGATTTCTTCTTTCCTTATCCCTAAGTCACATTCAAATGAAAAGTAGAAATGAACACATCATCCAACTACCATGGATGACCAGCTTTGTATCTAGAACATTTAAGTCGCCAGAGATATCTTCCAGAATTTTTTTTATTCTAAAATTATTCTTAAGTATATCAATAAAAAAGTGAAGGATCACCGGGATAAGTAGGTTTTTGCAAGATTCTTTAAAGTAGTTTCTATTCTTTCTCTTGTCGTAGTGTTGTTGTTACAAGGGTCATTACATTGGCTTTTACTCTGTGACTCCCTTGAAATAGTTTTCTTCTGGATTCTCTGCATTATTTCCTCATTACTGTCAAGGAAAGCTTGTTATTCTTGAGATGCTACAAGGAAAAGTTATGTTCCCTTAGTTTTTGAGCCAATTTTTCAAGCAGTGGTAGCAATATGCACTACCATTTTCGTTTTTTTTGTTTGTTTGCTTGTTTGTTTTTGAGATGGAGTCTCCCTTTGTCGCCCAGGCTGGAGTGCAGTGGCACAATCTCGGCTCACTGCAACCTCTACCGCCCAGGTTCAAGCAGTTGTCTGCCTCAGCCTCCCGAGCACCTGGGACTACAGGCGCCTGCCACCATCCCCGGCTAAGTTTTGTATTTTTAGTAGAGACGGGCTTTCACCATCATGGCCAGGCTGGTCTTGAACTCCTGAACTGGTGATCCACCCGCCTCAGCCTCCCAAAGTGCTGAGATTACAGGCGTGAGCCACTGCGCCTGGCCAATATGCATTCTTCTAGACTGGAGATCAGCTCAGGAGGAAGTCTAATATGCTACAATCTGCAGGTTATCGGAACCATTCATAAGGTGTGCAAATTTTCTAATTTTCTCTAGACAGTTGATATTTTAAAATGTTTTTCTTGCTACTCACAGTTACAAAACTGTCTTTATGTGTGACACAATCAAAATTTGTCCACAGCATGACAGTGAAAATCACCCTAGACTAGTGCAATAGTTCCCAAACATTTTTGTTTCAGGAACACCTGATACTCCTAAAAATTATGTGGGTTATATCTATACATATCTATTGAGTTGGAAGTCAAAATTGAGAATTTAAAAAAATAGCTTATTTAAAACTAATACTTATAAATTACATACTTTTATGAAAACTTTTTTGTGTTATTCCTGTTTCTTGCAAATCTATTTAATGTCTGGCTCTAGTAGAAGACAGCTGATTCTATCACAGCTGCTCTGCATTCAATCTTTTGTAGTATGTTGTTTTGCTTGAAGGAAATGAAGACTCCAGCCTCACACTGATATCTAGCTTGAAAGTAGAAGAATCTCTTAGTAACATTTTCAGGTAATTGTGAGTAGCCTCTTTTGATATTATACAAAAATTCAAGAGATAGTTTCTTAAAGTTCTATATTGTGATGTGAGATCTGAAAGCTTATTAATGAACTTTATACTCTGTACATTACAATCGCTGATCTCTTGTACTTTTACGCATCCTTGCTTTTGTAACATATTATTCATTTGGAAACTCTTGATTTGTTGAGTTAATGCAGTCCTCTTAAATTTTGACATATTTTATTATACAATATTAAAAACAGCTTTCATTAAAATAGCCACTAAGCTCATTTAAAAAGACTTTAAGTATTGAGAAATAATCCAACTCACAGTAGCAAATCTCAGTTTTCCAAAATTCAAATTTTTGCCTGAAAACTTGAATTTTATTATTGGCAATAAGCCTGTCAATTGTTTTCCTTGAAGTAATTGGTTTTTTTCATTTTGAAGAAATGACCAACCAAATGGACAAATCTGCATAATGAGGGTTTATGTGCATTCTTTCAAGTAAAAATCATGTTCTTGAAAAAAAGCACTGGTTCTGTTTGCAACTCAAGATACTGCACATGTCCTATTACTTGAGAAAACCATTGTACTTTGTTATATAGCAGAAATGCTTTCTGTGTGCCACCCACTGCTTCACATAGAATATTTAAAAGATGTAGACTAATGGACCAAGATTTAATAAAATTGATATATTTTACCGTTTCATGAAGGAAATTCTTAATTGAAAACCTTTTTTTGTTTTGTTTTGTTTTGTTTTGTTTTCTGAGATGGAGTTTTGCTCTTGTTACCCAGGCTAGAGTGCAATGGCACGATCTCGGCTCACTGCAGCCTCCGCCTCCGGGGTTCAAGCAATTCTCCTGCCTCAGCCTCCCACATAGCTGGGACTACAGGTGCATGCCACCATGCCCAGCTAATTTTTGTATTTTCAATAGAGATGGGGTTTCACCATGTTGACCAGGATGGTCTCGATCTCTTGACCTTGTGATCCACCCACCTCGGCCTCCCAAAGTGCTGGGATTATAGGCGTGAGCCACCACACCTGGCCGAAACCCTTTTTTTAAATTTAAATTGAGAGTGTGTAGAGGAGTTGTTGGGTGCCATGCCCTTATTTAGCGCTAGGGCACAAGTAGCTTTGCTCACCTTTGCTTCTGCACCAACAGCGCAAATGTGAACACAAAGAAGTAACACTTTAGTAATAAAAACACTGTGTATATTTCTAACTCCTGAAAAGTTCTCTAGGACCCTTATGGGTCCACAGAATACATTTTAAGGACTGCTGCCCTAGAGCAATATTTTGATTTCACCCACAATTCAGAAACTCTTAGAGGTAAAATACTAATTCATGTTAGCACACACTTTTTTCTGTTTTCAGTAGTTTAATTTGAATTTTTTTACTTTTGGTAATTATTTAATACCATATCTCATGGCTCAAATGGTAGTAAATGACCAAAACAGCATAGGAGAAAGTAGCAAATGTACATGTGATCTCATCATAAGAACAGTGTTAGGAAAATGGTCTCTTTCTATATCATCTGTCCTAAGTACACTTTGCATGGAACATTAGAAAGTCTTTTTCTTCTATATATATTTATTCTTATGTTTGCCATTTTACCATTTAGGTACTCCACTTATAAATTTTCATTACTAAAATTGTCTAATCTCCTTAAAATGAATTTATGCCAGTAAATGGTGGTGCTTTTGAGTCTAAACAAAAATTTACTAATTTTACTTCATTATATTTATAGTAGGCAGCTACTCAAGTAATATTTTCCCATTCTGATATGTGCTATCAGGATCTATGGCCTTTCTCAAGAAAGAAAGAAATTCGTTTTACAAAATGGTGTAAAAACTTAAAAAAAAACTAAGCTTCTCTTCTGAATTTGTAAATTATCCTTTCTTGTCACAGACATGAACTGCTGCTATCTTAAATCTTGCACTCCCAGGGGAAAGTGCGCCTTCCCGCTGTCTTTTCTTTCTTTATTCTTACCCCTCCACGTATAAGTCTACTCTGCTCATGCTTTCCAGACCGTCTACGCTTTTTACAGAATAGTAACAATGGATGAGACTGCTTAAAATATGTGCCATGTTGGTATGGTAGCTATTATTTCAACAATGCCAAGCAACAGCACAGCAAAGGAGATGCAATCTTCCTAGAATTAGTTTTAGTTTAACTGAGAACAATCTTAGTAAATCTGATAAATTAACACAAATAAAACCCTCTGGTTAGTTCAGATAAAGTGTAAAGAAAACAAGCTCTTTCAACTGCCTCTTATTTTAAGCAAAGTACACAGGGGAAGCATTTGACTTCACCACTTTATGATATGTTTAGATACGTTTTTAGTACTTTGTGTGTTTTTCATTGTAACATTTTAAGTCACTGTTAAGGAGTTGGAGTGATCATCCATAGCACAAATGGAAAAATGCTGCATAGAAGCATGGGACATTAACAAGCGAAATGATATTTACACCTTAGAATTTCTTTACTTTTTTGAGAATCTCATTAGAAACCTATGCTTGGATATCACGTTCTTTTGGCAGATTTCACCAAGTAGAGCCAATTGTCCTTTGTTTCTTTTGCTGAACCCAGTATTGCATAAAACTGCCAGTGTACAACCAAGCTCTGGGCTGATGGAAAACAACATCAACAAACGGATTGACGTAGACTCCAGCTAACAGAGCTGGGTTCCCTCTTGGTGGGAAAGCATCAGAAGACCATCAGCTCTAGGGATAAAACTGAAAACAAACAAACAAAAACTCTGGTAAGCCATGTAGAGAAAGACTATGGCTGACAACACGTTAAGTAGTCTCTATCATTCCAAAATGATGTGAGTATTCTTAATTCACTTTTGTCTTTTTGGAGATACTGAGAAAATAATTCTAGGCATTTTGAAATCACCATCAATAGCATAGTAATACATACACATAATATGGTGCTAGAATTTGAATAGCTGTTAGTAAGACAAAACAGCTCCACAAAGTCAGTCTCTCCTTCATACCCACTCTCCCCAAAATTTTGCATTAGTCTTTCTTGTTCTCAGTACCGTACATAATCACATTTTCATCCCATCTTTCCCCACTGCCACCATGAATTTCCCTCCATTTAGAAGAGAAAGTAAAGAAAAATACTTTCTTATAAAATTCTTTTGCTCTCTCACTTTTTCAGCACTGACATAGCATCCAAGCCAGCTGTCAGCAGAGGCTGCTTGGTGCTTTAGAAATGTGTATCAGCAGAACACATTCTGTCCTTGTGCCAGGGCAGATTAGCGGAGCAGCCAGCAGGGTAGTTACTGGTTCTGGTAAGGAGAGAGGAGTCTACTCAGCACTTGCTTTGCTATCCCTGCCCATCTGCCCCTTTCCTTCCCGAAATCCTGCTTACAGGGATCCTTCTTTCAGCTCTCTAGGGCTGGTGCTATGGAGCTCTGAACTAACCAGTTATTATATTGATTGTGAGGTTCCAGTGCCTGTCCTAACCTGAAAGAATTATTAGAACTTGCTCCTTCTTAACCCTATACCAGTAATTTTCAAACACAGGTGTGCTGTGTAAAGTGTGAAGTGCCTGAGACTTTATAGGTAGACAAGGGATCTTCATTTATAGTAAATATAGGTTAATTTTAACTAAAATAATATCAAGATTAATTTTGAGAAACATTTAAAAATTCAATTTCCACCTCTTCTTAGGGCATCATGCAGCTTTGGCATCATCCCCAACCGTGGGGAAAGGAGAACATTGGAAAAACTTCCAAGTGAATCTGATTCTGGATCCTTCGTTGACAGCTATTTCTGTAGACCAGGAGTCCTCAATTCTGGCTTTACCACAGACTCAGCTAGGGAGGGTCTTTTTTAATGTAGTTACCCATATCCATCTACTCCCAAATATTCTGATTTACTAACTATTGGTATTTTAAAAAATCTCCCCAAGTGACTTTCATATATAGATCTCAAGTAGAGGTTCTCAATATGTGGTTCCCAGATCACAATCGCTTGAGAACACATTAGAAATGCACATTTTCAGTTCCATCTGTAACGTGAATCAGGAATTCTGGGATTGGAACTGGCAACCCATCTTTAAAGACTTCAGGTGATTCTAATGTATACTAAATTTGAAAACCACTGCTCTAGACCAAACTTCAAACTTAAAAAAATAGACGTTTAGATATTACAGTTGAAGCTTGAGCATCATGGGTTGGAACTGCAGGGATATGTTTTCATCCACATGTGGGTGAAAAAGACAGTATTTGTGGGTTATGAAACTTGACTATATGGAGGGCTTTTTCCATATGTGGACACCAACTGTGGGGACTTGAGTATGTCTTCCATCTCTTCCATGTTAGTATAATATTTGCACACATATACCTTAGTCAATAATGCCATTTCTAACATAATGGTTCATTTGCTATAGGAAGAACATTAAATTAATTACAGTGATAGAAAATAACATAACCTCCCCACCAAGAGATGTAGGATGCAGTTAACCTTGCTGCGCATTGCTGTATCACTTTTAGTGTTAGCATTCTTCTAAAATAAATGTAAGAAAGTAAAAAATGAATGAAATGCTGAAAGAGAATGAACACGAATTTGTAGTATTTCTCCTCTCTCCCATGGCATTACATGGAAAGGTTAGAAAATAATGGCATTCAATACATTAAGCAGCTTTCTAAATGTGGTTTCTTTTCAAATTAATTTTAAAGTTTAGTAAATAAAGTTGTGATATTTATTTGGCACTTATGTAGTAAGATATTTTTATATACTAATGCAGATTCCAAGAATATACAAGTATTAAATTTCTTAATCTTTACAATAACATTTGAGGTAGGTATTGCTACAGTGTAAAGGAGGGAAACAAAATGAGGAGAGATGAAGTAGTTTCCCCAAGCTGACCCAGCTATCAAGTGGCTGAACGCATGCCCTTAGCATCAAAGCTGTGGATTGGTTCTTTAATGTCTTAAAACTTAATTTTGTTCAAAACTACTTTTTCTCCATGACCTAAATTTTTCTTCTTATTTCCCTAGTGTTTCCTTTTGCATTTGTTTATAATTTTGGGGTTTTTTTGGAGAAAATGTTTTATGTCACTTCTGTTTATGACTTGCATTACAATTTTTCTGTTTTTAATCATTTGGGGTAAGTAACTGAAAAAAAATCTGCCCTTTCAATCACAAGCTGTTTTGAATCTATTGCTTTAACTAAGTTGAGATATTATTCGGGAAGTAAAAAGAGATGAACATATTTCATTTTCAAATTTTCCAAGGTGATATTAGCAGATTACGTCTTCTGAGAAAGATGAATTTGACTATTGGAATAAAGCCTACCAAATTTAATCATTTTCCCAGGATTTGTTTTTCATATTATTTATCACGTTAATAGGTTTCTACAGGTTGTGGGTTTGGCAAGGTATTACACAGAGGGGCCAGAAAACTAATGTCTTGATATTTCTGTGTCAAAATAGTCAGAGAAATTCAAGCTGTCAGGTGTCAGAGAAAGTCTACACCTTATAAATTCTTGACACAATTTTGTAAACCTCGTGCTTTTGAATAAACCTCCAATATTCTCATTTATGATGAACAATGTGCTGGTTTCTTGCACCACAGTTTACATTTTTTTCAGAAAAAAAAAGGAAGAATGAAAACAAGGAGAGTAAGAGATGGTTGTTTTCCAAACTTCTAAACTGAGTACATAGTTATGAGATATATTAAAAGATTAAAACTGACTAGATATTACTGAATATTATGGATAACTTATTAGGACTTATTTCTGCTTCTTTCCGTCAGAACTGAGGATGGAGAAGTTTATTTGGACTGGTCATTGTAGTTAGTAAGAGGGTTGATTTATCTAAGGGCCTATATTTTCAATCTCTGTCATTTTTTATCCCTCTACATTTTAATTTCTTTTACCTCTGGGCACAAATAGGTATCTACAGGGCTGTGCGGGGCTGGGCTTAAGCTGGTTGGAGGCCCCGCCTTTTGGGCATATCCTGAGGTGTTCACTACTCTCCTTGTCTGTGTTCAGTCCCGTCGTGCTTGTGTTGAGCCATTTGAAAATCCTGGTGAAGGTGAAAGTGCCCGAAGCCTAGAGGCTATAGTGGCTTGGGTGTAAATCCTGACTCCAAGCCACATTGCTGTATTACTTCAGAAAAGTGACTTAACCCCTCAACTATTCATTTTCTTCATTTGTAAAACTAAAATACAAATATCTACTTTATAAATTTATGATGAGACTATGATTTAGAACAGCTCCAGCAGCTGTGATAACAGAATACCCCAATAGCCAGACCCTCTTCTGAAATGCCGAGCACAATATTAGCTCAATAAACATGAGCTGGTATCTTCCTTGACTTCTCAAATTGCTAACAGAAGATAGTCTACATGCTGAGCAACATTAGAAAAAGTTTTCTGCATAATAAGTTATCAAAAAACATGTTTGAATCACTGAGCTAGGTAAGGTTAAAATTTTTACCCAAATTTGTATTTTTGCCACCTCTATTAATTTCTAATGGGAGTTATGCAAATGTCTCAAGGGATTGAATATGGCCTTAAGACATTAAATTTTGGTTGTCTGTACTCCTTGAAGTGTTTTGGTATGAGATTGGCTGTGCTTTGGGATAGAGCCATGCTTTTCAAGGCAATGTTAGGCTACATGCCTAACCTCAGCAAATGCAAGGGGCCAAAGGCCTGTACATTGTTAGGAATTGCAATAGAGTTTTACACAAAAATTTTCATGGTGCTATCAATATTTCGTCAGTAGGTGGACAATCTGGTTTTTATCAATTCAGATACACAGCTTATCTGTAGACAGCCAGAAAGTGAGCAGAATATCTCCAGGGAAAAAAAATTATACTTTCAGATTAGTTCTTTCTTGGAAAACAAAAAATAACAGGAGTTAGTAATTCATGGCCAAAGAATGTGAACACCAGAGAATCAGCCATTTTGGGGAGAAGGAAAAGAATATTCAATTTATTGCTTTAACTTACTGCAAAACGGCACTTGATAAAGTTGTGTCTAGGGCTGACTTTCACTAGATATGCTTTACATTCTAAGTGAGGAGAATAAAGATTAAAAACTTTCATCTGTATCCTTTTCAGTAGCGATGCTCCCATTGTTTTGAAGTGCTAAATGTTAGCTATTACCACACATCTGCAAGTGCAGGGTGTAGAAGATTAGCTTGCTTAAATCAGCCAAAAAGTTGGTGATGCACCCTGATGACCCACATCTGTTCTCTTCCTTGAGCCAATAATGTGCATGAGTCAGAGAAAAACACACGAGTTCAGTCAACAGCAGCTCTTTTTCTTCATTTTAGAAGTGACTGGGACTTAAGAGCTGGAAATGGCTTAAAAATATGTATCTAGTCCTTTCCCTGCCCAAAGGCAAGCATATGGTAGACAGTATTTTCATCATGAACCATATCCTAGAAAAAAGATTTTACAACTTCCTCGATCACATTCAAGTGTCTAGATTCCACACATTGTAATTTATTCATTCTTTTGCCACTTTATCTAAATGTTTACTGCTGAAAGTTGCACTTATTTGACATCACTCTACTTTCTGCTGAAAGGGAGGGCCACTCTCTTCTATGTTCTTTAATGCTATCACTGACTATGGGGTCTCAGTGTGGCATTTAAAACATCCTGGTGGCACATTTTTGGTAAAAAAAAAATGACTATCTCTTTACAAAAATATATAGTGTTCACTTATGTGGCTTCCTTATATGTCCTTTGAAACTCTTAAATCTATGAGTGTGTGGATGAATAAAATATGCAGTGGAGAATAGTAGAGACTTTGCTTTGCATTTCTCTTGCCCCTAGAACTAATAGACTTCTTTGCTAGGATTTGTGCTCCTTTATGTGACATCATCTTGCAGTGTATGAGCTTTGTAGCTTAGGGAAGGGATGCCTCCAACGCCTTTCCTAAAAACAGATGGATAAGGCTGGGCGTGGTGGCTCACGCCTGTAATCCCAGCACTTTGGGAGGCTGAGGTGGGCAGATCACAAGGTCAAGAGATTGAGATCATCCTGGCCAACATGGTGAAATCTCATCTCTACTAAAAATACAAAAATTAGCTGGGCATGGTGGCGCACGCCTGTAATCCCAGCTACTCAGAAGGCTGATGAGGCAGGAGAATCACTTGAACCCAGGAAATGGAGGTTGCAGTGACCCGAGATCGTGCCACTGCACTCCATCCTGGTGACAGAGCAAGACTGTGTCTCAAAAAATAAAAAATAAATAAAAAAGATGGATGACTCTGAAGTCATATGGTTGTTTGTGCAAGACTCTCTTTTTTAGAAGCATTAAATTAATATTTAGTGGAAAGGCAAAAAAAGATGCACAAATGTGGATGTAATGCATATATGAAAAGGAGGGAATTTTTCATTCCTAAACTCAGTTCCTAAATTTGAGACTAAACTTAAACAACATGCACCAAACATGACAAGTGGGAAAATAATGGCACCTGTTTGGTCTGAGAAGGTATGGCCTCAGCTCACCTGTCCCACATCTTCTGCTTTCTGTGTCCAGCATGTTCCCTATCCTCTTTGAGTCAATATTAGAAGGACTAGTGGAAAATAAAGGATAGATGAAAAATGAAGCCAAGTTACCAGGAAAAAAGTGTTTACTCCAATCAGCTTCCACTCTCACAAGCAATTACACTGAAGCTTTCATTTATTTGCCATTGGGCTTATGGCATGCTATCTCACAATTATAGAATAATTCATATACATTTAATATAAAGATAGTTTCTGTTTCATTTGTTGGTAATATTTAAACATTATTCTTGGTAAAGTTATATAAGTGAATCAGGGTTATTTTGATTTGTAAGTGATAGAAATTCATTTCAGTCTTAATCTAAACATTAATTTATTGGCTCACATGATCAAAAAGCCCAGAAGGTGGATATAACTTTAGGTATGGCGCCTCCAGACATATATTCTCAAACAATGTCCTCAAGAATCTCCGTCTTTCTCTTTGTCTTGGCTCTGCTTTCTTCTGCATGGACTTCACTCTCAGGAAGGATCTTTTTACAAGTTAGAGAAAGAATAGCTGGTTGCCTACACATATCCTCACAGCGTCACAATTCCAAAGGAAAGAATGCTTCTCTTTGTTGACATTTTGAGAAGTAGTCCCGAAATTGTGGCTTTATTTCCTGACTCATGTCACACAACCCTCCCTGAATATTGTAGTGGTTATGGGGATATTGCTGCATGATCCAAGCTTCTCTTGATCAGCTCAAGATAGTGGTAATAATTGGTAGTACACACAGACTGAAAAATCTCCCAAGTGACAGGACCCGTGGACAAAGAGCCTTCCTAGACTCTTATCCTTCTGTGAAAAAGTTACCAGAGAGCTCCGAAGCTACTTCTACTAGAATGGAATGTAAGGCATAAATCTCCCCAGCAAATCCTTACTACTGGCCCAATATACGGTCCTGAGTTCTGAAATTCTTGTTGCTTCATTCTTAGGCCATCTCTCTTTTTTGGCGTCTATGCCAAGACTATACAACATCCTTTATCCATAGCTACATTACAGTACCCACAGATTTTCCATTTGATATACATAGGGACTTTTCATAAGCAGATCTAGCTCTAGGCTACCCTAGGAGGTCAACCTCAAACAGGTAGTTAATTACCCACAGGAAGATCAAAGTGTTCCTAGCAGAAGAATGGAAACTGGGAAGAAAATGGATGATATTCATATCAGTGTATATTAAAAATAAACTATTATCAAAGCCAATATATTTTTTACTTTTTTTTTTTTAGTTTATGATGAATGGCAAAAGTAGAAATTTTCCATGGTTAAAGATATTTACGACTAGGAATTTTTCATTATAATATAGATAATTCTTTACATAAGTATCTATCTAGGGGCCTTTTTAGGTTTGAAACTACTTTTGCACATTTGACATATATTTATTATTTCTATTGTGTATTATTCATGGTTCTCCAGAGAAACAGAAGCAATAAGGGGTGTGCATGTGTATTTTTTTTAACTTACTAATTTTAAGGAATTGGCTCAAGTGACTACAGAGGCTGGCAGGTACCAAAATCTGCAGGCTGGGCTGGCAGGCAGAGACACAGGGAAGAGCTGATGCTACAGGTCAAGTCCAAATGGCATCTGCTGCAGAGTTCCCAATTACTTGGGGGAGCTTAGGCTTTGGTTCTATTCAGACCTTCAAGTAACTGTATGAGACCCACCTACATTTTGGAGAATTATCTGCATTACTCCAAGTCCGCTGATTTAAATGTTCATCTTATCTGAAAACATCCTTGTGAAAACAACCAGAATAATGTGCAGTCAAATACCGGGGCCCTGTGGCCCAGCCTGGTTGACACATGAAATTAACCATCACATATTGTAAATTACTGTGTGGTGGCAAATGTAGTTTCATGAATTTGTGATTATTTTCATGTTCCAATACTTTTCATGCTTTTTGGAATTTTCTGTTAGAGTTTGTGACTGTGGCATCTTTATCCCCATATTTCCCTACATAAGAAATACGTGGCATATGTTTGCTTTATTGCTGAAGTAAATTCAAATAAACATTGTGATAAGAATTTGCTGACAATATTATTAGGTTACCTCTTAAGATTTTTTAACAGAAAACCTAAGATATTACAGAGATAAAGTTTTAAAATACATTTTAAAAGCAGAAATTGTTTAGTTTGGTAAATTTTCTCTAAAGCAGAAAATATTAAAGACATTGAAAATAAGCAGAAAAAAAGGTTCCACATTTTCTAAGGATTAGCTGATTATAAGGGAGGGAGGAGGTAACCTTCATGGTTCTCATGATGGTTTGATAATACCCACGTAAGCCTAGTCATTCATCTAGTACAGGACAGAATTCCCCTTTACACACTCATTCACATCACTCCCACTTCCTGCATATTTTCAGAAGGGAAATTTGCTATCTGAATCAATAGTTGCTAGTTTCAATGTATTTCCTTCCAGAATTCCAGATCCAGATCCAAAACAATTTGGCCATTTACAACTTGGCATCAGTCCCAGGTCTTGGATTGATTTATTTGATTGTTTATTTCTTATTTTCTTTGAAAGTGTCTATTCAATTTGCACAATATAATTAAAGATATGTAGAACATGTAAAGCATTCAGACACAAAGAAGCCCAGTTCACTCACGACGTTGTGTGAGAGTTAATGCATGTTTGCTTTTGCCCACTCTGGGTATCAGAATTTTGACTGTCATCATATGCTAGTCAGGATATCTATAATTATCTAGTCATGATGTCTTGTATTTCCTTACTTTAGGGAGACAAGGAAAGTGTTAGGTTAAAATGACAACACATGCAGTGGACTGGAAGTAACATTTATTTTACTGTGGTGTTAACAGAACCATAATGACATGCAACAGGGAGTGATTCTGATGGTCATTTCCCATTCTGTGTTCATTTTAGAACAGGAGAAATTTCTTTAACCTGTATGGCCAAGAGAAATATCTTTGTCCTTACCCAGATGCAATCCACCCCCCCCGTGCCCTCTTCGCTCTTACGTTGCCATTTCTAAATACAACTCATGCTGTTCTGGCTTAAGAGGATCCAGTCAGATTCTTCTTCATCTGCCTTGTGTCTCACAAAATTTACCTCAAGAGTCACTGTCACCTCTCCTATTAAGAAGGCTCATTTTTTTCATTACCCTTGGGAAAGTTTCTGTTGTTAATTGCTTATTGTTCTGAGGCTGCCACTTCTTTGCCAGACCTCATATATGTCATTGTCTCTCGTTTCAATGCTTCCTGTCTTCTGAACAAGTACCTCCACTGGCTAGCTACAATACTATACTCTGACACTAAGTCTCTGATCCCTACTGGGTGTCCTTTAATTGAATTCAATTCTAACACTAATTACCAGGCATTCGAGCTGATTCCCTGTCTTCATCCATTCAGGCTGCTATACCAAAATACTGTAAACTGGGAGGCTTATAAACAACAGAAGTTTATTTCTCACAATTCTGGAGTCTGTGAGAACTGCCAAAATAAGTCCAAGTTGCTGGCAGATTTGGTCTCTGGTGAGTGCCAGCTTTTTGGTTCACAGATGGTATGTTTTTTTGCTATGTCTTCAAATGGCAGAAAAGATGAGCTAGCTCTCTGGGATCTGTTTTTTATAATCTTAATCATGAGGGTTCTGTCCTGTCAAAGGAACTACTTCCTAATATCATCACCTTGGATTTAGGATTTCCACATATACATTTTGGAAAGAATCAAGTGTTCAGTCCATAGCATTGCACAAGCTAAGAACAAAGTTTGTCACAAGACTTCTTCAGCTTCAGATGCCAGCCACAAATTTGAGTATCTCCAAGCCACCCTCAGTTCTTCCTGACTGGCTAAAAATCCAGGACTTTTTACACCCACTTCAGGTTCAATAATTTGCCACAATGACTCAGAACTCACTGAAGGTGCTATACTTATGATTATAGATTTTTGAATAAAGACTATAGATCAGGAACAGACAAATGAAGAGAGGCATAAGGCAAGGTTGTGGTGGAGGGTGAGAAGCACACAGTTCTACGCCCTATTCTCCTGGAATACAGGCATGTCACCCTCCTGCACATCCATGTGTTGACCAACTGGAGTCTCCAGTGAGCCCTAATATCCAGAGATTTTATTGGAATTTTATTTTGTAGGCATGATTGACCAAATCATTGGCCATGTGATTGCTCTAAATCTCCAGTCATTCTCCCCTTCCCAGAGGTTTAGTTGGTGCAAAGTTCCAGTGCTCTAATCACATAGTAGGTCTATCTGGTGACCAATGCCCAGCGTGAAGCTATTCAGGGTCCCACTCTGAGTTGCCCTATTAGCATAACGAAGACTCTCTTTATTGCTTAGGAAATTCTAAGAGTTTTTGAAGCCTTGTCCCAGAAATGAGCGACAACAACCAGATATGTGTACTTTGTGTTATACCACAAACTTCTAACTTCTGAACTCTGTATGTGGCATGGTGAGAAGAGGTTAAGTTGGTCCACTTTTAGTGAGAAATTTCTGCCTGGATTCCAGGATAAAAATTGTTCTTCCATTAAGTGGAAATGTGGATGTCATGACATTTCTGCTGAAGTAGCTGCGTAGTCTTCCTTCGCAGGTCAGGAACTGACTATGTAACCCTTTCAGGATATACTTTCAGGTGAGATGAAAAACTGCTTCTTAAAATTAAGTATTTATGTTTTCTTATAGGAATTGCATGTTTTAAATTACTTACTAGAGGTAAAGGCTTAACTGAGATTTAAATGTTTCTTGAGACTCTATTATATATAAGACATTTTAGATGCAAATTAAGGTGAAAAAAACAGTTTGTCTTTTCTCTAGCTCTTAAATACGGGGCTGCCATTTCTTTGCCAGGCCTCATGTATATCATTGTCTCTCCTTTCCATGCTTCATGTCTGGGTAACAGTATATATCACTGATTTTCAAACTTCCTTCTCATTCAAACAGGGCTCTTGTTGTTGAACTATAAAGTCAAGTCCTTCACAGAACCTCAGGACTTGCTTTAACACAGCATAAAAAATTACCAATACAGGATACATTACAAAGAATTTTACAAGGCAAAACACAACTTACTAAAATAACTGGGATAGACAAAGTATATGAGAGTAGAGATGTAAGAGAGAGACCATAGAAAGCTGAAGCTTCCTGTGAAGACTGCTCAGGATAAACAAAAATGAATACAGCTAGTGCTCGACTTATGACCACGACTGGGCCCGGCAGACCGGTCATAACATGATTTGGTCGTAAGTTGAGTAGGCTATATGTACAGTTGAAATGGTGCACGCGGAGATGGTAGTGCTGCCGGAAGCTGGTCCACACAGTCGTATGCCCAGCTGGGCAATGTTTGCGCTGCCAGACGCGGAGCAGTCGTGGCTAGCGATTGTGGTCATAAAGTTGAGTGGTTGTAAGTTGCATAGGTCGTAAGTCGATCAATACCTGTAAGAGCTTCTGAGTGTGGGGAATAAAAGAAGTTATAAAACGTGTTTGAAGACAGCATAGTTTATTCTCCATTTTAGCTGGAACGTAATGTACATACAGATGAGCAATAATTTATGGAGCCATATGCTATCTGGTTGGCAAAAGGGGGAGTTAAAGAGTTTTGTTTTGTGTTAGAGGAGAATTGAATGTTTTTAAGAGGGAAGTCTATAGGATGGATTGGGCCAGATAAGACTTATAGGCTAGAAAACAGTTTAAGCCAGGCACGGTGGCTCATGCCTATTATCCTAGCACTTTGAGAGGGTGAGGAGGCGGATTGTTTGAGCCAAAGAGTGCAAGACCAGCTAGGGCAACATGGCAAAACCCCGTCTCTACTAAAAATACAAAAAATTAGTCATGCGTGGCGTTATGCACCTGTAGTCTCAGTTACTCAGGAGGCTGAGGTGGGAGGATCACCTGAGCCTGCCACGGGGAGGCGGCAGTGAGTGGAGATTGAGCCTCTGCACTCTAACCTGGGCAACAGAGAGAGAACCTGTCTCAAGAAAAGAAAAAAATAATAAAAATTAAAAACAGTTTCAAAAAAAATTGAGAATGTTTAGGCAGGAGATGATTTCAACCAAGAATGATAGTAGATATGGAAGGAAAAGTAGAGAGAGACATTGTTAACTTTGAAAAGGAAGTAGTCACAGCAGTTGACAAGAAGAAATGAAGAGTAACTGAGGTGAAAATACCAGAAACTTGAGAAAAATATAAGATCACATTTGACTGACATCAGATGATACTTTTTTCAGGCAAAAGTGGAGTCCGTTAAAATCAGGAGGCTCTTCCTTTGTAATGAAATATTTAGGTTTATATACTACTTGGAGAAAAATCATAGGAATTGGATTTATTCACCCATTTATTTAAGTTTTTAAGGGCATAAGATGACTTAAGAATATATTGTAACCACAATCTCTTTGATACTGTACATTATCGTTAAAATACATTACCGCATATCATTGTTACGCATGGAAATAAAGACGTGACATTGCAGTACCAAAGAAGCTTCTCTTTATGTGCAGTACTTTGGGGAGTGTTTAGAGCATTAAAGCAACATCTGGACAATACTTGCTTTATGAAAACAATTAGGTAAGCAAACATTGTGATGGCATTCTTACAGCTGAAAAGCATATTTCAAAATAAAATAGGAAGGTAAGTTTAAGGTAAACATTTTCAGGATGAATACTGATTTCAAACATTGCCCTGAAACTCCCTAACAGAGTTGAGCCAGCTGAAATTTTTTAGACTGCTCCATTCTTGGCTTCTGTGCAACACCCTGTGTTGAGGCTGTCTACAGGAAGCCAATGACTGAAAACACTTTGGTCAAGCACTTTTTTTTTTTAGGTACTAGCCAAATAATTTTTTTAAAAGCCGAAATATTTTGCGGAGGGGCTCATCAAAGTACTAAGCACACTGCAGTCTGTGGCTTCTTTTCCCTGAAATCTGAATGAATTGAACAGTCTGGTCTATTTATTTTTAATTACTAAAAGCTTAAGGTTAATTGCTATGTTTTCATACTATTAATTCCCTTCACAAAGAGCTATGCTATTGGTTTACCACATCTAACAATCAGTTTCCACCAGTAGTCAGGCATCCAGCTAACATAACCAAGTGAGGAAGAGACAACCAAATGACTGACTGTGATTATTTTTGTTCGTAGGGGCATGTTTTAAGGATGAGAGAAACTGATTTTCTCATATTTTTTCCTAGAGGAGTTTGAGATTGTCACATAACATCTTTGTGTTCCTGATGAATAAGGAACATTTTTCTTACTTTTAAACTGCAAATTTCCATTTCAATTTCTTACGTAGAGTTGGAAGCGTCACTGTACAAACTAATTTTTATAATTGTGAGTAACTTAACTGATGAGAATAAGCATGTTTGGGCTCAGAAACTGATATCCCAAAATACAGTGCTTTGATAGGCTGAACTGAAGGAGCTTCATGATCTATTTGGCCTTCTCCCAGCTCATGTCTCTCAATTTCCTGTCTCTCCCAAAGCATAGAACGAAGTTGTTCTCTCAAGTTTCCTTATGTGCCTAAAGAAGAAAGACGAAAGCAATCACCTCTTGTCTTTTCCCTGAGTTTTCATTAACTGAAGTCATATTACAGGTGGAAAGATTGAGGTCTGTCAACACACCTGGACAGATTTTTCTAACCATTACCTGCTCTGTGGGCCCTATAGACATTGTTCCAGGCCATTGTATGTTTTTTAAAACCCACTGAATTCCCCTAAAACTCCTTTACTATCCCCCTAAAATTATCCACACTTTCCCATTTTTCTTTCCCCTAAGAATAAAGGTATGAAACCAACTGTACTTTATTGGATTGTTCAGTAGTCATTCTTCTACAGTTCTCTTATGCTACAGCTGTTAAAATGGATTTGTATGCCTTTTCTCTTATTAATTTGCCTTTTGTCAGTTGACTTTCAGTGAACCTTCAGAGGGCAAAGGGAAAGTTTATCCTTGGCCCCTATAAGCGCAATGTCAATTTTTGCCTGAACGCTTTCTCATTGGCTTCTCCACGCAGAAGTTTCAGCCAGATTTAGCCCAAACTCCCTGGATCTGTGAATCCAAAATTACTGTTAAAAATCTCTGCTAGTCTCCCTGGAAATTTTCAGTATGTAGAATAAGAGGCCTAAATTTTTTAGGAGTTTTATGGTAAAGCAGAGAAGTATTACAATTAAAAAATATAAAAATTAATTTATATACATATATATGTGTGTGTGTCTTGCAAAATGATTGGCTACCATTCTATGATGAAATAGGATCAGTGTTGATGTACATCCGGAGGCAGGAGGCCTCAATGCCTACCTCTATATCTATGTAATTTTAATCATCTAAACTTCTAATTTGGTTCTCAATTCCTTTTAAATAAGTAAATTGATATCTTTGAACATTTTTGCCAAAGCTCATGTGTTATCACATTAAATGATATATATTTGAACTCAGGGTAAAGACTGAGAGTTAAATCCTTTCCATAGTGATATGCTCAAAGCAACTGTACACACTCATTAGAAATAACTCCAGCAAACAAAATTGCTAGCTTGTGTTTCCTTCCTTCCTCCCTCCCTCCCTCCTTCTCTCCTTCCCTCCTTCCCTCCTTCCCTCTTTCCCTCCTTCCCTCTTTCCCTCCTTCCCTCCTTCCCTCCTTCCCTCCTTCCCTCCTTCCCTCCTTCCCTTCTTCCCTCCTTCCTTCCTTCCTTCCTTCCTTCCTTCCTTCCTTCCTTCCTTCCTTCCTTCCTTCCATTAGATGTTACATGACTGAGGGAAGGTTTACAAGTAATACAGATTTGC
Organism: Cebus imitator; assembly: GCF_001604975.1. Taxonomy (NCBI): domain Eukaryota; kingdom Metazoa; phylum Chordata; class Mammalia; order Primates; family Cebidae; genus Cebus; species Cebus imitator. The sequence goes on from NW_016107317.1 coordinate 7,885,270, forward strand.
TCAAAGTGGGAAATTTTTTTTTTGAAATGAAAAATCATTCACTTATACATAAATTTTTTTATTATAGCTTGTCATTTATTCTTCAGTTTGCCATCACTGCCACCCTGACCACTGAAATCTCCTGAAAATTAGTAGTTAAAGAAGCATGTAGGAATAAGAGACAATGGAACAAAAAAGATGTTTGGCTGAGGTTACTTTTAATATCTATATTGTAATATTAGGCATTAGGCATGAATAGTTACATTTGCTCACAGGATCTAGTTGCTGTGGCATTACACACTTGTAAATTTATTCTTCACATTGTTTGTTATGGTTTACTTACCTCTTTCTGGTGAGGTGGAGACTTGGCTAATATGTGTAACATCAGCTGGGTGATATTTTCTTCTTTTCTAAAATTATCTGAGCCTTTTTGGTTCCTCTGATATTTTAATTGTGCAATCACAAGGCATTCTCTGGCCACAAAGGAATAAAGGGTTTATTGTTGTTCTGCTATTGATTTAGTGTTTTGAATCCTTAATGGTCTTAAAAAATAGCAGTAAGAATTGGTCTGCCAATTTTTGCCTGTTAGAAGTAATGTATAATATGCTAAAGGAAATTATTAAAAGCCTTCATTTTATACATGATATATTTTTAAACTTTAAGAAAGCACACAGTAATGTATGAATACATTTGAGGTGTTAACTAATTAAACATTGCAACATCACAGAATACATGTAAGTAGACTTTATGAAGAAGATATGGCTTGAACAGTACCTTGAATGGTATATTTCCATAGGCAGAGGATGATGTAATAGAGTGAGTAAAGCTATTGAATATTGAAAAGTTGAGTTTAACATCAGAGGATGAGAAGTCCTTTGGGTTGGCTGGATTGTAAGGTGCATGAAGAGACCTAGTCAACTTGGGATAATTGCTTTCAGTTTCCTGGACGGCCTGAGATGCCAGAGGAGGAGTTCAAGTTTATTCTCTCAGAGATAGCTTCTCTCTGAGAGATTTTGAGTATGTGGGCAAAAGAGTGATAATAAAAGCCATGGTGTGAAACTGGATCTTAATGATCCTACCCAGCTGCTGTTATTATTCTTCCAATGACAACTGTGAAATCTAAGGTATGTAGTAGAAGTGCATTCAATAAAAATACACAGTTTGTTGACTGATTATAAACCAAATGCTTACGTGAAGAAATAATACATTAATAATATCCAGAAGCCCCTGTTCACCTAAACCTTTCCCATTATCTAAAGATAACTACTGTCCATTTTATGGTAATCTTTTCATTGTTTATTTTCTTTACATTTTTGCTCTCTACCCATAAACCAGTAAGAAATTTTAATCTATGAATTTTTAATGTCTGATTTCTTTTATTCAATAGTATGTTTGTATGATTTATCCATGTTGTATGTAGCTCTACTTCACCCTTTTCTCATTGATGTATATATTCCTTTGTATGAATATACCACAATTTATTTATCCAAACTACTGTTGCTTGCTAGAGGGCCAGGTGCAGTGGCTTATGCCTGTAATCCCAGCACTTTGGAAGGCCAAGGAGTGTGGGTCACTTGAGGCTAGGAGTTTGAGACCAGCCTGGGCAACATGGTGAAAAACCCATCTCTACTAAAAATGCAAAAATTAGCTGAACCTGGTGGTGGGGGGCCTGTAGTCCCAGCTGCCTGAGAGGCTGAGGCAGGAGAATCGCTGAAACCCAGGTAGTGGAGTTTGCAGTGAGCCGAGATTGTGCTACTGCACTCCAGGCTGGGCAACAGAGGGAGACTCTGTTTCAAAATAAATAAGTAAGATAAAATTAAATTAAAATTAAATAATAAATATATGAACTACTGTTGCTAGAGTCTTTCCAGTTTAGGTCTATTATGATCAATATTAATATGAATATTTATGTACATATTTCTGCATTTCATTAGATCATATCCCTAAGAGTAAAACTGATGAGTCATTAGGGTATACATAGATCAAACCAGCATATTTTCCAGAGTGGTTGTACCAGTCGCATCTCTACTAGTAGTCTATACGAGTTCCCATTTCTCCATAAAGTCAATATTTGATATTTTCAGATTATATTTGCCAGTCTGCTCTCGTTACGGTTTCAGTTTTTATTTTCTGATTACTAATGAGATTTAGCATATTTTCACATTTTTGTGGCCATTGAATTATTTATATTTTGAAGTACAAGTTAAAGACTTTATTTTTCTGGGGATTACTTTTTCTTTCTGATTTTAGGAGTTTTTTTAAATATATTCTAGACCTAGTCCTTTGTTGTTATTTTATATATGCTGGACAAATTATCTAGACTTTCTGATTTATATTTTCATCTTCTCTGAGTTTTTTGATAATAGAAGTTGTTCAAAATGCTATTAAATATACTAAACTTTTCCTCAGTGTGTGGATTCCTTAAAGTGTAACACTATTTGTATCTTAAAAATTCTATATTACCCCAATGTCATTGTATTCGTTTTCCATTTTCTGTCATAGTAAATCACCATAAATCTAGTGGCTTAAAACAGCAAAAATTTATTAGCCAACATATCTCTAGGTCAGATGTCCCACAGAGAAGGTGTCAGTAGGACTGTGTTCCTCCTAGGAGGCTCTAAGGAAGAATTCATTTCTTTGTTTTATTCAGCTACTAGAGGCTTCCTACCCTCCTCCATCTTCAAAACCAGCAATGGCAGGTTGAGTCTTAGATATTCTGCAATAATCCCTCCATTTTAAGGTCAGCTGGTTAGCAATCTTAATTCCATCTGCAACCTTAATTTCCCTTTGCCAGATAAACTATTGACAGGTTCTAGGTTATGACAGGGAGTGACCTTTGGGCGGTCACTATTTGGCCTACCACAATCATCAATGTATTTTAAAAATATGTGGCCCAGGTATGGTGGCTCACATTTCTTATCCCAGCACTTTGGGAGGTGGAGATGAGCAATCACCTGAGTTCAGGTGTTTGAGACCACCCTGGCCAACATGGTGAAATCTTGTCTCTACTAAAAATATAAACTTAGCCAGCTGTTGGTGGCGTGTACCTGTAATCCTAGCTACAAGGCAAACTTTCAGGCTTTGGGGATTCCTGAGAATAATTAAAACATTCTGTATTCCCATTGAGGTGGGGAGAGATAGGTAAAATGGCAATGGCTGTGTAACATAATAAACACTTGATAGGTGTTTCCTCCAGTCTTGTTGGTCATGGAAGGTTTGATAAAGGAGAAGGATGAATCAAGTATGAGATTTGAAAGATAAGTGGTTTTAACCAGTTGAAGGAGTCAGTGCAGGAGGGAAGAAAGTGTTTGAAACAGAAGAAATAAGATGTGCACATACTTGGAGATGTGAAAGGGAGTAGGGGGTGTTGTTGGAATTGCAAGTAGTTTACTATGGCAGGAAGGAAGACTGAGGTGGCCTAAGAGTCAGAGAGGCTTGAAATCCAAGTAGAGGCCAGATCTTAGTGACTTTTGGGAAGGTGCTTGGTGACCTTTGGAGATGTTGCTTGTACTTTAACAAAGGACGACTGTGAATTCTTCAATTCGTAATTCCTATGATACCGTAAAGTCTAACAAGTGTTCTGATTACATGATACAGTACCACACTATTGCTATTACACTATAAATCGAGATTCATTGAGATGTGAGACATCGAGAGATTTTGCCTTAGTCCCCAAAAGCATTTCATTGTGATGTGAGTCTAAGGGGTACAGTCTGAGTGATAGCAGTAGAGTAATGTCAGGCTCTTCAGGGCTGAAAATAAGTCACTTTTTTGTGTTCAATGGCCTGCTATAGCTGCAAATTCCAATAGCAATAAAGGAGTATGAAATAGCCTTTTCCATTGTTTGTTTAAACAGAATTTTTAGCATCTTCTTTATCTAGTGAAATCCATTGTAGAAAATAGTTTCCTTCTTATATTTGCATTCAAGATTATCAAGTCAAATCCTCATTTTTTAATAAGTGTAGTGTGAATATAACACATTAAACAAAATCCAAAGTTAATATAATACTTTAATTACAAAAAGCTATTATTTGGGAAAAATAGTCAATATTTCAGGGGGTCTACTCCCATCATACTAAATTCAACAAATTTTTTTTTTGAGACAAGAGTCTCACTCTGTCACCCAGGCTGGATTGCAGTGGCACAATCTCCAGTCACTGCAACCTCCACCTCTTGAGTTCAACCTCCACCTCCCTTGTAGCTGGGATTACAGGTGTGCACCACCACGCCTGTTTTTTTGTTGTTATTGTTTGTTTGTTTTTGTATTTTCAGTAGAGACAGGGTTTCACCTCATGTTGGCCAGGCTGGTTCTGAACCCCTGACCTCAAGCGATCCACCTGCCTTGGCCTCCCAAAGTGTTGGGATTACAGGCATGAGCCACCACACCAGGCTTCAACAGATTCTTATTAAATTTCTATGTGTATATGTGTGTTGCTTAATGTGACTCTTCATATAGTTAAATGTTCAAACTGAAATTTAGTCATGGAGAAGATTGTTTTAGGACATATCTAGAGTTTTTATTTCTCTAGTTTCATATACTCATTTTTAAAAGATACTGATTGAACATCTGTGTTTTTATTGTTTCTGCTGATTGTTTTTAATTCCTGTAATAAATACTTAATAAGCAATAACTATGCACATTAACCACATAGCTTAGTTAGGAAATCAGGCATGAACTGGAGGGATAACAAGGACAGAAAATGAAAACAAAAACCACTCAGGAATCATTAATACTCATTTAAAGCCATGGTCAGCAGGAGGAAGATGAATACAAACACACATTTGTTACTTTCCTTTTTTTTTATGATTTATCTATTATATTCATTTATATATCCATGCCTTCCATTAAGAAAGATAATTGTAAGTTTTCCTATTCTTTTAATTTACCAAGTTGCATTCAGATTGTATTTCTGTAGTTAGGAAAAACTTTTAAATGACTTTAAATCATGTTTAACTGTGTGCCTTTTCTTTACCTATACTTGAAAAACTCCAATTCTGAATATATTTTTATGACTTAAAAGAAGCATTTCTATATCAGTATATAATTTACATATAATACATAAAACTGGCAGGATCTTGTGTTTAAAACCAATGAATATTAATCTTGTGATCTATATGCCCTGGAAACGATTCTATGTAAGTCAATATAAGTGTATATAAGTATATATAAGACAACTATATATAAGTTTTTCTTATATACAATTAATAATACCTTGTATGATTTTCAGACAGCTTAAGTTCATTGATCACCATTACAGGCTAATCTAATTTAATTCATTTGCTCAGTTACAGAAATATGCACAAGTAAAATGATGTTGCGCCATTTGCTTTAAATTGCGTCATTTGTTCCTTTATACGGTTACATTATACATTAGCCTGTGGTTCCTGAGACACTTGGCCTGATTTTAAGAAGTTTTAAGATGGAGTTTTCTTGATTATATCAAACAAAGCCTTTCAGTTTTAAACTAGAAGAATCAGGTTGCCTTCATGTTTACGGAATTTCCCTTCCATGATAATTCAATGCGTAACATTTGCAGAGCTTTCAAAATAGGGAAGAATTGAAAACATATTTATAATTTATGATCTGCCTGGCAGGATAATTATTGTTCTGTTCTCTGTCATGGAATATGTGTAATAACACTGATAACACCAAGATACACTTTTCCACTGGACACTTTTTGATACGTTGCTAAATGACTGTTTGCTTTTAAAGAAAGGGGAGAACAACAGCAGCAAAACTAATCCTCTAGTGTTTTTTTTTTTTTTTTTTTTTTTTTCTGTTCTAGTATATTATTGTCAGTTTTAGTCAGTTTAACCTTAACAGAGAAAATATGTATTTCTTCATGACCACTCTGTACTATTTACTTACAGAGTATGGGAAGGGGGAGTCTGTTTCGTTGTTATCCAAGTTCACAGAAAAAAAAAAAGTTAAATGTTTTAATCATTATATCTAATTGTACTAGAAAATAAATCACAGAAAGCAATGTGAGAAGTTTTTCAAACCCAATCTAAAATAAAGAATGGTCATAAGAAAACAGGAAACTGCCTGGAACATAATTTAGTAATAAGTCAAGATGTGATTTAGGACTTGTAGGTCCCAGCCCTGGAATGATGACAGCTTTTATGATTTCCGTGCTTTAGTTTCCTCATCTACAAATTGTTAATACTATAGACTAGTTTAATTTATCTGAGGCCACTAGAGTCCAGTGCCCTTCTCAAAACTGAACAATAAGCTATACATATTAATGGAGACAAGTTGATCCTATTTATCATACTTACTTGGCTGGGAAACGTTACAATCAGTTCACATACTATATTTGGCCATATAGGAAAATAGAACTTTTAAAAGGCATAAAGACCTCTTTATATTTTCAGCTCTGAAAGATGTTGTTGACGTTCATTTAGAGCATTTCTTACCATGAATTCATGATTCAAATAAATACGGTGTTTACATTTACTTGGCTACAATTAGCCATAGTTGTTTTGATAGCAATGATGACCGTAGCCGTACAATGTAGAGAGTTTGAATCATTAAGGATCAGCTATCTGGAAACATAGGAATTAGCCATCAAAACAGCATAATTTGTAAGACAACATGCAATTTTCTCTTTCACGTTGGCTTTGGAAGTCAGTTCTTCCTTTATTTAGATATGTAAAAATAACAAAATTTAAAAATTCTGTGACAACTAAAATAAGAGTTTTTTTTTTTTTTTTTTTTTTTTTGAGATGGAGTCTTGCACTGTCACCTGGGCTGAAGTAAGTGAAGTGGTGTAATCTTGGCTCACTGCATCTTCTGCCTTCCAGGATTAGGTGATTCGCCTGTCTCAGCCTCCTGAGTAGCTAGGATTACAGGTGCCTGCCACCACGCCCAGCTAATTTCTTCATATTTTTAGCAGAGATGGAGTTTCACCATGTTTGTCAGGCTTGTCTTGAACCCCTGACTTTGTGATTTGCCCCCTAGCCACATACCCACCGTGTATTGGACTGTCACATTTCCCTAGGAAATTTTATGAAGCATTATCTCCGGAGCATATAGATTAGAAGATTAGTATTCATTGGTTTTAGTCACAAGATCCTGCCTGATGGAATGCCAAAATAACTTGAATCCTATGCCCACAACCTGTTTAATGTTCTAGTAATAAATTACTTACTTTTATTGGGTACTTACCATGACCACTTTTGGAGACACAGAAAATTAAATAACATCACAAAACAAATTTGTTTACTAGGTTTCTTCTGTCTATGTCTTCTCTTTTTTATTAAAATGTTCTTTAATCTTAAATCCTCATCCCTGAGAATAAAATAGGGCTTCCTGGCCATATTTTTAGCATATAATTCTTGATAGTTGCTATGTCTTATGATGATTAGCTATTGCTTTGCCTTTTTTTGGAATAGAAACTCTATCTCCATAAAAGTCATGTCAGATATTTGAGCTCAATTCTATTTTGGATCCCAATGAGATTTATGTGTCATTATGTATCAGATTCCTCTAAAAGGATCTGAAGTTAAATTCACAGGAACTGGTCTAATAGACAAAATAACAGTTTGATTAACAATGGCATATTATTTCTAAAAGCCATACGTTATGACACGGCCCCTGAGACACTTAATATGCTGACTTTTCTGAGGTTATTCATAAACCAGTTGTGATGAAAATATTTAAAACCTTCTTAATCTTCCATTCATTAATGAGGCCAGATCTTTCTTATAGATATTATATATAACTTTGATTATAGTTATGTGGATTTTTAAATTGTGCCCTTTGTATGATTCCCTCAGAGAATAAGAACAATGAAAATTGTTTTCACCAATGACATGAAATACCTGCAACATCATGAAATCACCAGTGGTATCCCTTGATATCAGACTAGTTCTTCCATGTAGGCAGAAACATGGCAGCCAGATAAGTTTTGCAAGTGCCCTTTGATATCAGCAAGCTCATGACCGGAGCTGGCTTGTTTTTCCAGGTATAAGGGCTACCCTCAGAAGTCAGCCCAAATGACTCTAAGTCTTTAAAAGTTTTCACTCGTTGGGCTAGGCGTGGTGGCTCACACCTGTAATCCCAGCACTTTGGGAGGCCAAGGCAGGTAGATCACCTGGGGTCAAGAGTTCGAGACTAGCCTGATGAACATAGTGAAATCCCGTGTCTACTGAAGACACAAAAAATTAGCCAGGTGTAGTGGTGGGCACCTGTGATCCCAGCTACTTGGGAGGCTGAGGCAGGAGAATCACTTGAACCTGGGAGGCGCAGGTTGCGGTGAGTCAAGATTGTGCCATTGCACTCCAGCCTGGGCAACAAGAGCGAGACTCCATCTCAAAAAAAAAAAAAAAATTTTTACTCATCCTTATGTATTTATTTCAGGATATCTGTCCTCTCTAAAATGTGGAAGGAGTTCCAGCTTGGTTTAATTCTCAAATATAAGTTTAGATAACTTATCCATGTTTGCAATTTTGAAAAAAGACCAACCTTTCCTTGTTTCCAGATTTCTGTATCAAGGTATATCATAGTTGACATCATATGAATGCATATCATTATATAGGATTTTCTTTCTATATGGATAACTTCTCAGAATTCATTCCACAATATTTATATAGAGAATATCATTTTTAATAATTAGAGATCAACAAAGAGATAATGCAACTTCTGGCAATAGAGTCTGAGTCTGAGAAGTATGATGAGCACCTTTTTAAAAAACTACTATATGCTAGATTTGCCAAGATGTTCCCTAGATGGTAATGTCCCTTTGTTTTGACAGTAACACTGTTGAACTCGCTGTGATAAAGTGGTAGTGATGTAAGCCCATCAAAAAGCAATTTATATTTCAAGATACCTCTTTTTTTGATAAATAATAAAGTCGGTACAACTGAACATGTTAACTGGAGTTGTGAGAAAGATTGTAGTAAAATGTAATGTGGTTTTGTGTTTCAGTCTTCATGATTACCTTTAACTCCTTCATTTGACAAATCTGGAGAAAATGCAGGGAAAAAAGGAGTCTGGGAGAAAAATCTCAGAATGTTACCCTGCCTGCACTTCCTAGCAACATTAGTGGCAACAGTGCTTAAATGTGTAACCTATTCTTTGTAAGTCAGATGTTACTTTCATGTAGATCAGTAAAAAACAATGTGAGAAAAAATGAGACCCTCATCGTAGTTCCTATTGAAGTCAAAACACTAAACCTAAACAAATAAAAATGAAAAATCTAAAATATTTCTCAGAACCTACATTCTGTCATTAAAGTCAAAACACTAAACCTAAACAAATAAAAATGAAAAATCTAAAATATTTCTCAGAACCTACATTCTGTCATTGCCAATTTTGCTTCAATCTTCAAAATCCATTTTTCCCTCACTCCTTGGTTTGCTTGCCTGTCTGTCTTCCTTCCTTCCTTCCATCCTTCCTTCCTTCCTTCCCCTCCCTTTCTTCCTATTCTTTCTTTCATGAAACATTCTTTGTCCACAAATGCCAGCTGTTAGTATATATGTACAGTGAGATCAGTTCCTGCCCTCAAGGAGCTTACAGTCTAATGTTAGAAACAGAAGGAACCACAGTATGCAATGACAAGAGTTCAGGTGAAGTTGGGAGATGGGGAGGGAGGATAAAGCAGAAAGGAGTGGGATTGTATTCTAGGCAATAAGAAAAACAAAATTAATAAGGTAAGACCTTTCCTAAATTATTTTTCTCACTTTTGAAGAAAAATATGCTAGTTTCACCTATAGGGATTTTAGCTACACTGAAAATAACTTTTTATGCTGTGTTTTCAAAATCAGACTGAATTATCTTCTTGGTTGCAGTTGTTTTGTTTTTGTGTTTAAAATGGCAGGAGTCCCTTCATCCCAGATGGCATTTCATAAGACTGCAAGCTCATTTTCCAGAGACAAACCACCTTGGATAGGAAAACTTACAGCTGTTGGTTTTCTCCCTGGGTGAATTAGTGTCCTCTGTTTCTTTTATGTAACTTGATAAAGAGATTGAATTTCAGCTGTATAAAGCTATAATTACATTGTCACTACTTTCATGTTCTTTTATCTAAAATAATTAAGGCTGGGGGAAAGAAAACCCAGTTCCATTCAAAGGGTTTTAAAGAAAATGCCTGCTTAACATCAGTATGACTACAAAATATGTAAATTTCTGGAAATGATTGGTTAAGGCTAAACTGTACTTTAATGATTAAACATAGGATTAAACACAGTGATATATTTAATAAACATATTAACTCTGTGGACATGGGCATAGTGATATCATACAAAAGTTATTACGTTGGTCAGTTAAATTTTTTTTTAAAAAAACAGTATTTCCTCTCTTCCTATTTGAGTACCCTATATCTTGCCTGATTGCCCTGGCCAGAACTTCCAGTGTTTGCAGATGACATGATTGTATATTTAGAAAACCCCATCCTCTCAGCCCAAAATTTTCTTAAGCAACTTCAACAAAGTCTCAGGATACAAAATCAATGTGCAAAAATCACAAGCATTCCTACACCAATAATAGAGAGCCAAACGATGAGTGAACTCCCATTCACAATTGCTACAAAGAGAAGAAAATACCTAGAAATACAACTAACAAGGAATGTGAAGGACCTCTTCAAGGAGAACTAGGAAACACTGCTGAAGGAAATGAGAGGACACAAACAAATGGAAAAACATTCCAAGCTCATGGATAGGAAGAATCAATATTGTGAAAATGGCCATACTGCCCAAAGTAATTCAAATATTCAATGCTATCCCCATCAAGTTACCATTGACTTTATTCACAGAATTAGAAAAAACTACTTTAAATTTTATGTGGAACCAAAAAAGAGCTCTCGTAGCCAAGACAATCCTAAGCAAAAAAAAAAAAAAAAAAAAAAACTGGAGGCATCATACTACTACGTCCAAACTATACTACAAGAGTTTAGTAATCAAAACAGTATGGTACTGGTACCAAAATAGATATATAGACCAACAGAAGAGAACAGAGGCCTCAGAAATAACACCACACATCTACAGCCATCTGATCTTTGACAAATCTGACAAAAAAACAAGCACGGGGGAAAGGATTCCCTTTTTAATAAATGGTATTGGGAAAACTGGCTAGCCATATGCAGAAAATTGAACCTGGACCCTTCTTTACACCTTATACAAAAATTAACTTGAGATGGATTAAATACTTAAATGTAAGACCTAAGACCACAAAAACCCTAGAAGAAAAGCTAGGTGACACAATTCAGGACATAGGCATGGGCAAAGACTTCATGATTCAAACACCGAAAGCAATGGCAACAGAAGCCAAAATTGACAAATGGGATCTAATTAAACTAAAGAGCTTCTGTACAGTAAAGGACACTATCATCAGAGTGAACAGGCAACCTACAGAATGAGAGAAAATTTTTGCAATCTATCCATCTGACAAAGGGCTAATTACCAGAATCTACAAGGAACTTAAATTTACAAGAAAAAAACAACTCATCAAAAAGTGGGCAAAGGATATGAACAGACACTTCTCAAAAGAAGAGGTTTATGAAGCCTACAAACATATGAAAAAAAGCTCATCATCACTGGTCATTAGAGAAATGCAAATCAAAACCACATTGAGATACCATCTCACACCAGTTAGAATGGCCTTCATGAAAGAATCTAGCGACAACAGATGCTGAAGACGATGTGGAGAAATAGGAACACTTTTCCACTGTCGGTGGGGTGTAAATTAGTTCAACCATTGTGGAAGACAGTGTGGCGATTCCTCAAGGATCTAGAAATAGAAATTCCATTTGACCCAGCAATCCCATTACTGGTTATATACCCAAAGGATTATAAATCTTTCTATTACAAAGACACATGCACAAGTATGTTCATTGTGGCACTGTTCACAATAGCAAGGACCTGGAACCAACCGAAATGCCCATCAAGGATAGACTGGATAAAGAAAATGTGGCACATTATACCATGGAATATTATGCAGCCATAAAAAAGGATGAGCTGATGTCCTTTGCAGGGACATGGATGAAGCTAGAAACCATCATTCTCAGCAAACTAACACAGGAGCAGAAAACCAAACACTGGATGTTCTCCCTCATAACTGGGAGTTGAACAATGAGAACACATGGATACAGGGAGGGGAACATCACATACCAGAGACTGTCGGGGGTTGGGGGTTAGGGGAGAGGTAGCATTAGGAAAAATACCTAATGTAGATGACGGGTTGATGGGTGCAGGAAACCACCATGGCATGTGTATATCTATGTAACAAACCTGCACATTCTGCACATGTACCCCAGAACTGAAAGTATAATTTAAAAAGAACCCAAGAGTTCAATTTTTTAGAACTTAAAAAGTTTCTGGACCTTGTTGGGCAATTACCTAAATTTCTGACTACCCCACCAAGTTATTCTATCGTGGTGGCTTGGGAAAATGGAGGCTGGAAAGGAGGTGGAGCGGATAAGGGAAGATAAGTTTTGCCACTGGTTTATCCTGTTTCACTCTAATTATTTAAATTGCCTAAGTCTTTTTCTGATTTCTACCTTCTTTCATGCCGGCCTGACTTTTGGGAGGGATTTCCTTTCCAGCAACTAATATTTCCTTTCTTAATCTTGTTGTTTATTATTAATACCTAAAAGCCACAAATCACACAATAGCTATTTACAGATCTGGGTTCTCTAAGTGAATCACTAATCTGTGCTCCTGCAATGCTGTCTTTTCTCTTTTAACACATTTATGTGATTTCATTATAATTATTTTTTTCCTTGGGAAAGCTAGGTGCCATTTGTCTTTTCTTGCTGACTCGTACATCCCAGAATATGAAAGAATATTTGGCATAATCAATTTCTGTTTGATAAATGAATAAACGAACGAGAGTTTGGTTGAATACACGCAAAAAAGTGTGCTCAGAATATATACAGCTTTTAGATGTCTGCTCATTCATTGTCATACTGTTGAGGAAATTGTTTCATATTGCTTTTGCTTCAAGTCTAGTGACTTATATGTGGAATCTCAGGGTTTCTCTTTTGCAAAATTTACATTGATAGATTATACTTTTTCTTCAGGGGGATATTATTAAACACTGTGGCAGATTTTCTTTTCCAGTATAGCGTATTCCTGTGCTTTTCTTACAGTGTGATATTGACATTTCTCCAAAGAAAGGAGATATTCTATATTCTCAGTACGGAACATGCGCGAGCCTTAGTGACTTGCTTCTAAGGGATGGCATGCACTGGAGGTGACTTCTAAGAGGCTAGGTCATAAAAGGTGAAACAGCTTCCACCTGGCTGTCTCCTTTCTCTATTGAGACATTTGTCCTTGGAACCTAGCCACCATGCTGTGAGAAAGCCCAGGCCCTGTGGCAAAGCCATAAGAAAGTGCTACAGACAACATCCCCAGCTAAGGTCTCAGGCCACAGCCAAGCATCCACTGCCAGACATGTGAATGAGTGAGGCTGCAGATGATTTTAGCCCCTTTGAAGCCTTCCAGCTGAGGCCCAGATGTCACAGAGCAAAGCCATCTTACTCTATCTTATTTGAATTCCTGAACCACATACTAGATGACCAAAATAAATGGTTGTTTTCTGCCACCATTTTAATTCAGACTTCGTGACTAAAGGTCTAGCTTTTGCTTTTGTATTACTTGTTGAAATAATTTTTTATTAAGCGATATTTCACATATCATAAAACTCACCATTTTAAAGTGGACATTTCAGTGGTTTTGAGTATATTCTGAAGGTTGTGCAACTATCATTGTCTAATTCCGGAACATTTTCATCCGTCTGAAAAGAAACCCCTTTAAAATCTTAAAGTGGATGATGAAACTTTGTCTCCTTCAGCTTGTCCCCGCTCTGAGTAGTTTCATCCTGCTGGGACTGTGCAATCTTATGTGCGTATCTGGGGCTGACTTATTCTGAGGCTGCTGCCAGGGATTTAGCATTTGGAAGCACGATAGGAACCACACATATGACCACTGTGAGACAAAAATGCTGGCAGGAGAATGACCCTGGAAATTGTCAGTGATTAGTCAGATGAAGCTGATGAGATAACATAGAGCTTCCTCTGTACCAGGCCCTGATATAAGGACTTTACATATATTAACTCATTTAATGCTCATAGTAACCCTGCACAATAGATCAACTGGATATTGGGGAAGGGCTGAGGGTTCACCTCTGACATCCTGTTACAGATTGTCATTAGGCTCAGTTTGTTCCAAGGAGACTCTTGGTCACCACACTGTCCAAAATCTATGGCTATTCTGCAATTTCATGTGAAGGATGAAAGGACCACCCCTACATCCTAAGAATATACTTCAAATTGTTTGAGATGCCATGACACTTTCTTTAGTGCACAAGTATCTATCAACCCTAAGAAAATCTGGACTTAAGTTTAGAATACTTAAGATAATTATACCTTTATATCATTGTGTTTCTGTTAAGGACCTATTCATATTTAGAGATATTTAATATGATTAGGACTTTTAAGTAGTAGTAGATCAGTCTTGGGATTCTCGTTTGAAACTTTTACTAAAATGTATATACAATATTAAAATATTTTAAGAACATATATATGTATATATGTAAGAACATCTATTAAGAACATATATATATAGTTAAAATACATATATTAAAATATTTTAAGAATACACATATTTATAACACACCATATTTGAAATGTTTTTTCATTAGATGTATTTATTATTTGGCATAATAAATTTGGGTGCCTGAGAAGTTTCCTTAGTCAAATGAAGCACTCAAAAAAATATTAAAAATATAGATGCAGAGTTGATTGAGCCTTCAACTGGCAGAGTCTCCACTGTTGATTCCCTAGAACTTGGAAATGACTTCCTCACATGCTGTCTCTTTTGTTACTAGTCTATGGTGGGCTCAGGACAGTTTTTTTCTCCACCCTAAAACTGCTGCTCCTTAGTATCCTGTATAGCCATATCTCACACAACGTGTGTTAAAAATTACAGATTTATCATCAAATATTGTGTAAGTTGATTATGAAGTTTCTCAAATTTTAGTGCAAAGTTATAAAACTCTTAAGTTCAGTTGCAAAGATTGCATCTCTTTACTAAAGCACACACAAAACTAATTTTAAAAACATGAACTGTGAATGTTTTCGTTTTCTTGACTGAATTGACCCTCATGCATGAAAGGATGCTCATGACTGCTAACTTGAGGGCTAAAGTGTAGAGAAACATTTCTTCATATTATTTATGTTTCAGGTTGATAGACTAAATTACCTTTTTTTAAGGAAACATCAAATATAGGCAATTTCATATGGGTCTATCTACTAATTAGGTTTTTCCATGCTTACTAGTGTCTCTAAACAGAAACGTGGTCGTAATTGTCACAATTAGTTTTTAACCTGTATTTGCATTTCCAAATTATCTTTAGAGAATGTTTTGAATCATACAAGGCTTATTGTTACTATATTTGGAATAATAAAATGGCAATATATTTTTTGTAAGCTTAAATGACCCAAGAAATTATGTAAAAAATTACTCTTCTTTATATTCATTGTAAATTATGTCAGTTTCTGTATTAGGATTAGATTTAACTGTATGTCAGAAAATCCAAATTAACAGTAGCTTTTGTATTTTAACTCAATATATTTAGTAATCAAAAGCAAACTGGCTGGGTGCAGTGGCTCATACCTATAATCCCAGCTCTTCAGGAGGCTGAGGTGGATGGATTGCTAGAGCCCAGGAGTTCAAGACCAGCCTGGACAACAGGGAAAAACCCTTGTCTTTACAAAAAAATTTTAAAAAGCTGTACGTGGTGGTGGGCACCTGTAGTCTCAGCTACTCAGGAAGCCGAGGGAGGAGAATTGCTTGAGCCCAGGATGTCAAGGCTGCAGTGAGCCCAGATCATGCCACTGAACTCCATCCTGGGTGACAGAGCAGATCCATCTCAAAAAAACAAAAACAAAAACAAAAAAAACTCTAAAAGAACAAGTATTATTTATTTCTTTTTAAAGAAGTCGACAAATCTAAATAAAAACAGCAACAACTCTAATATTTTATATCAGAATGTAATTAATATGATCATTTTGGAAGGCAATTTGGCAATGGATTAGGGTGTTTTTGCATTGTTATAAAGAAATACTTGAGAGTGGAGAATTTATAAGAAGAAAAGGTTTAATTGGCTCACAGATCTGCAAGCTGTAGAGAAAATCCCGTCTTCTGGGGAGGCCTCAGGAAGCTTACAGTCATGGCAGAAGGTGAACAGGGAGCATGCATCTCCGTGCGGAGCTGGAGCGAGAGAGAGACAGAGAGAGAGAGAGAGAGAGAGGGCAGAGATGCTGCATACTTTGAAATGGCCAGCTCTGGAAAGAACCCACTCTCAGGAAGACAGCACCAGGCCATGAGGGATCTACCTCCATGATCCAAACACTTCTCCAGGCCCCACCTCCTGCACTGAGGACTACAATTCAGCATGAGATTTAGGTAGGGACAAATATCTAAACTGTATAAGGCAATATGTAGAATACAAACATTTTGATTAAGGGAATTAGTCCTGTGGGAATAATTTAAAAGAAATAAAAATGTGTAAAATAATATATTTATTGCAGCATTTTACATAGCAGTCCCAAATTAGAAACCACCCAAATATTCAACTATAGAAGAATAGTTATGTAAATAATAACACATCAGTAAAAGAATACTCTGTAACCATTAAAAGTGGACATTAAAAATTTTCTAAACATTGAAATTTATAGTTGTATATTAGAAAGACAATTATACATTAAAACCTATATAGTGGGACAGGGCCAAGGTAGCCGACTAGAAGCAGCAGCATTTGGCGGCTCCCTTCGGGAAAAAACATAATAAGCAGGTGAATCCTGCAACGAAGGCATCCAAGTTTTCTCATCAAAATTGAATAGAAGGCTGGCGTGACCCACAGAGAGAAGGAAGAGCAGTGTGGTGTGGCAGCCCACCTGAGAACCACATGGGGAAGAGGAACTCCCTCCTCCCAGCCAAGGGAGGTGGTGAGTGAGCATGCTACCCAGCCGGGGAAACTGTGCTTTTTTCACAGAACTGTGCAACTCGCAAACTCACACCACTGGGGCCTAGCGTCCCAGCCCCAGAGCACACAGATGCATACAGCCTTTTGGTTGGAATCTGCTTCAGTCTACAGAGCTCCTGGAAGGAGGGTGACTAGCACCAGGCTGGCTGGCTGCTATAGATGCCATTTGAGCTCCTTGGCGTAGGGAAGGCAGCCAGCACTGGGACTTGCAACACACTAAGCTCCCTGGGTGGGGGAAGAGTGGTACCTTCCTAATTAACAAGCTTCTGCACAGCAAAAGAAACTACCATCAGAGTGAACAGGCAGCCTACAGGGTGGGTGAAAAGTTTTGCAATCTTCTCATCTGAAAAAAGGGCTAATATCCAGAATTTACAAGGAACTTAAACATATTTACAAGAAAAAAGCTCTATCAAAAAGTGGACAAAAGATGTGAACAGATGCTTCTCAAAAGAAGACATTTATGTGGCCAAGAAACACATGGAAAAAAACTTCTTTTTTAATTTTATTTTATTGCATTTTAGGATTGGGGTACATGTGAAGAACATGCAAGATTGTTGCATAGGTACACACATGGCAGCATGATTTGCTGCCTTCCTCCCCATCACCTACATCTGGCATCTCTCCCCTTGCTATTTCTCCCCAACTCCCCACCCCCCACCGTCCCTCCCCTGTTTCCCCCCAACAGACCCCAGTGTGTAGTGCTTCCCTCCCTGTGTCCATGTGTTCTCATTGTTCAACACCCGCCTAGGAGTGAGAACATGCAGTGTTTGATCTTCTGCTCTTCTGTCAGTTTGCTGAGAATGATGGTTTCCAGGTTCATCCATGTCCCTACAAAGGACACAAACTCATCGTTTTTGATGGCTGCATAATATTCCATGGTGTATATTTGCCACATTTTCCCTGTCTAGTCTATCATCGATGGACATTTGGGTTGGTCCCAGGTCTTTGCTATTGTAAACGTTGCTGCAATGAACATTCGTGTGCACGTGTCCTTATAGTAGAACGATTTATAATCCTTTGGATATATACCCAATAATGGGATTGCTGGGTCAAATGGAATTTCTATTTCTGATTTATAATCCTCTGGGTATATATCCAGTAATGGGATTTCTGGTTCTAGATCCTTGAGAAATACAAATCAAAACCACAATGGGATTCCATCTCACATCAGAGAGAATGGCAATTATTAAAGTCAGGAAACAATAGATGCTGGTGAGGCTGTGGAGAAATAGGAACATTTTTACACTGTTGGTTGGTATGTAAATTAGTTCAACCATTGTGGAAGACAGTATGGTGATTCCTCAAGGATCTAGAACCAGAAATACCATTTGACATAGCAATCCCATTACTGGGTATATACCCAAAGGATTATAAATCGTCCTACTATAAAGACACGTGCACATGTATATTTATTGAAGCACTATTTAGCAAAGACATGGAACCAATCCCAATGCCAATCAATGATAGATTGGATAAAGAAAATGTGGTACATATATATGATGGAAAACTATGCAGCCATGAAAAAGGAATGAGATCATGACATTTGCAGGGACATGGATAAAGCTGGAAGCCATTATCCTTAGCAAACTAACACAGAAACAGAAAACCAAACACTGCATGTTCTTGCTCCTAAGTGGGAGTTGAACATTGAGAACACATGGACACAGAGAGGGAAACATCACACACACACCAGGCCTTCTTGGAAGATTGGGATAAAGAGAGGGAACTTAGAGGTTGTGTCAATAGGAGCAGCAAACCACCATGGTTCATGTATACCTATGTAACAAACCTGCACGCGCTATACATGCATTCCAGTTTTTTTTTTTTTTTTTTTATAGAAGCAATAAGAGAGAGAGAACCACATACCTCATACATACCTAAAGCCTTTGTCAGTAGGCTAGTTTTGGGTAGTATAATCTGAATGGTTCATTAGATTTTTATATTAGTATCCTTTATTTATTGACCTAAAAGGAAGAAGCTAAAGCAAAGTTAACATAGAGAGTTTATTTGGGACAAGGTTGATGACTATGGCCAGGGACACCCTTCCAAGTTGCCTTGGGAAGGGCTCTGGCAAACAAAGGAGGGGCTCAAGTCTTTAAAGAAAAGTCACATCAGGAGAGGGGGCAATTATAAAAGTAGTTCATCAGGAATTCTCACTGTTTTACGGAAATAGCTTTGAGTGGCAATTGACTATACATTGTTAAACTATAGGGCAAGAGTTATGGTGGTAAGAGTATGGTATTTTATGACTACTTGGCATCAGTTAGTAGTCACAAAATGCCCACATAGCAAGTGTTTTCAAGAAGTAATTAGTTAAATGGGGGTGAGACTTTAAATGCCTCTGTGAGACTGATCATTTAAAGGAGCTCTCATTGCTCAGATAATACTTTTTCTTTCTCACATTCAATATTTATTCAAGAAATGCCTATTAAATGGATGGATAGATGGTGAATGATAATATGAAAAATATTCAGTGGTATGCAGTATCAAAGAAACTATGTGACAGCACGATTAAAACATCAGCTTGGAGCCAGACATACAGGAATTCACATCTCCTAACTGCCACTAATGAGCTGTACAATCTGGGGAAATAAATTCTCTGAGTTTCAAAGTAGCAGTAGATGTTGTTGTGCGTGTGTGTCTGTAAATTGATGATAATATCTGCTTAATAGGTTGCCTATGAACACCAAATGAGCTAATATCCCCAAAATAAAACACCAACTACTACTATTTTTTTAAAAGATATAAAACAGTAGTAACATATGAATACCAAAAGCAAAAAATGCATTGAGTATTATCTTTTTTCCTACATTTTAACTTATTGAAATATATTACCTTTATAATTGATTGGATTGAATGTATATGCACTTTACTAACAGAGGGGCACTAAAGCACTATATTTGTCTTCAAGGAATCTCATACATTTTTATGTAGTATCTAAACCACTAATGAAAATATGGAAAGGAAACATTTGTTTATTCATAAAGCTGTTGAGACAGGCTGACATAATGCCAACCAGTAAATTAACTTCAGTGTTCTACTTTGTTGCAAAGTTTTAATCCCCTAATATTCTAGGCAGGTGTCTTGGAATTCATCCATGTGCAGAATGATCAGTTTGTACTCTGACCTTCTCCACCCTTCCAATACAATATTGCTCAAATCAAAAGATCCATAATAAATCGTTTTAATCATATTTTTTGTAAGCTTTTAAATTTAAATTTTTTAACAGGAGAAGAAAATAAACAAGAAACAAAAAAAATCCCTTCTACCTGGATATTTAGTAAAGGTAGCCCTTCTCATGTTCCCCTTTAATTCCTACACACACAGTTTTCTTGAAGATTTTTTGTTTTATGGTATAATACAATTAATATAAAAGTTGCCATCATAGCCATTTTTATAAACAGGATTGAAAATTATAGTTCAGCTCAATGGTATTAAGCACATTCATTCCTACAAACATTTTAAAACATGCTAAGAAGGACTTTCTATGACCTTAATACTTTGTTATTTTACTCAGCAATCGGCTTAAACTGGAGAAGAGCAAATGTCAAAAGGTTTCATTCTATGAGTTTCCAGAAGGTATTTATCTCCTTCGATATCGAAAACATGCCAACATTTCAGGAAGATTTCTCCTATTTCATTGAAGCTAGTAGACAATTTCTTCAAGAGCAGTTATTCTGATTTTACTAACTTTTTCTTGAAGAGCAAAGGCAGGGTTGAAACTTCCCCAACCACATCATTTAAGTACCTACTATGTGCCAGGTTTTATCTACAAAGCCTAATTATGGCAACAATCTTTCGATTTAGGTGGTATTACACACACTTTGTAGACAGGAAAATTGAAGCTCTATTTTAAGACGATTACAATCTAAATCTTTGGTCTACATGCCCACTGCTGATTCTACCCACCACAATTGCCTTCTGAACATTTGCAGCATCTTTCAAACAAACCCTGGTGTAGATATCGCACAGCCTGACTCCCAAAATGCCACACAATGCGGAACATTCCAGATACAACTATTTATCTCAACCACTCTTTGGCATTTATTGCTTAAAAAAAGAACAACTCTTGAGTGGAGATGTGTTACATTCTTATGATTTTATTTTAGACATGATTCCATTCTGGGTTATATTATTGGCTCTGGTAGATGTTTCTCTTGTTTGATGGTGTACCTGCTAAACTAGCACATAAAGAGCAAGTCTGCAATACATAGGTATAGGTATAGGATAGCATGTATAATATACAGAGCATATCTAGAGAGAGTAGAGTATATAAAATGTATAGAAGGTTAGTGCCGACGCTGGGGCTGGGGTGCTCACACTTGTACTGCGGTTCCTCAGATGCTAGAAAGACCAAAGCCTTAGGGCAATAAGGAAGAATTCTTCAGGATCTGAAATTTGTTCAAAGAATAAAGTTTAAATAGTTCTGTGAGTGAATACAAAGAAATACATAGATGATAGATAGATAAAAGATAGATAGATAGATAGACAGATGGATAGATAGATAGACAGATAGACAGAAACAAAGCTTTGCTATTGGGAATCCTGATAATAACTGACTTTCATTTGACTGAGGGTTTGATCCTCTTTCTTCCTCTCTCCCTCTCTCCTTCTCTCCCTCTCTCCTTCCCTCCCTCTTTTCCTTCCTTCCTTATCTACCTCCCTCCTTCTTCCTCTCTCCCTCCTCCTCCTCCCTCCCTCCTTCTCTCTCCCTCCCTCCCTCCCTTCCTTCCTTCCTTCCTCCCTTGCTTCATTCCATTTTGGACAAAAATCTAAAATAGACTGCATATTTCCTTGTGTTCTGTTAAGCTACCATTTTTCAATGATTCTGATATGTCTCTCACTGAGCTAAACACACTACCTGTACTCACATTTCATCCTCACAGTCAGCCTATGAAATAGGCATGATCACCCTTATTTCATGAAAGAACTTGTGTCCTAAAGAAGCCAATAAACTTGGTCTAGTTCTCATTAGAGGAAGAGGTGAAGCTAGGATTGAAATACAGGTCCTTCTGACTCTGTTACTCCAAAACTTGTTCATTACCTCACTATATTATTTCTTTGAATAATTTAAGTCTTTGTGATAATTCTGTATTCTAAAGTTTAATATTGAATTGACCTCAATCTGGCCTCGTGTGTGTATGTGTGTGTGTGTGTGTGTGTGTGTGTGTGTGTGTGTGTGTGTGTAGTAGTCTAGGAACACTGCATACATATGTATTATTTAAGCTACTGAATATAAATACTAATGGTGTTGTGGAAGACAGTGTGGTGATTCCTCAAGGATCTCGAACCAGAAATACCATTTGACCCAGCAATCCCAGTACTGGGTATATACCCAATGGAATATAAATCATCCTACTGTAAAGACACATACACATCTATGTTTATTGCAGCACTATTCACAATAGCAAAGACTTGGAAGCAACCCAAATGCCCATCAATGATAGATTGGCTAAAGAAAATGTGGCGCATATGTGCCATGGAATACTATGCAGCTGTAAAAAACGATGAACTCATGTCCTCTGCAGGGACATGGATGAAGTTGGAAACCATCATTTTTAGCAAACTAACGGGAACAGAAAACCAAACACCACGTGTTCTCACTTGTAAGTGGGAGTTGAGCAATGAGAGCCCATGGATGTGGGAAGGGGAACATCACATACCACAGCCTGTCAGGGGGTGGAGGGCAAGGGGAAGGAGAGCATTAGGACAAATATCTAATGCATATGGGGCTTAAACCTAGATGATGGGTTGATAGGTGCAGCAAACCACCATGGCACATGTATACCTATGTAACCTGTATGCTCTGCACATGTATCCCAGAACTTAAAGTAAAAAAAAAAAAATGGTAAGCATTTGTACCTATATTTAGTTGCACAATAGTACAATGCTTTTTGGGTTCATGACACTTAACTTTTTCTTTTCTATGCCCCCTTTCACTGAGGAGGCAGCCATTTTTGGCCAAAGAGATGTGGTTCATAGAATTAGAGAGGTGTATTCAATTCTAGATTTGATACATGCTATCATTGTGATCTCATTTTCTTCATCTTTAAAATGGGTGTAAGTAACATTGCCTATTTTGAAGAGGATGATGGGGTAATCTAACACTGCAGCTGGCAGTAGTAAATTCTCGACCACTGTCAGTCATTATTATAGCATATCACTGCTGTCAGGTGGCTAACCATAATTTCGCACTGCTATCAGTGTTCCTGTTATATCTGGCTCTTTAGTAATTTGTAGAGTCTAATCTATTTGGGCTTAGAAAACAGTTCCTGTATTGGTAACACTGCAAAATGGACTTGTGCAGGGTGTTGGCACAGAGACGGGGGTACAAAGTCAAGCCAGGAACAAAGCAGCAATGGAAATGCTGAGAAAACATGGTCACTGTTCCAAAGCTCAGTCTGTGGATCTGAAACAGAATCAGAGACGTGACTGCAGCCAGGTATTGGAGTAGCACAAGAGATAACAATGGGAACACCAAAGTCCATGGCTCCATCTGGGTTTGCAGGCTGCCAGGAGAAAATCAGAAGACAAAGCCCAGGGGCTCGGGGAAGACAGGCTTACCTGGGAGCACTTCTTGTAGCCATTAGTTTGCACTAATCCTCCTTTTGGAGCCTGGAATTTTCCCAGAGCAAGTATACTTTTATATTTTTTTGTAAGCACAATTCTCCAAGACTAGCATCTCTCAGTCAGAAAATAAATTTTTGAGATCTGAGGTGAAGGTACATAGAAACTGAGTAAAGGCATAGGGAGCATTTTTTTTTAGCAGTGACCATGAATTTTAATACGTATATTTTGTTTGATTGACTTAGATATCTTAATATTTATCAATACATTCTTAGCTAAACGATAAATAAATAAATTTTCTTGATCACATCTATGTGTAAATAAGGTTGCCAGATAAAAGGCAGAATCTTTAGTTAAATTTGAATTTCAGGTAAATAATAATTAAATTTTTAGAATAAGTATGTTTCAAATATTGAGTGAGACATACTTATTCTAAAAAAGTATTCATTGTTTACATGAGATTCAAATTTAACTGGGAATTCTGGTTTTTTTTTTTTTTTCCTAAATCTGGAAACTCTATATATGAATGACTACAATAATGGGAATAACAGTAATTATTGAGCACTTTCGGGAACAGTGATACTATTTTAACACACATTATCTTAATTTTTACAACAATGGATCAACACAGTTATTCTCATTTTTCAGTTATAAAACTGGGACTAGAAAGATTAATTTCTAACAGTTTGCAAATGGTAGAGGTAAAATTCAAACTCAGATCTTTCTGACTCCCCAAATAACACACATATACTCTGTGTATATGGATGAGAAAGTCAATGCACCTGTCCCGGCTTCTGTCATATTTGGATATTTGGGTTCTGGATGCAATTATCATTTATTATTCCTTATATGCATAAAATGCAACCATTTTATCTCTCCATATGTTTTCTTTGATCAAAAGGGGAAAACACATTTTCCATTACTTGAGTTCAGAAAGGCATGTGGCTGAGCTTTCTCAGCAAGTACCAGTTTTTCTATGCAGTCTGAAGCTGTGTTTAGGTAACTCAGAGAAAGCCTTCTGGCCACCCTGCTTCTGATGGTGTCCTGCAAATACCTCATAGCAATAACGTCAGCTTCTTAATCATTTTTGTGACTTACCTAGCATTAGGAAGTTTGCCGAGGCGAACATTATTTTAATGTTAGTCGATTGGCTACTCTCTAGGAGTTAATTGTTGGCAATTACCCCTTGCCATTAAACATTAAATATTACAAATAGGTGAGGCTAGCAAACCACTTAAGAAAATGAATGTCATGTTACCGTGACACCTAATGATGAATATCTGAAGCTTTGGAGGTTCCCAGCCTTTGCATTTTGAGATTTAGGAAGTTTTGCTTTTTTCCTTAACTAACATTTTAACTGATTACTTAATCACTAGAAACCACACTACTGCCATATAAACTGAAAAACTATTGACTTTTAGAGAATATATTATCAAGGACCAGAATCAAAAAACTACAATTTACATTCCCTGTCACTTCTTCTGTGGTTATTGACTTCTATTGGCAAAACGCTCTGGAAGCATTTGCTATTACTATGACTAAAGCAATTATATGAGGCTTTTCAATAATGTCTGGCAACTGTATCGTTTATTGCATTTAACTTTAAGAATCTCGGCAATTCAGAAGCTTATTATCATTACATAAGAGATCTTTATCCTAACATATTATATAGAAATACTAGTTTTAAAATATTTTTAAACGAAGTTGTTTTTAGCTAATTCCTTTAAAAACAAAAGCAGTAGAAAAAATGTAATCTCTTAAAAATGGTATATGGTTTTTGTCTGCATAAGATTCATTTCCATTTAAATATTTTGATATAAAAATTGTTCAGTATTACAGTTACTATTTTATTGCTATTTTCTGTCTTTATATAGATCACAATAAAAATATCAGAATTTTATTTCTTAAGTTCTGGTTTCATATTTGAAAACGTATGCAACTGAAACATTATTTTCAACTACTTGAGTCCTGTATAGAAACATTCAAATGATTCATTGGAATTTTCACTTTTCATCTGGATGTTTGGGTTTTATGCCAATACAGTCACAGCTTGAATTTACTGTGATAAACTTTGGCAAGATGCGCTCCCTCTCATACAACATCAAAGTGTTTGAAAGGAAATGAGTGTACTGGTTTCTTTGATGCAAAATTCTGATTGGATCTGAGATAGCAGTGGTGAAATATTCAAAATGGAATTGGGGATCCCATGGTAAAAGAAAAATAATTTCCCAAATTCTTGAGGTACAGAGTAAGTAATAGTGTCTTGAAACTTGGCATGATTATCAGGAGATTGGAAACATACATATTCCTATTATGATTACCTCAACATCACAGAACAGTTAACAAGCTTCTCAGAGGTCTTCCTTTGCATTCTTCTGAAGGTACATTTTTATACTATAAAGACAATGATGTTTGCACACTAAAGCACATGACATTTAGTTTCATTAGGTTAACTTGACACAATCCAGTGCAAAGCAATACTTTTTAATAACCAGTGTGTAAGACTTTAAGGAAAAAATCACCAACTGATGCCCATATAAGAAAATGGAGAATAATAACAGCAACGGCAACCACCATTGTGGTTACCAGTCAGTAATAGAATATTATTAATACTTTCTGAGAGTTTACTATTTTTTCTCTCTTTTATTTTATTTTAAATAATATCTGTATGGAATTGAAAATCATGGGACCATAGATATCATTACAGTATTTGGAGAATCCGGAAAGAGAAAGAAAGGATATCTAATATTCTAAACTCCCGCCATGATCTTAGTTTTTTCAATGCAACATTTTGAGATAAAGAAGTCTTAACCTGTAGATCATGTTTTACTTCACACAGAATGAATTAAATACTCAAGAGATCTCTATGAAGGAGGCAAATATTCCCACATACTTAACGTCATCTATCTTATTTTCTCTTTGTTTTCATGAAATAAGAGTGTGTTTTTGACAATTAGAACATCTTTAAAAATTTTTATTATGAAGAATCTCACACATATACAAAAGGAGATAATTGTATAGTGAAGCCCAGTGCACTAATGGTGAATTTCCCCTGCTGTCAATAGAACTTAACTGATTATTAATTTTTTATTTTCAATTACCTCTTTCTTGCTCCCATTAGATTGAGTTCCTGACATCATACTGGCTTTTTCTGGTAAGTATTTCTTTATGAATTTGTAAAGAATAGAGACTTTATATGAAACCTATCATTCTATTATCACACCTTAAAAATAACATGAATTTTCTGGTATTTTCAAGTGTCCAGTTACTGTTCACATTTTTCACTTTTTTCCAGTTTGTTCATTTGAAAAAGGGCCAAATAAAGCCTCTACATTGTGGTTAATTTGTCTTCCAAAGTTTCTTTAGTGTAATTTCTGGAATAAAGATGATCATTGATCTGTATTCTTTTATAGTGACCATTGCCTTACTGCGAGGGTAATTAAGGTAAAACACAATGTTAATATTGATGCTTTATCTATGTAATACCAAGTAAAACTATAAGGAAAATGGTCAGTTTTATGAGATCTGGGTCTAAGTATTGTTTCCTTTAAAAATCTGGTGATTGATTTCCTTCTGTTTTTATTTCACATATTTTCTTATTGTGTACATGTAGCAATGTTATAAATATAAATTTAAATGTTGACATTTTAAAAGTTTGCCATTGATAGTGATCTTTAAAAAAACAACTTTCCGATTGAAATATTCAGTTAAAGCAATAATCAGTTGCTGTTGGTTCTTTGTATGTCATGCTAATTACAGATGTTCTCCTACTTATATCAAGATGTTTAATTCAGTCCCTAGTTTATCTTGATTATAAATGTAGATTCTTTTCCTGAACCATGGAAGTTGAAAATAAAACTGTCAGAAGATATTTATGTGCTTTATTTAGACACAATTTATATAATTAATTGTAACTGGTAGTATAGTTAGAGAGAAACCAGTTAAAAGCAAAATAATCCACCAGTCTTTTAACTTACGTTTTATAAAATAATGATCACATTATACTTGATTTTGTTCTAGATATGCATTTGATTTAAAAATGCCTTTTGATTGTGTAGCCTCTACTCACAAGAAATGACTTGAGATATTTTTCTCCTTGAATTATTTAATCTTCTTGTCCAGGGCGTTAATTAAGAAAATGATATTTAAGACTATCCTGTCTTAATAATGATGCTTACTTTTTTGCTCATAAGTCTGAAGAGTGAGAATTGGAAGTAGATAATACTGTTATTGCTTAGCAGGTGCCTTATTTACTTAGAACAATGGAAAAACGTTAGAGTTTTCTTGTTACAGAATGTGCTAAACATTGCAAACTACTGGTTATTTATTTATTTATTTATTTTTGGCTCTCTGAATAAACGTGCTCTTAATCACCCTGATTCTCCAGTAAAATGCACATTTTTTGCCTTCGTATAGGGAGAATTGCAACACCATACCTTTAATTGAATCTTATGCTTAGCAGTTGAAGTTGCTTTCATAAATATATTTTCTGTTAAAATTCTGTGCAGGGAAATCCTTTTTCCAGATCAGTATAATAAAGGAGTGATATGCAATAAAATAAAATAAAAAATTCTGTGCAGGGAAAATAATGGTCCATGCTATCATTATTGCCTTCTTCGTCTAACAATAGGCCTCTAACCAAAGTTCCTGCAGACAATGGACGTCTTTACACTGGGAACACAGCTAAAGCCTGCATGTCACTTAATATGTGCTAGGCACAGTTATAAACACTTATGTACATTAACTTATTTAATCCTCATAACAGCCTTAAAAGAAGTTACTATTATGATATCCATTTTACAGAAAAAGGAAATTGAGACATAAAAAGGTTAAATGACTTCTTGGCTGGCACACAGCTAGTTGTGGTGGGACTAAGATTTGAATTGAGGCAGTCCGACTCCATAGATTTATTTTTATCCACTATACTATACTGCCTAATAAGAAGAGCATGTCAGTGGTTACCTGAGATGTTAGTTGTTTGATGTAAATAATGAAAATTTTCTATATGTTGATTGCGGTGGTGGCAACATGAGTGTATTCATTGTCAAAACTCATCAAACTGTGCATGTAAAATGGATGCATTTTGTTAGAAGTGAACTATACCTCAGTAAAGTTGATTTATAAAAAAAAAGTGTTAAGACTCACTAGGTAGTCCTTTATATAGTAAATTTTGGTAACCTTTACTGGATGGTGGATTTGGTAATCTTTGAGTACAGTGCACTTTATATGGCCTAAAAATTAACAATACTCAAAAAATTAACAAATACACATCACTTTGGAATGGTGTGGAATAATTAGCAAAATTTACCCATAGGTGAGATCATGTGGTGTGTCTACGCTATAGATTAGCTTCAGATCTTTTACATCCTTATAGCTCTTTGTCTGCTTGCTCTATGACACAGAGACCAATATTAAATTAGTTATGAGTGTGTGTTTCTTTTAGTCTTCCTATAATTTCCATCATTTTTATTAGCTACAAATAAAAAGTTCTATTAGTTACAAGTAGATTTTTTAGCATTGTTATGTTTCATACTGGATTGATTTCTTTATCATTAACAATAATTAAGAATAATCTCTCTTGATTTCTAGTCATGTGTTTCGACTTAAAGTCTTTTAAAATTGGTATTAATATAGACACACCGCATTCTTTGCCTAATATTTGCATGACATATCTTTTTCTGGCCTTTTGCTTTCAATCTGTTTTCTATTTTTATTAGGGATGTGGGCTTGTATTTGTTTTTGCTTTTTTTTCTTTCCATAGTCTGTCAGTCTTTCATTTATTTTTATTTATTTTTATTTTATTTATTTATTTATTTATTTTTGAGGTGGAGTGTCCCTCTGTCGCCAAGGCTGGAGTGCAGTGGCGTGATCTCAGCTCACTGCAACCTCCAACCTCCCACATTCAAGGTATTCTCCTGCCTCAGTCTCCTGAGTAGCTAGAATTACAGGAGCCCACCACCACGCCCAGCTAATTTTTTTTTTTTTTTTTTTGTAGTTTTAGTGGAGATGAGGTTTTACTGCATTAGCCGCAATGGTCTTGATCTCCTGCCCTGGTGATCCACCCGCCTTGGTCTCCCAAAGTGCTGGGATTACAGGCATGAGCCACTGTACCTGGCCCTATTTTCATTTAATTTTATTGCTGATATAGTTGAATTGAAATCTACCAGCTTTCTATTTCTGTGTTTAAGTTAGTTCAATCTGTTTTGTTTTTTCTTTCCTTAATTTTCTTCTTTTTGATTTATCAATTTTTAAAATTTCTTCTTCACCTCTATTAATTTGTTAGTGATACATTGTTTCACTGACATTTCACTTGACATTACAATATTCATGTTACTGAAATGGTAAAATATAACTTTTACCATTCTCCAATAATGCTAAGAATTTTCGTATTTTTTAATTTTTTGTGAGTACATAGTAGGTGTATATATTTATGGGGTATGCTAGTAATTTACATTGCTAAAATTCCATTTGCCTTTGCTACTTTATATATCTTATTGTCGTATGTATTTAACCCCAAAGAAAGTAGTATTATTTGTTCAATCAATGTT
>NW_016107317.1:7916240-7918505 GCF_001604975.1 Cebus imitator
GCATGCTATTTTTATTTATTGATTGTGTTTTTTTTATATACATTTTTGCATTTTTAAAATCTTTTATCCTTTTGTGCTTTAAACATTTTTATGTTCATCTCTATTTCAGTTCACAAAGTCATGATTCTTCTCTGTGTAATCTGCTATCATGTCCCTTTATCAAGTGTGTTATTTTGTTTTTCATTTCTAGAATTGTATGTGAAATTCTTTATTCATTTTACTCATTTTTTATTCTTTTTCAACTTTTATTTTAGACTCTTGGGGTACACGTGCAAGTTTTTTATCTAAGTATACTGCATGATGCTGAGATTGGGATATGAATGATCCCACCACCCAAGTATGAGCATAGTACCCAACAGTTACTTTTGCAACTCTTGTTCCACTCCCACCTCCACCCTCCAGTAGTCCTCAGTGTGTATTGTTGCCATGTTTATGCCATGTGACTTTTTATTTTAGATTTAAATTCTCTGGTAACATTTTCCATCTTTTCGTCTATCTTTCATCTTTCTCTTTGTTTTCTTGACTGTATTAGTTATAATAATTTAATGTCCTAATTGAATAATTTCAATATCTGGATCATCTGTGGATATCTTTTTATTGACTGTTTTTTCTCAGGGTGTTAAGGCTTATAGTCCTGTGTTTTGGTATGCCTGATTCTTAGTCTGTTCAGGCTGTTATAACAAACTATCACAGACTGGGTAGTTTAAACAACAGACATTTATTTCTTACAGTTCTGGAGGCTGGACGTCCAAGGTCAGGGTTCCAGCATCGTTGGGTTCTTGGTAAGTGCCCACTCCTGGTATGCAGATCGTTGTCTCCACACTGCATTTTCACAGGGAGGGAAGGAGCTCTAGGCTCTTCATCCCCTTATAAGGATCCTAATTCCATCATCATGATCTAATCACCACCCAAAAGCCCCACATTCTTATTTTATGACATTAAGTGTTAAGATTTCAACATACGAATTTTGAAGAATACAAACATTAAGTTTTTAACAGCTGGGAGGTTTTTGATTCATTGTCTGACATCATATATGAAAAATTGTAGAAGATTGATCATATTATCCCCAAACAGCAGAAGGAGTGGGAGCCTGATTTTCTTAATTGAGTCAGAAACTAAATTGAAGGCCAAATTGAAGTTGTGTTAAGGCTCTATCTAGATCTCTTTCATCCCTGCTTCTAGGGTGTAGTTCCCAAGGTGTTCTGATTGAGGTCCAGGATGCTTCCTGGGTTCCATCCCTCATGTGTCTAGAACTCAAAGTCTGTTTCCTAAGCACTGTGAGATTGCCAAAAACTTCCTGTTTCCCAAAGGCATTTTGCTTGGCTTCTTGGATTCCTTTCCTCACATGGTTGTAGAATTCAACCAGCGTCATCAAGGACACCCAGCAAAGTGCTGGATGTTGTTCACTGCCCCCTCATTTCTCCCCTCAAGTCTCTAAATTGTGTCTCTCTAGCCTCGTGAGATGGCCTGAAGTTCTAATGGTCTTTCTGCCTCTTTAGCAAGGAAAGCTTCTTGGCCTTTTCCCTGAATCTTCAGCCTCTTGCTCTATGCACAAAACTGACAAGTACACTAAGGGGAAAAACAAAATAAAACAACAACAACAACAAAACCCAGCTGAATTGTCCACGTGCCTCCCCCAGCCATTTGCCCTTCCCAAGACCTCGTACTTTCATGTCCTGTTTGCCCTTGGCAGCAGTATTATGCCCACACCTTATTCTATTGCTTAGCTAACTAGTGGTGTTCAACAGAGGCTTTGGTTTAATGCGAGATGCTCCAACATGCCCTATTATGAATCTTTGCATTCCAGAGAAAACAACATCAGAATAACAATTCAAAGCAGCAATATATAGAAACAATAATAGTAGGAGATTTATAACTCACTTCACATGACATGCAAACTGGAAAAAAATGAAATAAGAATATAGTGGATCAAAATAATGGAATTAATTGAATGGAACTAATAGATGTAAGTTTGGCTATATTTGGATAATAGTAATTTTAATCAGGGTTCTCCATAGAAGCATATATACATGTATATATGTACACACACACAATCTCTGTAGTATTTTGTTATAGCAGCCTGTATAAACTAAGACTGAGGAAAAGTTAGCAAAAGGGGAAATAATTTCCTAACCATTTAAATTTTTTTTCCCCATTTATTTTATTGTATTTTAGGTTTTGGGGTACATGTGAAGAACATGCAAAATTGTTGCATAGGAACACACGTGGCAGTGTGATTTGCTGCCTTCCTCCCCATCACCTACA
>NW_016107317.1:7924180-7942517 GCF_001604975.1 Cebus imitator
TGTAGGGAGAACTGCGGCTCCTGGGCGCCGACAAAGCAGCCGCGGGGGGCAAAGCAGCGGCGCTGGCCGAAACAGCCGCGCTGGCGACCGTGGAGCACCTCTGCCCGCGAGTTTCCTAGTCTGTGGGCAATAAAAACACGGCGTCCACTCACCCTCTGCGCTTTCACTGGGAGCTGCAATCCTGAGCTGTTCCTAAACGGCCATCTTGGATCACTCTCCTCCATTTAAAATTTTTAAATATAATGATAAATTTGTAACTTTGCTCATTTATTATACCAAAACAAATTTTGGGTAGGTCCAATTTTAAATAAAATTTTAAAATCACCAAAAAAGAGCATAGAATATTATTTATAAGTGTAAAAATCATTACTATGCATCATGAAATAATCCAGAAAAGATGGATGTGTTGACTATTAAAAATTGTAAACTGTTCAATTACAAAAATTATCATAATCAAAGAAAAATGACAAAATGGGAACAATTATTTACAACACATGATGAACAAAAGGCTAATTTTACTTAATATACATAAAACTAAAAAAATTAACAATCGTCTATAAAATGGTAAAAATATATGAACAGATATTTCACCAAAAAGGGAAAAGAAATATTCACCATATAAAAGAATTGTTTTTAGTCTATAGATTTTTAATAAAACTATTAAACAAGAATATATTATGATGCTCAAACATTTAAAAATTAAACAAAATAATTCAACTTTTTAGAGAGCAGTTTGCCAAAATTACTCAAAATTTAAGGCATATATTATTTGACTCAGAGGTTTCCCTTCTAAGAATTTATCATACAGAAATATTCCCAGAGATTTCCCTTTTAATAATTTATCACCCAGAAATATGACCATAATTCTACAAAGTATATTCAAATATTTCAATTACACGGTCATGTGAAATAGCAAATGAATAAACAAATAGCTACCAATAAGAGATGGGCTAATACATAATAGTATATTTATTAATATAATGTCATGCAATCAGTAAAAGGAATGAGAAATGAGTCACTGAAGAAAACTATCAAAACTAAATTGTTAACAAAAAAGCAAGTTGCTGAAAAATTTGTATACGTGATCCATTTTTTCTTTGGCTACAAAAATAACTTTATTAGGCTTATATTTGCATAGACAATTTCTGAAAACAAGCATGAAAATTGTAAACACTGCTTCCTGGAGAGTGGGCCTTGGGGTTCAGTAGAGGAGGACAATATCTTCTTTTGTACTTTGCATTCTTCTATAGCATTTGAAATTTTCTAAAACATGTATTTACTTTCATGATTAACTTTTCAAACTATCTTAAAATGATATGGTAATGCTAAGTTTCAAATTTTATACTAATTTCAATCAATAATTTCTTTCTTTCTTCATTATTCCTTCTTTAAAAGAAATCTCAGTGCTCCCCACATGTGTGAAAAATGTCTGATTTAAAAAACATGGAAATCAAATGATGTAGATGGGAAGAAAATTTCAAGGGAAGAAAAAGAGATACGTTGATTTGATTTGAGTTTAGATAGATTGCTAGACAGCTTTTAAATACTTGGGTGACATTAAGGCTTGTCGATATTGCCATGTCTAAGACCACTTAAAAGGTTAGAGCCTTCTGAGAGCTAAGTGCCAGCAACTAAGGTCCTCAGTAAACTGAGGGTTCTAGTAGTTAAGTCTTGTCTTTACTGGAGACCTAGATATGAGGTAAAGATTTTTACTTGCTATTTTTCATTTATTTAACCAATATGCATTCAGTGCTTGCTTGTGTAATATAGTAATACTAGGCCCTGCACTGATTATATAGTGCTGAATAATAATGAAGATGTCTACATTAAGATCTCTGACAAAGTCTCCAAAAATAAACAATGGGGAAAGATATTCTATTTAATAAATAGTGCTGGTAAAACTGGCCAGTCATATGCAAAATGAAACTGGACCCCTACTTCTCACCATATACAAAAATTAACTCAAGGTTGATTAAAGACTTACATATAAGTCCTCAGAATATTAAAATCCTAGAAATAAAACTAGGAAAAATAAAACAAATTCAATAGAAATCATCAGTGTGTTTTCCGCCGGGAAGTATCATGATTAACATTACTAAAATATTACTCTGACGTACTAGCATAGAGCGGATAAGAATAAATAAGACTACACATGGGAACAGGACAAGTTACATAATTTGTGACAATTTTTGAGTTCTAGTGCAAAATGAAAATGTGGTCCTCTTGATCAAAAATTATTAAAAATTTCAAGACAACAGCAGAGTATTAAACAAAACCCAGGGCTCTTTTAAGTGCAGGGCCTGGGTGACTGCAGAGGTCTCATGCCCAGTAGGTTGTTCTGAATAGGTAGCTCAGTTAAGAGGCTTATAGAGAAACCTAGAAAAGGGATTGTTAGTGAGTTAGACTATCCTGTTGGCAATGAAAATGAAGAGAAGTGCATGGATTTAAGACATATTTTAATGAAAGAATAGACAGATTTTTAAAATTCATGAGATGATGGCACGTCCTGAGAAAAGGAAGAGTCAGTGATGCCGTCCATGTTTCTGTGGCCTGGCTTTGGCGTTTATGCATTGGGAGAAGTAGGCATCTTTGCCAATCTGTTACAGACTGGCTTTGGCAGGAAGAGCCCTTCATCTGTCAGCTATTCGACGTAGGTTAGCTGGCAGGGCCCACGAGCAAGCTTGCTTTTGGAGTTCTTGGGCAGGCTGGCCCAGTGCCTGGGTCAGTAGGCAGGTGGGCCTGGAGCTTGTATCTGCAGGGGCTGGCTTAGTGTCAAG
This sequence comes from Cebus imitator, assembly GCF_001604975.1. NCBI lineage: Eukaryota > Metazoa > Chordata > Mammalia > Primates > Cebidae > Cebus > Cebus imitator. The sequence goes on from NW_016107317.1 coordinate 7,926,958, forward strand.
ATTTTCTGGGTCTGGTGCTGGGGGTGGTGGTGAAGTTGGGTACTCATTTCACTCTTTTCCCTCCATCTGAAGGGTATCTCTCTCTGAGCTGCAATAAATGGGCTTAGGGGAGGGGTGCCATGGGTAATGTGAAGTTGTGCCCCCTATTATTTTCAATGTTTCTTTTCTTATTTCTGTTTTCAGTTGCAGTGCTATGTCTTCTTACTTGGAATCCTTAGCTCTCATGAAGATACTGTCTGCATGGATGCTTGTTTCCATTAGGGCATAAGCACCAAAAACTTCGCTGCCATCTGACTGAGGTCATTTTCTTCAGAATCTTATTTGTATGTAGAAGTGGTGGTGAAGGGCTGAAGACTTTCCTATGGCCAATTCTTTTTTTTTTAATTGCATTTTAGGTATTGGGGTACATGTGAAGAACATGCAAGATTGTTGCATAGGTACACACATGACAGTGTGGTTTGCTGCCTTCCTTCCCATCACCTATATCTGGCATTTCTCCCCATGCTATCTCTCCCCAACCCCCCACCCCCTGCTGTCCCTATTTACCCTCGACAGACCCCAGTGTGTGATGGTCCCCTCCCTGTGTCCATGTGTTCTCATTATTCAAGTCCCACCTATGAGTGAGAAAAAGCAGTGTTTGATTTTCTGTTCTTGTGTCAGTTTGCTGAGAATGATAGTTTCCAGGTTCATCCATGTCTCTACAAAGGACACAAACTCATAGTTTTTTATGGCTGCATAGTATTCCATGGTGTGTATGTGCCACATTTTCCCTGTTCAGTCTATCATCGATGGGCATTTGGGTTGGTTCCAGGTCTTTGCTATTGTGAACAGTGCTGCAATGAACATTCGTGTGCATGTGTTCTTATAATAGAACGATTTATAATCCTTTGGATATATACCTAGTAATGGGATTGCTGGGTCAAATGGAATTTCTATTTCAAGGTCCTTGAGGAATCGCCACACCATCTTCCACAATGGTTGAACTACTTACACTCCCTCCAACAGTGTAAAAGTGTTCCTATTTCTCTACATTCTCTCCAGCATCTCTTGTCTCCAGATTTTTTTAATGATCACCATTCTAACTGGTGTGAGATGGTATCTCAATGTGGTTTTGATTTGCATTTCTCTAATGACCAGTGATGATGAGCATTTTTTCATATGTTTGTTGGCCTCATGTATGTCTTCTTTTGTAAAGTGTCTGTTCATATCCTTTGCCCACTTTTGAATGGACTTGCTTGTTTTTTTCTTGTAAATCTATTTGTTTGTTTGTTTTGCTGTGCAGAAGCTGTGGAGTTTGATTAGGTCCTATTTGTCTATTTTGGCTTTTGTTGCCAATGCTTTTTTTGTTTTAGTCATGAAGTCCTTGCCTATGCCTATGTCCTGAATGGTTTTGCTAGATTTTCTTCTAGGGTTTTTATGGTGTTGGGTCTTATGTTTAAGTCTTTAATCCATCTGGAGTTAATTTTAGTGTAAGATGTCAGGAAGGGGTCCAGTTTCCGCTTTCTGCACATGGCTAGCCAGTTTTCCCAACACCATTTATTAAAGAGGGAATCCTTTCCCCATTGCTTGTTTTTGTCAGGTTTGTCAAAGATCAGCTGGTTGTAGATGTGTGGCATTGCCTCCGAGACCTCTGTTCTGTTCCATTGGTCTATATCTCTGTTTTGGTACCTGCACCATACTGTTTTTATTACTGTAGCCTTGTAGTATAGTTTGAAGTCCCGTAGTGTGATGCCTCCAGCTTTGTTCTTTTTGCTTAGAATTGACTTGGCTATGCAGGCTCTCTTTTGGTTCCATATGAAGTTTAAGGTGGATTTTTCCATTTCTGTGAAGAAGGTCTTTGGTAGCTTGATGGCGATAGGGTTGAATCTGTAAATTACTTTGGGCAGTATGACCACTTTCACAGTATTGATTCTTCCTAACCATCAGCATGGAATGTTTCTCCATCTGTTTGTGTCCTCTCTTATTTTGTTGAGCAGTGGTTTGTATTTCTCCTTGAAGAGGTCCTTTACATCCTTTGTTAGTTGCATTCCTAGGTATTTTATTATCTTTGTAGCAACTGTGAAAGGTAGTTCGTTCTTGTTTTGGCTTTCTTTAAGTCTGTTATTGGTGTATAGGAATGCTTGTGATTTTTGCACATCGATTTTGTATCCTGAGACTTTGCTGAAGTTGCTTATCAGTTTAAGGAGATTTGGGGCTGAGGCAATGGGGTCTTGTTAGTATACAATCTTGTTGGCTTCAAATAGAGACAATTTGACTTCCTCCTTTCCTATTTGAATATCCTTTATTTCTTTTTCTTGCCTGATTGCTCTGGCTGGAACTTCCAATACTGTATTGAATAGGAGTGGTGAGAGAGGGCATCCTTTCTAGTACTAGATTTCAAAGGGAATGCTTCCAGTTTTGCCCATTCAGTATGATATTTACTATTGGTTTGTCATAAATAGCGTTTATTATTTTGAGATACATTCCATCAATACCTAGTTTATTGAGGGTTTTTAGCATAAAGGGCTGTTGAATTTTGTCAAAGGCCTTCTCTGCATCAATTGAGATAATCATGTGTATTTTGTCTTTGGTTCTGTTTATGTGGTGAATTACGTTTATAGACTTGCATATGTTGAACCAGCCTTGCAACCCCAGGATGAAGCCTACTTGATCATGGTGGATAAGCTTTCTGATGTGCTGTTGCAGTTGGTTTGCCAGTATTTTATTGAAGATTTTTGCATCTACGTTCATCATGGATATTGTCCTCATGTTTTCTTTTCTTGCTGAGTCTCTGCAGGGTTTTGGTATCAGGATGATGTTGGTCTCATAAAATGATTTGGGAAGGATTCCCTGTTTTTGGATTGTTTGGAATAGTTTCAGAAGGAATGGTGCCAGCTCCTCTTTATATATCTGGTAGAATTCAGCTGTGAATGCATCTGGACCTGGGGTTTTTTTGTGTGGTAGGCTCTTAATTGCTGCGTCAATAGACCTCGTTATTGGTCTATTCAGGGTTTCAACTTCTTCCTGGTTTAGGCTTAGGAGGATGCAAGTGTCCAGGAATTTATCCATTTCTTCCAGGTTTACTAGTTTATGTGCATAGAGTTGTTTGTAATAATCTCTGATGATGGTTTGTATTTCTGTGGAATCTGTGGTGATATCCCCTTTATCATTTTTTATTGCATCTATTTGATTATTCTCTTTTTTCATTTTTATTAATCTGGCTAGTGGTCTATTTTGTTGATCTGTTCAAAAAACCAGCTCCTGGATTTATTGATTTTTTGAAGGGTTTTTTTGTGTCTCTATCCCCTTCAGTTCTGCTCTGATCTTAGTTATTTCTGTCTTCTGTTAGGTTTTGAGTTTTTTTGATTTTGCTCCTCTAGCTCTTTCAATTTTGATGATAGGGTATCAATTTTGACCTTTCCTTGCTTCTCATGTGGGCATTTATTGCTATATATTTTCCTCTAGACACTGCTTTAAATGCGTCCCAGAGATTCTGGTACGTTGTGTCTTCGTTCATGTTGGTTTCGAAGAACATCTTTATTTCTGCCTTCATTTCATTGTTTATCCAGTCAACATTCAAGAGCAAGTTGTTCAGTTTCCATGAAGTTGTGCAGTTCTGAGTTAGTTTTTGAATTCTGAGTTCTAACTTGACTGCACTGTGGTCTGAGAGACTGTTTGTTATGATTTCTGTTCTTTTGCATTTGCTGAGGAGTGATTTACTTCCAATTATGTGGTCAATTTTAGAGTAGGTATGATGTGATACTGAGAAGAATGTATATTCTGTTAATTTGGGGTGGAGAGTTCTGTGATTGTCTATGAGGTTTGCTTGTTCCTGGTCTGCGTTCAAGTCCTGGATATGCTTGTTAATTTTCTGTCTGGTTGATCTGTCTAATATTGTCAATGGGGTGTTAAAGTCTCTCACTATTATTGTGTGGGAGTCTAAGTTTTTTTGTAAGTCGTTAGGAACTTGTCTTATGTATCTGGGTGCTCCTGTATTGAATGTGTATATATTTAGGATCGTTAGCTCTTCTTGTTGCATTGATCCTTTTACCATTATGTAATGTCCTTCTTTGTCTCTTTTGATCTTTGTTGCTTTAAAGTCTATTTTATCAGAGACTAGATTGCAGCTCCTGCTTTTTTTTGCTTGGTAAGTCTTCCTCCATCCCTTTATTTTGAGCCTTTGTGTATCCTTGCATATGAGTTGGGTTTCCTGGAGACAGCACACCAATGGGTTTTGGCTTTTTATCCAGTTTACCAGTCTGTGTCTTTTGATTGGGGCATTTAGCCCATTTACATTTATAGTTAATATTATTATGTGTAAATTTGATCCTGCCATTTTTTGATGCTAGCTGGCTTTTTTGCCCATTAGTTGATGCAGTTTCTTCATTGTGTTGATGCTCTTTACCATTTGGTATGTTTTTGGAGTGGCTGGTACTGGTTGTTCCTTTCTATGTTTAGCGCTTCTTTCAGAAGCTCTTGTAAAGCAGGCCTACTGGCCATTCTTACGTTCTCTATTGACATGTAGGGTGAAGTCATCAGGTGAAAGGAGAACCAGTGGATGAAGTTTGAGGAGACAGGACAGGTGTGAAATAAGCATCTTGGGATAGAAAAGCAAGTCTATTAGAAAAACACACCTGTAGAAAAACACAACTGATTTCTCTTGTTACTGAACAGCATTTTGACTTTTTAAAAGAAAATGCACTTAAAATAAAAAGAGTCTTACTGCAACACTATTCACAGTAGCAGAGATATGGAATCAACCTAAGTGTCCACCTATGTATGACTGGATAAAGAAAATGTGGTGTGTGTGTGTTTACAATGAAATACAATTGAGCCATAAGAAAGAATGAAATCATGTATTTTGCAGCAACATGGACAGGCCTTCAGAACTGAAGGCCAGTATCTGAAGCAAAACTCTAAGAAACAGAAAGTCAAATACTGCATGTTCTCACTTATTAGTGGGAGCTACATAGTGTGTATACATGGACAACAGAGTGAAATAATAGACACTGGAGACAGTCACAGGGAAGAGTGGGAGTGGAGTGAGGGATAAGAAATTACTTCATGGGCACGGTGTTCATTATTCAAGTAATGGTTATAAGAAAAGCCCAGACTTCACCACTACAAAATATATTCATATAACAAAACTGCATTTATGCTCCTTAACTTTATTACAAATACAAAAGAAGACAAAAATAAAGTAAAATAAAAACAGTCAATTTGATCATGTAATTTTTATGTGCAGTATTCACTGGCAAGGAGGACATAAATGTTTTACTACATATTGGATTAGAGTTTTAGTAAGCTGGTACATAAGGGAAAAGTGGCAAAAAAGAGTTAAAAATAATTGTGACAGAGAATTCATAAAGAAGGACCACACCATTTAAGATAGAAAAGGAGGCAATTGAAGCCTGGAGGGGGCTGAAGGTAGCTGCAAAAAAATGGTAGATTGGCTCATGGGCATCTAAGACAGATGGGTGGAAAGCTAAATGGTAGTGGTGAGAGAAGGGAACATCTGTGATCAAAATTTTAGAGATGGGGCATTTTTGGGTAAACAAGTGAAGAATGAGCTCTTTGAAGAAAGTTACCAAAGTGAAGCAGAAGAGAATCACTGGAGTGAGACGATCAAGAAACTGAGAAGCCAGACTGCTCAGTGGGTCATCCGTATTGATGTTGGAGTCACTGTGCACGATGGTAGAGCTAAGCTGAAATGCCATAGTGCCACCTGAGAGCTAACACCTTCAATAAATGAGGGACAATAAATGGGAGACAGATAGACAATATCAGGAATAAAGGAGTTGTGTATTTTCTCAAATTGGCATGAAACTAAAAGAAGCAGGGGATTTACAGATGAAATAATGGTGTAGAAACAGCAGTCGTATTTGCGAAGATGGCTATGGTGAATGCAAGGATGCCTATAGTACTTTTGAGAGGAAAACAACCTTCATATGAGAGAGTTGCAGGGAGGATAAGCCCATAGACGAGATCCAGAATTTAATAAAGGCAAGGGGCTTCAAGGACTTTCAGGGGAGAGATTTGGGATATAGGGTTGTTTGCTGATCAAATTGTGGGAATTCCAGAGGGCACAGTGTGATGGTAATGAGAGTAACGGACATGGTGGCTAATGCAGGACATTCAGCTCTAGTGACCACCTCTTGCATTCTTTCTTGATGGTATATTGTTGGTGAGTGTGGTGATGACAGTAGTAAAGAGCGTGCCTTCTCATATTAATATTGGTTCTGTTCGCAGTTAGATTCCAGTAAAGCAGCTAATGATCCTAAAGCAGAGGGGACACTCTATTTAGAAGGTTTGATTACTCCCAGAATCCTGGATGAGATGCTTATCTAGGGCAACACTGGATTTCCCGTAGTGACAGAGACTTTGATCTTCCTTTCTCAGTGCCTTGGTGGCTAGTGTCACCTAGACTTCTGAGGAGCATTTGGTTCAACCAAAGTGTATTTTCAAATCTATTCCTAAAATAATATTGAATACTCCAAGTTATGACTTTATAATCTGATAGAAACAAAGTGAATTTGATTATTTTCTGAGTTAGAGGATACCTTTGAACCTGCACATTATCTCACATTAAGAAGGTAAATCCGTACTAACCCAAAGCAAAACTAAATATGCAGATAAAATGCTGATGAAATGCTATTTTGCATAGACCTAAATAGTGTAATTTGCCGGTTTTGTGAGTCAGGCAGATGCAGTTCATTTTGAAGCAGCCTTTGGGTCTTTTCACATGATTTGGCTATTCTTAGATTTCTGAGTCATTCTGTCCTCCATACTAGTCATTTTTCAATTCCATATTCTCTATTCATGAGGGAGATGTGATATTAAGTATCCAAATTTGGCTATGTGGCTTAATACTCCAAGCAAACAGGCTATATATTCATTTCTATTCTTAGCAATACCTTGGGACAAGTTGATTGTAAATAAAATATTTGGGCAATACACTGTAACACTGTAGATTTCTGGTAAGTGATGCCAGGAAACTTTGGCATGCACATTATTGCATAATTGTTTTGATTCTATTTGACTATCCTCTTAACAACTAAAATCCCAAAGCAATAGGAATACTTACAAAAGGAACAGAAATGTGGATAACATGGGATGAGCCAAAAGGCTCTGCCAATGTTTTATCCAATGGAAACAGCATCTTTTAAAGACTAACGCAGGCAGTATATTGATACCCATAATAATAAATTCATGGGAAATGAAATTTCCTTTAACGGAGGATTATAATAAAACCTTTATCCAAGGTATCATTAGGAGAGCTCAGAAGCATAGGTACAAATAGGATTGTCAGGGCACTGAGGAGTGTAATTAAGTTGGTGAATTCAGCAGAGAAGAATAAAGAGAATCCACCAGATGAGTTAAGGATTCTGATGTTTCACTGGGGAGGAGCCTCTCTGATCCTCACCTGATGAAATTGAGTGTCCACAAAACTGATGCTCCTTGAGGATACAGGTTGTGCCTTCCTTGTCTTTGTGACACTATTGCCTATCAGAATGCCTGGCATATAGTGGACATTCAAGGGATACTTGTTGAACTGAAACAAATTTCACTGGGAGGGTAAAGCAGATCTGACACTTGCTCTTCCGTTCAGAAAAAGCCAGCATGTCATTGAAAGCACCTCATTCCCTCCAGCCAGGCTTCAGCCCTGCACCTCACATCAGCCACTTTGAAAATTACAGTGGAGAAAAAGAATTGAGCCTGTCCCATTTTTTCACTTCTTCCTTCATTTTTGTTTTTTATTTTTCTATCAGGAACCTTTAGGCTACCATACCTGCTTCAACTGCAGGAGAGTCTCAGCTCTGGAGAGTTGACCCCCCAGGTAAAGCATTAGGCTTTGATGCAGTTTGTCTGGTAAGGGCTATAGATCTGGCTTGGGCTCCAGGCTATCTTCCCTGTCCTCAAGAATCACAGCCTGCTTGGCATAACTCCTGGCTCGCTCACCCACCACCTTTCCAGTAAAGTTACACAAGTGGATACTGAAGACCAACATGTAGCATGAGTCTGCGTTTTTTGCTGCTTTGTAGTCAATGCATAGTACTATTAAGTTTCATATTACAATCTTCATGCTTTTATGAATGTTTGAGATAGTTTTCATTTTTACTTAATGTGAATTATTTTTTTTCCAGAAGCCAGAAGACCAAAGTGCCACACATATCATCAGAGAGAATTCCGAGAAAGAGGGAATGGCCTATAGGATCTCAGGCCATAAGGAGTTTGAAATAAATTTAGAAGAGTATCCCCTGGAGCTAGTGATATGGCCAGTGGCTTCCTTAGCAGGAGCTAGCTCTTTGTGCTGCTGGGCACAGAAGCCAATGTTCTGAGGTCATGAAATAGAGACTGAGGTTCAGGCTATGTTTTCAAGGAGCTTGATTGAAAAGAAAAGGAGATAACGAGATTAAACTTACAGTAGGAGCTTAAGTAATGAAAGATTTTTTTTCAGATGGGACAGACTTAAACATATTTAAAAGCTGTAAGAAAATATTCTGTTTCTGCTAACTCCATATATGGATAAAAAGTAAAGTGGGGCCATGGACAGGCCGGGCCCGGAGGTGAGCACAAGACCTAGGAAACAGTCAGCAAGGTGAGGGTGAGACTGGCCTCTGGGCTTCAGAACAAGGGAAAGAGCTCTCTGAGAGGGGAGAGAAATAACAGGCAGGTGGGGTTTTCAACTGTCATTTATCTAAAGAGAGACCCTCAATTGGAGGCAATAGGAAACAAAAGCAAACCAGAGTAAATAGTCATGAAAGGCCTTAAAGTAAGCCCTAGGAGATAGATTCTGAAGTTGCCTATGCTTTGAGAATTTAGCCACCACTTTTCCTATACAGCTGCTGTTGCCCGCAGAGAAGAAACAATTAAGGATGCCAGTCTGTCTGGGTAAATAGAGGTATTGAAGGTATTGGAAAACGAGTTTGTAACATATAGAATAAGGTCCCTGAGAACATGGGGTTGGGCTTCCATCCTGACCACAGGTTGAGTAATTAACTTCATTAACATCATACACACTATACACAGGATTCTGAGCCAAGAAAGAGAGTCACTTGAAGACGTTTTGTATATGTATATTTACACAAGATCTAGGGGGACATTTAGCTTGCTTTAAGAGTCTGAGAGGAAAATACATATACACATTAAAAAGTTTGCATATTGTGTTTTAAAAAAAAAATCCCCAATAGTCTTAAGCCTTCCAAAAACTATGATCAACTAGACTTAATATAATATTTGTGTTTAAATGACATTACACAATTTTTAAATGGTTATTATTCTTTTCAGCTGAAAAGACACTTTTTAACCTGGCTTTCTCTGTACCAATCTCAAAGTAATGCTCTTAATTTCAATTTAATGAAACTCTCTACACTTACAGGTTTGTGTTTTCTTTGGATTTAAGTTAATCCTTCAAGAACAGTGTTAACTTTCTCAGGCTACTGGAACTCCACTTTTTGGAACTGTTATATTTGCTGTTGGGGAGTGACTTTGGCACCAAGAACTTGGCTCGATAAGTATTTTCAACAAAATTACTAATATTATAAATTTTATACTTATGAATTATATTTCATTATTCCATTGTGTTTCTCTGAGAAGTCCGGATGCATTGTTGTGCTTATTTAGAATCACTGGTTCTATCAAATCCAACATTATTTGAAATCAAAATCTTGTATAACGATGCAACCATTTGGCTTGCTGAAATTAAATGCCTGGACTCAAAATAAACTAAGTGGGGAGAACAAAAGCAAAAAAGAAATAAAAGTTGTACTAAGAGTATTTTCTTTCCTTTTCTTTTCTTTTTTTTCAATAAAAAGTAATAAAAAGCAGGAAGTTTTTCTTAAAAACTGTCTCTTAATGGATACTTTGCTATTGGATGCTCATTTACCTACATTATTACATTTTTGGAAGTATTTTACCAAGTTATTTACTAAGTGAAGTTAATAAGCTAAAATATTTATTCAGACTTTGAAATTAGCTTTTCAAAATGGTAAAGTTTTTTTTTTTTTCTTCAAAATTTGTATCAGGACCTTTTAAGAGTCTTCTGTATTTGCCATTGTCATTCTACTTTCTGTCTCTCTAGAATCACACAGCAGAGTTTGCTCACTTTGTAAAGATTGGTTATGGGATCTTTGGGGTATTACTTCACCAGCTGGAAACCTCTGTGGCTGGCGGTGCCTTCTGCCTGAGTAATGCTAGTGCTCGCTAGACTCCTTCCACCCACTTGACCTGGCAGGCTGTGCTCAGCTTGCACTACTGGCCTGAATTCCACACCTGCCAAGGGCGAGCCAGGCATGGAATGGCAAGGGGTGTGGGGGCAAGTGGGCACGGGTCCGGTCTCTACTCACAGCCAGGCATGCTGGCTGCTAAGGCAGGGTGGGCAGCTCCAGGTACCGGCAGAGGTGCTGGCTGTCTGCAAGGCTGCAGCTGGACAAGATGTACTGCACGTGGCTCCCGCTGTGGGCACCTGCATCTGGACAAAGGGACCACCACGATGGTGCCTGGAAGCTTGGAGATGTCAGGAACTGCAGAGCCCCAGAGAGGGTGCCATAGCCCTGGCTCAGGGAGCCCCTAGGTTTGGGCTCCCCAGAAGGCTGCAGCTCTTCTCTCCTTCTCATCACCTGCAAGGTGGTAAGCTGGGGGGCATGTTTAAGTGCTGTTTGTGTTACAGCTCTTTCAATCCTGCCCATTTGGTGGGTCCTGAGTTCTTGTTCCACATCCAGGAAGAATGAGGTACGTGGACAACTGGAGGGTGAGCAAGGCAAAGAGGAGCTTCACTGGGCACAGAACAGCTTTTAGGAGACCCCGAGTAGGTAGCTCCCTTCCACAGGCAGGTTGTCCCAACCAGTGCCCAGCTCTCAGCTCTCAGTGGGGTAGAGAACTGCAGTAGCTCTTTTCTGCAGGCAGACACCCCAAATGGGTAGTTTGTTTTTGCAGCTGGTGGTCCTGACATCTCTCTGAGTCTCGCTGAGTCTGGGTTTTCTTTATGGGCTCAGAAGGGAGGAAGTGCATGTTGATTGGTCCATGGGTGGCTGTGGGCCAGGGAAAAAGCACCCTAAGTTCTCACTCTGGGCTGCAGCCTCCACCTGGAGCTGACAGTCCAGCCCCCAGGCTTCAGACAAACCCTGGTTTGAGGGTGAGGTTTCACCAGGAACCCACCGCTTTCTGCCCAGGAGCCTGCGTGCCTCCTGTCACCATCTACATGTTGTCCACCATGCCCAAGCTGTTCATACTGAGGGGCACCTGTAGGTTTGTGCTGAGCGACCCCCAGCCCTGCCTTGGCTTCCCTCCCACGCTTGTCAGTGCCCAAACTCTGGAGAGGGCCAAGGCAGCAGGGGGCAGGTGTGTCAGCACCACCCAAATGTGTGCACAACCAGTGGGGTTGCGACAGCGCTCAGGCTCAGCCACAACTTTGCTCTGGCCTGGAACGGGCGCCAGGAGTGGGGAAAGGCCAGGGAGAAGGAGCAGGTACCTCCAAGCCTGTGTAGGCAAGAGGGCTTCCTGGTCCCTGAGAGTGCAGGGACGCCCAAGTCCAGAGCCACAGCTGAGCAGCTGCGGTTGTGCCTGGGAGTGTGGGGCTTCTGCTTCACCCACTGGGTGGGGGCAGGGTTCCACCTGTTACTGGCCCCACCAGCTACACAGCATGCAGCCCCAGCCACACCTCTGCCTGCTGTAGTCTGCATCTTTGCAGAGGTGACTCGGGAACGGACACTGCTGCCATCACTTTGACCTACATATGTATGGAAAACATGTTATGTATTCATTTTATATTTCCAAAAATATTTTTATTATTTTGTATTAAAGTTTCAATAGGATCTGAAAAGAGATAGTTAAGAATTCAGATTTTTGAAAAGAATGCTGCTCATTAGATAAATCTGAGCTCTTGCATTTGCTAATCACATTGATAATTTAGAAAATTAGTAGAGAATATACACACACACACACACACACACACACACACACACACATATACATATATATATTTCACTTTTTGAGACAGGGTCACATTCTTGTCACCCAGGCTGGAGTGCAGTGGTATGATCATAGCTAATGCAGCCTTCACTTCCTGAGCTCAGGTGATTCTCCTGCCTCAGCCTCCTGAATAGCTGTGACTTAAGACATGTGCCATCATGCCTGGCTAATTTTTTGTAGTTTTAGTAGAGATGGGGTTTTTCCATGTTGCCAGGGTTCAAGTGATCTGCCTGCCTTGGTCTCCCAAAGTGCTGGGATTAGAGGTGTGAGCCACCACACCCCAGCCATATTTTTATTCATTCATATAATGAATGAATGGCATCTGATTTATGTTTCATACCAGACCAGTGCTCCAGGGTCTTCCACTGATTACCACATATATTATGTCAATGTCTGGCATAATAACACTGTCTTATAGTAACAATGATAGAATCTCTTTATGAGGATATTTTACAAAGTCAGTGAGTTATAAAATCTACTTGATTGAAGCAGATTGTAAACCACAGTTAGTTATTGTTCTGTTGGATTAATCAAAGGATCAAAAATTATAGCTTAAGGACTTCTCTATTTTGTGTCAAAAGAGAACTAAGAATATGTTCTCATGGAAATGAAATGAACAATAATTCTCTTTCTTTCCCATATTCACTTTTCTATTGTCTCTGAGTAGAAAATTATCCAGTAGACCCTAATGGTTTACACAGCTGTTTAGAGAAAAAAAAATTTTTTTTTTTTAGATGGAGTCTCACCCTGTTGCCCAGGCTGGCGTGCCACAGTGTGATCTCGGCTCACTGCAACCTCCACCTCCTGGATTCAAGCCTCCCGAGAAGTTGAGATTACAGGTGCCCACCAATATGCCCAGCTAATTTTTGTATTTTTAGTAGAGGCGGGGTTTTACCATGTTGGCCAGGCTGGTGTTGAACTCCTCCCCTCAAGTGATCTGCCCAGCTCAGTCTCCCAAAGAACTGGGATTACAGGTATGAGCCACCGTGCCTGGCCTTAGAGAAAAATTTCTGCCAACTGATGACAAAATGATTGGAGTTAACACCATCATCCAGAGGAGAGCAAATCCAGCATGCAAAAGGCATAGATTCCATCTGGATGGATTTATTGGTTCAACTAATAAATTACAATGACATATTTGGCATTTACCATGAAGTCAGTGGGGGAATGCTTATAATTATAAGCTAATTTACTGACCATTTCCTTGCAACTTATTTGGACAGATGAATGTGGTAAGATGTCTTAGTCTGTTTTATGTTGCTTATAACAAAATACCTAAAACATGAGATAATTTATAAAGAAAAGGAATTTATTTCTTACGGTTAAAAAGACTGAGAAGTCCAAGGTCTAAGGGCTGCATTTGGTGAGCGCTGCCTCGTTGGTAAGGACTCGGCAGAGTCCTGAGGTGGTGGAGGGCATCACGTGATGAGGGAGCTGAGTATGCTAGCTCAGGTGCCTCCTCCTTCTTATAGAGCCACCAGTCCCACTCCTGTGCAAACCCAGCCATTGACCCATTTACCCATTAATCTATGAATGAATTAAGCCATCCCTCATGACCCAATCACCTCCGAAAGGCCCACCTCTCAATACTGCCATGTTGGGGATTAAGTTTCAACATAAATTTCAGAGGGGACAAACATTGGAACCATGGTGTAGGATAATGTGCAAACAACCAATGGATTTCCCATTCTCCATTCACCATCATTTGTATGCTTTAGTCCTGTGACCCAAACCCATTTTGGCCAGCCAGAGGTTTTTCAAAGGGAGGCTGTCATGAATAGGTTTAAGACAGAAAAAAACTGGGAAAAGAGGTGACTGGGCAGAAGCAGCCATCCACTCCACCACCATATAAGTTAATCTTGTTAAGCTGTAGGGGGACGGAAAGAGTTAGAAAACCATAATTTTAGAAAGCATAGAAAAGGAGAATATTACAGCATTTCTGATTACATTTAGAAATGTAAGCCTGAGAGTAGAGAGACTAAATGTCTCCTTTCATTGGAATCCCAGAAATTGCAGTCTTACAGATGTGCCCTTGCCATAGAGGTGACAACAGGCAATGAAGAGAGCTGTTGAGAAACTGTAAGTGACAGAGAGGGCTAAAAATAGCCCTAAATATCTTTTCATCCCAAGAGAGCAGCTAAATTTTCTCAGTACCTTTGTAAAAGGCATAGAATTTTGCAAAGCAAGAAATCCTACATTCCAAAATGGCCTTACACAGGTGACATGGGTTAATAATTATGTTCTGTCAGATATCTGTTGCTGTGTTGCATTCCTGCCCTCCAAACCCTGATGGCTTCAACCATGTATGTGCTCATGATTCTGAAATTTTGCCTTGGGTAAGCCAGGCTGTTTTCCGCAGGCCTCACCTGGGCTTACTCATATAGTCTGGGCTTGACTGGGGCCAGGTAGTGAGGCTGCATCGAAGGTAGCCTCTCTCTCATGTCTAGGGTGTTGGTGTTGGCTCTTGCCTATATAATCAATGATGTGTGAAATCTCTTATCTTTCAGAAGTTGGATCTAGGCTTCCTTAAACAGCATGGGTAATTTCCAAGCATGTAAAGAAACAGCTACAAGTGTTATTGAGAATTAGACTCTAGAACTCATACATCACTTTTTATCACATTCTGTTAGTCAAAACGAGTCATTTTCAAGGAATGGGGAACTAGATTCCACTACTTAATGGCAGGAGTTGTAATGTTTTTGTGGCTGTGTTTCATATACCACAGTCCACTCTCTGGGTACCATTATTTACATTCTTCCCATGCAACACATGCTAATCCCTCCTACGAAAGTCTAATCTCTTGAAGTGTTTAGACTTGTACAGTGCATTACAATGGCTATGTGCCACATATGGCTACTGAGCACTTAAAATACGGCAGGTCTGAATTGAGCTGTACTGTTACTGGAAATACAGGACTTCAAAGACTTAGTAAAAAGATTGTAAAATATCATTTAAATACTTTTTATGTTGATTATGTGTTTAAATCATAATTTGGACACATTGGGTTAAAAATATTTTTTAAAAATTATTTTCACCTTTTTTAAGTTTGCTCACTTTTTTTATGTACGTACAAAAAAAATCACATAAATGACTTGTATCATATTTCTATTGCACAGCATAGATTTAGACCAGTGGTTGGTGAACTTTTTCTGTAATGGACCAAATAAATATTTTTGGTTTTGTGGGTCACACAGTTGCTGTTGCACCTATTCAACTCTCATTGTCGTACAAAGTAGCCATAGATAATATATAAACAAATGAGTATGGCTGTGTTCCAATAAAACTTTATTTACAAAAATGGGTGACAGACTGGATTTGGCCTGTACTGCAGAATTTTGTTTCCCTTGGCTTAGATTGTTAACATTTAACATAATTATTGATATGGTTGGATTTCATTGTACCATTTTGGGGAGGGGGGCGTGCTTGCTTTTTCTATTGTTTGTTTATTTTCTCCTTTAACTGCCTTCTGTTGGATTGACAGTTTCTGTTTTAGTATTCCATTTTAATTTTTCTGTTGTCTTTTTGGTTATATCTCTGTATTTTAAAAGTAGAATTATGAGGTTTATAATATATATACTTAAACTTTTTTTTTTTTTTGTATTTTTTTTTCC
>NW_016107317.1:7948120-7977832 GCF_001604975.1 Cebus imitator
GAACCGCGGCTCCGGGGCGCCGACAAAGCAGCCACGTGGGGCAAAGCAGCAGCGCTGGCCGAAACAGCCGCGCTGGTGACCGTGGAGCACCTCTGCCCGGGAATTTCCTAGTCTGTGGGCAATAAAAACACGGCGTCCACTCACCCTCTGCGCTTTCACTGGGAGCTGCAATCCTGAGCTGTTCCTAAACGGCCATCTTGGATCCACCCTCTATACTTAAACTTTTATAAACATCTAGGGCTAAATACATTTGTCTTAGATCTTTTTATGTGAATCCATTGATCCTTTAGGCCATAGTTAGTTTTTTAAAATTTTTTTTCTCTCAGTTCTTTATATGAATACTTTTTACTGACATATCTTAAGATTCACAGAATCTTTTCTTTATCACTTTGTGCTACTCTTAAGATCATTCATTGACATTTTTATTTCAGGCCTTGCATTTTTTTAGTCCTTTTCACTTCTCTTTATTATAGTGTATATATCTCTATTGTGATATTCTATTTCTCATTTATTTTTGTTTTCCTTTTTTGTATGGATGTAGTTATTATTACAGCTGCTTTTCCATTAAGAATGGGTCTTTGTCAAGTAATCTGGATTTTATGCAGAACATTGTAAATGTTATGTGTGTAGACTCTGGCTTCTGTGAGATTCCATTGGAAGATACTGTTTTTGCTTAAGCAGGTCATCAACCTAATTAGTTGCACATTATGAGCTTTGGCTCACTTTCTGTGGGTGGTGCCTTACATCTCTGTTCAGTTTTCTGAGCCTTTCCTATCCTGATATCCGTCTGTCCTGTGCATGTGTAGTTCAGAACCTAGAACAAGACATGTGTGAGTTCATATACAGAATTAGGAGAAACTTTTATGGCTCTCTTTTACTCTCCTGCCTGCTGGAGCTTTTTTTCCATGACTCATCTGGCAAAAGAGATGGTGGGGTTTTGAGTTTTAGATGTCTGCATTGTACTACTCTCCAACAGGGGTCCACTTGTGGAGCAAAAATGGAAGAAAAAACATGAAACTTACTCCTGCATGGATTATTTGTTCAAATTTCTTTCTTTCTGTCTTTTTTTGAGATAGAGTCTTGCTTGATCATCCAGGCTGGAGTGCAATGGCATGATCTTGGCTCACTGCAATCTCTGCCTCCCAGGTTCAAGAGATTCTCCTGCCTCCTGAGTAGCTGGGATTACAGGTGCACACCACCACGCCCAGCTAATTTTTGTATTTTTAGTAGAGACGGGATTTCACCATGTTGGTCAGGCTGGTCTTCAACTCCTGGCCTTGGCCACTTCTTCAGGTTTTAATTCCCCTCCCCTTTATGTTTCAGAGAGCCTCAGATAGTTCCCACTGCCCACCCAGGGTTTTCAGTTGTAATCAGTAGAAAATTGATAGTAGGAAACTTCCACTGCCACCTTGAAGCCAACATCAACTTTATTATTCAATTTTTTTCATTCTTCATCAACTTTTCTGTATTTTCATCTGCATATATCTTTAGCTAAAAAGAATTATTCGTATCTACTCTGAAAAATTTGTCATTTCACCATAGCATTGTTTACATTTAATGTAATTATTTAGATATTTAGATTTAAATCTACCATCTTATCTTCTACTTTCTACTCATGTCCAGTGTTCTTATTTTTTCATTTCCCCTGTGGTTCAGAAGTGACTTATTCACTTTCTACACATTTGGAATTACACTTGAAATTATAAGTGCTATATTGAACTATCAATTCACTATTAATTAAAACTTTCACCATCCTGCTGGACAGTAAAATAATTTTAATGCTCATTTTTATTGCTCTATAAAGTTTACATACCGTTACCCACATTTTAATGACCTTTTATTTGCTTTGTATTCTTTTTTACATCTCTCATGTTTCATCAGGTATCATTTTTACTGTGACTTATGAACATTCATTGGAATTTCCTACTAGTGATGAACTTCATTTTTTTTCTTGTCCTAAAAATACTTTTATTTCTTTCTTACTTTGAAGTAGCCTTTTGCTGAGTGTACCATTTAAAATTAATAATTATTCAGTTCATTAACAATATAATTTTAAGAAGCCAACTGTGAGACTGACACTTTTAAAAAATAGTCTTATCTTTATTTCCTCTGAGTTGTTACTATTTTCTTACTTTTTTTATAGTTTTACTATGATGCGTTTAAATATAGATTTCCTTCTAATTATTGTGTTTGGCATTCATTGGGTTTCTTGGTTGTATAGATCAACAGCGTTACTATTTTATGTAACATTTCACATATTATTTAATGAAGTCCAATCTCCAATTAATTTTCTTTTTTTTTTCCAAGTCTTCTGCCAGCTTTTCTGTATTTTCTGTCTTTTTGACTATCAATATTGAATAGTTCTGGATAGTTTCTTCTGCCTCATTTCTCAGTTGACTAATACTTTCTTCAATCATAACTACTGCTCTAATTCACATAATTTAAATTATTATATTTTTCAGTTAATTTTCTGTTCAGTTCTTTCACTTCTCTATCATGTCACATTTTGTATTTTCTATTTGCCTACCAAATTTTTAACTCTTGGTGTTACTTTTGTGGGCATTTTAAGTATAATTATTTCATGGTTTGAGTCTGATGATTCCAATAAGTAACAGTTTTGTTTTGTTTTTTTGGGTTATGTGTGTGTCTACCTTTTTGTCTATTGTGTCTGTTTGTTTTTACTCATTGTATTGTCTTTTCTTATGCACCTGCTTTTATTTGACTCTGATAATATATTAAAATTATTTGGAAAAAATTGCGATGCCTTTCATATATCATCCTTCATAGAGGATTTTCCTTGGGTTTTTCTAGATACTTTGGGATTCTACCAATTCAGGACTACTGTTAAAGTAATTTCAGGAGTTGAGCTTCCTTGACCTAACAGATGATGGGATGCTAAACTGGAAGTCCAAAGGGGGGCTTGCTTAGTTACAGTTTATCCTTTGCAAAAGTGTGTTATCCGTGTTCTCCATCCGAGCAAGTTGCTGATTTTGAATTCTCTTCCTCCAGTCCTGCAAAACCACCAAAAGAACAGCTCAGCCTTTCAACTGCTCCTGCAGAATTGACCAATGGTTTTGGGGTAGGTATGATGAAACACCTAAGCATATATACCTGATTTCTCATCTTTTTCCAGATCTTGGCCCAGCGAGTACTGGCGTATCTTGTAATCCCTTTGATATTCTTGAGAAAAATTTTGTCTGTAGTCCTATGATTATCATTCCTCCTCAGGTTTACGTGTAGCATAATTTTACTACTTTTTTTTTTTATCATCTTCACATTAAGAACTCCATTTATAACTTGAAAATTTATGATAAAATTCAGGGTTAGGGAAATATTACAGTGACTGACATTTGTATCCAAGTTCACGGAATTAGTTAGAGAGCTTCACAAACATCTTTATTATACGCATCTGTTTGTAATATTTCTTTCTAAAAAATGTTTAAAATGTTTAAGAGAGCCAGGCGCAGTGGTTCATGACTGTAATCCAGCACTTTTGGAGGCCGAAGCAGGCTGATCACAAGGCCAGGAGTTCGAGACCAGTGTGGCCAACATAGTGAAACCCCATCTCTACTAAAAATACAAAAATTGGCCAGCCCTGGTGGAGCATGCTACTATAACCCTATAGTCCCAGCTACTCAAGAGGCTGAGGCAGAAGAATTGGTTGAACCCAGGAGGCTGAGGTTATGGTGAGCCAAGATTGTGCCACTGCATTCTAGCCTGGGCAACAGAGTGAGACCCCGTCTCAAAACAAAATTTTAAAAAATGTTGAGCACTCTAGAATTTATGCAAAAAATTGAGACACTGGGATACGCAGGTCCTTTAGGAAGGCAATGATGAGTAAGTATTTCTAGTAAATTATCATATATTAAAATAACTTTCAGAATTTTAGGCATTCTTACTAGCTTTTCATGAAAGTTTTAGATCAATGCATTGGCATAGTTTTAGATATTTGAATGAATTCTCTTTCCCTGTTTGTGTTAAATCTGTTTCTTTCATTCTAAAAGAGCTTAACTGTAAGATTTTATCCCACTTTTTAAAAAAACTTTAAATTCTGTCATAGTAACAACAGATCAAGTAAATGGAATTTTGAGAAGAGTTTTCACTATCTACTTCTAATGGGCAAAATATTGCAATGCTACCTGGACAAAGCAAAAAACCAGAAAGCTACTTACCCTATAACGAGTGAGGATTAAGATAGGAGCTTGGACTTGCCACTGCTTTTGAAAATCACATATGGTGCATTCTAAAGGCACTGTCTCTTTTAGCAATTCTTTAGCACAAGATTGTTTTGCACAGAAGTATATTGTAAATGTTACATGATTCCCAATATAGCATCAAGCTGTAGTCCTGGAAAAGCTTCTATTTATATCTCTTAGAAGCAGCTTCTATCAGGAAATGGTTTGCCTTCCTCATTCGTCTTATAATCTTCATGAGAATATATTCTTCTGTGACACAGAGAAGGCCTAGAGCTTGCTTGTGAAAATAAAATGTATGATAGAATGATTAGACACATATACTGTGATTAGGATATAAAAAGAAAAGGTAGAATCACTGCCAGCTGCTGCAGAGCCCCAAACTGAGAGATTCAAACTGAGATACCACATTCATTTAAAACAAATTTTACTCTGTAGTGGACTCATGAGAGCATTCAGTCTCATGTTTCTCTTGCTTGGTCTTGGTGAACTCCTTTAACTTTAATCTGACTGTTTATTCCCTTAAACAAAACTAAAGTTTTGAGGATAACTTTTCACCAAATAAGTTATATCTAAATGTAATCAGGCAAGAAGAAAAAAAAATTGCTTTTATGACATTTGGTTGGCCCTATTAGATTTTAAATAGAAGCAAAAACTGTAAGTCAAATTCTGCTGGTTCCTGATAATTATAATTTTACAAGAAATGTAAGCACAATATATTTAAAATAAAAACTTGCACCAGTGTTTTGTTTCTGACCCATTTACCCTTTACTGATCTGGATTTCTCTTTCTTTTAGAATGAATGGCTTAGGATCAGAAATCTTCATGATTTGGGAACGATCTGCATGTTTATTTTGTGAAAAATGATAGAAATGAAGCATTAAGATAAATCAAAAGGTAAGAGTTGAAAACAGCATGGAAATATCCTTGTAGGATTTAATATTTAACCAGCACAATTAAAAACTAAGCAAGGGGAAAGATACAAGGGAATAAAGAGTTAAACTCTGACCCCAGTTTGGATCAATTGTGCATGTGCTGGAGATTTCCAGAGAAGAATGTTTGTCTTATGCATAAAAACCAGTGAAATTTCAGCATGTGGAAAGTGCATAACCATTCTTAATCACTTTTAATGAAAGCTTGATACTCAGGCCAAGAAAAGCTCTTTTAGCTTTAGAAAGAGGAGATCAGCATGGCACTTTTGTTTTTTCTTTGTCTTTCTGCTTCAATGGTGTGATTGGCATTAAATATCAGAATATTAAATACACACACACACACACACACACACACACACACACACACACACAGTTGTTTTGTTGTTATTTTTTGAGATGCAGTGTTGCTCTGTTGCCAGGCTGGAGTCCAGTGCTCCAATCTCAGTTCACTACAACCTCTGCCTCCTGGGTTCAAGTGATTCTCCTGCCTCAGGCTCCTGAGTAGCTGGGACTACAGGCATCCGCCACCATACCCAGCTAATTTTTGTATTTTTAGTAGAGACAAGGTTTCACGATGTTGGCCAGGATGGTCTTGATCTCTTGATCTCGTGGTCCCAGCCAAGCTTTAATGTGGCAGTTCTTTAACTCTTCATAACAAACCTATGAGTCCAAAACTATTTTGGAGCTGATGAAACCAAAGCATGTGAGAGGCGAGGTTCTCTTCCCAAGATGACATGGCTACAAATGGTGTCCTAGCTCTAGAGTGTTTCTTTACTGCTTATGTCAGACTCCAGGTGACACACCCTACTTAGCCTCAGTGGCTACAAGATCATGCAGGTCATTCTTGCCACATCTTTCAGAATTACCTAGAATCCTTAGGACTTAAGATTTAGAGAACCTTTAGCCTTAGTGAACAAAACCTCACTTGTCTTTGTGTTTTTTGATTTAAAAAAATAATTGCAGACTTCCTTCATATTCCATTATAAAGGAATTTTATGGTCTTCTATAATATGTCTTACTTGACAGAAATAGTATTCCTCTCAGGAGAATCCTATTCCCATACCTTCCTTTATCGTAAGAAAAGGACAAGTTAGGTAGACCAGCCTACATCTAAACATAGTAGATAAATATCTTCTGTCCTCTGGCTTAGAGTGCATTTCTGATATCACTATTCTTTCAGTGGGGAGATACTCATAGGAGACACTAGTGGTGATCTTAATTATGCTCAGAAATCTATAATACCACACAAATACACACACACGGAGGGAAGCATTAACATAGTCAGAAAAGAAAAACTCAGATAATCTTTAGAAGATGATTAAAAACAAAGGTGAGTCAGTGCACTTGAACTCTAAGTATTGACTTTCTTAAAAAGCTGTTGGACAAAAATGAGGAATGACTGTCATGAGTGAGAGTGGTATCAGTTGTATCAAGTAGATTTGGTGGCAGAAGCTCAACTTTTATGCATATGAGTCAAAAAAGAGGTAAAAATAGAGTTGCTAGTGAGCTTAAGGGAAAACTGATTATGAGACAAAACTCTCAGCTTTTGGTACAATATTGGTTGCCAAGATTATAGTTAGTTTCAACAGCCCAACTCTATCAACAAATCCCAAGTATTGCATCAGCAAAATGGGCCAAGTTATGACAAAGGCACTGTGGGCTTACCTTCTCCACAGATAATGAAATGAGAATGCAATAGGGAGATTTAGAACAAATCGTATTTTGTTTTTTTTTCAGAATATATGTTACCATTAGAAGAAAAAGACTATAGCAAAACCGTGAAGGGGTCAGGGAAAAATCCTGTATCACCAGTATCTGTGCCTTTACTCACATTACTTTCTCTACCTGGAGTGTCCTCCCTTCTTGTCTACCTGCAAAACTACACTAATTTTTCAAGTCTGTCTTCTTGTGACACTTCCTTTATGAAGCCTTCTTACTTTCCCCTTGGGCATTCTCTTCTTTGTACGTCATGATTGCCTATAAATACTTCTGTTGAAATGTTACCTCTTGCTGATTCCTTTCTAAAGATCAAGCAGAATGCAAAATACTTTTCACAGACACACAATCCTACAATAAGCCAAGAGTTTACTCCAGATTACAGATGGAGAATCAGAAAATCTCACAGATGTGATGTAACTTCTTCAAATTCTGGCAGTCAGAAATTTAAGGCCAGGGGCTGAATCTACATGTATCTCACTCCAACATTAATGTGGTTTTAAAACCACCTCAGTCTTTTTGATAAACATATAAATTGACCATATTTAAACATGGAAATACTTCTGATCTTAATGTTTGAAACTCACATTTGTTTTATCTGAGTTCCTTCCTCAGGAAAGGACTCCTAGACCTCTCAAAACGTATCAAAGAACTGAAACTCACCAGATCCTCACATCCAGACCATGAGAGGCCCAGCGCCTCACTCATCATGATTGCTTCCTGCCTGGTTCCTGTTTTCCCACACAGAGTTACATTTCTTCTCTACTACATAAACCCCCAAGCTTATTTGGTCAGGGGATAGAGACTGATCTTCTGTCTCCTCAGCAGCAGCACCCAATTAAAGCCTTCTACCCTGGCAATACTCATTGCCTCAGTGATTATCTTTCTGTGTAGTGAGCAGCAGGACCTAGGCCAAACCCCTGGTGCTTCAGTAACCACTTTCTAATGCCAAATTATTCTATTTCTTTCCCATCTTATACTGCGAGAAATTGAGAACAAAAATGTCATCTATACATTCCTATAATATCTACAAAGTAAATAATGGGTGTTCAAAGACTATTTTTGGCATGAATGTGTAGAGCAGGACCACTATTCCAGGTAGGACCGTAGAAGCTGAAATTCCATACAACTGAAATGGGGCAATGTATGGTCAGAACAACCACTTTAAGAATATGTTAAGAAAACGTGACAAAATCAGATTCAATTATGGAATCTTATGAAAGAAGAAACCAGTATAATGGCATACAAGGTAGCACATCTTTTTAAGGACAGAGCTGTCTGAAATATAAAATGTTTACCATAAACAGTCTAAAGAATCTGAAAGTATTAGTTGAAATCTCTAAGAAAAAACACCAACTGATATAGTTTGGATCTATCTTCACCCAAATTCTATGTTGAAATGTAATCCCCAATACTGAAGGTAAGGACTGGTGGGAGGTGATTGGATCACGGGGGTAGTTTCCATTAGTTCAGCACCATCCCTCTCATCGCAGAGCTTTCATGCGATCTGGTTGTTCAGAAGTATGTGGCACCTCCCCACCTCTCTTCTCCTTCTCCTCTGGCCATGTAACACATGTCTGCTTCACCTTCCCCTTCTGTCATGATTGAATGTTGAACATATCCTAAGGCCTCCCCAAGTGTCATGCTTCCTGTACAGCCTACAGAACTGTGAGCCAATTAAGCCTCTTTTCTTTGTAAATTACCTAGTCTCAGGTATTTCTTTATAGCAGTGCAAGAACAGACTAATACACCAACTATAGTAATAGAGTGGTGAGAATGTATTAAGCTGAAAAACGTTCAACTTGTCATGTCTTTACATAAATTATCATATAAACTACTTTTAAATATCAATTTACTATGTCAACATTTAATGCCTACTCTATGAGAGTTCCAACTAAGATTAAATCTTCTACATGACAGTCTAATATAACAAATGCTATATTAGTCAGGGTTCTCTAGAGGGACAGACCTAATAGGATAGGTATATATAAAGGGAAACTCATTTAGGAATATTGACTTACATGATCACAAGATGAGGTCCCACAAAAGGCTGTCTGCAAGCTGAGAAGCAAGGAAGCCAGTCTGAGTCCCAACACCTCAAAAGTAGGGAAGCCAGCAGTACAGCCTTTGGTCTGTGGTCGACAGTCCAAGAGTCCCAAAGCTGAAGAACTTGGAGACTGATGTTTGAGGGCAGGAAGTATCCATCACGAAAGAAAGATGTAGCCCAGATGACTAAGGCAATCCAGTCTTTCTACGTTCCTCTGCCTGCTTTTATCGTAGCTGCGTTAGATGGTGCCCACCCAGATTGAGGGTGGGTCTGCATCTCCCAGTTCACTGACTCAAATGTTGATCTCCTTTGGTGACACACTCACAGACACACTCAGGAACAATACTTTGCTGTTGCAATCCAATTAAGTTGACACTAAGTATTAACCATCACACATTCAAATATACTTCTGCTTACTAAATGACAATACCTACAATATAAATGATTATATATATGATTGTATCTACCAGATGAGTTATATATATGACCATTACAAAGTTAAGTGATAGATTTCTTGCCACTAAAGAAATTAAAGTTTTGTAGTAGATGTCAAACATACAAAGTAACAGAGGATGTAGGCTAGAGTTGTGTCATGCACCATTCTGAATCTGTATAGAATAGAAGAAGGAGATTATCCTGATTTAAACCCATCATTTGGGGTGACGTTAATGTTGGTCAGTCATTCACAGTGTCACAGTGTCTCCGCAGAAGAAACTTATAGAGGGCATCACCAAAAAGACACCATTTGACCTGAAGAAATTGGGAAAAGCAAAACATTAGTATAATTGAAGTAGCTGAACAAAGTTGTAGAAACCTGAAAACCCTTGACATGTTCATGGAAGACTGAGTTGTTAACTATAACTGGAGAATAAGGTACAGGGTATGGAATGCCAGAAAGGGCTTGGATCACAGAGAACAATATGTTGCATGCTAAATGAAACTGAACTTTATCTTGTAAGGTATCACTCAAGAATTTTATGTGTGTGTGTATGTATGTACAGGAAGTTAGTTTTTCCTTTTAGAAAGTTTGTCTATGATAAGGAGGATTTATGATGGAGGATTGCTAAAGGTCAGTTGATCTGAGCCAATGTTGCCCCATTTCAGTTATGCAGAATTCTAGCTCCTGATGTATCTACCTGGAATAGTGGAATTGCTCTAAACACTCATCCATTAAAAAAATAGTTCTGAACACCTGTTATTTAATTTCCAGACATTATAGGAATGTATAGAAGATTGAAAATGGAAAAGAAGAGGAGGACTTCAGTTAGGGAAAGCATAAAGACTTCCACATGGTACAAGGAGAAATGGAAATAAAGAGTCAGGTACCAGGAATGTCAAAAAAGAAAACTCAGTTATTCTGAGGGCCTATTTACAAATAGCCTCTGAGGGAGAGGGAGCAGTCTCAGATAGTGTCTCAGTTCAGGCTGCTTTAACAGTGTACCATGGACTAGGTGGCTTATAAACAAGAAAATTCATTCCTTACAGTTCTGGAGATTGGGAGTCTAAGATCGGAGCTCCAGCATGGTTAGCTTCTGGCAAGGGTTGCAGACTGTCCTATTCTCGTTGTATCCTCACATGGTGGAAAGAGCTAGAGAGCTATCTGGGGTCTCTTATATATGGACACTTATCCCCCAATGAATGTCCACCCTCATGACCTCATTACCTTCCAAATACCACTATATGAAGGATTAAATTCCAACATATTAGTTTTGAGGGTCACAAATATCCATTCTAGTAGAAATGGCTTTTGGTTTTCTGACTTGAGTGACTTATTAGATTAGGTTGCTCTTCACTTATGTAAAAACATAAGAAAAGCAGTAGGATATGGGGAAGGCAGGGACAATGCATTGATGGAATTCTGCCTCATGTGGAACATGTGAGCTTTTGAGTAATACAGATCTTTTTTTTTTTTTTTTTTTTTTTTTGAGATGGAGTCTTGCTCTGTCACCAGGCTGGAGTACAGTGGTGGGAACTCAGCTCACTGCAACCTCCACCTCCTGGGTTCAAGCGATTCTTCCGCCTCAGCCTCCCGAGTAGCTTGGACCACAGGCGCATGCCACCATGCCCGGCTAATTTTTGTATTTTCAGTAGAGACGGGGTTTCACCATAGCCAGGATGGTCTCGATCTCTTGACCTCGTGATCCGCCTGCCTCGGCCTCCCAAAGTGCTGGGATTACAGGCATAAGCCACCGCGCCCGGCTGTAATACAGATCTTAATCCATTTCTTGGTTGTTGTTTGCTGTGTGACCTTGGGAAAGTTGTTGAAGGAATTGAGTCAAATTGAGAGATCTACTCCTTAAAATTCAGCATTTTAAGGAATAGATACAGTTACTAAGTTACCTAATGAAACATTGAATAATTAGAAAAGAATTGAGGTTAAGAAGATTCTTTTTATTGAGCCTTTAATACTAGTTAGTGTATGTCCACAGTCTAATTTCATAAGCTTTCTCTTTAGACTGATATTTAGAGAAATTTAATTCCAGAGTGTCAATCATAGAAAACCTTAATTAATTTCTATTTGGCACATTATAAAATCACTACTGTCTACATTAATATTAGTAGATTGGTATAATATAAACATCTCTATTTAAATCTGTATACTCTGAAGAGGAGTACTAAACTGTCGAATTATAGTTTAAAATATTTTTGGGTTATAATGCAAAATACAACCATAAATATGATCATTGCCCTTAAGTGAAAACAAGGCAGATGAACAAAAAACAGATATATGCTTAGAACAATTAAAAGAAACCACAAAATTCCATTCCTAAAAAACTTTCCCCTTTTCCAGGAAACTATAGTAGAAAAGATAAAAAGAAATAAGACCATCTCTTAAAAAATACATAGAAAAAGTGATTGCAAAGTCAATATTTAAAATAGCCAAAATTGTCTTGGCATAGTGGCTCATTCCTGTAATTCCAGCATTTTGGGAGGCCGAGATGGGTGGATTACCTGAGATCAGGAGTTCTAAACCAATCTGGCCAACATGGTGAAACCCTGTCTCTACTAAATATACAAAAAAATTAGCTGGGCATGGTGGTGCACACCTGTAATCCCAGTCCCTGGGAGGTTGAGTCAGGAGAACCTCTTGAACTCTGGAGGCAAAGGTTGCAGTGAGTGGAGATCACACCACTGCACCCCAGCCTGGGCGACAGAGCAAGACTCTGTCTCAATAAATACATAAATAAAAATAAAAAAGCAAAAATGAAGGAATTTGTCCTGAAAACCTGAGTGAATCAGTCAGGAGCAGGTATTGGAGTTCTCATTTAGTACAGGGTAGCCAGATATAGAGAGCTTTACAGGAGAGTAGATTCATTTTAATTGGAACAGGCCCCTGAGGAAAAAGAAGTACGTCATTGAAGCTGCTATCTAGACTAACAGTGACTTTGAGTCTAGACTACTCAGTGAAGCAATCATTTTCTTATTTCATTAATTCTTCTTAAAAATAAACTTAGTCTGTATTCTCTGGAAACAAAAACTATAAAACTTGTGTATTTAACGGGAAGTGAATGTGTATGTTATGAATTCATTTGTCTGGAAGTCTGGAAAGTATTGCTGAATGTGGTGAACATTTATCAATTTCAGCATGAACAAAAAAGCACACAAGATCAGCTGTGAATGAGACAAAAGTCTCCTAGGGAAGAAATCAGATTTCATCACCTATTTATGATCATTAACTTGCTACAAATTAAATAAATTTAGCATATAGCAGATCTTCACATATTCATTGAATGAGTGCAAGATTTTGAAAAATACGTAAAGGACAGTGATAATTAAGATAGATGTGTAGCATTTGACTATTATGTATTCATAGGAGTCTGTTCCTTGGCTGCAATCCCGTTTATTCAGTCATGACTTTTATCTGGCCATTAGTCATGGATTGATCTCATGTTTCAGAACTTATAGCATATCTAGTATGATACAGTAGAAAGACATCCTCCATTTGTAATCATGTGTTTATATCAGAAATTTATGACTGCCTTATCAAATAATAAAAATATTTTATAATTTTCCTTTTGTTTCAATATGTAAATTCTTTTTCCTTGCTCCAAATAGTATAGGTTATAAATCTGGTAAGACATGTATATATAAGTGGAGGGGGGGTGTTTTCTAGGTTGAATTAGTTTATGTAACTGTGTATATTTAGAGATTTTGGGGAGCTCCTAGAGGAGGAACATTTTAAACAATCATTTTCTTGTAAATAATTTTCCAGGAGGCAAAATGAGGTTTTGTCCTATCCTGTACATAATAGATAAATTATGTTTTGACTAGTAGTTTTTTTTTTTTTTATTCACCCACTGGTTCTACTTCTAGAGTTATGACTTTTAAATATTCAAAATAAAATTTAATGAGATAAAATGTGTATGTTTCTGGTTTGTAAGCTGTATAGCAATTATTGTTTCTGACAGAACAATCTTATTCCTCATGCCTTGTGTATTCCCATTTCACTCATTCTTGTGGGTTTATATTTCTTCTGGTCTGTGTTCTTTTCTCCTGTCAGAGAAGCCAGGCAAAATAAAAACAAGCAGTGACTAATTTCATTTTAATATAATTCTTGCACCAAAAAGTATGAGAAATATTTAAATGAGCAGGGAAAAAAAATCAACCTTAATTTGACAAAATAGGAAAGTGAATTGGAAAGTATATGGGGCTGTGAAATCAGTAGTCATGTTTGATTGTTCTCAAAATTGTTCTCAGGTTCTCAAAATCGTTTTATTCTCAGAACTAGGACTTAAAGAAAGACTTATCAAGGTAAGTGGTGAGTTGTCTTGCTCTCCAGCCTGTTGACCTCATGAAAATTGTGAATACAAAATTCAAATTGCACAGTATCCCAAATATTTCTACAACCATTAAGATGGATTGATCTCCTGTTTCAGAACTTATAGCATATCTAATATATGCTATATAAGTATGCTATCCTTCCAACCCGAAATTCGGTGATTCTACAGTGGAACCACTTGCATTTGATTTGAGGGAGGAGATATCTTTATTCCTTGTATATGATGTGTTAAGCTGAAGGTAAATAGTTGTTTGACAAGGGGCCATGTTGACCAGAACTATGTCTGGAGCTATAGTTGAAAAACCAAGTTTGTGCTGGGATTCCAAGTGTATCTGTTTTGGAATCAAGTTACACAGTAATGTTACTGTACTTATATTAATTTACAGTGATTGTAGATTTATACTACAGATTCTCCTCCTAAAACATAGCCTGAGGAGGAAAACCATTAGCTAAAATTAATCGCTTGGGAAATTGTGCTTGCTGGCAGTTAAGGGGTAAAAGAGGCAAGGTGGAAAGGAAATCTCTCTCATTCTTCCACCTTTATCACTGTTCACATTCAAACAATGACAAAGTCATGCTAATACTTCCTAAACATTCCATAAGTCTGGCTTTCCTTTTGATTCTTCATCTTTACAATTGCTGTTGGTTCAGTCCACCCCTGAATTATCCACCCCTCCCCTGGACTCTGTATCATATATATAAGTTCTAATTTTTTTCTTTGCTTATGTTACTTTCTTCACCTAGAATATTTCCTTCTTCCTAATTACTTTGCTCTGTGTCTGATTAATTCCTTTAATCTTTTAAGTCTCAATTCAAGAGATTCCTCTGACACTTAGTGTCAGCTCTTTTGCAAAAGACTCCCTATGTCCCTTAGGAAGTTTAGGGTCCCTTTTCTGCTCAGTATCATGGGTATAGCATGCTCACTGCACTCACTACCTTGCATTCCACCCTTCTTGAGAAGATGGGATCTATGTTAGTTATCTCTGCATTCTGTGAACATAACAAAGTATTTGCTCCATAATAGTTGCTCCATAAATTATTTCTTGAGGGCCTGAAGCTTGCTCTGAATTTCCACTCTATAGTATCACTAGAGTCAGCGGTTCTTCCACAAATATTTCTGATTTAAGTTGCATTATCATTCATCTCTACACTGTTATCTAGCCATATCATCTCTCTACTTTCATTACCTTTTTATAATTTTCAAGGAACATTCAGGGTGAATTTAAAACCCTGATTTATCCTTTATAATACCGGTAGATCTGGCCTTTGCCTATTTCCCTTTCCAGCCTCCCCATTCTTCACTCTTCCACGTGCGTCTCTAAGACAGATGTATAGAACTACTTGTGCTTTCTCATAATTAACCTGTGTTTCAAGCTTGTATGACTGCACATACAATTTCTCTTTTGCCTAAACATCTTCCTTCTGATGCCTCCTTCCTTCGTCTAAATCCTGTCCCTTTCTTGAATTAGCAACTCTCTTGGGAAAGACTTCCCAGAGCCATTTCTACTCACATCACCTCCCCAAATCTAAGCTACTTCTCTCTTGTGTGCTCTCAATGCACCCTGCACTTTTTCTACGATGTGCTTATTACACTTCACCAACTTTGTCAGTTTCTGTTTCCATTTCCTCTATGTAAGTATAGGCTCCTCAAGGGAAGAGACTGTGTCTGCTTGGACCTGTGTTTTTGGTACTCAGCACAGTATTTATCATCTACTATACGCTCAATTGCAAAGGAGAGAATAGAAACGGAGAAAAAGAGAAGGAGAAGAAGAGAGAGGAAATGGTAGTGGGCATGCACTGATTTTCAGATATTTGTAATCGTTCCAAATTTGTATATACAAGAGTCTCAGTAGTTGACTGATTACTGTCCTCTTTGTTTCTTTGTAAATACTTTATAAAATAAAAATTAGTTTTACAATCAGAATATATTTGATCCTCACAAATGAGTAAAATTTTTTGGATATTTCTATCTTTAAAGCTCCTAAAGTTCATGAAACTGTGAAGTAAGAAAACCAGAATGTGAATCCATGTGACTCACATAAATTGGGATTATCTGAGACCCTAAATAGGACTGGCTATGTAATTCATTGAGGCCCAGAGAAAAATGAAAATATGAGTTGGTTTGTTCAAAATTATTAAGAATTTTAAGACAGCAACAGCAAAGTATTAACAAGTTTAGAAACCTTCTAAGTGCAAGGCTCTGTGCAATGGCAGAGGTCATATACCATGCAGCTGGCTTTGACATGCCATTCCATAGTTCTAAAGTGCTCTTCTGTCGAGTGCTAAGAACGTTGCTGGCAGCACATTTGCCAAAAGCAAGTATTTTCTTGTTGGATTAGGCAACATCTGCCTTGTTGGACTATAAGAGTGAATGTATTAACAGTTAAGGACCAAGCACAATGTGGGGCAAATGTTTTGATTATCTCATGAATCCTCACAATAACCCTGCACATTCACTATCCCTTCTGTCTAAGCCACCTTTCTTTCAAAATCTCCTTCACCCAAGTGAGTCCTGTGCTTCTCTTAAAGCATCAACTACCCTGGGGAGGACTTCTTCAAGCCCATTCTTCTGCCTGGTCTCAATCATTATCCTTCTATGTATTGCAACCTCTTCTGCCTCTAGTGGGCCACTCACGTTGATTTTACTCTGTTTATGTAACAGTAAATCAAGGCTAGGAGAGTAACATAGCTAAGAAATGAACACTGTTGGATAACTTAGGCTTCCAGCTCCTTTCACTGCTAACTCAGCCTTCTTTTATGCCACTCTAACCTGTTGCAGTTCACTTGTCCACTAGCGTTCAGCATTAGCCACCCTTGCCATCATCCCCACAGAAGAAACACACTGAAGGTTGATGGAATGATAGCTATTTTTTAGGTAGAAAGTGGCACCCTATCACACATATGTATCTGACCTGGGCTTTGTGATCTGGTGAAGCTATATGACCCAGTGCATGTGAGGGTAAGTAGGCATTTTTATGTCTCCAGAGATGGGAGCAAAAAGATGAGCTTAGAACACTTGTCTATCTCATTTAGCTAAGAATAATACTTACCAAGCTTTCCTATGAATCTGAAAAGGAAGGCCAATGTTTCACAGTTTCTGGGAAGCTAGAAGACGATATTCGCATTACTTGCAAGACTCGATTTGCTAAAATACTAAGTGCTCTTTTTTTCTTTACTTTTTTAAAGTGACGACAAATAATAATTGTACATATTTGTGGGGTACATAAGGGTGTTTTGGTACATTAATGTCGTATTGGAACTGTTTCAGTGGCAAAATAGACATTTTACTATGATATAATTTTTTAAAAGCTTGACTACAATTTAAATATAAAAAATACATATTAAGATGTAATATATGGGTCTCTACCTTTAAAAATGAGGCTTAATATAGAGAGCAGCAAAGTAGAGATAAGTACTCTGCATGTAACACAAAGTATGTGAAAGGCAAAACAGCGTCTTGAAATGTGTGAACTGTGGAGCTACGATCAAGTGAACATTTTTCATAATTTCATTGGCTTAATTAATTGAAAATGAGGTAATTGATTTTTAGAAGGCATTTAAAAAGTGTGGTTAAGGATGGAAACTTTATAAAATGAACTCATAAATCTTTAATAATCCTTAAACAGAATAGGGAAGTGTTGGTTTCAGTGAGCTTCCTATTAATCCTGTAAGCCCACATGAGGTTAAAACAATGAGGCTTATTTGTTACCAGATGTTAATTCTTCATAAACAGTAGTGTGGTTCATAGTAATACAGAATCTAATGTGGAATTAATTTAAAAAATTTAAAAAAATGTTAATTATCTGTAGATACTTTTCTAGTATATTGGGAGGAAACCTCAGTGAAATGAAGGAGATTCTACATGGGCATTCCAGGAAATCTCACTAGCTGCTAAATAGCCTGTCTCTAGAGGATTTTCAGCAGGCATCTCCATTGTGACTAGGGGAGGAGCATTTACATCTTAACTATAAGGAAATGTGTGTGGTTGAGACTGACACATCTAATAAAGGACTGATTTGCTGTATCTGCCAAGGTCTCTTGGCAAAGGCTTTGGATCCAAATACTAAGATTTCCTAACATTTCCTGAATGGGTACTCTTTCACAAGCATAGCAATATTATTGCCTATCCTTCCAATTCAACCACATAACTTCTCCTTCAGTATGATTGTAATGGAGGTCATAGTTTGAAAATTTTAACTATGAATTCTTCTTTAGCTTTCCAAGCAAATAACATTTATTATAGTTGTCCCAAGAATTTATCAAACCTGGAGAAGATTAAAGTATGTTATTGCAAACGGAATGATGTAATAATTTCTGACATGGAAAATAAGACTTTAAAAATTTATTGTTTCCTTTCACTGTACCAGGAACGCTGGTAGATGAAGATGAAGGGAAGACGTTATTCATTCAGCCAAAATTGTGTGTTCTTATTTTTCCTTCCTTGGGCTGCTGCTCTAAGACATAAAAAAGAGTAAATAAACGAGAGTAAATGAGGCCAGAATTTAATTTTTATGCCCACTTCTCACTTGAATCTCTGAGCTTTGCAAGCTACTCCTTACATGACCTTATGAGATAAATGTTATTCTTATTTTTACAACTGAGGCAAGTGGAGATGAATAATTTATTCAAGATTACACAGATGACACAGAACCTGGATTTGAACCCAGGACAGTTTGATTAACCACTCTTAATCACAATGCTATATTTCCTCTCTGTACTGCAGTGGGAAACGTAGAGGTGCTAAAATTTAAAAAACTTAATTAAAATTGTGAAAATAATAAAAGTCCATAAATGTTCACACTTTTACAAAATTCATGGAATAAGTGAGTTTCTGATCATATTTTTTCAGTTGGTATGATACTAGGGTATAGCATTTGCTATGCTGGTTTAGTAGTGTATTAAAATCTAATACAATTATGTGCAGTAGAAACAAAAATTTTAAAATGTAACTTGGACTTCTATGTGTCATGCTAAAAAACAATTTGAAGCATACTTTTGCTCAGTTGCATCGAAGCTAAACATATTTTTTTTCTTATGTGGCCCTCTTCAATAGTTTTGTAATTATTGGTGATTGTGAATGATACTAAAATTTCTGGTTTTGATTTATCAAGTACCATAAACATTCGTAATAGATTTGTAATTTCCTCAGAGTTTCAGAAATTAAATTAATTGCCATTATAAAAATAATCTTTGAAGCTCTTATAGGTAGGGTGCTTTGTTTATATTCTTGCCATTTCCTGAAAAATGGTGTAAATATTTCATAATTGTTTTGGGAACCAAACTTTTTATATATAGGCATATTTTGAGCCTTTATGTCATCCAATCTCACTATCCAACACATAAATTATTTCTTTCATCTAGATATTATTTTTTTACTTTTAGGTACTTAGCTCTTTATTTACATGTTTTAAAGGGTATTATTTCACAGAAGTTTATTTGAACTAAATGTGATATTTCTGACATCAACTTTTAAAACTTGATGGTTTGTTTCTTTTGTTTTGTTTTTTGTTTTTTGTAGACCAGCTGTCTCTAGTTCAAGGTTTGCTTTTGCTTGTAAACCTATAGTGTTATAATTAAATGATGTAGCAGTTCAAGTACTGTTAACTACCCTGGATTAAAATGCTCTCAGGCAATTAAACCGCAGTTGTAAATCATTGGAATTTGGAAAAATAATCAATGTCATATGATAGTTGCATGACACATGATGGATCTGATTTTTAATATATGCCATCTTGATTAGAAAATGAAGATGAGCTTTCTATAAAATTTCATGCATAAATAGAATTAGGCAGAGGAAGGAAAAAAGAACAGAGAATATGTGATTTTTTATTTCCCAGAAAAGTTAGGGGAGGCAAAATTCAACTCAGAATAGTGATAAAACTGCAACAATTCCATTAATTCAGTTATACACAAGTCACAGTTTTTGATTTACTGTGATTAAATGAAATAAACATTGTATTTGATAAAAACAAGTTAAAAAAAAAAGCAAAAGTCATACACAACTTGAAGTGACTCAATTCAATACTCCAGTATTGCATTCCCCCAGCTTAGCTGGTATTGGTGGGACTTCCTCTTACCTTTTTAACTGTGCCTCCATCCATATAGATATTTTATTATCACCAGTCATTTGCTTTTTTGTTCAAGATTGATTTGGTTTATTTCTACATATCTGTGATTATATGCAAATAAGGTCAAAACAACCATTGGTGTTTTTATTTTTTAGGAAAAATCTCCAAGAGTTGGACTGGTGAATCATGCTATTGCCAATAATAGTCATGTGGCATAGCTGAACACTTTATCATCCTCAGTAAATAATCAAGATGGTAAGAATTATACAGGATGTAGCATAGATTGTTACACTTGTGAAAGTAAGTTGTAGGCTGTGTTAGTTAGGATTAGGTTTGCCTGCTACTGACGGAAATCTCCGAATAACAATGTCTTAAACAATACGGAGGTCTTCTTCTTCAACTATAATCTAGTGTCACCTGTAGTGCCACCTGTGCAGAGATAACAGGCTGAGTCTATGATCATCAGGGATCCAAATGCCTTCTATCTTGGTGCTGGTCCACAATCTCACAGTCTGCTGTGGCTGATTAAACTCCAGCATCTTATTGATGTTCTAGCCAGCAGAAAAGAAAAAGAACCCAACAAGGGCGAGGCTGAATTATGAAGAAAGAAGGAGAAAACATACATTGGAGGACTACTATCAATCTCTGCCACAAAAATAATCAACCTACATTGTCTCAATATATGAAATTTTAAAATATACTACTAAGTTTTAAAAATTATTTGTATTCATATTTTCAATGGTAAAACTATGGAGCATTCTGTTGTTTGTGCCAATTGTTTTACCCAAAAAATTGAGATATAAGAACAGACATTGATAACACAAGGTGTTTCTAATCAGAAAGTAAGTCCTGGAAAAATGTTGAAAACAAGAGAGATGTGAAATGTGCTTTATATTATTGTGATTTTGAAATCTATTTTGTAGAAAAACTGTGCTTATGAAGAATTGAAACTTAATAGAGGTTGAAGGAAGTAGGACACAATTAAATTTTATGGTTAGAAGGTTGCATTTCTTAAAAAAAAAGTTTACTATTGAGAGGGCATGGCAGTTCTATGACAGCAGGAATTTTTGTTCATTTGGTTCATTTATATTTTTGGGAACTAGAAGAGTGCTTCAAACAGAGAAGGGGCTAGATAAATGTTAAATTAATGATTGATCAATTGGTGGATTAAATTAGAGTAAAAGATGAAGAAACATTTCAACACATAAATTACAAGCATATTGACAAAAGAGAATACATTTAATACTAAATTTGAAAATTTACCAAACATAGCAATGACATCAGTTTTTCCTTAGCTTATTCACTAATATGAGAAAACTTTGTGGGGAAAGAACAACTTGAGTACATATAAAACCCACTGAAAATGTCTAAACATATCCTAATTTAAAAGGCGCTCTTAAATTTTATTAAGCTAGAAGAGAAGACTGAGACTAAGCAAGAATTTATTTGTAGCAAGTCACAAAATAAAAATAAAATATGTGGCCTCTACTGCAACAGTCATAAAATTGTGGGAATTGTAACGCCTTTCTTTCTGAATTTAAAGAAGAAAACCACAGAGGTTTCCTCATCATTATGCAAGTCTTTTCCATTTATGAGTGATAATGTTTCATCAGTAAGTTAAAAAGTGAAAACTCTAAATACTGTATGTCTTTATATGCTAACACTCAGAACTATGCAAAGATAAACACCTCCTCACAATATGTAAGCAGAAGAAAGGCATTAGAAGTAAGCTCTGCAAGTTGTAAAACATGGGTTGACATGCACTTAATCTTACATTATTGGTGTAATTAAGACACATCTGGAGATTACTGAGTCTTGAAATAGGCAGATGACTGGTGAATTGTTTGGCTGACAGAGATTTCAAATTTGAAGTTATAATTTCTTTAAAATGCTTTTTTAAAAAAAACATCTTCTGTTGTGATTAGAATTCTTTTTCAAGAATAG
The DNA here is from genome assembly GCF_001604975.1 of Cebus imitator. Taxonomy (NCBI): domain Eukaryota; kingdom Metazoa; phylum Chordata; class Mammalia; order Primates; family Cebidae; genus Cebus; species Cebus imitator. The sequence continues at coordinate 7,969,801 of NW_016107317.1, forward strand.
AAATGCAAATATATTATGGACCCTTTTCTTGGCCTTCAACAGAGAGCCATGATTTTATTTTTTTGTCATATAGAGACAATAAATATTTTAAACATATTTGGGAAAGAGAGGAAATATATGTTGCAAACTAATCTCTATCTTAATCTTTCAAAGTACACATGCCCTCACTTCAAAACAGCCAATTCATTATGAATTTTTCTTACTTCAAGGAATGAACTCATATCAAGTAATGATAAGGTGTTCATTGAGAGCAGGGTTTAGTCTGTTTATTCAGTCTATTCTCTGCACCTGGAACAGGTTCCTGGCACATAACAGATGCTTAATACATATTTGGTATACAGGTGATTGAGTGAATAAATTAATGAATGAACAGCTAATCATATGCATATGTAATCCAAGAATTCCAATTTTACTAAAATTCTGCAAATTATGACTTCATCAATGAGTGTGTCAACATAATTAAGTCTTGCATTTGATATTCTTAAGGTGGCGTTCATCATAACACTCAGAGCTGGCATTGAATGTTTGGAGCTGGCCAGTTGTTACAGCAAGAACAAATAATTCACTTCCATTCTACTTTATCCTTAAGAGTACTTTAAGAATACCATGGAGAAAAATAAACTTAGTGCCTGCCATTAATAGACATTGAGAAATAATTGGTAACCAAAGTGATGAACTCAGAAAGGCTCAGTGGCTCTGGGGTGAGATTTGCCACATGGTGGAGAAAAAGTGATGCTTCATTAATCATACCTCTAATAACTTGTTGCAGTTTCATATATTCCCATAATTCACATTTCTGATTTTAGCCTGTCACTTCTAATATATATTGCTGTGGTTATAAGTTGATGTCATGATACTGTCGCTAAGAATGAGATTAGAATGACATTAGCATGATTTTATTAAAACCTTCAAGCATTATTAAATTAATAACCCATTTGAAAGATGGTAGAAATTTCTCATGAAGCTTTTGTTTTGTTTAAAGTCCTTGCTTAGAGTAACCACTATTGCCGGTTCCAAGCAATCACCACTATATCATAGATATACCTGAATTTTAAGTGTTAGAATTTAGCCCATTAGGCATCTTGGGAATGGGAATATAATCCTTAATTTAAATTGGTTGGAGAATTTAAATTGCAGAATAAGACTGATGGCCAGTTTCTAGAAAGTGGCATACCAAGATACTTAAAGGAAACCTAATGAAATTGTGGTGTGGCTGTCTGCTGAAATTATTCTCCTGTCATTATCACTGGACTCTGTGCCAATTTTCCTCACTTCTAGTCATTTATAAAGTCTGTTAATTTTATAGTGTTGTGCCTAGTCTGTCTTGCAGACTCTGGCTGAGCAATGAATGAAAGGAATATGCAGACACAGGTATTTTGCCTGTGAGCATGGCTAGGGGACCGCACAGATTAGCACTGCTGATGAGAAAGTGTGGCCTTGATAAGTTGGAGATGCTCATATTTATTTTAGTACAGATTTAATGACAGAGGCTTGGAGCAAACAGCATTTGTGGGTAATTAACATTGTTGACCCCGGAGGAGGGGTCAGTCTTGCTCGCGATGATCAAAAGTTAGTTTCTAGAGAAATAAGTAAACAAACTTACCTAGATAAATTCTTTTGTACTCTTTTGCTATCTGCTTTTTGCTATTTGCCTCAGAGTAAGAACAGCCACCTTCAGCTTATTCTCCTCTGAAGATTTGCAAAACCTCCCAGCCTTCGAAGAAAGTTGGCATCTTTCCTATAATTTTTCCCACTACCTTGACTAATCTCCTACAGAGTTGCACTTCCACTCTTCTCTCAAAATTTATGTTCTTCCTGCGCCCTTCTGTCTGGAAGCTTTTGCTTTTATCCTTCATTTTGGCATTTCTGTTTTTTAGTAGTCAGTATTCGTTGGGACTCAGTTTCTGGCTCCCTTTACATGTGTTTTGGGTTTGAGGGTGTTCCTTTCTTCTCCTGAACTCCTTCTGCTCCTAGGGTAGCGTGGTCTCACCCCGAAAAGGAGAGGATATGTATCCTTTTTCCCATCGCATAACATTTTTCAAATATACATTTTTCTCAAGTCATACCCCTACCTACACACGGTCCTTCCTAATTCTTCAGGATGAAGTTGAAATTCCTTAGTATTTTCTATAAAGCTTTTATGATAAGGTCAAGGCTCACCTCTCTCAGGCTGCATCTCATCATTTAATGTTGAACGACATTGAAATATCTTTAGTTCTCCAAACATACTCAGTTTTCTCTCCTTTCTCATTCTTCTCCTTGTGCTGAGAACACTCACCTTCCTGATGGATAATGCTATTTACCCTCAGGACTTAGTTTATGTAACTTGTCCCTCAGGAAACCATCACTGCTGCATTACGGCTGGTAGGGGGTCCAGCTGCCTTCTTTCTGGTGCTTGTACTTATTACTGTCAGGGAACTTATCCCTTATATTTTAATCATCTATTTACATAAAGGAAGTAAATGAATAATAAATCCTTGCTGAATTTAAATTTCTTGAACACAAGACCTGTGACTCTTGCCTATTTTATGTATGGAAGAATGCTGACCACAAATTAAGCAGCCAATACTTTTTTTTTCCATTAAAAAAAGGTATTTTGACTTATTTAGAATTGTATTCCAAAAACCCCAAATTATTAATATTTTCTTTCTGATTTCCTTAGATTTCCATGGATTGTTTTCCAAATTCTTGAATTTAAATTTATGAAATAAAAGACAAATAATTCATTTTAAATGATTGTAAATTATGATTAAAAACATAAAATTGCCTTGATCATAGCCTGAAAATATTGGAATAGGGCTCATTCATCATCATTAGTTCCTGAATAGTTTATAAGTACAGGTTCATATTTTTGGTCCAATATTTAAGAAACTTCAAATTGCCAGCTGACTTGGGTTTTTGTTCAAGATTGCATCTAAATATCTAGTTTTACTCTTTTCAGAGAAAGAATATATGTAGCACATGTTTGATACTGGAATTTAGGATATTTTGCAGATTAATATATATATATTATATGTAATAAGTAAAACATATAAAATATACATAATATACTATATATTTTATGTATATTATTTATTTTATATATATTTTATAAACAATATATATAAAACTATATATATTATTTTTATATATAGACCTTATTATCTATATAGTTTTTAAAGGATCATGTGCACTGGTTAACTGTTTAAATGCTTACAAAATTTGATATATATAAAATTCTGAATTTCATTATTCTAATTTTTAATATACTATAAAATTGATAAAGGACAGGCACTATGTATAACACTGAATAATTCTATGTCAAATTATTGCTAAATACTAAGAATTTTGCTTTATGTATTTTGATATGTTTTATGAGTTTTACCTCATATTATCTTGATGACCCTTTTTGACTCATGTTAAAAAAGCAACTTTCAATACTTCAAATACTATGGCTTTTGTTGCACTTTTGTTGTCTTTATCTAATACATTGTGGCCAATTGGTTTCTGTTGTACCTTTTCATGCTATTTAGTTTTAATTATATTTCAAGTTGAGATTATTGAGTTGGACTGACGGGAAATGTCTCCTTCAACTCCCCTCAAAGCTTGAATAAAAGTGATTCAGGGTGAGAGGTTGCTTTGTGAGCCTGGGGTCATGGAACAGAAATGGCTGCTGGAAAAGCCTAAAGGCACAGGCCTCCCTGACCAGCCCTTCTGCAGTTGTCCAGAGAGGAGGCTGGTTGCCTTAGGAACAGCTTGTGCTGCCGTAGGTCTTCGGAAGGAAGGCTCCTGAAGGCCAAATGGAAGAGAGAAACATACCTGAAGTCACCTTGGAGTGGTGATTGTTTTCTTGGAGAGTGTAATGGACCTCAAAAAATCACAGTGAAGTCCTAAATGGTCAGGCAGAAGAGACCTCAGCTGTATTTAAAGAGCAGCAATGGAAGAGGAGATTCCATTGCCAGTGACAAACTTCCATAGGAAGTAAAAATAATGCTCCAAGAGAAAGAATCAGGAGAAACCAAATCCAAACCATGTCAAGTGAGAACTTCCTTGGACCTTACTGCTTTTTAATATGCCTCCCTCAGATCTAGATAATCTGAAACTAGTTGTTGAGAGAGGGAGGTGGGATGAACGTTGTAGGCAGTGAAAAAAGAGAGAGAGAACTGAACCCTTCCCACTCTGCAGTCTAGCAACCTATTCCTTAGCCTGAGCCGGGAGAGGAGAAACTGTAAATGAAGTATTACTTGGGGATATTTTAAGTATCGAAATCAAGCTTTTTGTAACTAAAAGTGACTAGAGGACTTTATATTTTCTGAGAGTGATCAGAAGAGCCATGGCATCTACCTAGGTTTTGTTAAAATGATCCAAAGAATTAGCCTCAGAAAGCAGATTTGCATGGGTACTGAGGGAAAAGAATTGTTTTCTGTTCTGTCTTTTGGAAAATAATTACAGCTACTGGTGACATTATGGGTTTTCCCTCTGTGTATTTTTCTTCATCACTGGCTTTCAAACTTTAGTACATATCAGAAAGAACAGAGAGTGGCAGGCTTATTAAAGAGGGGCAGCCTCTGAGGGTTATACCAGGTTCCCAGGTGATTCAGATTTCAGCCAAAATTTGGATACCACTGTCTTGGCTATATTAGTAGTAAAATATATGAAGCTGTGTCATGAAATACTTGCTAAATGGAAATTAAATTAGAATTCTCTATGGCAGAGATCTTTAATTCTATTCATTTGCATGTTTGTCATATTGCTGATTCTTCCTGTTTACATTTCAATAATCTTATTCCTGTTTCTCATTTCTTTACATCCTGAATAACTACTGCCCTTCTTACCATTCCAAATTCATTCTACTTTATTTTATATATAGTTGCTGTAATTAGGGTACCTCATATTTCATTATAATCCTGTGTGTTCTCAGGCAGTACAATGAAGGCCACAGAAAAGATTGCCAGCCTTGATACTGTGATGTCTTCTTTTTTCTTTAATTTATAGATGAGATCTCACTATGTTGCCAAGGCTAGACCCAAAGTCCTGGGTTCAAGTGATCCTCCAGCCTCACCCTCCTGAGTAGCCAGTACTACAGGCGTATCTTTTTTTATACTTAAAAAAAGCCCACTTTATTGAGGTACAGTTGACATACAGAAAGCTATACATATTTAATCTGCACAACTTTATAAATTTGGATATAAGTAGACACTGCAATCTATCATAAAGATATCTGTTAACTCCAAAATTTCTTCACATCCTCTTTACTTATTATTACTAGAATTATAATTATGATGAGAACACTTAACATAAGAATTGCCTTATAGTTCTAATAAAAATTTAAGTATATAAGATAGTATTGTTAACTATAGGTGGTTTACAATAGATCTCTAGAATTTAGCCATCTTGCAGTGAATGAAAGTGCAGGTATCTCTTTAACACCCTGATTAGAATTACTTTGGAGATATCCTTGGAAGTGGGGTTGCTGGATCATATGGTAGTTCTATTTTTAATTTTTTGAGGAACCTCCATACTGTTTTCCATAGTGGTTGTACCAATTTACATTCCCACAAATAGTCTAAAGTGTTCACTTTCCTCGACTTCCTTGCCAACACATTATTATTATTATTTTTTTCCTAACAGGTGTAGGGTGATATCTCATTACGGTTTTGAATTGCGTTTCCCTGATGATTAGTGAAGTTGAACATTTTTCTATATACCTGTTGATAATTTGTGTGTCCCCTTTGAAGAAATGTCTATTCAGGTCCTTTACCCATTTTTAAAATCATGTTATTTTGTGTTTTGCTATTGAGTTTTAGGAGTTTCCTAAATATTTTGGATATTAACTCTTCATCAGATGTATAATTTACAAATATTTTTTCTCATTCTATAGGTTGTTTATTCACTGTGTTTATTTACTTTCTGCATAGAAGCTTTAAGCTTGATGTAATCCCATTTGCCTATATTTGTTTTGGTTGCCTGTTCTTCGGATGTCATATTCAAGAAGTCATTGTCAAAGCGAATGTCAAGAAGCTTTTTCCCTGTGTTTTCTTTTTTTCCTAGCATTTTTATGGTTTCAGGTCTTATATTTAAGCCTTTAATCTGTTTTCAGTTGACCTTTCTCTATGGTATAAGATAAAGGACCAATTTCTTTCTATTGTACATGAATATTTACTTTCTGTGTGCTTTCACTGAACAGACTGATTTGTCTCCATTTTATGTTTTTGGATGCTTGTTGATTAGTTAACCATATATACGTAGGTTTATTTCTCAGTCATTTGTTCTGTTTCACTTGCCTATAAATCTGTTTGAATACTAGTACTCCAGCATTCTGATTACTGTAGCTTTGAAATATATTTTATTCTATTGATTGATTGATTCAGACAAAGTCTCACTCTGTCTCTTAGGCTGGAGCACATGGTGTGATCTTGGTTCACTACAACCTCTGCCTTCTAGGTTCAAGCAATTCTCCTGCTTTAGCCTCCTCTCCTAAATAGCTGGGACTATAGGGACACACCACAATGCCCAGCTATTTTTTTTTTTTTTTTTTTTTTTTTTTTTTTTTGTAGAGATGGAGTTTCACTATGTTGGCCAGGGTGATCATAAACTCCTGACCTCAGGTGATCTGTCTGCCTCAGCCTCCCAAAATGCTGGGATTACAGGCATGAGCCACTGTACCCAGCCTGTAATATATTTTTAAATCAGAAAATGTGACACCTCCAGCTTTGTTCTTTTTGTTTAAAATTGCTTTGGCTATTTGGAGTTTTTTTGTTTGTTTGTTTTTTTGTGCTTCAATATGAATTTTAGGTATTTTTTCTGCTTTTGTAAAGAATGTCATTGGAATTTCAGTAGAGATCATATTGGATCTGTAGATTGCTTTAGGCAGCATGGACCTTTTGACAATATTCTTCCAATTGGAGGAACATGGAATGTATTTCAATTTATTTGTTTCTGCTTTAATTTCTTTCATCAGCATTTTATTATTTTCTTAATTTCCTTACTGTGTAGTATGTTCATACACAACGGATATTTGTGTGCTGCCTTTGTATCCTGCAACTGTAATAGATTTGTTTATTACATCTGAAAGTTCTTTTGAATAGTCTTTAAGGTTTTCTACGTATAATATTATGTCATGTGTTAACAGGGATAGTTTCACTTATTTTCTCATTTGAATGTCTTTTATTTCTTGTCTAATTTATCCGGCTAGGACTTTGAGTACTATGTTAAAAAGAAGTAGTGAGGTAGTTATTCTTGCCTTGATCCATGTCTTAGAGAAAAAGATTTCCATTTTTTACCATTGAACATAATGTTAAATATGGGCTTTTCACATATGGCCATTATTGTGTTGTGGTAAATTCCTTCTATACTTAATTTGTTGAAAGTTCTGTAATAAAAGGTGTTAAATTTTGTTGAGTGCTTTTTCTGCATCTATTGAGATAATTACATGATTTTTATCCTTTGTCCCCTTGAGGTAATGTGTCACATTTATTTCTTTGCATATATTGAACCATCCTTGTATTACAGGAATAAATCCCACTTGGTTATGGCATATGACTCTTTTAATGTGTTGTTGAATTCTGTTTTCTCATCTTTTGTTGAAGTTTTGCATCCATGTTTATCAGAGATACTGACCTTTAGTGTTCTTTTTTTGTGGTCTCTTTATCTAGCTTTGGTACCAGGGAGATGCTGAACTCAAAAAATACATTTGGAAGTTTTCCTTCTTTTATTTTTTTGGGAGAACTTAAGAAGGATTAGAATTCTTCTTTAAGTGTTTGGTAGAATTAACCTGTGACACCATCTGATCCTGAGCTTTTTCTTTTGGGAAAGTTTCTGATTACTGATTCAATTTGTTATTGGTATGTTCAGGCTTTCTATTTCTTCTTAATTCTTGTTAAAGTGTTATGTTTCTTATAAGGTTGTTTGTTTCTAGAATTTATCCAGTTCTCCTAAGTTGTCCAATTTGTTGGCATGTAATTGTTCATAATAAATAGCTCTTCTTTTCCTAGTTCATTGAAGTATAAGTTTCGATTGTTTGAGACCTTTTTCTTTTTTTTTTTTTTTTTTT
>NW_016107317.1:7977842-8029684 GCF_001604975.1 Cebus imitator
TTTTTTTTTTTTTGATGTAGGCTTTTATTGCTGTAAACCTACCTCTTAGTACTGCTTTTGCTGCATATCATACATTTTGGTAATTGTGTTTTCATTTTCATTTGTCTCAATATCTTTTCTGATTTTTCTTTTGATTTCCCTTTTAACCCAATGGTACTTCAAGAATATGTGATTTAATTTCCTTGTATTTGTAAATTTTGCCATTTTCCTTTTGTTACTAATTTCTAGTTTCATTGTATTATGGTCAGAAAAGACACTTGAAATAATTTTTTGATTTCGTTTAGTTTTCTGTCTGTGTTGTCTTATAGTTCACAGAGCTTCTTTGAGGTAATTATTTGGAATTGTCAGGCAATTAATAGATTTCCATTTTTAAATTTCAGTCGCTGAGCATTATTTTATTCCTTTGGTATCATAATAGTTTCCTGATTCTTTGTAATTCTTATAGCCTTGTGTTGATGTCTGTTCATTTGAAGAAGCCATCACCTCTTCTGGTCTTTATAAACTGGCTTTTACATAGAAAGTCCTTCACCAGTCAGCCCAGCCAGAGACTCTGGGTGGGCCAGCTGGCAGGGTCTGCATGTGAATAGGCCTGCTGCTGTGTTCTGAGGGTATGTGAGCTTACTGCTGGGGGCTGCAGGAAGAAAGACCTGCTGCCAGATTTGCAGGCAGAACTGTCACCAGGGGTCATGGGCCAGCTGTTAAGATCTGTGTGCTGGTTGCTCTAAGTCCCTACCTCTTTATTTTGTTCATAACTGTCCCCAGGTAATCTAGCCATGCCAATTTCCTCTGTGTTGTGGGTGAGGCAGGACACAAGGTGGCTTCTTGAGTAGCATCCCAAAAGACTGAGAAAGTTGGGAACCTACTTCATACTCTTTCACCCACAGCAGATCTTACAGGCTACGGGGACTTCTTTTAGTTCTGTGCCAGCATAAGGGAGGAGTGACAGGTACAAAGTGAAACTATTCTTTCCCTTTTTAATGCATCACTTCTTGTTTCTAAGTTCTACAGGGGTGTTGTGATATCACTCTTGAATTTGAGAGATTTTGTAAAGGTATTTTCAACCGTGAATGGCTGTTAAGTTGGTGGATCTGTGGGGAAATGAGGTTTGAGACCCCCTTATTCTGCCATGTTACTAATATCACTCCAGTGATGTCTTAATTAAGGACTGTTTTCCCTTATATTTTTTAGATTCATACTTTTTAATCTTTTCTTATATCCCTTCATATTAACATATTTTATTTCATACAACTTACATATTGGAAAGTTCTGTTTTCATTTTAATTTTTATTTCAGGTAATAATATTTTAGAAAATGTATTTATAGGTTTATCAATAAATTGTGTATTTGTTTCCCGTGGTTGCTATTACAAATTACCATAAACTGGGAGCCCAAAAGTCTGAAATCAGTTTCACTGGCCCTAAATCAAGAGTCGGTAGAGCTAAACTCCCTCAGAGGTTCTGGGAGGAAGTCTGTCTTTTACTTTTTCAAACTCCTGTGATCATCAGCATTCCTTTTCATGTGACCATATTTATAGCATCTTCAAATCTCTCTCTCAACTCTGTGTTCACATTGCTTTGTCCTCTATGTGCATCTGTCTTAAAATTTCCTCTGCCACTCTTTTATAAGGGTACATGTGATTCAATTTAGGTCCCACCCTACTGTGCATATGCAAACTCTTGTAGCATACATGCCAAGGATAAAATTGTTGGTAATGGGGAATATTAATGTTCAAATTTTTGAAGTAATGTCAAATAATTTTCCAAATAGTTTGACTAATATATATTTATAACAGCAATGTATAAGAGACCTTGGGAATGCACATCCTTCCCAACACTTGACCTTCTCTGACTTCTAAAACTTTATCAACTTAATGGCTATAAAATGTTATCTCATCATAATTTGCTTTTCATTGATCATTAATATAATATTAACTAGGATATACTTATTGTCTATATGAATTTTTTCTTCAGTTAAATATTTATGAATTTTATCCATTTTTTCAAAGATTTTTTTCTTACTGAATTTTTATGGTTTTTAAGATATATTCTTTACACAAATCTTTTGTTGTTGCAGATGTTGCAGTTATCTTCTTCTGAATTATAGCCCTCTTTCCATGTCACTCTCCTTAAGATGTTTTGGGTGAACAAAATGTCTTAATGTTAATACAGTAAAATTTAGGCCTTTCTTGTTTTGGTTTTTGTAAATGAATAAATTTTTGGCTACTTCAAGGTCTTAAAATAAATATTCATCTGTATTTTCTTCTAGAAGTTTGTTATTTTAGTTTTTACATTTTCCCTTTTTAAAAAAAAAATTGGGAAAATCCACATGCTTTAATGGAGGTATTCTACTCCCTGAGATTCATCTGTACATTTACTTCTTCAAATCTCTGACAAACACCGGTCCAGGAACTATGATTTATAAAGCACTAAGAATACAAAGGTATGCATCACACAGTGGGAAGTTTTAAGTGCATGTCTTAGTTTAAATGCTGTATCTAACAAAAACTTCAGCCAGTAGGCACAACTGTACTCTACCACTGGTTCTGGAATGTTCTTCACAACCAACATAGGACTATTTGGTAAGCTGTGTGCTTGTGAGGAAAATTCCCTCTTACCCTTGCTCCTTTGAGATTTACTTTTGAAGCAAAGGCATGGATAGGTCCCAAATGAGGCCACCACAGGAAAATGGAAAAACATCTAATGTAATAGTGAAAATAGTAATTTTATACTATCAAGCAACACTACCTTGTCCAGGGACAGTGGCTTATCCCTGTAATCCCAACAATTTGGGAAGCCGAGGCATGAGGATTGCTTGAGCTCAGGAGTTCAAGACCAGCCTGGGCAACTTAGTGTGACCCCCATCTCAAATTTTAAAAATTAGCCAGGCATGGTGGTGTGCACCTATAGTCCTAGCACTCAGGAGGCTGAGGTGGGTGGATTGCTTGAGCCCAGGAGTTTGAGGTTGTCATAAGCTATAATCCCACCACTGCATTCTAGCCTGGGTGACAGAGTGAGAACTAAAGCAGATTTATAAGAAAAAAAGCAAACAAACACATTCAAAAGTGGGTGAAGGATATGAACAGACACTTTTCAAAAGAAGACATATATGCAGCCAACAAACATATGAAAAAATGCTCATCATCACTGGTCATTAGAAAAATGCAAATCCAAACCACATTGATCTACCATCTCACGCCAGTTAGAATGGGACAGTGTGGGGGAGCAGGGAGGATGGGGAGGGATAACACCAGGAGAAATGCCTGATGTAGGTGACGGGTGGGTGGGGGATGGAGAGAGCAAACCACCATGGCATGTATATGTACCTATGTAACAATCCTGCAGGATGCAGGATGTGTACATGTACCCCAGAGCCCAAAGTACAATTAAGAAAAAAGGAAAAATTTAAAGACATTACCTAATTTACTTAGTAACACTTACCTTTCCTCTTCATATAATCACCACCAATTATTGATTGTGTATTATATACTTTAAGCTGACTTTTTAATAAAATGTTTAAAAAGTTTAGGTTCATGGGTACATGTGAAGGTTTGTTAAATAGGTAAAATTGTGTCATTGGGGTTTGTTGTATGGATTATTTCATCACCCAGGTACTAAGCCTAGTCCCCAATAGTTATTTTTTTCTGATCCTCTCCCTCTTCCCACCCTCCAACCTCTAATAGGCCCCATTGTCTGTTGTTCTCCTCTATGTCTCCATGTGTAGTTATAATTTAGCTCTGACTTATTAAGTGAGAGCATGTGATATTTGATCTTCTGTTTCTGTATTAATTTGCAAAGAATGACGGCTTCTGGTTCCATCCATGTGCCAGCAAAGGACATCATCTTGTTCTTTTTATGGCTGTATAATATTCCGTGATGTATATGCAACGCATTTTCTTTGTCCAATCTGTCATAAATGGGCAGTTAGGTTGAATCCATGTCTTTGCTATTGTAAATAGTGCTGCAGTAAACATACACATACATGTGCCTTTATGGTAGAAAAATTCATATTCCTTTGGGTATACATCCAGTAATGGAATTGCTGGATCAAATGGTAATTCTGTTTTTAGCTCTTTGAGGAATCACTATACTGTTTTCCTCAATGGTTGAACAAATTTACACTCCCACTGAGAATGCATAAGTGAGTGTACAACACAGTGTATAGGAAAATGTTCGCTTTTCTCTGCATCTTCACCAGCATCTGTTATTTTTGCCTTTTTAATAAGAGCTATTCTGACTGATATGAGATAGTATCTCATGGTTTTTACTTGCATTTCTCTAGTGATTGGTGATATTGAGTTTTTTTCCATGTTTGTTGGCCACACATGTCCTCTTTTGAACAGTGTCTGTTTATGTCCTTTGCACACTTTTTAATGGGGTTGTTTTTTAAAATTGTAAATTTGTTTACATTCCTTACAGATACTGGATACTAGATCTTTGTGAGATATGTAGTTAGCAAATAATTTTTTCCCATTCTGTAGGTGTTCTGTTTACTCTGTTGATAGTTTCTTTTGCTGTGAAGAAGGTCTTAAGTTTAATTAGGTCCAATTTGTCCACTTTTGTTTAGTTGCAATTGTTTTTGATATCTTTGTCATGAAATCTTTGCCACTTTCTTTGTCCAGAATGGTATTGTCTAGGTTGTCTTCCAGAATTTTATAATTTTGGGTTTTATGTTTAAGTTTTTAATCCACCTTCAGTTGATTTTTGTATATGGTGTAAGAGGGAGGGTCCAGTTTCAATCTTCTGCATATGTCTAGCCAGTTATATGATCACCATTTATTGACTAAAGAGTTCTTTCCCCATTCCTTGTTTTTGTTAGCTTTGTCAAAGATCAGATGGTTATAGGTGTGGAGCCATATTTCTGAGCTCTCCATTCTGTTCCATTAGTCTGTATCTGTTCTTATACCAGTACCATGCTGTTTTGGTTACTGTAGTCCTGTAGTATAGTTTGAAGTCAGATAACATGATGTCTCCAACTTTATTATTTTTGTTTAGGATTGCCTTGGCTAATCAGGTTATTTTATGGTTCTATATACATTTTAAAATAGTTTTTTTTCTGGTTCTATGAAGAATGTCCTTGGTAGTTTGATAGCAATAGTATTGACTTTGTAAATTGCAATTTGGCCATTTTAATGATATTTGTTCTTCCTATCCATAAGCATGGAATATTTTTCAGTTTGTTTGCATCGTCTCTGATTTCTGTGAGCAGTGTTTTATCATTCACATTGTAGGTATCTTTCATCTCCCTGGTTAGCTGTCTTTCTAGGTATTTTATTATTTTTTTGTGGCAGTTATGAATGGTACTGTGTTCTTTATTTGGCTCTTGGTTTGGCTGTTGTTGATGTATAGGAATGCTAGTGATTTTTGTTCATTTATTTTGTACCTTGAAACTTTGCTGAAGTTGCTTCTAAGGTCAAGGAACTCTTGGGCTGAGATTATGGGGTATTTTAGATATAGAATCATATCATTTGCAAACAGAGAAAGTTTGACTTCCTCTCTTCCTATTTAGATATGTTTTATTTCTTTCTCTTCCCTGATTGCTCCTGCCAGTACTTCCAATACTATGTTGAATAGGAGGGGTGAGAGTGGGCATTCTTGTCTTGTGCTGCTTTTCAAGAGGAATGTTTCCAGCTTTTGCCCATTCAGTATGACATTTGGCTGTGGATTTCTCATAGATGGCTCTTATTATATTGAATTATTTTTCTTCAATACCTAGTTTATTGAAAGTTTTTAACATGAAAGGATGTTGAATTTTACCAAAAGCCTTTCCTGGATCTATTGAGATAATCATGAGTTTTTTGTCTTTGGTTGTTTATTTGATGAATCACATTTATCGATCTGCATATGTTGAAGACCAACATTGTATTCTAGAGATAGAGCCTATTTGATTAGGGTGGATTAGATTTTTGATGTGCTACTGGCTTCAGTTTGCAATTATTTTGTTGAGAATTTTTGCATCAAAGTTTATCAAGGATATTGGCCTGAAGGTTTTTGTTTGGTTGGTTGGTTGGTTGTATCATTCCCAAGTTTTGGTATCAGGATGATGCTGGCTTTGTAAAATGAGTTGAGGAAGAGTCCTCCCTTCTCATTTTTTTGGAATAGTTTCAGAAAGAATGATACCAAGTTCTTTGTACATCTGGTAGAACTTGGCTGTGAATTTTTCTAGTCCTGGACTTTTTTTTAGTTGGTAAGCTATTTGTTACTGATTTAATTTTGAAGCTCATTATTTGTCTGTTCAGGGAATCAGTTTCTTCCTTGGAAGGGCATAAGTGTCCAGGAATTTATCTATCTCTTCTTGGTTTTCTACTTTGTTTCCAAAGAGGTATCAGTTTTAGTCTCTAATGCTTGTTTGCATTTCTGTTACATCAGTAGGAACATCCCCTTTTTCATTTCTATTTGTGTTTGTCTGGATATCCTCTCATTTCTTCTTCATTAATCTAATTGGTGGCCTATCTTATTACATTTTTCAAAAAACCAACTCCTGAATTACGTGATTTCTTAAATGTGTTTTTTTGTGTCTTGATCTCCTTCAGTTCAGCTCTGATTTTGGTTATTAATTGTCTTTTACTAGGTTTGGGGTTGGTTTGCTCTTGCTTCTCTAGGTCTTTTAGTTGTGATATTAGGTTGTTCATTTGAGGTATTTCTAACTTTTTGATGTGAGAGTTTAGTGCTACAAATTTACCTCTTAACACTGCTTTAGCTGTGTCCCAGGGATTCTGGTATATTATATCTTTGTTCTCATTAGTTTCAAAGAACGTCTTGATTTCTGCTTTAATTTCATTATTTCCTCAAAATTCATTCAGGAGCAGGTTGTTTAATTTTCAAGTGATTGTATGTTTGTGAGCAGTATTTTTTATTCTTGATTTCTATTTTAATTGTGCTGTTGTCCAAAAGTATATTTTGTGTGATTTCTGTTATTTTGCATTTGCTGATGATTGCTCTATGTCTGATTGTGTTGTTGATTTTAGATTATGTGCCACATGACAATGAGAAAAATGTATATTCTGTTGTTTTGGGGCAGAGTTCTGAAGTGGTCTGTCAGATCCATTTGGGCCAATGTTGAGTTTAGGTCCTGAATATCTTTGTTAATTTTCTGTCTCAACGATCTGTCTAATACTGTCGGTTGAGTGTTGAAGTTTTCCACTATAATTATTGTGTGGGAGTCTGAATCTCTTTGCAGGTCTCTAAGAACTTGCTTTATGAATTCAGTTGCTCCTGTGTTGGGTGCATGTATATTTACAACAGTTAGGTCTTCTTGTTGAATTGAACCCTTTACCATTATATAATGCACTTTTTGCTTTTTCTTATCTTTGTTGGTTTAAAGTCCGATGGGTTTTGTTTGTTTGTTTGTTTGAGATGGAATCTCACTCTGTCGCTAGGCTGAATTACAGTGGCATGATCTTGGCTCACTGCAATCTCTGACTTCATGGTTAAAGTGATTCTCCTACCTCAGCCTCCTGAGTAGCTGGGATTATAGGCATGTCCCCCACATCCCACTAAATTTTGTATTTTTAGTAGAGACGGTTTTAACCAGGTTGGCCAAGATGGTCTCAATCTCCTGACTTTGTGATCTACCTGCCTCAGTCTCCCAAAGTGCTAGGATTACCGGCGAGAGCCACTGCACCTGGCCCAAAGTCTGTTTTTTTTTTTTCCAGAAATTATGATTGCAACTCCTGCTTTTCCCGATTTTGATTTGCTTGATAGATTGTTCCTCTATCCTTTATTTTGAGCTTACGGGTGTTATTGCAAGTGAGATGGGTCTCTTGAAGATGGTATAACATTGGGTCTTGCTTTTTTATCCAGCTTGCCAGTCTGCCTTTCAAATGGGGCATTTAGCTCATTTACATTCAAGGTTAGTATTGATATGTGTGAATTTGATTCTGTCATTGTGTTGTTAAATGGGTACTATGCCAGCTTGCCTTGTGGTTGCTTTACAATGTTGCTGTTCTGTGTGTTTCAGCGTGTTTTTGTATTGGCTGGAATTGGTCTTTCTTTTTTATATTTAATGTTCTTTTCAGGATCTCCTGTAAGGTGAGTCTTATGATAACAAACTCCCTCAGCATTTGCTTATCTGAAAAGGATCTTATTTATCCTTTGCTGAGGAAGCTTAGTTTGGGTAGATATGAAATTCTTGGTTGAAGTTTTTCTTTAAGAAGGTTGCATATAGACCCCAATCTCTTGAGTCTAGTAGGGCTTCTGCTGAAAGGTTGGTTACTAGCCTGAAGGAGATCCTTTTGTCAGTGACCTGCCCTTTGTCTCTAGCTGCCTTTAACATTTTTTCTTTCATTTCATCCTTGGAAAATCTGATGATTATGGATATCAGGGATTATTTTCTTGTGTAGAATCTTATAGAGCTTCTCTGTCTTTCCTGAATTTGACTGTTGGCCTCTCTAATGAGGTTGGGGAAATTTTCATGACAGTATTCCAAAATATGTTTTCCAAGTTTTTTGCTTTTTCCCTGTCCCTTTCAGGGATGCCAATCATTTGTATATTTGGCTTCCTTACATAATTCCATACTTTTCAGTGGTTTTGTTCATTGCTTTTTATTATTTTTTATTTTTCTCTGTCTTATTTCAGAGAGCCAATCTTCAAGTTCTGACATTCTTTTCTCCACTTGGTCTATTCTGCTGTTAATATTTGTGATTGCATTGTGACATTTAAGTTCCTTTTTTATACTGGCTCTTTTGTCAGCTCCTATTTCATCTTATTTTGATTGTTAGTTTCCTTGGATTGGGTTTTGCTGTTCTACTGAATCTAGGTGATCTTTATTCCTCTCCACATTCTGAATTCTATTTCTGTCATTTCAGCCAACTCAAGCTGCTTAAGAACCCTTTTTGGAGAATTACTGTGGTTGTTTGGAGGACACAGGACACTCTGGCCATTTGAGTTGCCAGAGTTCTTCTGTTGTTTTTTTCTCATCTCTGCATGTTGGTATTCCTTTAACTGCTGGGCTGTTTCTAATTGAAGTAATCAGGCAGGGGCAAGGCAGTTGTGCTAGAGTCCCGGGTCAGGCAGCACTTTCGAATGAGAAGCGTGGACTGGGACCTGCATAAAGAACACTTTTGTGAGGTGGGTGCTCTGTGCTGGGGGTTCCAGACCAGCAGCTGGGCTTAGAGCCTGGAGGCAGCAACGGTGAGGGCTGCAAGGCAGCCAAGACCTGCCCCTCTCACTGGGACATCTGTCCCAGGGAGTTACAGAGCTGCTACTCACTCAATAGTCCCAGCAGAGCGTGACTAGAGACCCAATCCTGGAGGACCTGCCCAGTAAGAAGATGCAAAATTTGGGACCCATGTAACAACCAGCCTGGCCACTTTTCCGTAGGGCTGCTGCGGTATGCTGAGGGTCCACTTCAGCCCCTAGTTACCTCAGGTTTTCCAGTACCTGAGGTGTCAGTAGCGAAGGCTGCAAAACAACAAAGATGGCAGCCAGCTCCTTTCTCTGGGAGCTCCGTCTCAGGGAGGTAAGAACCTATATCTGGCCTGAACACACCTGTGGGGGTGGTTGTCATCATCGGTTTGGAGATTCTGCCCAGTAAAAAGAAGCAGGATCCAGGTCTTGCGTGAAAATTCAGTCTGGCGGCTTCACTACAGAAGGGCTGCACTGTGCTGGGGAGCACTTCATTCCCTAGTTTCCTCAGACTCCCTAGAGCCTGAGGCAACAACAGCCAAAGCTGTGAAAGAGCAAAGATAGAGCCCCATTCCCCGCAGCTGGGATGTGCGTCTCAGAAAGACTCAGAACCACTGCCAGCTGGAAAACACTAGCAAGGAGGGCTGGTGACCCGTCAGGTGTTCCCACTGAGTGAGGAGAAGCAGGGTCAGGGAACTGTATAAAAAGCAGTCTGGCCACTTTTTCATAGGGCATCTACACTGAAGGTAACAATGAGAAAGCCGAGAAACAACTAAGATGGCAGCCCACCCCTCCCAGAGAGGTGCAATGCTGCTACCAGGGGCTTACTGGAGTTCCAAGTCAACGAATCCTGTGAAGTGCCACGGAGGTGGGGCCGGCAGATCATCACTGCTCAGCCTTCCGGAGTCAGCTGCTTTCCTAGGGGTAGGTATGAGGGTGTAGCCTCCCACTTTGCCAGAGTTGCAGCCACATTTGCTGGGAAACCTGGGCATCTAAAACTCCCAGGGCTTCATGTGTGCCTGAATGGGCTGCTCTGTCAAGACTCCATGTAGCTCTGTGCATCAGATTGCAAGCTGTGGTGGAGAGGTCCATGAGGGGATCTCCTGACACGGGGGTGCAAAGATCCATGGCAGAAGTATGAGTGTCCGGGGTTGCTCACCCACTCACCACTTCCCTGAGCTGGGGAGCCTCCCTGGCTTGGTGGTTGTACTGCTTTGCTTTTCTCCATTCTTCATGGCTTGAATTGTTTTCTCGATGATTCCTGTGCATTCACCTGGATGTTTCGATTGAAGGTGCTGTATTCACTCCTTTCTATCTCCATGAGAGCAGCAAACACTAGCTGCTTTTAGTTGGCCTTCTTCCCCAGTTTTTACATTTTCAATCCTTATTCAGTTCAGAGTTGTTTTTTTAAATTATGATATACAAGTCAAATTTACTTTTCTCATAACTGATAACTTTTTTTAAGCTCCATTTATTAAAGAATCTCTTCTTTTCTCATCTCTGCATATACCAAATTTCCGTACTTGAATATTTCTGTTTCTGGGCTTCTGTACTCCATTGGTCAACTTGACAAGCACTATGCCACTCACTCTGTTAATTATCATAGTTTCATCTCAAGCCCCAGTTGTTAAAATTTCTTTAAGTAATTTTTAGATTAAGGAGATTCATAATATAATCCATAAATATATTTGAATATGATATCCATCTTAATTATTTTCCTTTCAAAATATATTTCAAAAGTAGTGAAATTAATTCTGAAATCAAATATTTATTGAATATTCTAAAACGGAAGAAATTACAATGCTTTCTTAGTATTGGTACCTTTGGGATTTTACTTATAGAGTAATTTTTAAATTAAAAAACCCACAAGTTTTAAATTCTAAGCTAGTATTCCCTAAGGCTGCTTACTGCTTACTGCCTATTTCTCCAACTGTAAAATGGCCTGATGCAGTATATATCACAAAGTGAGTTTTTGGTAATAAAAGATAAAGGATTTAATATCTTTTAATTAAATGGTATTCACTTATTTAGCATTTGCAAAGGTATTTTAGATACTCAAGTTTCAGCACATTAAAAAATTTAGTTTTCTTTTGGGTTACATTCAGTGTCGTTTCTGATATGTTCATTTGTGGGGAGAGGATTCTTATAAAGAGAAGAAAGAAAATTACTGTAATTGGGTGGGCAATAGGATATGGCTTCAGGTCATTAGTGTAAACATTCCTCTAACCCACCCTATAGACTAGGACAGCCTAAAAATTACACAGATGCTTTTTAACTTAATCAGCACTAACTCTGAATGCAAAATGGTTTGGAACCTTTAATACCATTGAATCTACTTTTTTGAGTGACAGTTTTTGAGAAGTCAGATGATAACTACAACTTTGATATAAAATCACACCCTGAGTTCTTCCCGTTTATTTTTTTCTCAGTTTTTCGATATAAAGATGAGATAGATATATCGACAATCAGCCGAATCCTCAGTTGGCATTTTGACAATATGATAAAAGTCACCTGGTAGAAATAGCCAAATGCAAATTCCTGGAACTTCCATCCTGACCAAAAGAGTAGCTCCATTGCAATTCCCAGTAACTAAATGAATTCCACTCCCTCTGCCTATTTTACTTAATCCAAGTTCAGAGTCTCAGATGGAAGCATTTGCTTGGAGAAGCCCAGGTTTTGGGCCAATTACATGATGCTGGTGGGAGACAGAAAGACAAGCAGGTTTTGGCTCTTTTCAGGTTCTGTGGAGAGAGATTGTTCAATAGAACATGTACTATTGCGAGTTCTGCAGACGTACAAAGTAGGTCAGATTCTAGGCAGCCAATGTCATAAAAGTGTAATTTGCCCCAGATCACAGAGCTAAGTGAAAGAGTTGAATTCATTAACTCCAAATCTTTCTACTCTACAACACTACACTGTCATTTTTATTAACTTAAAGACCAATAGTAGATATTGTATATGATTAGGTGAATAATGATAACACTTTGGATTTATATCTCAAAAATAACAAATTTGGAACTACTTTAACACTTCTATAAACTAAAAACTTAGTAGTTTAAAAAAGTTTATTACCTTATTTAACAGATATCCAAACTGAGTTAAAGATAAATTAAATGACTTCCCTGTGGTCAAACTGTAGTAGATTTAGCATTGTTTGTTTTTCCTCACTCTGTTTCAACACATTAGTATCCATTACCTGCCTTCTGAAAACAAAAGGATATGGCCACAAACGAAACACATTGAGATTTTCTTCCCAGAAACTATTTGTATGATGTAGGGATTAGTAACAGGAAAACTGAAATTTAGGAGATGTAGAAAATAATAGATTTAGTCAGACTGGGCTATGAGAAGATTAGAGCTGAATTTGCTTATCACAGCTTTAAATAATACAAGGTCCAGCTTAGTACGTGTCCCTCTCTTAAATGGAAATGTACTTTTAAAACTTCTTGGCCTATTTCCACTTTAATAATCCAACACCATCTGTGAAAACAAAACTAGTATTATAGGTCTCCACTAAATGGATTATGTGTTTCTTAGCTGACACCTGTTAAGAGCACTTAGGTATTAGGTGACTCAGAGATTGAAAACATATTCATATCTATTGATTGAGCCTAGATAGAAAATTTAAATGCCAGGAAACAGTGGCAGTTTATAGCAAAAATATAATGAAAACATATTAGATATTTAATTTTAAGCTCCTTGAATTTGAGATTATCAAAGAGAAAGAAAATTCATTTGTATAGAAAAGCACAATTTATGAAATGCTTTCACAATACAACTCCATGGTGAAGCACTGGATACTATTAGGATCATGTAGTTATGTTGTCATATATCATGTAGTAAGTCATGGCATCAGGGAGGGTCCTTGGCTCTGCTGAATTGCACAACTTGGGGACTTTCTACAATATTGGGCATAGGTGGCCTCCCTGGCTCAATGTGGTGGCCCTGGATTGAGCACTAGAACTTAAGTGTCATCATGCAGCCCAGGGGTTTATTTTTTACCTCAATTTGGGCTGCCCTTGGCCCAGAGAGGAATCTGGAATGAAGACAAGCAAAGACTTGAGTTTTACTGTAATTTGACTTGTATTATAGAAACACACTGAATTTTTAAAAACAAATTTAGTAATTCAAGAAACAAAAATTATATAGGAAGGAATACTAGTTGCAAGAAAATGTAGCCCACACTCCAGTAATGCTTTGAAATTCAAAGAAACCAAAATTATCCTGGACTCTGATATAAAAGAGAATGAATGCATTTTCCAAACTTGCATTTTATTGGATGCATAGACTGGCATGGACTGGTACACTTTATAGATGGCCCAAGACCTAGGAGCAAACACTCCATCTCATTAAAAGGCAACATGTTTTATGATAAAATGTTGAACTAAGAGATAGTGTAACTTACCATGTTTCTTAAATATTTAGCGAGCAATAGCATAAATATTTCAGTGAATGTGGCTATGGAAAAATGCATGAAGAAAAATTAAAGCAGAAGTGGGCAGAGGGCAGAGGTAGATATTTTTTCTTCTTTAGGACCAGAAGAAAAAGAGTAAAGCAAGGCATTCCCCAGAAACAAAAAAGCAAATACAAGTTTTTCCTACAAGTTCTTTCTCTGCCTATCTTGCTGAGAGCTTACTGCCCAATATATGGTCTTGTGAGAAAATGTTTGGTAAGAAATGACTTCATACTAACATGGTTATTAGTCCATTTTCACATTGCTATAAAGAAATGCCTGAGGCCGGGCGCGGTGGCTCAAGCCTGTAATCCCAGCACTTTGGGAGGCCGAGGCGGGTGGATCATGAGGTCAAGAGATCGAGACCATCCTGGTCAACATGGTGAAACCCCGTCTCTACTAAAAATACAAAAAATCAGCTGGGCATGGTGGCGCGTGCCTGTAATCCCAGCTACTCAGGAGGCTGAGGCAGGAGAATTGCCTGAACCCGGGAGGCAGAGGTTGCAGTGAGCCGAGATCGCGCCATTGCACTCCAGCCTGGGTAACATGAGTGAAACTCCGCCTCAAAAAAAAAAAAAAAAAAAAAAAAGAAATGCCTGAGACTGAGTAATTTATAAAGGAAGGAGGTTTAATTGATTCACAGTTCAGTGTGACTGGGGAGGCCTCAGGAAACTCACAATCATGGCTGTAGGGGAAGCAGACACCTTCTTCACAGGGTGGTAGGAGAGAAGTGAGAGCACAGGAAAAACTGCCCCTTTTAAAACCATCAAATCCCGTGAGAACCTCCCTCACTATCATGAGAACAGCATGGGGAAAACCACCCCCATGATCTAAACACTTTCTACTAGGTCCCTCCCCCAACGTCTGGGGATTACAATTCGAGGTGAAATTTTGATGGAGACACAAAGCCAAACAATATCACGTGGTGAAGCTAGATATGTCTATAGGTCCTCCATCTAGGTACCTAATGGATTTGTAATTTGGTGTGCTGATGGGAAACGTATTTTGGAGTAGACACTCCAGCACTTGTAAGCTTAATAAAAAAGTAAGAGAAAGTAGAAATGGTCCTTGGTCCTAAAATAAAATTGTCCTTCTTATTAATCAAATCTCATTCATGGTTTAGCTAAAAGAGGAGACACACAGAGGTAAATCTCTTAAAGCAAAAAAATGTTTGGAAGTGGCCATTGTAAGACATTTTACTCTAGTGCAGTGTATCCCAGCCTTTACTGTTTATGAGAACCACATGAAGTAGTGTAAAAAATATAAATACTTCTGTTTCATCAGCAGAAATTCAGAGTAGAGGGTCTGAAGGAGCCCCCAAATTTTAATTCTTAACAAACTTTCAGGATATTCTGAAGCATGTGGACTTGAGAAACGCATGGTAATCCCCAGATCCACAAAGTCCAGGATTCCTGTTTTGTTTAACAGTAGCTAAGCTATCAACAGCATGTATAACACAGCTCTGGAACTGAAAATTTAAGACAGGGGAAGAATGTGAAAGACATTGCAAGGAACTGATTAAAAATGAATGTCAGAATTGTGACAGCTGACAGTTTTTCAGATAGTGTGTATCTTTGGAAATGTGTCCCTTGATCATAACATTAGCACTAATGGTAGCTGGATGTTTCAGTGAGGTCCTTTGTCAATTACAAATGTTTGCACAGAAGTAGGTAGAATTCAGTATTTTGGGAAACATAAATATCCATCTAAAGAGGTAGTATTTGAATATGTTTTGTTAACAGAACATGTAAAGATGGAAATATTTTTGTATCTCAACTTACAAGGCATGTCTACTTCTGCTGTAGATTTTCTGAAGGAAACATGTTTAGTATTTTTTTACTATTTGTTTATAGTTCCTAAAACAAAGTGTTGCTTTTTAGAGAATTGAAAACAGCAACTAAGTATAAAGTTATCTCACAGTTTTCTGGATACTAGCCATCAAAGAGTTCCTGAGCTAGCGTAGCCCGTGGACTTTATGGACGAAATCAGAACAATATTAAGTAAAAAAAATCAGACAAACCACAAAGTACATAGAAAACTCTTTTTCTTTGTAGAAAAGAAAATAGGACAATATTTTTAAGACTGTTAATATATACACCATTGAAATTGCTTTCAAAGGAAATTAAAAGGAATAGAATGGCATGCTAGTGAAATAAAATACGTTAGAATAAAGTAAAGAATAGATGTGTTCGCATAAAACATAGAACAAGGCCTAATGCAACGTGCTACAGGGAAAAATTAAGTGTGTTGAAAGAAAAAACAGAAGGAATATAAGAAATTTGGCAAGTAAAAGACAAAAGGGATTATAGAGAATGACCTTCTAAGTCCTCACAGAGAGAATAAGAATGTTCTCTGAAGATGGAAACCCATGGGGCAATTGGACTGAGTTGATTTCAAGTTGAGGCCTTAAAGAAAAAGAGAAACAGCGATTGTGAGATTATAGAGCTGGGAGATGTTTGAAAGATGAGTTATGTTCTGCTTGACACCTCTTCTTGAAGCTGATGTGATGCTGTCATAGGCATCACATAGAAGGGGTTCTCTGGTCCCTATTTGTAAATCACAGGATCCATCTTTAATAATATTCCCCAGCACATTTAATTAATACCTAGTACCATGTCCCACTCTATGTCATGGTCTTAAACTTCATTACTCACTATCCTATTTTTACCTCCACCTCATACTCTGGACTTCACAGTTACAGTAAAGCTTTGGTTGTGACCATGCTCTGCTCTCCACATGCGATCCAGTCCTTGGTATCCTCATATCATGACACACACCCAGCCGCTCATGGCTAGCCTCCAACCCACTTTGTTTTTGCCCTGTGAACGAGACTTACAAAAATTAGTTCAACGTATTAATTGTGAAGTTAAATAAATGAAGCACTATAGAAGTTAGGAAGCTTCCCAAAGCGCTTCACCTTTGGGCCATTTCTACTTTCTCTTACTTTTTTATTAGGCTTAGGAGTGCTGACGTGTCTCCTTTAAAACATGTTCCCCATCTGCACATTCAGCTGGTTAGCAGGCTATCCTGGTCTAATTACATCCATTCATTATTTTCCCACCAACAATTCTCTCTTTTTAATTCTATTATTGCCTTAAAACACCTTGCAGATATATAAGTTCAAAATCTGGTCCTCCTGGCAAAATTTTTAAAAGAATTTTTTTTTATTATTTGGAATTCCTAAGTAATAACATGTTAGCCTTTTTTGCATACAAGTGCTACTGGGTGAAATGTGTGTTCATGCCTCCTCTTTTCTTAGATACTGCTTGCTGTTATTCATACTGCTGAAAGATTTAAAGGCATTCTGTCTTGCTGAAGAGAGCAAATTTAGAAAGTGTGAAATATGTTGCATGTTTTAAAAGCCAGAATAATGCTGGAATGCATAAACATGCTTAGTATAAACAGTTCACAAAGTACAGTATTCCTGTTTTGTTCAGTGGGAGTTAAGCTCATAAAAATGCAAGCTATATAGCCCTAGTATCTAAAATTTGACAAAAAGGTAGAGAACCTGAAAATAATTTTATGGGGCTAAATATAAATGGCTGTCCATATTGTGAAGGCTGATAGAAACTGGACATTTCAATTTTACTCTACACTATATGGGTTCAGAGTTACCATTGTCTTTTGAAGTAACATCATCTTCTTAAATGGCTGTGTCTATTTGGCATTTGTGAAAGCATGAAGATTCTCAATTCAGGTCTGGCCATGCTACCTTGGTATACATGTTGCAGACGAGAAATTGTGGCATACAGCCTCTGCTAAAGTGGAGGAAAGTTGTGTTTCTAAAATAACAGAGGCAAAGATGAAGGCATGTGTGTAGCACTTTTGATATATATATTCAAGGTTTTAAAATTCTGGGCAGACTATCAAAATGTAACCCTATACATAATCCAAAAAAAAAGCATAAACATACTGTTTCTTTTTTATTACCATTTTCACTGATTTTTCCCTAACCTATAAACACTAAGAACATTTTCTGGACTTCAATGTTTATAAAATTACATATCCTAGATGCTTTCAGTGTAAATTTACCTCTAATAGAATCCTAGAAGCCCAATTTAAGTGCTCAGATTTCTATTCTGGGTTCTAGTAATATAAAATATGAAGTTTCCAGTAAACTTAAATGATTGCTATTGTGTGTACCTTGAGTATAAAAGTCATTGCCTTTTATGCTCAGTAGCTTCCACTAGTTTTAGCCCATCTGCAGAATTTTGGAAAGAATGACTGGTATCACAGAAATGCCACTTGACTTATAAGGTTTAACAACTTGGGGAAAGCAATCTTAGGCAGAATGAGAATGAATGTGGTGGGTTGGGGAGGTGTGGGGCATGGGGGACTGCCTGGAAACCAGAGAAATGAGAATAGCTGAGGGAGAAACTTTCTAGTGTGCTTTAGCAACTACTGCCAGAGCCATTGTTCCACATTTGCAGTTTATAGAGGTGAGACGTCAGGAGCATATAAATGAGAAAGTGTTACTGCAAGTGACAGCTTAAGCCACATATATGTACATTTTCACCAAGTCCATGCATTCAAAATCAAACCTGGCATGTACAAATTCACCAAAAATTCAAGAATGACATTTTGTCCTTAAAAGTTATTTGGTCAGCTACTGATGACTTGGACCCAAAATACCACATGCACTGTGTATAGCACGGCCACTCAGCATACTTTGTTGTCAAACTGATGACTACATTTTTCAGGTAGAAATGGAGAAGCATTTCTAAGCTCCCAACTTAATTTTCTATAGCTGTTAATCATTTTCTAAACCAGATTATTTTATTACCCTAAATTCCAATTCTAAAAGTAAGATATAAATACCAATCCTAAAAGTAATGCATTACAGTACAGTATTGGAGATAGATTTGGGGATATATATTATACCAGCCCACTCGCCTGCATTGTTAGACTTCTCTGTGTCTCAGTGCCTTTGACACTGAACCCATCAATAGTGTCCAAATCGAGCTATCAGTGGTAAAGCTGGGAGAGGTAAAACAGGAACCAGAAGAGAGTAATTCAAGATTTAGAGAAGTATCAAAGATCAAGAATGAAATGACAAGATTGTGAGAAAGGCAGACAGTGGCAAACTGTCAGCATTTTGGTAACATTTTTATGTTCAGCAGTAGTAGGGTGATACAGAGTCCAGAGAGGGATACATGGAAGTCCATAAATCAACAGGCATAAATGATAAAAATACTACAGATCATTTACTTGTTTATGCTGCAAAACTCACTAAATATTTTTAGACTTCACTTGGCCACTCAGTAACATTCATGCAGTTGACTGATCTTTTTCAGAACCACAAGCATTCTAGATAATACTCTGCATACCTTAGTTTCTTAAATATTCCTAAGAAGACTATGTCCACCTCGACCAGGTGCGGTGGCTCATGCCTGTAATCTCAGCACTTTGGGAGGCCAGTGCGGGTGAATCACGAGGTCAAGAGATGGAGACCATCCTGGCTAACATGGTGAATCCCTGTTTCTACTAAAAATTAAAACATTAACTTTACAGACTGTGCCTACAGACTGTAGTCCCAGCCACTCGGAAGGCTGACTCAGGAGAATTGCTTGAACCCGGCAGGCGGAGGTTGCAGTGAGCTGAGATCCTACCACTGCACTCCAGTCTGGGTAACAGACTGAGACTCCATCTCAAAAAAAAAAAAAAAAAAAAAAAAAAAAAAAAAAAAAAAAAAAAAAAAAAAAAAAAAAAAAAAAAAAAGACTATGTCCTATGTCAGCTTCTATTTTATCCTCACTTTTCAGGTTGAAGAGACTGAGGCTCAGAGAGGTAAAGCAACTCACCCTACATTACACATTCACGTCTGTTGGACCCTAGAATCCTAGACATTAATGAGTGTACTTGGTTGTGTCTTCTTTATCATATTGGAAAAGAAATGAAGACATTAATAGGGATATATATGGATGATGACAGGGATTAGTAGAGTTGATGTCTCTATGCAACATAAGATCAGGTTTAAAGGAATAGTTGAGCAAGCAATCTAGAAGCACAGAAGCTTGAGGTCCAGGGGGAAGTATTAACAGACAGCAAAAGATAAGAGCAGGTGCAGAGATAAGAGGAGAACATTGAGGACTGAAAGAACAAGAACTGAAAGATGATCAAGAACCAAAAGAGCAAGTTATTGAGTTCTTCATTCAGTTGAATGTTGACATCACCTAAATGGTGTTCTCAAAATACATGTAGAAGATGAGCCATTGGAGCATGAAGGAAATGTTAGAATGTTAATCAAATACTAGTTAGATAATATGAAAAATAAGTATATTAATTTATCAATGTTAAACATATAAATTGATCCTAGTGGTGGTGGCAGCTGGTACTATTGCTGCTCTTCTGATTTTTCTCCTTCTACTTCTTCTGATTCCTCTTTCTATTCCTCTCCTCCTTCCTCTTCTTCTTCGCCTCCTCTTTCTTCTTCTCTTTCTCCTTATTCTTCCTCTTTCCTTGGACATACATGAAGCAATCATATATAATGTACATTTCCCAATATATCCTGAAAGATAAGCAGAAATTTACAACCTAGAAGGGTTGGTAGTGTATTGTGGTTTACCTGAGTCTGATGAAGTGAACTTATGAATTATAATATCTGGTTTTAACTATAGTAACCCTTTTCCAAATGGACAAATGGTTCTAAAAGATTGCTGAAAAAAACTATGGATTCACAAAAATTAACAATGCAGGGACAAGAGAAGAAGACAATGGCAGAGCTTCTGTAATTGCTGCTTCTAGCACAAGTGCTTGGTTGGCCACATTAGAAAGTAAAATACAGATGATTAATCCTACCGATATATTCATATGAAGTTGTTCTTACTGAGAACATTCGTGGTTTTGTACATTAAAAAATAATATAAATTTATGTCATTTTTTTGCTTCTTGAGATTTAGGATTCACCTGTCGCCATGGAGGGAGGCCTAATAGATATGGGATGGGATGGAACAGTCTGCACTGGGATGGTCCCATGAGCAGGGGCAGCCATGGAGGCCGATTTCAGGAATCGGCATCCTTGGTCCAGCAAGTAGAGTAGGTGGTCGAAGTAGCCAGTTAGGAGCAAGCACGCACATGTAACACTTGTCCTCTGGGCAGGCTGAGGTGGTAGGCAGTGGTCCTGAGCATCGTGGATGTGCTAGCCTATGCTTCACACTTCACAGAGGGTCAGCAGTGGATTGTGTGAGGAGCAGTTCAGATTTCTGTTTTCCTTTAGACAGAGAAAATTTGTTTCCCCCTATGAATGGCTTTTCGATGGTAGAAAAGTTTACTGGTTTAAATTATTGTCTTCTCCCTCCTTGCTAAAGATATATTCAAGTCCTAACCACAAGTACATGTGGATGCGACAGATATTTATTTGGAAATAAGCTCTTTGAAAATGTGTATCAGGTTAAAATGAGGTCATCATGGATTAGGGTAATCCCTAATCAAATGACTAATTTTCTTACAAGCAAAGGAAAATTTGTACACAGAGGCAGACATGTAGGGGAAAATACCCTGTGAAAATGGAGGTAGTGATGCATCTGCAAGCCAAGAAATGTCAAAGGTTGCTTGCAGCCATCGGAAGCTAGCAGAGAAGCATGGAACAGATTCCCTTTCAGAACCTCCAGAAGTAACCAACACTGCTGACATCTGCATTTAGGATTCTAGCAGCCTCCACACTGTGAGAGAATAAGTTTCTGTTTATTTTATTTTATTAGGTTCCAGGATACACATGCAGGATGTGCAGTTGTTACATAGGTAATCCTGTGCCATGGTGATTTGTTGCACCTATTAACCCATCACCTATGTATTAAGCCCTGCATACATTAACTGTTTATCCTGATGTTCTCCTTCCCCACCCTCTCCACCGGCCCCAGTATGTGCTGTTCCCCTTCCTGTGTCCATAGTTTCCATTTTTTTAAGCCATTCAGTTTGTGGTATTTTGTTTTGGCAGTCCTAGGTAACTAATATAAAAGGGTAGAGATTAGCTCTGTATTGTAGGAGGAAGTTAATTGATTTGCCCATTATACTTCACTATTAAAGGGCAGATTCAAGGCCAGCTATATGAACTTGGATGTGTTACTATCATACTTGGACTTTTATTTCATCTAGAAAAGGAATGGGCTAGAACCTTGGGGCGATTTCAAGTTTCCATAAACTTCTTCGTGTCAAAAATTGTGTACGTCAATATGCTCCTCTTTCTTGTCTTTCCTTCTAATAACAGAACAATGAGTTATTATATGCTACTCTGTTTTGAGCAGGAGTTAAAACATAATTATATTAATACATTTTAGACCGGGGTGCTCAAACATTAGCATGCATCCAAATTACCTACAGGCCTCCATAAACACACAGTGCTGGATCCCACCCTTCAGAGTTCCTATTAAATAGTTCTGGGAAATTGCATTTATAACAAGTTTCCAAGTGATGTTGATGCTGCTGGTCTGAATACCACATTTTGAGAAACACTGCTCTAGTACCAGGTTTTCTCAGCATCTGTCTGATTTTAACAAGGGTTATTATGATGTTCTTGTATGCTGGTGAAGTGAACTAGTAGCAAGGCAGGGCATGTAACGTTAGAGCTGCATATATGTTGGTAGAGTTGGTGGGAGAAGATGATGGAATTATCCTCTGATTCCTTCTATTTGGTAGCAGAATAGGGAGTCATCAGATGAGAATGAGGAGGGCAGGAAGAAGTACAGGATGTTTGAAAGTAGGGGACTAGCTGTGAAACTGTCAACATGAAGAAGGGGAGAACTGACTGATGAGAAAATGTGGTAAGTTTTCTAGGCACTTCCAAAGGCTCACAGCTGGTGGTTTGAAGTGAGGCTGGTTAGCAGTGTTGCTGTTTTTTTTTTTGAGATAGAGTCTCGCTCTGTTGCCAGGTACCAGGCTGGAGTGCAGTGGTGTGATCTAGGCTCACTGCAACCTCCCCCTCCTGGGTTCAAGCAATTCTCCTGCCTCAGCCTCCCAAGTAGATGGGATGACAGTCGCATGCCACCATGTCCAGCTAATTTTTGTATTTTTAGTAGAGACAGGGTTTCACCATGTTGGCCAGGATCTTGATCTCTTGACTTTGTGATCCACCCGCCTTGGCCTCCCAAAGTGCTGAGATTACAGGTGTGAGCCACCGCGCTCAGCCCAGTGTGGCTGGTTTTTAATCAATCATCATGATGTGCAGTAATAAAGTGTACAGAGATTTAATCTATCTAGAGTTGGGCTTTTGTCAGGCAAATGCAATGATGATGCCATAAGAGTTGAGCATATATGTAAAGAAATGGCAATGGTGATAGACCATGGGCTAGGATGGGAAGGGAGGGAAGTGAGACCTGAGTGGACAGTGAAAAGGTGATCAAGTTAATTGACTAGATTCAAAGTTGGGATGAACAGTTGTTGAAATGGGGGTATTGGAAATATAGGAGTCAATGGTTAGATGCTTAGATTGTGATTTTTGTAGATAATAGAGGCATGTCAGTAAATAAATCACTTAGTTGCCTATAATAGCAAACCTAACTATGGCTGTCTTTATGGGTAAGTCTTTAATTTTGACACTTGTTAAGAAGTCTCCAGGTAGACAATCCAAGGCAATTACTTACTGTTGCTATCAATGACTCAGCTTTCCCTGCCTGTCTCTCTCTCTTTTACATAGAGATGGATGCAATTTGTTTACATATTTATTTTATTTTATTTTAGGATTTTGTGATCTATGTTCATAAGAGTGATCAAACTACGTATTTTTTCTTTGCCTGTCATGTCTTTCTAAGGCTTTGATTTACTCATATGCTAACCTCATTAAAGGAGCTGTGCCATTTTTTGTTTTTGTTTTTGTTTTCCCCTATTCTCTGGAAGGGATTGTGTAAGAATAATGTAATTTATTCTGAAGAATAATGCAATGTTTTCCTAAGTGGCTGGAAATATACCCTGGTAAAGCCATTTGGGTCTGGAGTTCTCTTTGTGTAATGTTTCTTAAAGATTCAAAGTTATCAATGCAGTTGACTCTTGAACAATGTGGGGGTTAGGGACACAAACCTGCATGTGGTCAAAAAACTATATATGACTTCTGAGTCCCCCAAAACTTAACTATTAATCACCTACTGGAAGCCTAACTAATAACATAAATAGTTGATTAACACATATTTTATATGTCATATGTATTATATACTGTATTCTTATAATACAGTAGCTAGAGAAAATAAAATGTTATTAAGAAAATAATGACGAGAAAATATATCTACTATTAAGTGGAAATAGATCATCATAAAGGTCTTCATTTTCATCTCTTCAGGTTGAGTAGGCTGAGGAGGAGAAGGAAGAGTTGCCCTTGCTGTCTTAAAGGTGGCAGAGGTGGAAAGGGAAGTAGGAGAGGTAGGCACATTAGGTGTAAATTTACAGAAATACCTTGTAATTTCTGTCGGACTTTGCACTTTTTTTCTCCAAAAATGTTTCTATATGGTACCTATTCTTCATCCACCATTTGCTTTAGTTTCAGTGCCTATATCATGGAAGTGAAAGAAGTCAAAGGCAATCTTGAATAATTGACATTCTGCCAAATTGTCTAATGTCAATTTGTTTTCTGACACTACTTTTTCTATGACTTCTTCCTCACCGTCTGGTACTGGTTGAGAAGCATTCATCTCCATAATGTTGTCTTCTGTTAACTGCTTGCATGTCATGTCTATTACCTCTTTAATTTCCCTAAAACCCATATCTTGAAATCCTTCATTCCCTACCTGCTTTCTAGATTCACAATCTCTTTTATGATTTGTGTGATTGGCTCTGTCATAAATCCTGTTAAGTCATTCACAACACCTGGACAACGTTTTCTCCAATAAAAGTGTATTGTTTCAGACTCCATGGCTTTCATGGCCTACAACAACAATGGCATCTTCAATTGTGTAATTCTTCCAGACTTTCATAATGTTTTCTCTATCAAGTTTCTCACCCATGGTGTCAAATTTTTTTTCCATACAGTGCCATGTGCAATGAGCTTAAAATCCTATGACCCCATGATCTAGAGGCTGAATTAGAGACATTGTGTTTAGGGGTAAGCAGACCACTTTAATGCCTTTGGTGTTAAACTCATGGAGTTCTGGGTGGCCAGGGGCATTGTCAAATATCAAAAGAACTTTAAAAAGCAGGCTCTTACTCTCAAGGTACATTCTGACTTCAGGGACAGAGCATTGACAGAATCTATCCAGAAAACATGTTCTTATCAGGGTTGTACACAAGAAGTTGTGTACAACCCAAAGACTGGCAACTGGTATTTTTTGTTTCCCTTCAAATCTCAGGGGAAGACTGGACATGGTGGCTTATGTGTATAATTCCACTGCTTTGGGAGGCCAAGGTGGGAGGACTGTTTGAAGCCAGAGTCATGGTTATGCCACTACACTCCAGCCTGGGAAACACAGTGAGACCTTGTCTCTAAAACAAAACAAAGCAAAACAAATAGCAAAAACAACCAAAACCTCAAGGGTTAGCAGCTTTATAGATAAGGGCAGTCCTGATTGTAAACCAAAATGCATTTGTACAAAACAGTAGTCAGCCTATCCTTTTCTGCCTTGAATCCTGGCGTTCACTTTTCTTCCTTACTAATAAATGTTCATTGTGGCATTTTTTTTTTCCATAATAGGGCACTTTTATCTGTTGTTCAGGTAGATGTCCTTTATCTTCAACCATTTTATTCTTTCTTTTCCTTTTTATTTCTTTGTTTCAGACAAGGCCTTGCTCTGTTGCCCAGGCTGGAGTACAGTGGTGTGACCTGGGCTCACAGCAACCAATGCCTCCCAGCCTCAGCCTCTTGAGTAGCTAGGACTTCAAGTGCATGCCACCTTACCTGTTAATTTTTTTTTTTTTTTTTTTTTTTTGGAGAGAGGGTTTCACCATTTTGCCGGAGGCTGAGGCTGGTCTGAAACTCAAGCTCAAGCGATCCACCCCCATTGGCATCCCAAAGTGCTGGGATTACAGGGGTGAGCCACTGTGTCTTGCCTATCTTCAATCATTTCTTAATGGCATCTGGGAAATTGTCAGTTGCCTCGTGACTGGCAGAAGCTGCTTTTCATATTATTTTTACATTTTAAAAGTCAAACTTCTTTCTAAAATTATCCAAGCATCCTTTGCTGGTATTAAATTCTCCAGTTTTTGATCCTTCACTTTCTTTTTGCTGTCAGCTGCATTTTCAATGAAAGTTAAAAGGATATCTCACAAAATGTGTAAGACTTTTGCACCTGCTGGTGTAGCTGCAGCTATGGGTTCATAAGTTTCCTTTTCATTTTTTCAATGGTCCTTATGCTGGTTTATTTCTCTTGAATGGCAGGCTACTGCAGTTACACATCTCAATCTCTGATGCATATCAGGCAATTCAACTTTGTCTTGTTATGTCATGACTTCTGTGTGCTTCTTGGGAGCATTGCCAGCATCACTAGTGGCACTTTGTATGGATCACATGGTGTGATTCAAGGTTTAAAGTATTTCAAGGTTTAAAGTATTGCATTGTAACACAGTGAAAAATATGTGAAAACTGCAAGCAGCCATTTTTTTCCTGTGATGTGCAATTCACCATAGAGACAAACTGCTCATGCAGAGATGATTAGCATCGCAAGGCATTTAAAATG
The DNA here is from genome assembly GCF_001604975.1 of Cebus imitator. Classification (NCBI taxonomy): domain Eukaryota; kingdom Metazoa; phylum Chordata; class Mammalia; order Primates; family Cebidae; genus Cebus; species Cebus imitator. The sequence goes on from NW_016107317.1 coordinate 8,004,010, forward strand.
GATACTTGCAACACTTGAGCTCACTGCAATAGCCACAGAAGGTGGCTATGAAGCTGTTACAGTAGTACAGTATGAATTACAGTTAATTTCATGTCATTTTCATGTGCATCTTTACATTTGTTTTTGTTTCCCTTGACTGAAAATGGTGCCATGTATGGTGTATGTTTGTGTACATAACTAGTTTAACATAAAGCTGAACTTTGCTAAACTTTAACTTCTTATAACAGCTTTCTGTATGTTTTATGGTATTAAATAAGTAGACTAGTATCTACATATATTTTCTACGTTCAAGGCATACCTAACTTTTTCTTGTATTTGTTAAATATTCGAGAGCTTTTGTTAAATTGCCACAAATCTCCACAAATTTTTTCAGTATATTTATTGAAATGATATCTGTGTATAAATGGACCCATGTTATTCAAACCTGAGTTGCTAAAGGGTCAACTGTAGATAAAACTATGAAGATTTCATATTTGCTTTTGTGCTAATTTTGATAAATTTTGTTTTTTTAAAAAAATCTTCATTTTTAAGATCAAATTTATTGTCATAAACTTGTTTATATATCCTAGTATAAGATGTGGTTCCTTAACCAGAAGCATCAGTATCTTCTGCGATATTGTTAGAAATGCAAATTGTTAAGCCATTTGTCAGACCTACTGAAAAAGAAGCTCTAGGGATGGGGCACAACACCTTGTATTTTAAGAAGCCCTTAGGTGATCCTAATGCATGCCAACATTTAAGAACTGCTGCTCTGTTAAACTTTAGCAGTACCTACAATGTGGGTATGCAGTCTTTTCATTATTACTTTATCATAAGATTATTCTTCTTATTTTAATTTTCTGCCATGATTTCTTTTTTGATAGAAGGATTATTTAGACAGGTCTTGCTTAATTCTAAAATATTTGTGGATTTTTTTTTTGTTTTTTATTTCGAACTTAATTTCGCGATGGTCAGAAAATGTATTCAGTAGACGTTTGTTCTTAGAAATTTGTATACATTCATTTTTGGTATGGTTTCATGTGAACTAGAAAAGAATGTGCATTCTGAAGTTTTGAGTACATCAGTGATATATATTAATTAGGTCAAGTTTGTTAATGTTCAAATCTTATACATGCCTACTTGTTTTACCTCATATGTATTTCCTTGTTTTATCTCTTTTTGAGATAGTTATGTTAAAATTTCTCATTACAATTAGAATTTGTCTTTTTCTGGTTTTAGCTTGTTAAATTGTATTTATTTTAAGGCTAGGCTACATTATTCAATGCATAAAAATGTAGAATTGTTATATCTTCTTAGATAATTGACAGTTTTATCACTGAAATGGTCCCCTTAATGTCTAATTGACTTACTTTTACTTCATCTGATGTTAATATAGCCATGACAATTTTCTTTAAGTTAGTGTTTCGTGGTATATCCTATTGAGATTAAAAAAATTTTTACATGTCATAGTAAGGTGTGTCCCTCAAAAGCAGTGTATAAGTAGGTTTTAGGTTTTTTCAGGTTTAAAATTTTGTCTTCTAATTGAAGTATTTATTTCATGTTCATAAATCTACCATTTTATATCTGTTCCCTATTAATTTGATGTCTATAAATCTTGCTCTACTTTCTCTCTTCTTAGCTATTGTGTTTGCCTAATTTTATTCTTATTTTTTCTCTTGGCTGATTAGTTTTGCTTCTTAAATTTTTATTGCACTTTTAGTAGTTAACCTATTGCAATATCACTTCTTGATTTATTAGAATCTTCCATATGTCGGTACTTAAGGCAATTTCCCAAAAATGTAAGAACATTAAGTACTATAATTTCATTAACCCTTTTCAAATTTTTGCACTGTTATCATGTATTTAATTCTATAAACATTATAAATTCTATAAGGCATTATTATTTTGTATGCATTTAGATATGCCATATATTAACTTTATTAGTTAATTTATTTAAATATCTACCTCCCAGAAGAACTTCCTTTAGTGTTTTCCTTACATTTGCTTAGAGTAGGTTCACTGCAGACAATTTTTCTTTAAATAGTATTGAGATATCATCTTTACCATTTTTAAGTATGCAGTTATGTAGTAATTAATATATTTATATTCTTTATCTTAAAATTTTCATGTTAAAATTTTAAATATTTAAATTTTTAATGTTTTTTTGAGATGGAGTTTTGCTCTTGTTGCCCAGGTTGGAGTGCAATGGCACGATCTCTGCTCACTGCAACTTCGGCCTCCCAGGTATAAGCGATTCTCCTATCTCAGCCTCCCAAATAGCTGAGATTACAGGCATGCACTACCATACCCGGATAATTTTTTTGTATTTATTAGAGACAGGGTTTCACCATGTTAGGCAGGCTGGTTGTGAACTCCTGACCTGAGATGACCCACCCACCTCAGCCTCCCTAAGTGCTGGGATTACAGGCATATGCCACCATGTCCAGCCTAAAAGATTTTTTTTAAGATAGTTTTGTCGTTTGTACATTTCTAGGTTGGCAGTTATTATCTTCCAATATTTTGGCATACATTTTACAATCTCCTTCAGCCTCCATTGTTTCTTTAGAGAAGTCATCTAACACTCTCATGGTTGCTTCTTTAAAGGTATTATGTCTGGTTTTTCTGGCTGATTTTAAGATTTTTTTTGCTTTGTTCTTGGTTTTCAGTAATTCTACTTTGATGTGTCTCAATATGGTTTTCTTTGTATTTATTGTAGTTGAGATTGTAGTATTTCTTATATGCAGCATGGCTTCTATTTTCCCAGTGATTATGACTCCTCATATCTTTTCTTCCATGTCTTCCATCAGTTCTCCTGCCCCCTTATCTTATCCTGCTCTTCTGGTTTTCAGTTTGACAATTGGACTGACACAGGTTAAACCATAGTCAGAAGTGGAAGGCTTAGGCATTTTTCGATGTTTTGCTCTACTACCCTCAGTATATTTGCTTTGATCCTTATGCGTCTTATCTCATGGTTCCAGTAACTGCTGCAACTCCAAGTCACGTGTCTGTGCTCCAGGCAACAAGAAGGAGAAAGTGAAAGAGGCTGTGAACTTTCATTTATACTTAATGTGGTCACCATGTAGGACCCTAGAATAAAGCTTTTAGCTTTTTCGCTCTCCCCTGTAGATGCAAGCAAGGGAGAGTTAGAAATAATCTTTGGATAACTAGTTGTCAACATCTGCCACAACAGTTACTGGCAATGACAATATCTAGGTTTCAACAATGCAAGTGGGTGGCTGAATTGGGATAGCAGATAAGATCCTTGAGACTAAGAAAGTTAAGAACTGAAAGGCTAAGATCTAAAATGAACATTCTATATGAATATTGAAATCAGTGTTGGTGAGCCCGAAAAGTGGGGAAGGTAGAATGGAAGTGAGACTTGAAAAATTACCTATTGAGTACAATGTTTACTATTTGGATGATGGGTACAGTTAAAACCTAAATTACACCACTATGCAATATATCCATGTAACAAACCTGCAAATGTATGCCCTTAATCTGTAAAAAGAAAAAAAAAAAGCAAGAGATACCTGTTTATAAAAGTAGCAAAAACAAAACTGACAGCTGATATAAGTTGCAATGTAAATGCTACCACATCCCTGACTCCTGGGTGGAACAACTCTGTTATATTCAGTATGGTTTCTCAGAGGGCCTTTAGAAAGAGTATGCACAGTAGCTCACAACATAACTCATGTTCACATCCTTCATTGGCTTTCTCCCTTCCCTGTCTCATTTTCCATACTCTCTAAATTGTGTTTTCTGCAATCTCTGGAATAAACTACATGTAAAAGAAGAGAAGGAGGAGGAAGACAAGGAGAAGAGGAGAAGGAGGAGGAGGACAAGGAGAGGAGGAGAAGGAGGAGGAGAAGAAAAAGGAGGAAGAAGAAGAGGAGAAGAAGAAAGAGGAGGAGGAGGAGGAGGGAAGAAGGAAGAAGAGGATGGAGAAGAGGAGAAGGAGGAAGATGAATAAGAGGAAAAAAGAAGAAAAAGAGGAGGATGAGACGGAGGAGGAGAAGGAGAAAGAATAAGAGGGAGAAAGAAGAAGGAAGAGTTGGAGGAGGAGGAGGAGAGAAGAGGAGAAAAGAAATCATCAAGAGTCAGATGTAATAAGAGAAAACTGATTTGGTGCTAATACCTTTAATACCTATGATGGGAGATTACTTGAAAAAGAGGAGTAAGAGATGGCATTGTCTGATACATATGTTTATAAGTAGCTCTGTGTGTGTGTGTGTGTGAGAGAGAGAATGAGATAGAGAGATATATATATATTTTATTGTACTTTAGATTCTGGGGTACATGTGCAGATCATGTAGAATTGCAGCATAGGTACATACATGGCAATGTGGTTTGCTGCCTCCAACCTCCTTTCACCTGTATGTGGAAATTCTCCACATGTTATCCCTTCCCAACCTCCCTACCCTCCACTGCCCCTCCCCTGGTCCCTGCAACAGACCCCAGTTTGTGATGTTCCCCTCCCTGTGTCCATGTGTTCTCATAGTTCAACACCTGCCTATGAATGAGAACATATGGCGTTTGATTTTCTGTTCTTGTATCAGTTTGCTGAGAAAGATTGTTTCCAGATTCATCCATGTCCCTACAAAGAACATGAACTCATCGTTTTTTATGGCTGCATACTATTCCATAGAATTCATTGATGGGCGTTTGGGTTGGTTCCAGGCCTTTGCCATGTAAACAGTGCTGCAATGAACATGCATGTGCATGTATCTTTATAATAGAAAGTATTCCTTGTCAAGTCTATCATTAGTGGGCATTTGGGTTGGATCCAGGTCTTTGCTATTGTAAACAGTGCTGCAGTCATCATATGTGTGCATGTGTCTTTATAATAGAATGATTTATAATCCTTTGGATATACACCCAGTAATGGGATTGCTGGGTCAAATGGAATTTCTATTTCTAGGTACTTGAGCAATCACCACACTGTCTTCCACAATGCTTGAACTAATTTACACTCCCACCAGCAGTGTAAAAGTGTTCCTGTTTCTCCACATCCTCTCCAGCATCTGTTGTCTCCAGATTTTTTAATGATTGCCATTCTAACTGGTGTGAGATGGTATCTCAGTGTGGTTTTGATTTGCATTTCTCTAATGACCAGTGATGACGAACATTTTTTCATGTTTGTTGCCCTCATATATGTCATCTTTTGAAAAGTGTCTGTTCATATCCTTTGCCCACTTTTGAATGGGTTTGTTTTTTCCTTGCAAATTTGTTTTAGTTCTTTATAGATTCTGGATATTAGCCTTTTGTCAGATGAGTAGATTTCAAAAGTTTTTTCCCATTCTGTTGGTTGCTGGTTTACTCTAATGATTGTTTATTTTGCTATACAGAAGCTCTGGAGTTTAATTAGGTGCTATTTGTCTATTTTAGCTTTTGTTGCCAATGCTTTTGGTGTTTTAGTCATGAAGTGCTTGCCTATGCATATGTCCTAAATGGTTTTGCCTAGGTTTTCTTCTAGGGTTTTTATGGTGTTAGAGCTTATGTTTAAGTCTTTAATCCATCTGGAGTTAATTTCAGTGTAAGGTTTCAGGAAGGGGTCCAGTTTCTGTTTTCTGCACATGGCTAGCCAGTTATTCCAATACCATTTATTAAACAGGGAATCCTTTTCCCACTGCTTGTTGTTGTTAGGTTTGTCAAAGATCAGATGGTTGTAGATGTCTGGCGTTGCCTCCAAGGCCTCTGTTCTGTTACATTAGTATATATCTCTATTTTGGTACCAGTACCATGCTGTTTTGATTACTGTAGCCTTGTCGTGTAGCCTGAAGTCAGGTAGCATGATGCCTCCAGCTTTGTTCTTTTTGCTTAGGATTGTCTTGGCTATGCATGCTCTCTTTTGGTTCCATATGAGGGTTAAGGTGGTATTCTCCAGTTCTATGAAGAGGGTCATAGGTAGCTTGATGGGGATAGCATTGAATCTGTAAATTACTTTGGGCGGTATGGCCACTTTCACAATATTGCTTCTTCCTAACCATGAGCATAGAATGTTTTCCATCTGTTTGTATCATCTCTTATTTCCTTGAGCAGTGGTTGATAGTTCTCCTTGAAGAGGTCCTTTACGTCCTTTGTTAGTTGTATTCCTAGGTATTTTATTCTCTTTGTAGCAATTGTGAATGGGAGTTCACTCTTGATTTCATTCTTTTTTAGTCTGTTATTGGTGTATAGGAATGCTTGTGATTTCTGTATTGATTTTGTATCCTGAGACTTTGCTGAAGTTGTTTATCAGTATAAGGAGATTTGGGGCTGAGGCAATGGGGTCTTCTAAATTTCAATCATGTCGTCTGCAGATAGAGACAGTTGGACTTTCTCCTTTCCTAATTGAATACCCTTTATTTCTTTTTCTTGTTTGATTTCTCTGGCTAGAATTTTCAATACTGTATTGAATAGGAGTGGTGACAGGAGGCATCCTTGTCTAGTGCCAGATTCCAAAGGGAATGCTTCCAGTTTTTGCCCATTCAGTATGATATTGGCTGTGGGTTTGTCATAAATAGATTTTATTATTTTGAGATATGTTCTGTCGATACCTAGTTTATTGAGAAGTTTTAGCATGAAGGGTTGTTGAATTTTGTCAAAGGCCATCTCTGCATCTATTGAGATGATCATGTGGTTTTTGTCTTTGGTTCTGTTTATGTGGTGGATTACATTTATAGACATGTGTATGCTGGACCAGCCTTGCATCCCCAGGATGAAGCCTACTTGATTGTGATGGATAAGCTTTTGAATGTGCTGTTGCAATCAGTTTGCCGGTATTTTATTGAAGATTTTTGCATCAATGTTCATCATGGATATTTACCTGAAGTTTTCTGTTTTTTGTTGAGTCTCTGCCAGGTTTTGGTGTCAGGATGATGTTGGTCTCATAAAATGACGTGGGAGGATTCCCTCTTTTGCTATTGTTTGGTATAGTTGCAGAAGGAGTGGTACCAGCTCCTCTTAGTATGTCTGGTAGAATTCAGCTGTGAACCCATCTGGACCTGGTCTTTTTTTGATTGGTAGGCTATTAATTGCTGCCTCAACTTCTGCCCTTGTTATTGGTCTATTCAGGGTTTCAACTTCTTCCTGGTTTAGGCTTGGGAGTGTGCAAGTGTCCAGGTTTTTGTCCATTTCTTCCAGGTTTACTGGTTTATGTGCATAGAGTTGTTTATAGTAATCTCTTATGGTAGTTTGTATTTCTGTGGAATCGGTGATTATATTACCTTTATCATTTTTGATTGCAGCTATTTGATTCTTCTCCCTTTTTTTAAATTTAGCTGGCTAGTGGCCTATTTTGTTGATCTTTTCAAAAAACCACATCCTGGATTTATTGATTTTTGAAGGATTTTTTGTGTCTCTATCTCCTTCAGTTCTGCTCTGATCTTAGTTATTTCTTGTCTTCTGCTAGCTTTTGAGTTCTTTTTTTTTTTTTTTTTTTTTTATCTTGCTCCATTAGGCCTTTCAATTTTGATGATAGGGTGTCAATTTTAGATTTTTCCTTGCTTCTCATGTGGGCATTTATTGCTATACATTTTCCTGTAGACAGTGCTTTAAATGTGTCAGAGATTCTGGTATGTTGGGTATGCATTCTCATTGGTTTCAAAGAACATCTTTATTTCTGCCTTCATTTCATTGTTTATTAAGTCAACATTCAAGAGCCAATTGTTCAGTTTCCATGAAGTTGTGCAGTTCTGAGTTAGTTTCTTAATCCTGAGTTCTAATTTGATTGCACTATGATCTGAGAGACTGTTATGATTTCCATTCTTTTGCATTTGCTGAGGAGTGATTTACTCCTAATTATGTGGTCAGTTTTAGAGTAGGTGTGATGTGGTGCTGAGAAGAATGTATATTCTGTGGGTTTGAGAGGAGAGTTCTGTAGATGTCTATTAGGTTTGCTTGGTCCAGATCTGAGTTCAAGTCCTTGATATCCACATTATTTTCTGTCTCGTTGATCTGTCTAATATTGACAATGGAGTGTTAAAGTTTCCCAGTATTATTGTGTGGCAGTCTAAGTCTCTTTGTAGGTCATTAAGAACTTGCTTTATGTACCTGGGTGTTCCTGTATTGGGTGCATATATATTTAGGATCGTTAGCTCCTCTTGATGGGTTGATCCTTTTACCATTATATAATGCCCTTGTCTCTTTTGATCTTTGTTATTTTAAAGTCTATTTTATCAGAGACTAGGATTGCAACTCCTGCTTTTTTTTGCTCTCCATTCGCTTGGTATATCTTCCTCCATCCCTTTATTTTGAGACTTTATGTGTCCTTGCATGTGAGATGGGTTTTCTGAATACAGCACACTGATGTGTCTTGACTTTTTATCCAATTTGCCAGCTTTGATCTTTTGATTGGGGTATTTAACCCATTTACATTTAAGGTTAATATTGTAATGTGTGAATTTGATCCTGCCATTTTGATGCTAGCTGGTTGTTTTGCCTATTAGTTGACACAGTTTTTGCATTGTTTCAATGCTCTTTACCATTTGGTATGTTTTTGGAGTGTCTGGTACTGGTTGTTCTTTTCTATGTTTAGTGCTTCTTTCAGGAGCTCTTGTAAGGCAGGCCTGGTGGTGATGAAATCTCTCAGCAATTGCTTGTTGGTAAAGGATTTTATTTATCCTTTGCTTACGAAGCTTAGTTTGTCTGGATATGAAATTTTAGGTTAAAGTTCTTTTCTTTAAGGATGTTGAATATTGGTCCCCACTCTCTTCTGACTTGTAGGTTTTCTGCTGAGGGATCTGCTGTGAGTCTGATGGGCTTCCCTTTGTGTGTAACCCAACCTTTCTCTCTTGCTGCCCTTAGCATTTTTTCCTTTATTTTGATGCTGGTGAATCTGATGATTATGTGCCTTGGGATTGCTCTTCTTGAGGAATGTCTTTGTGATGTTCTCTGTATTTCCTGGACTTGAATGTTGGCCTGCTTTGCTAGGTTGGGGAAGTTCTCCTGGATAATGCCCTGAAGAGTGTTTTCCAGCTTGGATTTATTCTCTCCGTCACATTCATGTACACCTATCAAATGTAGATTTGGTCTTTTCACATAATCCCATATTTCTTGGAGGCTTTGTTCATTTCTTTTCACTCTTTTTTCCCTAATCTTGCCTTCTCATTTTATTTCGTTGAGTTGACCTTCAATCTCTGATATCCTTTCTTCTGCTTGGTCAATTTGGCTATTGAAACTTATGTATGCTTTGCAAAGTTCTCTTGTGTTTTTCAGCTCCATCAGGTCATTTATATTCTTCTCCAAGCTGTTTATTCTCATTAGTATTTTATCTAACCTTTTTTCAAGGTTCTTAGTTTCTTTGCATTGGGTTAGAACATATTCTTTTAGCTCAGAGAAGTGTGTTATTACCCATCTTCTGAAGCCTCTTTCTGTCAATTCATCAGACTTATTCTCCTTCTGGCTTTGTTCCCTTTCTGGTGTGGAGCTGTGATCCCTTGGAGGAGGAGAGGCATTCTGGGTTTTGGTGTTTTCATCCTTTTTGCACTGGTTTCTTCCCATCTTCATGAATTTATCTACCTGTGGTCTTTGTAGTTGGTTACTTTCGGATGGGTTCTCTGAGTGGACATCCTTTTAGTTGATGTTGAAGTTATTTCTTTCTGTTTTTTAGTTTTCCTTCTAACCATCAGGTGCCTCTGCTGTAGGCCTGCTGGAGGTCCACTGCAGACCCTGCTTGCCTGGGGATCACCCACGGGGGCTGAAGAACGGTAAGGGTTGCTTCCAGTTTCTTCTTCTCTTATCTTCATCCCAGAAGGGTACCTACCAGATATCAGCCTGAGCTCTCCTTTACGAGGTGTCTCTTTGGATATACAGGGGTCAGGGAGTTGCTTGAGGAGACAGTCTGTCCCTTGTAGGAGCTCAAGTGCTGAGCTGGGAGTTCTGTTGTTCCATTCAGAGCTTCTGGGAAGGTACATTTAAGTCTACTGCAGCAGAACTCATAAATGCATTTTTCCCCAGGTGCTCTGTCCTGGGAAGGTGGGGCTTTATTTATAAGTTCCTGATGTGCTGCTGCCTTTTTTCAGAGATGCCCTGCCCAGCAAGGTGGTAGTCTAGCTACAGTCTGCCAGCAGAGGAGTTACTGAGCTGCTGTGGGCTCTGCCCAGCTGCTGTGTGAACTTCCTGTTAGAACTGCCTCGGTAATGGTAATAATTTAATTTTTTATATTTATATTTAGTTTCATTTTTTAGTAAGAATGGTAGCTTATGTTTGCAGTTTTATATTATTGACATGATTATGTTGATATGATTATGCCTTCCATTCATTATTGTCTTTTAGATATCCAAATTTATTTCACTTTATTAATAATTCTTCACAATTAACACAAAAATACTATAATAAATAAAAATTAATGCAGTTCTTTCCAGTCCTTACTTCCAAAATTTTACATATTTCCAAATAATCTCCTTGCCCAGATAAAGAAAATGGCTAGCTCATGAGAAAGGCTTTTCTTAAAGATTGTAAACTTTTTTGGAAGGCAAATGTGGTTTAGCATTTTTTCCTGGTTAACTTAATAAAATTATTTAGCACAGTGCGTCATACATGGTAGATACATAATAATCATTTTTTCCTTTCTTCTTCTGGACAACTATTTCTGTTTCTCCTATCATTCCTTCTATAGCATGACTTCAAGCTCCTACATTGTGCTCTTACTTTTTTCTGCATTTGTTCTAATTATTTATGTTTCCTCCTTAAATGTCACTTCTGGAATGAAAACCAGAGCTCTATACGTGGTGTGATCAGTAAGAGTAATGTTACCTGCACATATTAATGCAAGCCAAGACCATCTTATTATTATTTTTTTTTGCAATCATGTCTTTTGTTGCCATACATTAATTTGTCCAGCAATGTTTTCATATGAACTGCAATTTGGGGACTTTTCTCCATAGTGGCTAAAAATACTGCCTCTGCAGGTAGCTTTTGTAAGATCAAGTTGAAATTTCTCGTTTGAAGATATTTGACTTTGGGCAAATTATTTAAGAGTTAAAGTTTTATCATTTGAATAATGGGGTTATTTTCAGTACTAGTAGTTTAGAGATATGACCTGTGTGTGTGTGTATATGTGTGTGTGTGTGTGTGTGTGTGTGTGTGTGTGTGTGTATTTTTATGTCTATATCATCTATATAAACAGATATAGACATATAAATGATATAGACATAAAGATATAGGACAGCACATAGTATTCTTAGCATTATTCTGGGACATTGTAAACTATAAATAAATATCAGAAGCAGCAGCAATAGCCATAGTATTATTATTGTTTTTAATTCACTGCGTATGCATTTGTTTTCCTAAAATTAGTATCTGGTATATTTCTAAAATTTCATTTTACTCTTTGTGGTACCTAAAGGACAGTGTAAAAAAAAAGTTAGAGAGCTTTTTGTTTAAAGTTGTATCCGATGTTCTAATGTCAACAGGCTTTCACAGTGAGAAATGGTACTGACTTCTCTTTCAGTTATTTTATCAGCGGAAATGCTTCAGATCTTTCTAAAATGTTGGTGCAGGTAAGATAACTGAAATTAACTTATAATTAGGACTAACAGTTATTCCTGTGCACATATTTTATCAAGAATTTGAGCTACAAGCTTGGCATTTGTTTTATATTGGTGATATTTATGCTAAGTCTCAGCAAGTATAGATTTGCTGTGTTAAAGTAAATACACATCTTTACACCTGGAATCTAAGATTCCTTTTAGGTTGTTAGGTAGAAAATACAAGTTGTATAAGCAATTAGATCTTTAAAATGACTTTACATCTGTCTACTTTCTTCCGATATATACCATTTATACTATATAATCTGTATGGGAAAGGAGGCATTTCAAGGTCAAAAAGAAAATAATATAAATTTTGGATTTAATGTTTTGATCTTAACATATTTGTGTCTCAGCAAAGAAGACAATAAGAAATGTAACAAGAGGGTTCTATTTGATTCATTTAAAAAATAGAAAGTGGTACCCAGAGTGAGGCTGGCATGTCAAACAATTACTGAGAGCAATACCACTGTTTGTCTATGAGTATGTGTTTGAATTAGGATCTGTTTTTTAATGGACAGTCTATTTATACAGTAACATTCCTTGAAGCAATATATGCAGATTCATACTTTTTTACTTAGAATTACTTCTTCTCTTTTCTGGCTATAACTACTTCCCAGCTTCTCCTTGATATTTTCAATCACTTAAGAAAGGATTAACATGATGTTAAGTCCTGTTTCTCATGACTACAATTATAAGACTAGTTTAGTTCCATTTTCTTGTAGAAAAATTCCTACATTTTACTGATGTTTTGGCTCATTATTATAAACTCTGCTGTCTGCGGAGTGGGAACCATTCTGACAAATTATCTCTTTGGGAACAGAAGTATATTTTATTGAGTCAGTTATCTTGATAAATCATGTTATATTTGAGTTTTTATAGTTTTGTGGATAAACATTTTTACTTGGAATTCCTTTGTTGTTCACTATGTTAGCACCTATGACTCAAGCAATCCTTGATCTTGTCATTAGTAGTATATGTAGAGTAGAACTCATTGTAGGAATTTAAGAAGTGACTTTTCAACACAGCTTCTCTAATACAGTATTTCATACCCCAAACACAATTCAAAATAAAAATAAGAATTGATTAGAAAGACTTGGCACAAAATCCAACAGATTCCATATAAGAAATATTGATTAGAACTTACTCTATTAGGGCCTAGAGACGATGTTTATGTCTCAAATGTCTATTTTAAGTTTATTAGAAATACCGTCTATTAGTAAAAATTACATATTTGACAGTGAGATGAGAACATTCTGAGTATGGACTCAGATGCCAAAATATGTTAATAGCATAAAATAGAGACGTGAACCAAGAAGGTGGTTTCACCAAAGACACAAGAGAAATTAAACCACATACATTTTGCACTGTAAACTAAAATAGACTCTACAAAAATATTTTGCTAATAGAGAAACGGGTGATCCGTTTGTTGTGACTTTTTTGTTGCTGTTTCTAGAATAGTTATTATAGTTACTTAATACCTACCTGTAGTGCAATTATATGTTGTAGAATTCTTTGACAACAAAAGGCCTAAACTAAGAGGATGACTTAAAAGAAAAATGAACATTTCAAAGATTCAAGTAATTTTTCAGGAAATACTGAACATACATCCTATAATTTTTTTTAAATACTTGAAAATTCCACCTCACATTTTTCACCTTTGTCAGTTATTCAAGACCTATTACAGACCACACAACTTTGAGCTTTGAAAGAAACCCACAAATATATAATTTAACTCATTGTGTAGCTAAGGAAATAAGACTAAAGAAATTAATGATTTACTCAACATCAAGTTACATGCAAGTCAGTTTTTAACCTAGGTTTCCAAATGTCCAATCCAATGCTTTCCCCACTATTGCCTGGTAGGCATCACATATTATTAAGTTTGTTTTGTGTTTTCTGGATGGCATTTAGCATAATTCTGGGACTTAGCAGAGGTTCAATAAATGCTTCTTACAAATATAAATGAAAAATGGCCTGGAGGTAACATAAGCCAATATTCCATTTTTCATCATAGTTTTCATCAACAAATCTTATATTTATTCCTGGAATCTATTGTGCACCACAAATCAAATGTGCATAGCAAATAGATATATGTTTTTTTAAAACTTAGCCCAGCCAAATTGATCTTGAACTTCTCTGCTTGTTCAACAATTCTGATGCAGAGATGAAAAAAAGAAACCTGTAAGTTTTATTTTGGGGTAACAAGCTTCAGTCAGGACTGAAAAGAGATCATTGCGATCTGCAAAGTTCAAGGGTATGTAATTTTGGGAGTTCAGAAACAATTCATAGCTGTTGTTCTCAGGAGCTCTGCAAACAAAGATGCCAAAGGTATATCAGATTGCCTTCTAATACAGGGAATAGCAAGTAACAATGGCACATTGACTGGCTACTTATTAAAATTATTTCCATAATGATATAATGTTAGAAGACAAAATGAGCTGCATGACCTGCACAGAGACTGAATTGAATGCAGGATGTTGGGTCAGAGTGGAGTAGAGTTTTACAAAACAGAATAAAAGCAATACCTAGGAAAGCCGTTGAGGTAGGGCAGATCATGAGTTCTGAAATAAGAAGATCTTAACTTGAAATGCTTCTTTGCTCTGCAATTTAGACAATATAATCTGCTGAGCTCAATAGCTCACATATAACCTGGAGTGAAGATGCCTATCTTGTAGGGTTATTGTAAGGATAAAACAGGATTATGGGGAGAACCAGCAGGTGTAGGCATTACCCACTTTTGTGTTGTTTCAAATATATAATATTTTAGATTGTGTGTGTGTTTGTGTGTGTGTCTTCCTTACTACACTGAACAGTTTGACCCTAAGTAACTAACAAATAGCATTCTAGAGGTGTTTCAAAGATATTAAGGAAGTCTAACCTACATGTTAAAATACAAATTTTATAGTGGTTCTACGTACCTTCAATGGAATTATTGAAGAAAAAAATCAGGATGGAATGAGGAAATAATAAAACTGAAGTAAAGAAGGTAGCTTGAAAAAAATGTGCCTGGAGGCAGGTCACAACTTGAAATCCAGTTGCTACATTCCATGCAGTGCAGAGTAGTAGTGTGTATCCAAAGTTCAACCAACGTAGTCTAGTACAACACAATATCACAGTATCCAGTAGTGTCCCTTCTCTCCTCTCCCCCTACCTCTCTCTTTAAGCACCCTCTCTCTGTGTCTTCTCTCTCTTTTTTCTCTCCCTCTCCTCTCTCCATGCACTCTCTTTCTTCTGTCTGACTCTGCTTTCTCCTTTCTCCTCTCTAACTCCTCTCTCTCCTTTCTCCCCCATCCTATTCACAGGTTGGATAAAGTTTCTGATTTATTTGACAAAGAATACAGCTATTCAGCTAGAATGCAGGAGCCACTGAGAGCAAGGACAAAGGCAGCAGGCCTTGGCAGAACTTCTTGAGGCCCACCAGACTCTCAGGTTGGAATGACAGCGCGTATTCTCAGTGTTAGGAAGATTCCATGTGTAAGGCAGGGGCTCGCTAGATCTGAAAATCTTAATATATGGCTGTAACATCATTCTTTTTCGGTAGGGCTTACAGTGTTCTTTAGGGCAGCATATAGATTTAATATTTCTATTAGAGGGAATGCTTGCAGACAGTAGGAGTCAAATTCTTACCCTGTGAAGAGCAAAGTGTCTGATTTCTCTCCTTATGTCCAGATACATTCTGGATAATCCATTCCCCACAGTTACAGTCTGACTCTGGATTTTGGAAGATCTTTTTATGAAATGATTAGGTCTGATAATGAATTGGGTCTGAGGACTAGAGTCTTAAATTCATTCCTAATTTTTATGAAGTCACCAACCTTTTACACATATGCTTTAAAAAAGCCTGTCTATGAGCAGAAACTCACTCTTGTGCTTATCACCTTATAGAAAAATAAAACAATATGAAACACACATAATTTGTATTGGTCAGTATATAATGCATTAAAAACAAATTGATTTTTTTAGCAAACTTTGTGCTACACTCCCCTTTTTAAGATCATCAATTTCTTCCCCTATTAAATGCCTAAATCAATACGAATTATATTCTAGCAGCCCTTTCTTCATGCTGACTTTTTATTTTTATCCCCTTGTTTTTTCCCATGAGTCACCTAAATCTTCCTCTAACTTTTTCTCTTTTCTCCCTTCCTTCCTCCTTATTTCACATGATTCAAATATCAAAAATATAAAAAGTTATTCAATGAAACATTACTTCCCCACTAGTTCTCAATTTTCTCGGTATATATCTTACCTCCCTCATTACTCAGGTAATCAATATTACTTGTTTCTTTTTCAACTTATAAATAATTTTTATATAAATACAAGCCAATAAAATAGAAAATTTCACTTCCTCTTTTAAAACTACAAGTAATAGCGTATTACATACATTTTTATTCAACAAGACATATTCAATCTTCCGCTGTTAGGAAGAGTTGCAATAATGCATCATTTCACATACATTCAGTTATATCTGAGGAAAATTCCTAGGAGTCACTTGATAAATTACCAAAATGCTCACCAATTTATACTCTCATCAGCCATGGATTAAAAGCTATTTCAAAATTCTTCCCAGTTGAATATGTCATGAACTTTTGGATTTTTGCCAATCAATGGGAAGAGGAAAATAATATTTTTTTCAGTGTTGTTTAAACTTGTATTTCTCTATGGTGAATAAGGTTAAGTATCTTTTAAAATATTTTTGAAAACTATATTTGCTTTCCTGTGAATTGTCTTTGCATATTCTTTGTCTATTTTTTCTTTTGGGCTATTAATGATTTTCTTATTAATTGGTAGGTCTTTATGCCAGGGAGGTTAATTTTTTTGTGACAAAAATTGGAAATATATTTATAAATTTAGTTTGCCATTTTCTTTTTTAACTATGTTGATAGTGTTGATTTTGTTTTGCCATGCAAAAATTTAATTTTTATGCAGTCAAATGTATTTATTTTTTTCTTCCTACAGCCTCTGAACATTATGTCATAATGAGAAAAGGTTTTTTTTTTTTTTTTTTTCTAAACTGAGGCTATAAATTACTTCTTTCATGTTTTCTTCTTTGGTTTTATATTCCATAATACATATTTAACTTGTTTAAATATTTCTTTTAGGCCATGTGTGGTGGCTTACATCTGCAATCCCAGCATTTTGGGAGGCCAAGATGGGTAGATCACCTGAAGGCAGGAGTTCAAAACCAGCCTGACCAACATGGGGAAACCCCATCCTTACTGAATACAAAAAATAAGCCAGGTGTGGTGGTGCATGCCTTTTATCCTAGCTACTTGGGAGGCTGAGGCAGGAGAATTGCTTGAACCCCAGAAGGGGAGGTTGCAGTGAGCTGAGATTGTGCCATTGCACTCTAGCCTGGTCAACAAGAGCAAAACTCAAACTCAAAAATAAAAATAAATAAATAAATAAACATATTTCTTCTAGTGTATAGTCCATATTCTGAGCTAGGCATCCAACTTTATTTTTTCTCATTGGCTATCCAGTTATACCTACATCTTGGTATTATTAAAAAGTCTATCTTTTGAAGACTTCTACTCCTGGAAAGATGGAATAGATGTAATTTTCCCCCTTTCTCTCCCTAAGGGCAGCTAAAGTTCTTGGACGTCATTTGTAAACTAAACATAAGAAGACTCTGACAAGTAGGGAGAAAAATCTAATAATAATATCATTGGAGCCCTGAAGTGAAGGATAAAGAAGGCATAGCTAAATAATTACTTTAATAAATAATGGCTGACAATTTCCTAAATTTGCCAAAAGCCATAAACCTACAGAATCAGGAAGCTATGTATATTCCAGTTATGATAAATCTCCAAAAATCCACACCAAGACATGATTCTCAGGCTTGTAAAACAAGTAAAAACTAAAAACGGGGAAAAAATCTTGAAAATACCACAATTACATTTTCCCTATAAGGCAAAAGTAATCCCAATGAGGGTGAATTTCTTATCAGAAACCATGAAGGCCAAGGGGATGACATTTTGTTTCTCTCAGAATTCAATGAACAGCAAGCATGTAATTTGGACCTTTAGATACATTTAAGATACGTTTTCACATTAAGATGAGTCTACTTAACACTGCATTTTAAAAGATTTTATTCCAAGAGTGGCATTTTTAATTGTCAATCTTTGTAGAACACTTAGTTTAATGCTGTGGTTCTCAAACTTTTTGGCCTCAGAACTTGTTTATAATCTTAAAAATTACTGAGAACCCCAAAAGGCTTATGTTTATTTAGTCTGCATATGTCAATATCTTCTATATTAAAAATCAGAACTGAGATACTTTAAAAAGATATATTAGTTAATTTCTTTCAGAATAATGATAATGAGCCTATTACATATGAATGTAAATTCATATATTTAAAAGTACACTTTTCAAAGCAAAAATGCCTCATGGAAAGATTGGCATTGTTATACATTTTCTAATCATTTCAGTGTCTGACTTAATAGAACACAGCTGGAGTCACATGTATGTTTCTGCATGCAATCTGTTTTGGTATATTATTTTGGTTGAAGTTTATGTACAAAATCTGGTTTCACACAGATATATAGCTACAAAGTACAGAATATTTGAATAGGCTTTTCAGGTAATTGTAAATATCCTTCTTTGACATGTCACTGAAACTCCACATTAAATATTAATATTTAATATTTCTTAAGTATTAACCTATATGTGAAATATTAAACCATATCAATGAAGGTTTGGTATTATGTTACATTAAAGTGCATTGTCCGTTTTGCACTCCAAATGGATCTTTTATTTATTTGTGCTTTTGTGAAATCACCCTTTGGTCACTTGAAAAATAAAGGTTCACTGACTTATACAGATTTTCTAAAAATTGATGTATTTTATTAAATAATTTAAAGATCATGTTTATTGACATCATCAATGATCCCATCAGAAAAATCTTTGCATATTGGAAAACTGAGAAGTTCAAAGTAGTATAGTATATAATTTTTTCAAGATTCTAATTTCTGCTTACTGTTTTTTCTTTAATAGACTCACTTTGTTTATTTTTGAAAGTTTGTCTGCTAAACATGAGAGTCAGATTAACCACGGGCTGTCAATTATTCTTTCAAGTAAAGATGGTGCTTTATGAAAAAAAAATCTGGTTCCACTTACAGCCAAAACAATTGTCCAAGTACATTTCCTTGGGATAATTATTACTCCTTGATATGTAGAAGTATTCTGTATGCCTCCATTTTGTTTTACAGAAGTTTGCTAAGACATTCCTCAAGGATTGAAGTATAATAAGGATAGGATTTTTAATTTTTTTAAATTTTATTGGGTATATAGTAGGTGTATATATTTATGGAGTACATGAAATATTTTGATACAGGCATATAATATGTGATAATCATGTGATAATAAAGGAGATATCCATCCCCTCAAGAATTTATCCTTCCTTTGTGTTACAAACAATCCAATTATACTCTTTTTGTTATTTTAAAATATAAAATAAATTATTGTTTACTGTGGTTACCCTGTTGTCCTATAAAAAACTAGATCTTATTCATTCCATCTAGCCATATTTTATACTCATTAAATGTCTCACTAGCCCACCCTCCCTGGCCCCACTACCCTTCCCAGCCTCTGGTAACCATCATTCTACTTGCTGTGTCCATGAGTTCAATCATTTTGATTTTTAGCTCCTATGTATAAGTGAGAACATGCAAAGTCAGTATTCCTCAGCCTGGTTTATCTCATTTAACATAATGACCTCCAGTTCTATCCATGTTGTTGCAAATGACAGGATTTCATTTTTATTTAAATGGCTGAAAAGTACCTCACTGTGTATATGTACCACATTTTCTTCATTGTTCATTTGTTTATGAACATTTAGGTGCTTTCAAATGTTGGCCATTATGAATAGTGCTGCAATAAACATGGGAGTCCAGATAACTCTTCGATATACTGATTTCCTTTCTTTTTGGTATGACACTTAGCAGTGGGATGATGGATCTTTGGTAGCTTTATTTTCAGTTTTGTGAAGAGGCTCCAAGCTGTTCTCCATAGTGATTGTACTAATTTATATTTCTACTAACAGTACTCAAGGGTTTCCCTTTCTCCAAATCCTTTCTAGCATTTTTTATCACCTGCCTTTTGGATAAAAGTCATTGTAACTGTGGTGAGATAGTATCTCGTTGTAGTTTTGATTAGTATTTCTCTGATGATCAATGATGTTGACCACCTTTTAATGTACTTGTTTGCCCATTTGTATGTCTTATTTTGAGAAATGTCTATTCAGATTTTTTTGCCTATTTTAAAATCAAATTATTAGATTTTTTCCTATATCATTGTTTGAGCTCCTCATATATACTGGTTATTAATCCTTTGTCAGATAGATCGGTTGCAAATATTTTCTCCCATTCTTTGCGTTGTCTCTTCACTTTGTTGGTGGTTTCCTTTGCTGTGCAGAAACTTTTTAACTTGATGTGATCCCATTTGTCCATTTTTGCTTTGGTTGCCTATGCTTATAGAATATTAGTAAATTTTTATCCACTCCGATGTCCTAAAGACTTTCCCCAAAAGTAGCTATTGTAAACAGAACTACATTCTTGATTTCTTTTTCAGATTGTTCACTATTGGCAGATAGAAATGGTACTGATTTTTGTATATTGATATGGTATCCTACAACTGTACTGAATTTGCTTATCTAATATGTTTTTGGTGGAGTCTCTAGATTTTTCTAAATATAAGATCATATTATCTGCAAACAAGGATAATACGGCTTCTTTCTTTCCATTTTGAATGTTCTTCATTCTTTTCTATTTTCTGATTGCTCTAGCTAGGATTTCCAGTACTGTGTTGAATAACAGTGGGTGAAAGTAGGCATTCTTGTCATGTTGCAGATCTTAGAGAAAAGACTTTCAGTATGTATGTTGCTAGCTGTGGGTCTGTCATATATGGTTTTGATTATGTTGAGGTATGTTCTTTCTATACCTAGTTTTTTGAAAGTTTTTATCATAAGGAGTTGAATTTTATCAAATACTTTTTTTAGCATAAGTTGGAATGATCATACAGTTTGTGTCATTCATTCTGTTGACATAGTGTATCATATTGATTGATTCGTGTATGTTGAACCATCCTTGCATCCCTGGGGTAAATCTTACTTGGTCGTGTTGAATGAGCTTTTTATGTGTTGTTGAATTTGATTTGCTACTATTTTGTTGGGGAATTTTCATCAATGTCCACAAGGCATATTGGGCTGTAGTTTTCAATTTTTAAAATGTGTTTTTGGTTTGGCATCAGGGTAATACTGTACTTGTAGAATGAATTTGGAAGTATTCTCTCCTCTTCTGTGTTTGGGATAGCTTAAGTAGGATTGGTATTAGTTTTTCTTTAAATGTTTGGTACAATTTATTACTAAAGCCATGAGGTTCCGGTCTTTTCATTGCTGAGAGACTTTTTATTAAAGCTTTGATCTTGTTTCTCATTATCGGTCTATTCAGGGTTTGGATTTCTTCATGGTTCAATTTTGGTAGGTTGTATGTACCTAGGAAGTTATCCATTTCTTTTAGATTTTCCAATGTGTTGTAATATTGTTGCTTATATTAGCCTCTAGTAGATCCTTTGAATTTCAGCAGTATCAGTTGTAATGTCTCCTTTTCCACCTCTGATTTTATTTATTTGGGTCTTCTCTATTGTTTTTCTTAGTTATCTTGGCTAATGTTTATTGGTTATGTTTTTGTTTAATTGATCTTTTGTATTGTTTTTGTTTCAATTTCATTTATTTCTGCTCTGGTCTTTGTTATTTATTTTCTTCTGATTTCTGGTTTGGTTTGCTACTACTTTTCTAGTTCTTTATGATGCATAAATAGGTTGTTTATTTGAAGTTTTTCTATTTTTCATGTACTTACAGCTATAAACTTTCCTCTTAATATTGTTCTTCCTGTATCCCATATGTCTTGGTATGTTGTTACCCTTTGCTTCAAAAATCTTTCCATTTTTTTCTTAATTTCTTCATTGGGTCACTTCATTCAGGAGCATATTGTTTAATTTACATATGTTTGTATAATTTCAAAAATTATTCTTGTTATTGATTTCTAGTGTTACTGTGATCAGAGAAGTCATTTCATATAATTTCAATATTTTGAATGTTTTAAAACTTGCCTTATGACCTAACATCTGGTCTATCCTTGAAAATGATCTGTGTGCTGAGAAGACAGTGGATTCTGCAGCTGTTGGATGAAATGTTCTATAAATATCTATTAGGTCTGTTTGGTCTATAATGCACATTAAGCCTGCTGTTTCTTTGTTGAATTTCTGTCTAGATTAACTATGCAATGCTGAAAGTGGGAGGTTGAAGTCTCCAACTATTATTGTACTGGGGCCAATCTTTCTCTTTAGCTGTAATGATACTTGCTTTATATATCTGGATGCTCCAGAGTTGTGTGTGTACACATTTACAATTGTTATATCCTCTGTTGAATTGGCCCCTTTATTATTATACAGTGACATCTTCTTTGTCTTTTTTAAAGTTTTTTTTAATTCAAATCTATTTTGTCTAACACAGCTGCTTTTGCTCTTTTTAAATTGCCATTGGCATGAAATATCTTTTTCCCTCTCTTTGTATTCAGTCTATATGTGTCTTTATAGTTGAAGTATAGTATGTTTAATATAGGCAACAAATCATTGGGTCTTATTTTTTTTTAATCCATTCTCTGTCTTTTGATTGGAGAGGTTTGTCAATTTATACTCAATATTCTTATTAATAAAATTTTGCCATTTTGTGATTTGTTTTCAGGTTGTTTTGTGGTCTTCTCTTTCTTCCTTCCTTCCTGTCTTCCTTTTAGTGAAGGTAACTTTCTCTGGCGGTATGATTTAATTTCTTGCTGTTTATTTTTTCTGTATCTACTACATTTTTTAAAATTTGTGTACCATGAGGCTTGCAAATACTGTTTTATAATCTATGATTTTAAGCTGATAACAACCTAACAATGTTTGCATAAACAAATAAGGAAAAAGAAAACTAATAAAAGCTGTATACTTCAACTTCGTCCCCTTGATTTTTAACCTTTTGTTGCTTCTATTTATATCTTATTGTGCTGTGTCTTGAAAAAGTGTAGCTATTTTTGATTGGTTCATCATTTAGTCTTTCTTCTTAAGATAAGAGTAGTTTACATACCACAATTACAATGTTATAATATTCTGTGTTTTTCTGTGTACTTACAATTACCAGTGAGTTTTGTACCTTCAGATGATTTCTTATTGCCCATTAACATGCTTCTCTTTCAGATTGAAGACCTCTGTTTAGCATTTCTTGTGAGACAGGTCTGGTGTTGATGAAATCCTTCAGCTTTTATTTATCTGAAAAAGTCTTTCTTTCTCTTTATTTCTCTTTCATCACATGAAGGTTATTTTTACCAGATATATTATCCTAGGATAAAAGTGTTTTGTTTTGTTTTTTTCTCCAGCACTTTCAATATGTCATGCCACTCTCTCCTGGCCTGGGAGGTTTCCACTGAAAAGGTTGTTTTCAGATATACTGGAGCTCCATTGTGTGTTATTTATTTTCTCTTGCTGCTTTTAGTATCCTTTCTTTATCCTTGACCTTTGGGAGTGTAACTATTAAACGTCTTGAGGTAATCTTATTTTTGTTAAATCTGCCTGGTGTTCTATAACCGTTTTGTACTTGAATATTGGTATCTTTGTCTAGTTTTGGGAAGTTCTCTGTTACTTTTCATTTGAAGAAATTTTCTACTTCTCTCTCTCTCTACCTCCTATTTAAGACTAATAACTCCTAGATTTGCCCCTTTGAGGCTGTTTTCTAGATATTGCCCAGGGCAGGTCTAGAAATTTCATCCAAGACCAAAATATTTATCAGAGACCCCAAGCACCTGCTTGGTGCTCTACCCCTCTGTGACTGAGATGGTACCAAAGCTTCAAGACAAAGAATCCTTTACTCTTCCCTCTGCTTTTTTCAAGTAGAAGGAGTCCCTCCTCATAGTCAACACAGTTGGGAATGTTATGGGTCACACTTGAAGCCAACAAGTGTTGGCTCATCCAAGGTACTATCTAGGTAACACTGGGGCCAACGAGCCTTTTAGTCAGCAGGTGATGAATCCTGCCAGTACTGGGTCCTGCTCTTCAAAGATACAGGTTTTCTTCTGGCCTAACGTGTGTCTAGAAATGTTGTCCTGGAGCTAGAGCATGGAATCAGGGCGTCAGGAGTCTGTGTGAGGCCCTAATCTGTGGCTGAGCCTGTATTGGAGTTGCAAGATGAAGCCCTTTTTACTTTTTCCTCTCTTCTCCTCAAGCTGAAGAGTGTCTCCCAGATCCAGGGGCTGCACTGCCTGGGGTTGGGGGAGAGGCAGCACAAGCACCTCCTTGGCTATTTTAGCTGGTGCCTCAATAGGTTACATGACTCCCAAGTCTACTGGCTCCAATCCCAGCACAGCACCAGGACTTGCCCAAGAATTGCAGTCCTTGTGGGCTAGACTGTCCCAGAGCACTTAGCTTATGGTGGCGAGGCTTGCCAGAACTCAGTTTCTGACTGCTAGGATGGGCAGTTCCCGTCTGGCTAGCAGTAGTCTAAATAGTCCCTCTGTCTGTGCTGGCTGAGCTGTGCCCGGTGTTTCCACTGTGACAGGGCATCCCTGAGTTCCAATGAAAATTCGCACAGTCACTGGACTCTCTCCCTCAACTGCACAGATTTTTCTCTCTGTGCCATTTGGGTGCTTTTGGTGGATGGGAGAAGGGTGGCATCAGCAATTCAAGACTGTTTTTCTTACCTTCTTCAGTGCTTCTTTCAGTTATATGAAGTGAAAACCAGGTACTGTGATCACTCACTTGATACTTGGTTCTGATAAAGATGCTTTTTTTGTGTGGATAGTTGTTCAATTTGGTGTTCCTGTGAGAAGAATAATCAGTAGAAGCTTCTATTTGACCATCTTGCTCTGCCTAACCTCAAAATTCAGAATTCTTACAGCTTCAAGGACATACTGAAGTTCATCTGAAAGTTTTTTTTTTTTTTTTTTTTTTTAACTAAAAACACATGACAGTGAAGTATGCAATGAATGCTGTTATAGTTAGGTGTCACTGCTTTGATTTCTGCTAAAATGTAAGATTGACAATATTGGTAATATTTACCAGTATCAGTACAAATATCCACCCAGTTAGAAGGGTAAATACCATCTTCGTGTTATTATAAAAATATTTTGAACTCATGAACCTCCTCAAACTGTTGCTGGGACTCCCAGATATCAATACTCTGAGAACCTCTGATCTAATGTTTCTTTAGTCAGTTTCTATTTGTTCTCGACTATAAGCAAGCATAAAAGTAATACACTTCCGCCTCTCTCTCCCCCAACTGACTTTAGTCAATAGTACTATCTGTCTTCATATTTACCTTTGTATTGCTAAATATGCTTAAACATCTATTAATTGATCTGCCAGCATTAAATGATATCCTTTGACTCCAGAGATTAAATATGAGGTAATCGGCAAATTTGCTATACCTTCTACCTTCATCCTTCTTCCTCCCCAAATTTCCATTAGTTCTATCATTTCTACATTGTCAGGGTGTAAACATTACATTCTGTTCTGTTGCTTTGGTTCCTGTATCTGTTTTAACCTTAGTGCTTGTTGCCAGTTCATTTGCTGTGGTTTCAATATTTGCCTCGTCTGGCTGAAGTTCAGCCTGTAGTTTTTTCTCAAGAAATACTTATGAAAATACTACTTCTGAGATTTTATATGTGCCTTTTGAAAGATGCTTTGGCTACATATTAAAACCTCTGCGCAAAGTTTCTTTTCTTGGATATCTTATGATATTTCCTTGAGGATTTTTTTTCATTTTTGAAGTCTAATATCTTTGAGAGGATTTCTTGGGTTGATAATTCCATTCAATTTTGCCTGATCCATTACTTTGTATCTCTTCTTTAATCTCAGTTGTCTGGAACTTTTTAACTTTATCTTCTTTTTCTATGTTTATCTCCAAATTTTTATACTTTTTTATTTCTTTTTCCCCACTTTCCCAATTTGTACTTTCTGTATACCATGTTGTATTTTTCCTGGAAAACTTAGAGGAACACTCTACACTTTATCAGGGAAAATACTTACAGTCATAGGATTTTTCTTCTTTCTCTCTCTCTTTCTTTTCTTTTCTTTTCTTTTCTTTTTTTCTTTTCTTTTCTTTTCTTTCTTTCCTTCCTTTCTTTCTTTCCTTCCTTCCTTGCCTGCTTTTTTTTTTT
>NW_016107317.1:8029724-8042561 GCF_001604975.1 Cebus imitator
TTTTATTTTTGAGACAGGGACTCACTTTGTCACCCAGACTGGAGTGCAGTGGCACATAGCTCACTGCAGTCTCAACCTCCCAGTCTCAGGTAACCCCACCGCTTCAGCCTCCCCAGTAGCTGGGACTACAAGAGCGTACCACCATGCCTGACTACTTTTTGTATTTTTTGTAGAGACAAGGTTTTGCCATGTTGTCCAGGCTGGTCTTGAACTCTTGGGCTATAGTGATCTGCCTGTCTTGGCCTCCCAAAGTGCTAAGATTACAGGTGTGAGCTACCACACCTCCCTTTCATTTTCTTAAGTCAAGCCCAGCAGAAACATAAACCATAGGAAGTCTTAGGAAAAAGCAATTCATCATTGCTAAGCAGTATTTGATGTCGTAGAGAATTCAGTTTCTTAATGACGTCATGAGAGATCCCATTTTCAGGAACTTAGAAGCAGATCTAGAGACTCATATTTCTTTTTCTTCAACATTGTTGGTGATAGTGGTAGTGCTGGTGGGAGCATTAAATACATTTGAAGCTGCAATTCTGGTAGGGTGTTCAGCTTTGCATATTCAATTTTTATTTGGGTATGAAATCCAAAGGTGTAGCCTTGTAACCATAGATCCAAATTTGGATCTTCAATTCAGTTTAGCTATCAAAAAGCTAGTATTTAGATCTGCCAGACTCTTAGATTGATATCTCAGTTGTTTCCGCACTTAACTGAGTATAAGAGGTAAGGTGAGAATCCCACTGGGGAGAGAGGTCCAAGATGGCTGATCACTAGCAGCTCAGGATTGTAGCTCCCACTGAAAGCGCAGAGAACGAGAGGATCCCACACTTTCAGATCAATTTTTGTTGCTCATGCACCAGGAGATTCCCAGTGGAGGAGCCCCACGTCTTGCCAGTGCGACTCTTGAGGCCAGCGAGGCGGTTTTGCCGCTGTCTTGGTGTGGCAGTTCTCAGTGCAAAGTCAGAAAAACACCATCAATCTTAAAGCTACTGTTTTGGCCGGGGCAGTGGGTTGCTCAGATTTTAGCGCCAGGAATCAACAAGTTGGACATCTATTCAGAAACCCAATTATAAAGACGGTAATTATAAAGACCACAGATGGATAAATTTATAACGAAGGGAAGAAACCAGCCTAAAAAGGCTGAGAATACCCAAACTCAGAACGCCTCTCCCTCTACAGGGGATCAAAGTTCCTCATCAGCAACAGAACAAGGCCTGATGGAGAAAGACTGTGTTCCATTAGCAGAAGCAGGCTTTAAAAGGTGGATGATAAGAAACTTCTGGGAATTAAAAGAACTTGTTCTAACCCAATGCAAAGAAACTAAGAACTTTGAAAAAAGGTTTGACGAAATGTTAACAATAACACACAACTTAGAGAGGAATATAAGTGAATTAATGGAGCTGAAAAACACAACACGAGAACTTCACGAACTATGCACAAGTTTTAACAGCCAAATTGATCAGCAGAAGAAAAGATATCAGAGCTCGAAGACCACCTTAATGAAATAAAACAAAAAGACAAGATTAAAGAAAAAAGAATAAAAAAGAACGAGCAAAGTCTCCGAGAAATATGGGACTATGTGAAAAGACCTAATCTACGTTTGATAGGTGTACCTGAATGTCATGAAAAGAATCAATCCAAGCTGGAAAATACGCTTCAGGATAGTATTCAGGAAAACTTTCCCAACTTAGCAAGGCAGGACAATATTCAACTCCAGGTAATACAGACAACACCACAAAGATATTCCTCAAGAAGACCAACCCCAAGGCACATAATCGCCAGATTCACCAGAGTAGAAATGAAAGAGAAAATACTGAGGGCAGCCAGAGAGAAAGGTCAGGTTACCCATAAAGGGAAGCCCATCAGACTCACAGCAGATCTCTCAGCAGAAACCCTACAAGACAGAAGAGAGTGGGGGCCAATATTCAACATCCTTAAAGAAAAGAACTTTCAACCCAGAATTTTACATCCAGCCAAACTAAGCTTCATAAGCGAAGGAAAAATAAAATCTTTTGTGAACAAGCAAGCACTCAGCGATTTCATCACCACCAGGCCTGCTTTACAAGAGCTTCTGAAAGAACCACTACAAATAGAAAGGAACAACCAGTATCAGCCTTTCTAAAAAATACCAAAAAATAAAGAACATCAACATAATTAAGAAATTGCATCAACTAATGGGTAAAACAGCCAGCCAACATTAAATGACAGTATCAAACTCACATATATTGTTATTAATTCTAAATTTAAATCCACTAAATCCCCCAATCCAAAGACACAGACAGGCAAAAAAAAGCCAAGACCCATTGGTATGCTACATCCAGATCCATCTCACATGCAAGGATACATAAAGACTCAAAACAAAGGGATGGAGAAAAATTTGCCAACCAAATGGACAGCAAAAATAAATAAATAGAAAGCAGGAGTTGCAATTTTTGCTGATGAAATAGACTTCAAAGCAACAAAGATCAAAAGAATCAACGAAGGACATTACATAATGATAAAAGGATCAATGCCACAAGAAGAGCTAAAGATCCTAACTATATACACACCCTATACAGGAATACCCAGATATATAAGACTTATAAAGAGACTTGGACTCCCACGCAATAATAGTGGGAGACTTCAACATCAATATTAGACAGATCAATGAGACAGAAAGTTAACATCGATATTCAGGACTTGAACTCAGATCCGGAACAAGTAGACTTAATTAACATTTATAGAACTCTCCACTTAAATACACAAAATATACACTCTTATCAGTACTATGTCACATCTATTTACAGGTTTAAATGAAATATTGGTTGGCTGCTTGTTAATTATTTTCTTCCCTCATTTTTTTTTATGTCTCTATTATTAAACACAATTACAGGCATACCCATTTATAGACTACATTCTGGCCGGGGCAATAAAGCAACACCCCTGTTCTCTCTCCCTCTTCCTCTTCCTCTTTCTTCCTTTCCTTCATTCTTTTTTTTTTTTTTTTTTTTTTTTTTAAAAATAAACCTTAATTATGATATACTGTGAAATTAGTTTATTTTCCTTAACTATTTGAAACATAGAGTAATAACTAAAAAAAACCAGTAATTAGCAATAGAATTAGCAGCCCTATCTTCTGATATCAATCTTCAATTGAAACTAAACAAAATCTACCACCCATTTGCTTTAAATGTCTATGTTACTGGTACATATAGACACTGTCTTTATTTATTAAAAAAAAAAGAAAAAAGAAAAAAGAGGTAAGGTGAGAATCCCACTTTAAATCTCAGAACTCCTGATCAGTGTAACTGCTTCCTCCCAAGCTTCAGTTTTTTCAGGTGTAAAATCAGACTTAATGTATTTAGTGAGCTAAGTTATAAATACCTCCTAATCCAATGCCTAGTACATATTTGCTTAATAAAATATTATCACCACCCTTCTCCTTCCCCCAAATAGATACCATACTTTTTCTCAAAGAAAAGAGAGTGGTTATTTAGGCTCAGCTGTGGTTTCAAATGTTGAGTTGTAGAACTTTTTTAGTAGATATTTTGTGAATATTATGCTCAGGCACAATCTTTAAGGCACTATGCTAAATTCTTGTAATTGAGTGAAGAAAGATGTTGTTTTTCCCAAAAAGCTTGAGATAAGTATACGTAAATAAAAGATGAAAAAAATGGCTATGCAATGTGCTAAGTGTTTTTTTTACTTAGGAACACCTAGAAAGCTACGGGAAAAAAAGATGGGTATTTAACAGCCTGAAAGTTGAAAGAGTAGAAATGCTTCCCAGAAAAGGTAGAATTTTAGATTCCAGAGGAAAGTATTGTAGAATAGCATGAAAGATGTTAAACCATTCCAATAACTATAGGTAATTGAAGATGATGGGAAAAAGAAGGCATGGGAGCAACATGAGGAGATGATGTTGGAAATGCCAGCAGAAGTCAGTTACCGAAAGGCTTCCTGTGATGCGATTAAGCCATTGGGGTTCCATGCTAAATGCACAGGGAACTCACTAAGGATTCTAAGCAGGAAAGGAAAATAATCATTTTGCTATTTCTGAAATTTCACTCTGGTTGCAGCACAGTACAATAGACTTAGTGGAAAAAAAAAACAGAATCTGGGACATTAACTATAAATTCAATGAGGAGTTGAGTGAAAAATATTGGACTAATAAGGCAGTGGGAATGAAGTAGAACTGGAATTATGAATTATTAAGGAAGTATAGTTGTACAAACTTAGTGATTATTTAAGTGAGGAGGATGAAGGAATGAAAAAGTCAAGAATATATCTAGTTTTCTGACATAGATGACAACTGATGATTAGATAAAAGTTTTGGGGAAAAGATAAGGTTTTAGTGTTGGATATGCTTTTTGTTTAACTTTTTAAATAAACTCTTAAGTAGGCTTTTAAAAATTGTTATTTTTAGTTATATGTAATACATTCTATGACATAGTCTATATTTAAATTCATTAAATAGTTGCTAAGATATTAAAGGGAGTTCCCAAATATCCAGTTTTCTATATTATAAACATACTAGTATGGTACATTTGTCACAATTAATAAACCAATATTGATACATTATTATTAGCTTAAGTCCATACTTTGTTCAGATTTTCTCAGTTTTTACTTAATGTAATTTTTCTATTCCAGATCCCATGCAAGATAACACATTACATTTAATCATTATGTCACCTTAGGCAACTTTTCACTGTGACAGTTTCTCAGACATTTTTCTTGGTTTTGATGACCTTGAGAGCTAATGAGAACTGTTAGGTATTTTTTAGAATGCCTTTCAACTGGGTTTTCTCTAATGATTTTTCCTCATGGGTTTTGGAGAAGACCACGCAGGAAAAGTGTCATTTCTGAGATATCGTATTAGAGTACATGCTATCAACATGACTTATCACTGTTGCTATTAACCTTGATGACCTGGCCAAAGTAGTGTTTGTCAGGTTTCTCCACTGTAAAGTTACTCTCTCCCTTTTTTTCTACACTGTATTCTTTGGAGGGAAATCACTATCCATAGCCCATACTTAAGAAATGGGCAGTTATATCCCACTTCACTGAGAAAATAGTATCCACATAAAGGAATTCTTCTACCTAATAGATTTGTTTCTTCTCTGTTTACTTAACATTCAATCACTTAGTTATATAATTAGGGACTCCTGGCTGTTCATTTTATATTTTGGATTATAATCCAATACTACTTTATTGCTTTCTCAAATTGTTGCAGCTTCTATATCCTATTGGGGGGAAATACCCATATCAATGTTTTTTTTTTTTTAGTACTTCCTTATATTTTACCATTATAAGATACTCCAGGGTTGTTTTCTTTCTTTTCTGCCCCAGTCCTATAATCAGCCACTTCTCCAAGGAGCCCTGGTTCCTTTTATAGGAGAGCGAGGAAATACACGTGTGTATACTCACCTGTTGACATACACATATTTATAAATATTTCTAGAGGAATTCATCTGTGTCTCCATTAAGCTAACATGAGTTTGTCATATAATACCACATTGATTATTCTAGATTTCCTCCCTCACTTTTCTCCTTTTCCACTACAACAGTGAAAAAGCTGGTTCTCACCTTCTGCCATCAATTACACAATTGTTTAATCCTACTATACAAGTACAGTGGTTTCAAAATTGTTGAGCTGTATCCCTATGGGAAACAATTTTGTTAACTAGAAGATAACGCTTATGTGCAGTTCATTTTTCCTCTATTTTTATGACTTGTTTCTGAAGTTACTTAAGTCAGGATCCCTCTTCCTCATCCACTTCAGTGATGTTGCTTCACGTATTTGTAGTATAGACATTTTTTCTGTCAAAATCCAGGATCCCAAGCTCCTATATGATTTCTTAAACTTGCATTAATTGATGTTTACTCTTTCTGCTGGAAAGTTCTACAGTTTCTAATGCTTATGACAAGCACATAAATGCATAATCCACCATTACAGTTATTTTACAGAATGGCTTCACTACACTTAAAAAAATACCCTGTGATTCACCTGTTCAACAGTTCTCCCAACCCTGAGCCCTTGCCAATCACTGACTTGTTAACCATTTCTATACTTTTACTTTTTCCACAGTGTCATATAGTTGCAATTATAAAGTATGTAGCATTTTCAGGCTTCTTTCACATAGCTTAGTTTCTTTCACTTAGCAATATGCATTTAAGGTTCTCACATGTCTTCTCATGGCTTGATAGCACATCTGATTTAATCACTGAATGATATCCCATTGTATTGATATACAGCACTGCCCTGTTTACCTGACCTTTTACTTTTTTTGATCTCAGTTACCCACAGTCAACTGTGGTCGAAAAGTATTAAATGAAAAGTTCCAGAAAAAACAATTCATAAATTTTAAATTGTGCCTTCTTCCAAGTAATGTAATAAAATCTCACACAGTCTTGCTGTATCCCTTCTTCATCACAAGAAGGATGAGTTTCAGTATAATCAGATATTTTCAGAGAGAGAGACCACATTCACATAATCTTTATTATAGTATATTATTATAATTGCTCTGTGTCATTTCTAGTGACTGTTGTTAATTTCTTTCTCTGCCTAATTTATACACTGAACTTTATCATAGATATAGGGTTTGGCACTATCCATGTTTTTTGGCATCCAGTGGGGGGTCTTGGGATACATCCCTTGCAGATAAGGGAGAACTACTGTTCTTGGGTTTGTTTACCTATTCGCTTATTGAGAAACATATTGGTTGCCTCCAGTTTTAATGATTGTGAATAAAGCTGCTACAAAAAATTGGATGCAGGCTTTTGTGTAGAAAGAAGTTTTGAAACACGTTGGGTAAATACTGAAGGGTACAATTGTTTGATTTTATAAGACTATATTTAACTTTGTAAAAAAAATTTCTAAACTGTCTTCCACAGTGACTGAATCATTTTTGCATTCCCACCACAATGAACAAGAGTTTGAGAGGTGCATACAAACAATGAAGTCATACTCAGCCATAAAACAAGAATGAGATCCTGTCATTTGCAACAACACAGAACTGGAGGTCATTATGTTAAGTAAAACGAGGCACAGAAAGACAAACTTGGCACGTTTTTACTTATTTGTGGGAGTCAAATATTAAAACAATTGAACCCATGGAGATAGAGAGTAGAGTGAGAGTTACCACAGGTTGGGGAGGGTGTTGCTGGAGAAGGGGAGATGGTTAATGGGTGCAAAAATATGGCTAGAGCGAACAAATAAGGTCTAGTATTTGATGGCACAACATGGTGACTGTAGTAAACAATAGCTTATTTTACATTTCAAAATAAAGACTATAATTGGATTGCTTGTAACACAAAGAAAGGGTAAATATTGGAGGTGATAAGTACTCCATTTACCCTGCTATGCCTATTACACATTGTATGCCTGTATCAAAATATCTCATGTATACTGTAAATATGTATATATGTTTATGTACCCACAAAAATTAAAAATTGAGAGTTGCCGTTGGTCTGAATTATCACCAGCGATTGGTATCATCAGTTTTTAAAAAAAAATTTACTTGACCTTTTCTAATTGATATGTACTGATATCTCATTCTTGTTACAATTAGCATTTCTCTAATGCCAAATAATGTTGAAAATCTTTCCATATCTTTATTTACATCTGTTTATCCTGGTAAGGAGTTGATCAGATCAATTTTAATGCAATTGTTTGTTTTCTTTGTTGAATTTCAAGACCACATTGTATATTTTGGATACAATTCTTTTGTCAGATATGCATTGTGCAAATATTTTCTTCCAGTCTGCAGCTTATCTTTTTATTCTATTACCAGTGTCTTTTGCAGAGATGTAGTTTTACCTTTTAATACATTTTTACTTAACAATTTTTTATATCATTGATCATTCTTTTAGTATTGTATCTAAAATCACATCACCAAACCCAAGATTGAGTAGATTTTCTCCTAAGAAAGTTTTATAGTTTTGCATTTTACATTTAGGTTCATATTTGGTTTTGAATAAATTTTAATATAAGGTATAAGATCTATGTCTAGGTTTATTATTTTGCTTATAGACACGTAATTATTCCAGCATCATCTGTTGAAAAGCTATCTTGTCTCCAATGAATTATCTTTGAACCTTTGTCAAAGATCAGTTGACTATATTTGTGTGATGTGTCTAGCTTCTCTCTGTTCCATTGATGTATGTAACTAGTCTTTCACCAATACTATGACATTTTGATTATTATAGCTTTAAAGTAAGTCTTGAAGTCAGATAATGTGAGTCCTCTTTTTTTTCTTCAATATTATGAAATTTTTTTAGGTGTCTAGCCTTTTCATATAAATGTTAGAATCAGTTTGTTTATATTTACAAAATAGTTTGCTAGCATTTGGATTTGAATTGTATTGAATCTGTAAATCAGGTTGAGAACAAACTGACATCTTAACAATCTTGTGTCTTCCAAATTATTAAGACAGAATATACTCCCATTTATTTATTTATTTTGATCTTCTTTGATTTCTTTCATGAGATATTTGTAGTTTCTGCATACAGATTCTGTATATATGTTATTAGATTAATGCCATTTTTGGAAGGCTATTACAAATGGCATTTTAAATTTTCAAATTTTAATTGTTCATTGTTGTATAAGAAAACAATTAACTTCCGTATATTGACCTTCTATCTTGTTATACTGGCTTACTAGTTTATAGTGATTGTTTTGTAGATTCTTTCAGGGTTTTCTACAGTCATGTCATCTGCGAATGAACACACTTTTATTCCATCTTCTTCAAATAGGATATTTTTTATTTCTTTTTCCTATATTAATGCACAGCGAAAACCTCCAATATTGAATAAGAGTGGTGACAGAGGATATCCTTGCCTTATACTCTGCCTTAGGAGAATGCATTTGGTCTGTCACTATTAAGTATTATGTTAGCTGTAGGATTTTTTGTAGATTTTTTCAAGCTGATGAAGTTCTCCTCTAGTCCTAGTTTGTGAATAATTTTATCATAAGTTGATTGGATTTTATCAAATGCTTTTTCTCTGTCAATTGATATAATCATTTGATTTTTCTTCTTTAATTTGTTAGTATGGTAGACCACGTAAATTGATAATATAATGTCAATTTCAGCTTTGCATACTTGGAATAAATCCTACATAGTTGTGTTATATAATTGTTTTTATACACTGCTGTATTAGATTTCCTAATATTTTGTTGAGAATATTTGCATTCATGTTCATGAAAACTACATTAATCTGTAGTTTTCTTGTTATGTTTTACCTGGCCTTGGTCTTCTGATGTATTGCTGACCTTACGAAATGAGTTGAAAGTATTCACTCTGCTTTTATTTTATGGAAAAGATTGTCGATACTTGGCATTATTTTTTCTTTAAATGTTCATGGGAACTCATTGGTGAAACCATATGGGCTATCGTGTTTTATTTTTGGAAGGTTATTAATTACTGACTCAATTTCTTTAATAGATACAGCACTATTAAGGCTATTTCATTTTGTATGAGTTTTGGCAGTTTGTTTTTCAAGGAATTGGTCCATTTCACCTAAATTAGCAAATTTGTTTGCATAAAGCTGTTTATATAATTTCTTTGTAATAATTTTAATGTCTATGATGTTGGTAATGATCTATCTTGCATTTCTGATATTGGTAACCTGACATTGGTAACACAAATACCAATCATAGACATTAAAATGATATCATAGACATTAAAACACTTTAGTGTGTCTGTGTGTCTGTCTCCATCTCTCCATTTCTCTTTCTTGTCTAGCCTAGTTACAGTCTTATCAATTTTACTTACATATTTTTTATTTTTTTATTTTTTATATTTTTTTATTTAATTGTACTTTAGGTTCTTGGGTACATGTGCAGATCATGCAGAACTGTGGCATAGGTATACACATGGCAATGTGGTTTGCTGCCTCTATCCCCCTGTCACCTACATCTGGCGTTTCTCCCCATGTTATCCTTCCCCGACCTCTCCATCCTTCCACTGTCCTTCCCTTCACCCCCACAACAGACCCCACTGTGTGATGCTCCCTTCCCTGTGTCCATGTGTTCCCATTGTTCAACACCCACCTATGAGTGAGAACATGTGGTGTTTGATTTTCTGTTCTTGTATCAGTTTGCTGAGAGTTATGGCTTCCAGATTCATCCATGTCCCTACAAAGGACACAAACTCATTTTTTATGGCTGCATAGTCTTCCATGTGTATATGTGTGACATTTTCCTTGTCCAGTCTTTCGTCGATGGGCATTTGGGTTGGTTCCAGGTCTTTTCTATTGTAAACAGTGCCACTATGAACGTATGTGTGCATGTGTCTTTATAATAGAATGATTTATAATCCTTTGGGTATATACCCAGTAATGGGATTGCTTGGTCAAATGGAATTCATATTTCTAGGTCCTCAAGGAATCGGCACACTGGTTGAACTAGTTTACACTCCCACCACCAGTGTAAAAGTGTTCCTGTTTCTCCACATCCTCTCCAGCATCTGTTGTCTCCAGATTTTTTAGTGATTGCCATTATAACTGGCATGAGGTGGTATCTCAATGTAGTTTTGATTTGCATTTCTCTAATAATCAGTGATGATGAACATTTTTTCATGTTTGTTGACCTCATATATATCTTCTTTTGAAAAGTGTCTGTTCATATCCTTCTCCCACTTTTGGATGGATTTGTTTGCCTTTTTCTTGTAAATCTGTTTTGGTTCTTTGTAGATTCTGGATACTAGCCCTTTGTCAGATGAGTAGATTACAAAAATTTTTTCCCATTCTGTTGGTTGCTGGTTCACTCTAATGATTGTTTCTTTCACTGTACAGAAGCTGTGGAGTTTAATTAGGTCTCATTTGTCTATTTTGGCTTTTGTTGCCCATACTTTTGGTGTTTTAGTCATGAAGTCCTTGTCTGTGCCTATGTCCTGAATGGTTTTACCTAGGTTTTCTTCTAGGGTTTTTAGGGTGTTAGGTCTTATGTTTGTCTTTATCCATCTGGAGTTAATTTTAGTGTAAGATGTCAGGAAGGGGTCCAGGTTCTGCTTTCTATACACTGCTAGCCAGTTATTCCAACACCATTTATTAAACAGGGAATCCTTTCCCCATTGCTTGTTTTGTGAGATTTGTCAAAGATCAAATGGTTGTAGATATGTGGCGTTGCCTCCAAGGCCTCTGTTCTGTTCCATTGGTCTATATCTCTGTTTTGGTACCAGTACCATGCTGTTTTGATTACTGTAGCCTTGTAGTATAGTTTGAAATCAGGTAGCATGATGCCTCTGGCTTTGTTGTTTTTGCTTAGGATTGTCTTGGCTATGCAGGCTCTTTTTTGGTTCCATACGGAGTTTAAGGTGGTTTTTTCCAGTTCTGTGAAGAAGGTCATTGGTAGCTTGATGGGGATAGCATTGAATCTGTAAATTACTTTGGGCAGAATGGCCATTTTTACAGTATTGATTCTTCCTAACCATGAGCATGGACTCTTTCTCTATCTGTTTGTGTGTGCTCTTATTTCCTTGAGCAGTGGTTTGTAGTTTTCCTTGAAGAGGTCCTTTACATCCATTGTTAGTTGTATTCCTAGGTATTTTATTCCCTTTGTAGCAATTGTGAATGGGAATTTGCTCATGATTTGGCTCTCTGTTAGTCTGTTATTGGTGTACAGAAATGCTTGTGATTTCTGCACATTGATTTTGTATCCTGAGACTTTGCTGAAGTTGCTTATCAGTTTCAGGAGATTTGGGGCTGAGACGATGGGGTTTTCTAAATATACAATCATGTTGCCTGCAAACAGAGACAATTTGACTTCCTCCTTTCCTATTTGAATACTCTTATTTCTTTTTCTTGCCTGATTGGTCTGGCTAGAACTTCCAATACTATATTGAATAGGAGTGTTGAGAGAGGGCATCCTTGTCTAGTGCCAGATTTCAAAGGGAATGCTTCCAGTTTTTGCCCATTCAGTATGATATTGGCCATAGGTTTGTCATAAATAGCTTTTATGTTTTGAAATATGTTCCTTCAATACCTAGTTTATTGTGAGTTTTTAGCACAAAGCGCTGTTGAATTTTGTTGAAGGCCTTCTTTGCATCTAATGAGATGACCATGTGGTTTTTGTCTTTGGTTCTGTTTATGTGGTGGATTGCATTCATAGACTTGAGTATGTTGAACCAGCTTTGCATCCCCCGAATGAAGCCTACTTCATCGTGATGGATAAGCTTTTTGGTGTGCTGTTGCAATTGGTTTGCCAGTATTTTATTGAAAATTTTTGCATCTATGTTCATCATGGATATTGGCCTGAAGTTTTCTTTTTTTGTTGAGTCTCTGCCGGGTTTTGGTATTAGGATGATGTTGGTCTCATAAAATGATTTGGGAAGGATTCCCTCTTTTTAAATTGTTTGGAATAGTTTTGGAAGGAATGGTACTAGCTCCTCTTTGTACATCTGGTAGAATTCAACTGTGAACCCAACTGGACCTGGACTTTTTTCACTTGTAGGCTATTAATTGCTGCCTCAACTTCAGCCCTTGTTATTGGTCTATTCAAGGTTTCAACTTCTTCCTTGTCTGGGCTTGGGAGGGTACACGCGTCCAGGAATGTATCCATTTCTTCCAGGTTTACTTGATTATATGCATAGAATTAGTTGTCGTAGTCCTTGAGTGGAGTTTGTATTTCTGCGGAATCAGTGGTGTTATCCCCTTTATCAATTATTATTGCGTCTATTTGATTCTTCTCTCTTTTCGTTTTTATTAATCTGTCTAGCAGTCTGTTTATTTTGTTTATCATTTCAAAAAACCAGCTCCTGGATTTGTTGATTTTTTTGAAGGATTTTTTTGTTTCTCCATCTCCTTCAGTTCTGCTCTGACCTTAGTTATTTCTTATCTTCTGCTAGGTTTTGATTTTTTTTTTTTTTT
>NW_016107317.1:8042601-8094328 GCF_001604975.1 Cebus imitator
TAGGGTATTGATTTTAGATCTTTCCTTGCTTCTCATGTAGGCATTTTATCGCTATAAATATCCCTCTAGACACTGCTTTAAGTGTGTCTCAGAGATTCTGGTACATTGTGTCTTCGTTCTCGTTGGTTTCAAAGAACATCTTTATTTCTGCCTTCATTTCATTATTTATAGTCAACATTCAGGAGCCAGTTGTTCAGTTTCCATGGAGCTGTCCTGTTCTGAGTTCGTTTCTTAATTCTATGTTCTAATTTGATTGCCCTGTGGTCTGAGAGACTGTTTGTTATGATTTCCATTCTTTTGCATTTGCTCAGGAGTGATTTACTTCCAATTATGTGGTCAATTTTAGAGTTGGTGCAATGTGGTGCTGAGAAGAGTGTACATTCTGTTGGTCTGGGGTGGAGATTTTTGTAAATGTCTATTAGGTCCGCTTGGTCCAGATGTGAGTTCAAGTACTGGATATCCTTGTTAATTTTCTGTCTCATTGATCTGTCTAATATTGACAGTGGAGTGTTAAAGTCTCCCACTATTATTGCATAGGAGTCTAAGTCTCTTTGTTGGTCATTAAGAACTCGCTTTATGTACTTGGGTGCTCCTGTATTGGGTGCATATATATTTAGGATCATTAACTCTTCTTGATGCATTGATCCTTTTACCATTATGCAATGCCCTTCTTTTTCTCTTTTGATCTTTGTTGCTTTAGAGCCTATTTTATCAGAAACTAGGATTGCAACTCCTGCTTTCTATTGCTTTCCATTTGCTTGATAAATCTTCCTCCATCCCTTTATTTTGAGCCTATGCATATCCTTGCATGTGAGATGGGTTTCCTGAATACTGCACACCAATGGGTCTTGACTTTTTATACATTTTGCCAGTCTGTGTCTTTTGATTGGGGCATTTAGCCCATTTACATTTAAGGTTAATATTGTTATGTGTGAATTTTATCCTGCCATTTTGATGCTAGCTGGTTTTTTTGCCTGTTAGTTGATGTAATTTCTTCATTGTGTCGATGTTCTTTACAATTTGGTATGTTTTTGGAGTAGCTGGTATTGGTTGTTCCTTTCCATGTTTAGTGATTCTTTCAGAACCTCTTGTAAGGCAGGCCTGGTGGTGATGAAATCTCTCAGCAATTGCTTATTGGTAAAAGATTTTATTTCTCCTTTGCTTATGAAGCTTAGTTTGTCTGGATATGAAATTCTAGGTTGAAAGTTGTTTTCTTTAAGGATGTTGAATATTGGTCCCCACTCTCTTCTGGCCTGTAGGGTTTCTGCAGAGAGATCTGCTATGAGTCTGATGGGCTTCCCTTTGTGAGTAATCCGACCTTTCTGTCTTGCTGCGCTTAGCATTTTTTCCTTCATTTTAATCCTGGTGAATATGATGATCATGTGCCTTAAGGTTGCTCTTCTTGAGGAATACCTTTGTGGTATTCTCTGTATTTCCTGTACTTGAATGGTGACCTACCTTGTTAGGTTGGGGAAGTTCTCCTGGATAATGCCCTGAAGAGTGTTTTCCAGCTTGGATTCATTCTCTCTGTCACATTCAGGTACACCTATCAAATGTAGATTAGGTCTTTTCACATAATCCTGTATTTCTTGGAGGCTTTGTTCATTTCTTTTCACTCTTTTTTCTCTAATCTTGCCTTCTCATTTTATGTCATTGAGTTGATCTTCAGTCTCTGATATCCTTTCTTCTGCTTGTTCGATTCGGCTATTGAATCTTGTGTATGCTTCCCGAAGTTCTTGTGCTGTGTTTTTCAGCTCTGTCGAGTCGTTTATATTCTTCTCTAAGTTGTTTATTCTAGTTAGCATCTCATCTAACCTTTTTTCTAGGTTCTTAGTTTCTTTGCATTGGTTTAGAACATGTTCTTTTATCTCTGAGAAGTTTATTACTCACCTTCTGAAGCCTGTTTCTGTCAATTCATTAGATTCATTCTTCATCCATCTTTGATCCCTAGCTGGTGAGGAGTTGTGATCCTTTGGAGGAGGAGAGGCATTCTGGTTTTTGGTGTTTTCATCCTTTTTGCACTGGTTTCTTCCCATCTTAGTGACTTTATCTACCTGTGGTCTTTGTAGTTGGTGACTTTCAGATAGGGTCTCCCAGTGGACATCCTTTTTGTTGTTGATGAAGTTATTTCTTTCTGTTTCTTAGTTTTCCTTCTAACAGTCAGGTCCCTCTGCTGCAGGACTGCTGGAAGTCCACTATAGAGCCTGCTTGCCTGGGGATCGCCTGTGGTGGCTGCAGATCAGTAAGGATTGCTGCTGGTTTCTTCTGTTATCTTCATCCCAGAAGGGTACCTGCCAGATGTCGGCCTGAGCTCTCCTTTTTGAGGTGTCTCTTGGGGTATATGGGGGTCAGGGAGCTGCTTGAGGAGACAGTCTATCCCTTATAGGAGCTCAAGTGCTGTGCTGGGAGCTCCATTGTTCCATGCAGAGCTGCTGGGCAGGTACTTTTAAGTCTGCTGCAGCAGAACTCATAACCACCTCTTTTCCCAGGTGCTCTGTCTTAGGAAGGTTGGCTTTATTTATAAGTTTCTGTCATGCTGCTGCCTTTTTTCATAGATGCCCTGCCCCACACCAATTTTATTTATCTTTTTAAAGAACCATCTTTCAGTTTGCAGATCATCTGTTGGTCCCCTGTTTATAATTTCATTGATTTCTGCTCTTATTTTTATATTTTTCTCTGTGATTTGTATTTAAATTGTACTTTTTCTCTAGTTTTCTGAGGTGAAAGCTTAGTTTATTGATTTTAGATTTTTTTTAATAAAA
Organism: Cebus imitator; assembly: GCF_001604975.1. Classification (NCBI taxonomy): domain Eukaryota; kingdom Metazoa; phylum Chordata; class Mammalia; order Primates; family Cebidae; genus Cebus; species Cebus imitator. The sequence continues at coordinate 8,045,364 of NW_016107317.1, forward strand.
TATGTCACTAGTACTATAAGCTTACCTCTAAGAATTGCTTTTGCCACATTAAACAGATTTTGGTAAAAGGTATTTTCATTTTCATTTACTTGAAAATATCTTTAGAATTTCTCTTGAGACTTTATTAACCCATGAGTTTTGGAAGTGTGTTGACTAATATCCAATTATTGGGTTTTTTCAGCTATCTTTCAGTTATTGATTTCTAGTTTAATTCCATTGTTTTCTGAGAGTATACATGCTATGTTTTCTATTCTCTTAAATTTGTTAAGGTGTGTTTTATAGACCAGAATTTGATCCATCTTGGTGAAGTTTCATGTGCACTAAAGAAGAATGTATTTCTCCTGTCATAGAGTGAAAGATTCTATTTTAAAAATGGCAGTTAGGTTAAGGGGAATATGAGGATGTTACTGAAAAGAAACTGATATAGACTTTGATAATATGTACAATGAGGCTAGTAAATGAATAAATCAGGATCCAAAATGAAATAAGTCAGGAACCAAATTGTGGTGGAGCTCAGGGTCACTGGCCTATGATTTCTCCCAGAATAAGGACTGGAAAAAAAAAGTGGACGAAAACTGAGAGTTTTCAGAGTTGGAGAGTGGCAAGTGTATTGACAATGATACATTAAGAGAATGAACACATTTCATGTGTGAATGTGAGTGTGTGTGTATTTCATGTTTCAGATAATTTGGAAAAGAAATATGTTCAAAATGTGTTAAAAACATTGGCTTTTGTTGGTATGTGTAAATGATAGTTAACCTAAATACTTCCTGAGCTACAAACTGAGAAATTGATTTCTTATCTTTTCCACACTGTTATGTCCATTTGATTGCCACTTTGAGATAGAGATTACATATTGTTAGATAAAGTACAGTAATATGATTTAACACTAATTTATTTCTGCCTTGGGGCTGGATACCAGAATTTTTCACCATCGTGACCTTTTACCTCTGAGTCCTTGGCATTCTTCCGTAATCCCAGTCCATAGTATACTCTCACACACCCAATTCCCTGTTTTGCCACAGATTTTTTGTGGTTAATTTCAGTCTTATTTCTTCTCTAATGGTTCTTCTCACTAAGCCTTCAAACATTTTCCCCAGTGCTTTTGAAAACCTCCATTTTGCTCGCAATCAATGTTGTCTTTAATCTCAGTCTAAATTTTTCTTTAAATAATATTTCTACCTCTTTCACTAAACTGTTACTTGGACTATACCAATTATACCACCTTTTGGGGTCTGCTACTATCCATAGCCATTCTCTAATCTAGAAAGTTTATACCATTTGATGATAACTGTGTTTAACATCCTTATCTTTATCACAGTGCTTGGGTACTGTCTTTCTTCTGATTTCTCAGGGACTTTAACAACTAAATCACTATAATCCTCTCAGTATGTGATACTCGACAGCTTTTAGTGTGTCTACAACTGGTACACTTGATACCTGATCTTCTCGTCTTTTGTGACCTTCTCTATTTTAATGGTCATTGTCTCCTCTCCATGTAAGCAATCCACATACTTGGCTATACCTTACAAGTTATTATCATCCCAAAATAATTTTAAACAGGTTTTAATGTATGAAATTCTCCTGGCCTTTTATTGTTGTGCCTTTGACATGATTCCACTTCCACTGAACTTATCTTTATATCACGTCAACCTCCAGGACCTTGGCTTCTTATTCATTTCCAATTGGAGTATCTGTATTCCAATTATATTCAGTTTTTTATCCACCTCGTCTATGCTTCTTGACTTTCCGTTTCAACCTTATTCTCACTTTCACTTTTGCTATTTTGATTACGTCTCTTATCCTGCCCTCTGAATCATCAGCAAGGGGAAAAACAAGCTACATCCTTTCTCCTTCCAAGGCACTGATTGTTGGTGACAAATGTGACCTAAACAGGATAATTGGTTCCATCTGAAATCCCTTAGGGATGCTCAATATTTATTTTCCTCTTATCCAGTCCAATTCCTTCTTGCCACTCCTGTCATTTTGTCAATGCATATATTACACATTGTAATTTTCTGTTACTTTATTCAAGTCCCTAAGCATGACTACCTTATTCACAACTGATATCTTCCTAATTTTTTAGAGAGATGACAACTCATATGGCTCTGCGTTTACTCACATCTTCTTTCATCTTTTCCAAAAATGAATTATTTCCACTTCTCTGATTTATGCCTCTTTTAATCTTTTCTCCATAATTTTAATTAAAAACGTTATTATTATTTTCACTTTAAAACTTTTACTTCATTTTTCTCTTTATTTTTTTCCTTAACTACAAACATATTGAAGTCTCACTTTGTTTTAAAAAAACACTTCTTTCCATGATCTTTTTTTTTCTATTACACCACCTTTTCTTTCTTTTCATTTTGAAAGTGTTATCTATGTTTTCTTCTGCCACTGAAAGAGAGAGAATTTTGACAACAATGTGTGTATTGGATGAGTTGTCAGTGATAGTTGCATTGATTTGCTGCCATTCATTATTGAGTCTCCAGTAATCAAGCTTCAACTCCTATAACTTTATTGTAACTGGCCTCTTGATATTTGTCATTAATCTCCTAATTTGTAAACAAATGATGAGAAGATAACGTTCTGCTATCATGTGCTAATTTTTCTGTTCTTATAAGTTCATGTATGAATATGACATATAATCACACAAGGAAAAAATATAAAGAAGCTAGAGATTTAAATATTGCTGTACTTATCATCTGTGTGATAGTCACTTTAACATACCTTTATTCTCAGAACTGTAAGCAGGATCCTAAAAGCAAGACAGATGTTGGCTCAAATCTCCGGCTCTTTTACTTACGACTTTTGACTTTAGCAAACTACTCTTAGCTATAGTTTTCTCTTCTGTATAGTGTTTATAATATCTTTTCCCGGAGTGGCTGTGATATTAAATAACTGTACAAAAATGCCTTGCTCTCCAAGGAAGCACTGAACGGAAGTCATTTCCTTTTTTATCTCCTGCTTTTACCTCTCCCTTTACGATGGATTTGCTTCCCATGATATGCCTTATCATATTTTGTACACTCTACTTTTTAAGCAAACAGTGAGTGACCGATGAAGACGTTTCTACAATTTCCCCTGAGATAGTGTTTCACAGATTAAGAGATCTCATTGCCATGGAATGTTTCCTGATCTTTGGCTAAAGTAAATAGCTCACCAGGACCATATATAGAAAATTATGATGAGCTGAGTTTATGACTTGATACTTTTCCATCAACTGTGGACAAAGAAAAGTTAAGTTTCATTTTAAAACACTGTCTTGAGCCACTATCGTCCAATTGTTTTTAATATGGTATTCATTTTCTTTATTCTCATGATGAGAACTAGCTATTTCCCTAGGTGAATTTTAGATTAACATGTGAGTTTTTAATCTTTTTAATTAATGTTTTAAAATGTCTCTTCCTCTTGATAATTATAGCACCCTCTAGAGAATATTTCATATATTGTTTATCCCTTGTTTATTATCTTCAATAAAACTTAACATTATGAATATGATTCTAAATAAAAACTAACAAGGCATTTTATTTTATAGTATAAAGTTTTAAGATTTTGTATGCAACACTGTATTTCAACCATCATTTCTTGGCCAGTATTCACTGAATATATATTTGTTCCTTTATATTCATTAATCTCATTTAGACTTCTGGCTTTAGAATTCTGGCTTAATGGAGTTGCCTTGCGGCTTTAAATAAGAGAGCCTTAATGGTCAACTTTTTGCTATGTTGATTTTGCTATACAGTTTCATCATATTTCCTTTTTAGTATGTCCTAAGATAAAATTTGTTATGGACTTGTGTTTAATTAGGCAAAGTGAAATGAGGTAATTATTTTATGACTTTGATCAATGGAAATAAACACTCTGGATAATTCAAGCCCCATCTCCCACTTTTTCTTTAATAACATTTACTGAAAAGTCACAGTGAATTTTTAGGTAATTGTCTTAATCTTCTTCCATGTGCCTGAGTAAACATAGCTAATGGGTCTGTTTTACATAATAAAATGTTATGGAAAATTCAAAACATAAGCCTGGCAGGGACTTCCGGAGGTCATCTGGAGCACTTCACTTCCTCTCAGCAGGCTTCCTATAAATTTTTCTTGTAAAGAGAATGCCTGTTTCTTGGTTCAGATTTGCAGATGACACACAAGGCTGAAAGATCTAGAAAATATAATTGTGAGTTAAAATAATGTTCAAGAAATGGGGATGCTCTGTCAGCTTTATAAAGATGAAATTAATAGGAATAAATAAGCTCTATATTTCACTTCAAATTTCAGTCATATGTGTACAAAGTGTGGGACAGGAATAGAGAAGAATAACAAGGTAGAAGAAGAAGGTGGCTGGATCAAAGCCTGTACAGTGGCCATGTTTCAGAGTATTAAACTGATGCGCTGGTTTCTACCTCACCCAAGGCAACCATTTATCCTCCCAATCTAGCAGGAGATTGGATGATCCTCTGCTGCTGAGAGACAGACAGTTCACCAAGGAGAACAGACATGCCATATACTTAGCTTATATGTTCAGCTGACACTATCTAATGGAGTGTGAACTGAAGAACAGTCTTTCTTTTGCTTCCTCTTTTCCCATCTAAAAGACTCTCAGCTACAGAGAAGCAGAAGAGCTCAGAGAGAAAAAAATAAGTTAGAGCTAGTAGCAACATATAGACACATGACTGGGTAATTCCCCATGAGATCCAGGATTGGTAAAAAAAAAAAAAAAAATGTGGTGCCTTTGGAAGGCCAGGTTGGGTGGATCATTTGAGAACAGGAGTTCAAGACCAGCCTGGCCAACAAGGTGAAACCCCGCCTCTACTAAAAATACAAAAATTAGCCTGGCATGGTAGTGGGTGCCTGTAGTGTCAGCTACTCGGGGCGGGGGCAGGGTGGGGGTTGAAGCAAGAGAATCACTTGAACTTGGGAGGTGGATGTTGCAGTGAGCTGAGATCGCACCACTACGTTCCAGCCTGGGTGATAGAGCGAGACTCTGTCTCAAAAAAATAAAGAAAGAAAAAATGATTGTTCCTTGTGCATCCCTTTATAAACTCAGTGTAGTTGGGAATTTTGATTCTGTTATTCATATCAATTGCAAGCCAAGCATTACCTGTACTTCCAACACCCAAAAAATAATCTTGCATTTGGTAAGAAGGTAGGAGCTTTTCTGAATCCATCCTTAATTAGTGTTCTTCTGAATTATGTGTTCCATCCACCTTGCCTGCATTTTTGTGGGACCAGACCACTGTTGATTTTACTCCTGATCTCGTCCTAAATTAATGAATAGCAGAATTTCTAATGGCAACTATTTATGTGCTGCTACTTGCATAATAGCATCTGTATGGCAAGGTCATCATGGGGCACGCTTCCTCTCTCTTCATACCCCTGTCTTCTCTTCACCACACTACCAGGTAAAGTTGTGTGGTTTAAGCAGACCTGGCTGAATGGCTGGAATAAACAAAGGAAGATGCTCTTCTGGTTTTTGCGTCTCCCCAGATTTTCTTAACCCACTATCCCCTGAGTTCTAGCCACTTGCTCAGTAGAGAACTTCAGCTGCCTTCCTATTTGCCTTCCTCATCTTCCATTGCTGCTACCTTTCTTAGCTTCACCAGGCAAGGTCTGGGTTTTGGCACAACCTTCATCATGCCCACCACCGTGGGAACGATAGTGGCTTTGGAACCCAAGAGTAACTTAACTGGACCAATAGAAACTCTACCACTTTATGCCACTTTCCAATTCAGAAACACATCAACTCTGACAGTGGGATCTGGTTTCCTAGAGTGCCGACATACACAAATGGGAAATGCAGAGGCATTAATGCCCATGCAATGAAATGAACTTGGGACATTGAAAGGGCTAATATTCAAACTTTATGCTTTTATCACATCTGTGGCCCTCTTTCCATCCCATCTTATTCAGGAGATGAATTCTTACCTCTGCTTCATGTAGAAAATTCATTATTTTCAATTTCTAAAATATATGAGTTACCCACTAGTGGTCAGCAATTATTATTTAGCATGGAGCAAATACAAACTATATCATAGGGAACTCCCTCACTCTTCTACTGCCAAATCCACAAATCTAATCAAATCTGCTGCCATTCTCCCTCATGTCCTCTTACATTTCGTCTACCATGGCTGAGGCCGATGGATATGTGGAGCTGCAAGGAAGGCTGAGAAATTTAACACCTGGAAAGGCAAATGGGGTTTTCATGATTGGTTTTAACCAAATGATGTTTATTTTCTGGGAATTAGGACATTGCTCCTATGCATAAAATCAGAGATTTTTTACCAAAACAGGTTGTAGAACTATGCCTGTAGGTATAACAAGGAGGGCATCTGTAGCTGAGGATTTGCATCACTGTTGCATTTTAGAGGCATGCTCAATCATGGCTCAGAGTCATTGTTGTATGAACCCGTATACCTTCCGTATATTTCTCCAGTTTTAGACACAGTGCCTTGAATGTTCCAAAGCTTGCAAAATTGAAAATCCTAGTTGGGTATGGTGGCTCACACCTGTAATCTCAGCACTGTTAGAGGCTAAGGCGGGAGTATACTTGAGACCAGGAGTTGAAGACCAGTCGGGGCAATATAGTGAGACTGCACCTCTACAATTTTTTTTTTAATTGGCCGAGTGTGGTGGTGCATACCTGTGGTCCTAGCAACTTGGGAAGCTGAGGCAGGAGGATCCCTTGAGCTCTGAAGTTTGAGGCTACAGTGAGTCATGATCATCCCACTACACTCCAGCCTGGCTGGTACAGTAAGACCCTGTCTCTAAAAAAAGTTAGAAAAACAAAGAAGCAAGGAAAATCTTAAGAAACAGTTAAAACTGCAGTAGATTTTGACTCCCAATTGAGAAAGCAACATGCCAACACATGTGCCATCAGCTGTTTCTCTCCTAGAAAAATAATAATTTCTTAGGAATCTGTGAGGCGTTGCAGTTAGACTGTAAAGCAATTTCTAGGTGATGATGTAATGAAATCTTTAATATTTCCTCCATTTGGCAAATCTTTATAATGCTAACATCTAGTTTTCCCACTGTAATAACCAGTTCAGAACTAGGCATTATGAAATTGTAACTCAAATTGTGGTGAGACCTCCACAATGATTTTTCTGTATATTCCAGAAACCATAATGGTTTGGGTCTACCGGACCACAGTTATTTACACCACTTTTCTACTGGTTTGATAATTATGGTGAACATTTTTTCCTGATCCAATCTAATGTGAATATTTTAATCTGAGCTATAGCTAAGTACTTAACTGCAGATTTCAAATCTTGGTTGATAATTCCTCAGGGATAGCACTTGTAAAACTAGGCCTCCTCAATGTTCAGTCTTCAGTAGAGTCAGATTAAAAGGCAACACACATGAATTCTAGAATCTATAAAAAATAATGTCAGTCTACAAGGCAGATTGTTTTTTCAAGGGAGCAGGTAACATACTACACAGCAAAAGTAACACTCTTTAGACATTGCTCCACCCCTGTCTTTAATTTTCACTCTCATATGAACCAGTTAAAAATATTCCCTTTCTCCCTGGCCACCAGGCAGTTGCCCTCACTCATTTCTGCATTTTCTGCAACAAGCATAGACACAGCATTATACTCAAACTCCTACTGCCCTGAAGTCTCATCTTCCTGGCTGCACTCATCACATTAATGTGGAACTGCTCTTGTTGTATAATACGTTCATAGATGGACCAGACATTGAGATGGGATTTATGGTGCAAGATTGCATAAGAGATCAACGCCAGGGAAGGAAGAGGGAAGAACTAGATAGAGTTGAGCAGAGAAGCTGAACTCTGGTACAGGTCTAACAATGCCTCTACAAGCCCAGTAAGGAACTCTGAAATAATGTTGACCACTGGAGTATGCCTTAAGATGTCAAGATTGATATATCCAACCTTACTCCATGACTAAATATGGAGCATCCTGGGGAAAACTTGACGTCGGCCAAACAACTCTCTTCAGCTGGGGATAACTACAAAGGAACTGCAGCTGAAGACTGTCTGCTGCCCACACTATCTTCAGGAGAACAAAAAGAACTTTCTTGAAGGGTGAATCTGGGCACTATATCTCTGTCTCCCATAGTCAACCTTTGTGCTGCTCAAATCTATTTTTCCATAGAAGTCAGTTGATGTTAGAACTAATGTTTTGTAGTCTTTTTCCTTTCCTCTCATGTTCTTAAACAACTAGCCAGGACATGAATCACTGCCTATGAGCCTATGTATCCTAACTAGATTCAGTGCCCCTCCTGGTTCACAACCAGTGAAAGTTTAAACAGTTAGATTGCTACCTCATGCCAGGGGCTGTCTGTGATCCATTACTGTCAAAATGGGCTTCTCATTGTCAACCAGGTAATGAATGATCAGCTCCCAAATTCCATCTTATCAATTGTTTGTTGAACCACTACTTGTACCAATGATTACAGGAGCCGCGGTCTCTAGAAGCAGACACTGAGACAGAGTTCAAAGGGCAAGCTGCTTATTAATAATCATCAGCTGCGTTGGGAAGGAGTTCGGCAAAGGAAAAAGTCAAATTGCAATGCGGAGCTGACAGAACCTTAGTCCTGCAAGGAGTTCTTGAATGAATATAGCCCATCAGAGGGTTCCATGTTTGGGCCAAAATAGCTGGTCTTTCCACTCCTGCCTCACTCTGTCACCAGTTGCAGCCTGCCCCTGAGAAAGGCATGACTTTAGATGAGGAAGTCTCTTTTGCTGCGTCCAACTGGAAGGAGCTGACAGCTGTAGACTGTTGCTCACCACTCTTTCTTCAGCTGGTCAGTAAGTCCTTGAAAAGAATTCTGGTTCTTTGTATTTGTTTCTACTGCAGTTGTGCTGGGGCAGAGACAAGTTTCTGTTGAGGCAAAGAGAAGAAAGGAATGTTTGGTGAAGATGGTGCAGATAAGATTTATTTTTCATGAATTCAAAGTTCAAAAGGGTAATATCAAGGACCTGGGAAAAGGAATGGAGGGAAAATTTGAGTCAGAAAAAGGAAATCCAGAACATTATGGGTGTTAGAACACAGGAGAGGATAGAAAGGTTTTCAGTTTGAAAGATGATGAGAAAAGTAGAAATAAAGGGTATTGTTCATTTCCACATTTCTAAGCATTTGGCCCCATGATTGTAATTGCAGCTGTAAAGGGAGGTGAGACAGTTGCTTGTGGGGTTAGACCTATTTGCTCCTGGTCTAAAAAGTAAATGGCAGCAATGAGCAGCTATAAACAGGCCAGTAATTCTAGGTCCTGCATGGATATTTAAACTCAGGGCATGGTGTTAATGTTTCTGTGTCCGTATTTTAATCCTCTTAGCTGACTTGGAAGATTTAAGTCTGAGACTTAACAGAGCCTGCCAGAGCTGATGTGATAACGTAGAGCACATTTGCCATTCTCATATACAAGAGATGCCAGTTCTCAAGAGCCTTAATTTTAACATGGAGTTTAGCATCCCTTAGGTCAGCCACTAATTCATCAGAATTAAGAGGAATGAACAGGTGCACTTTTCTTTGTAGTAAAAAAGTTAATAATAAAACTGTTAGTGTGCATTGTATGCAGACATCAAGACCACTTGGATATTTGCCATGTGGCTTATAGCCTCAAGAAAGTGTTTTTTTATTTTTATATCAATTATCACTTACTCATATGAATATACTTTTTAAAGAAAGATAGTATACTGCTCTATGAAGTTCCATTTTCATTTAACAATAGATGAATTACATCTTTCTATGTTAAGGAATATGTGACTAAATTATGACCGTTTATGTTTTATTAATGACCACTTGTATTTCATTATATATTTTTGTCATAATGCATTTAGAAAGTCCTCTGCATTTAGACATGTTATATATATATTTTTTTAAAGTCTCTGGTGACTCTTAGTCCCTTTATGACTGTAGACTTATACAATTACTTCTTTACATTGAATATCTAAAAGTTGAATAGTTGAGTCACAGTATCTAAATACGTGTTAAAAGTTACCAAATTGCTCTCCAGGAAAGCAGTCTAAATGTATAACTGACACAGAGTAAGGTAAGAATGTTCTACGACCTCTCCAGTATTGTATTTAAGAATTTATTCATTTCTGCCAATCTCATGCTCAAATATTGTGTCCCTTTTTAAAAATTTTATGTTATTAGTGAAATTGACAATTTTGTCATGTGTTCTTTGAAAATTTATTTTAAGCTTGTGAAATTACTTCGTCTTCTTAGCTTATTTATTTGTATTTTTGTGCTTTTTTTTAAAAAAAAAAAGCAATGTATATATCAAAGATATTTACCCTGTCTTTATGTATATATTATCTTTTTCATTACTCGTTTTATGTAAAAGTTTGTATTTTAAATTAAAATTTTAAAATTTAAATTTTCCAATTTAAACCAAACTTTCTTTCTTGTTTTTTGCTATGGTCTAATGCTTAAAACAATCTGCTACATTCTAATGTGATATAAATACTTAGTTTATAGTTTGTTTTTCACACATAAAAATTTTAATACATCTGAAATTTATTCTAGTGCCAGATTTTAAGACATCTGAACATAATTTTTTTTCGTTAGTGAGACACTTGACCCCATAGCATTTATTGAAGAATTAATTTTTTTCTCATTGTTATATACTTGGTATGATTGTGGTCTTTGAATCCTCTTATATTAATCTGTCTCTATATTCTACCTTCATAATTACACTGCTTTAATTGCTGTAGCTATATTATATATTTTAATATCTTAAAGAATAGCTATTAATACATTCTCTATATTAAAAGTTGCAACTCAAATTTTTAGAAATTGCAATGTTTACTAGCTGAAGCAAACAGTTTAAGCTCATAGAATCCAAGAAAGCTTTGACAACCTTGCATTAATAGTTTTATCAAGCCAGCAAGGACTCCAGAACAAGAGAAGTTGGAAGGAGATCCTAAGGCTCTGCCTCCCTACACATGCCAGCCTCATTTTCTCCCTATTCTCATTCTCAGCATGGGAAACATGGCTGTTGACAGCTTTTAGTTTAAGGCTTTAACTATCAGACTGTTATTAATTTCAAATTTTGTCTATTGGCTTGTTAGAATTTTCTGACAAGGAACGTATTAGCTCAGTTCAGGTTTGGCATCCACTGTTTTGCATAGTCCATGCAGGCAGGTACCTGTGAGGATGATTATACCCTTGGTGGAAACTTTGTAATGAGTTTTGGAATACATTAGTAGGTTCATAAATTATAAACAAATTGTTTTGAAGTTATGGTTAGAATTGTGTTTGGTAAAATATTTTGACAAAGAAAATGCAACATGTCTAAGTAATTATGACAATGCTTTTGTTTTCTCTTGTTTTAACATTATATTAAGTTTGCTGTTTAAAAAGTGAGTCTGCACGAATGGTTTAAGTGTTTGAAGTACATGCTTGGTATTGGTTATGAAAGAGTGTCTTTAAGCTACATGGATTTGTTTAGAAGTCCAGAAGTTTTTTATGACATGACAATGGGCAGCCATGACCTGGTCATATAAATTAGGCATCCAGACTCTACCTGCAGTAGTAGAGTAGTGAAGAAAACACCTCCTACATATAGAACTGGAAGATTGGAAGAGGCAATAGGGATTCTTTTATTCATTTATTATTATAAAATAGGTTGGTATAAAAGTAATTGTGGTTTTGCCATTAGTTTTAATGACATGCAAAAAAATTCAGTTTTCATCAGATTAAAACAAGTGAGCTTTAATTATGACTTAAATTTTTACTATCATTCCATGATTCTTAACCTTCAACAAATCTTTCTTTCTAGTTGTCATAGCATTGGTTCACAGTCTAGTTTTTTTTCTTGTCAGTCTCATCTTCTAACCCGTCAGCTTCTTTAGGTCAGGGACTTTCTTATTTCTCTTTGAATGCTAAGAAGCAAAACACTGTTTTTAAACATGTTGGTGCTCTATACATGTGTTTTATAAATAACTTAAAAAATAAAGATAGCATAGACATAACAGAATTTAGAGTGGACTAGAAACTAGGTTACTTATTTTTACATGTTCAAGTATTTTACATAATTACATTTTATATGAATTTTTTCCTTAGGCCTTTATCTCTTTCTTTGCTGTAGTTCTACCAATTACTCATATGCTGCATACCTTGTAGAGACTATAACTCATATCTTTTTCTATTGAACTGAGGCATTGTTTTTTCCCTGAAGTGTGTTTGCTGAATAGAAAACCTAAGTATCATATATTAATTAATAGATGTTATATGCAGGATATTATTTCGTAGTGTAATATTTCATAGTGGGAGAAGAGTTCGCTAAGATACAATACACAATATTGCCAACTTAACCTCACATCAAATGAGCAAACAAGCATAGGCATCCAAAGGCTCTGGGTGGGTTTATGTGCTCTTTGAAAATAAATGCCCTCAAGATTAATATTCTATGAATTTAGAACTTAGATCTAACTCCTAGAATGAAAATAGATGATCAAAAATATACTTTCAATTATAAGCTTCATTATAGTATATTCTATATACAAGCAAGTGCACATGGGGGCAACTGGGTAAGTTTTGACATATGTGTGCACCTGTGCAACCAGAAATCATTCCCCAAAGTTCCCTAGTGCCCCTGGTTCCCTAGTGTACCTCTCGTCTTTCCCAATCCCCCTTGTCTTTCCCAATCCCGCTCCCCAGGCAACCACTTATCTGTCTCTGTCACTGTTGAATAGTTTTCATTTCTATAGTTTTATATAAATAAAATCATATGTTATATATTCCTTTTTTTTTTTTTTTTGGTTTGGTTTTTTTTTTTTTTTTTTTTTTTTTTTTTTTTTTCTATTTTTTTTTTTTATGCTTTTTCCCAGTCAGTCTCATGCCTCCCAATGACTTGCCATCCCTGGCCAGAGACAACCATGGTTCCCATGTTTTTGCATCATAGATTACTTTGGGGTTTGGCTTCTTTCACTGAGCATGATTATTTTAAGATTCACCAATGTTTTTTATATATTATTTTTTCAAGATTTACTCATGCTTCTTTCACTAAGTATAATTATTTTGAGATTTATTCATTTTTTTTATATTTCATTAGTTCATTTCTTCTTATTGCTAAGTTTTATTTTACTGTGTAGATATATCACAGTTTGTTTATCCTTTTACCTCTTTATGGACATTTGAGCTGTTTCCAGTTTTTGGCTGTTACAAATAAAGCTGCTATGTTCTTCATATGCAAGTCTTTGTTGGGCATTTACTTTCTTTTCTCTTGAATAAAATATCTAGGGTTTGGATGGCTGGATCATACAGTACATGTTTTCTCAACAATTGATTTATTCATTGTTTGTTGGTTTATTCATTAACCTTCCCCACCCCTCCACCAACTACCACAGTATTAGCCGTTCTAACAGGAGGGTAGTGGTATCTCATTGTTTTAATTTGCATAATGTTGAGTGTGTTTTCATGTGCCTTTTCACCATCTGTGTTAGTTTCCTTTGACTGGCATAATAAACTATCACAAATTTGGTGGCTTTAAAGCAACAGAAAGTTATTCTCTCGCAGTTCTGGAGCCTAGCTGCTGAAAATCAGTTTCCCTGAGTCAAAACCAAAGTGCTGGCAGGGCACAGAGGCTCTGTGGGAGAGCTACAGGGGAGAATCTAGTTCCTTGCCCTTCTCAGCATTCAGCGCAACATTCCTTGTATTCCTTGGCTTATGGCCTCTCCCTCCATTATCAAGTCCAGCTAGGAAGCAACTATTCTGTCTGACTCTGTTTTTGTCACGTGGCCTTCCTCTCTTTTTGGAGTCAAAACATCCTTTGTCTGCCTCTTATAAAGAACATGTGATTGCATTTAGGGCCCATTTGGTTAATCTAGGATAATCTCCCAATCTCAAATTCTTTAATTACACCTGCAAAGCTTTTTTTTTTTTAATTTTAATTTTGCCAAATAAGGTAGCCTTCACAGGTTCCAGAGATAAAGATGTGGATAAATTTTGTGAAGCTATTTTTCAGCCTACCACCCCATTTATTATGTCTTCTTTAAAGTGTATGTTCAAATCTTTGGCTCATTTTTGTTTGTTTGCATTGTTTTCATCAGGCTGTTCTCTTTTAATTGTTTTGAGATATTTCTTTTATATACTCTGGGTATAAGTTCTTTATAAGAGACATCCTTTGCAAATATATACTAGCACTCCCTGTTGGGCTTGTCCTTGCATCATCTTAAAAGTGTTTTTTGAAGGGCAGAAATGCTTAATTTTTTGGGGAAATTTTATTTCAGTAGCTTTTGGGGTAAAGTGGTTTTTTGTTAAATGGCCGAAGTATAGAGTGGTGAATTTTGAGAAATGTACATTGTTCCTAATACATAGGTATTTTTATCCGTAGCCCCCTTTCCACCACTCTCTTCCAGGTTCCTAAAGTTTATTATATCACTCTGGGTGCCGTTGCATACTCCTAGCTTAGCTCCCACTTGTAAGTGAGAACATAATTATTAAGATTTCCACTCCGGTGTTAACTGCACTTAGAATAATGGCCTCCAGCTTCATCCAAATTGCTGCAAAATACATTATATCCTTCCTTTTTATGGCTGAGTAGTAATCCATGGTGGATACAGATACCACATTTATCTTTATCCACTCATTAGTCAATGGGCACTTAGGTTGGTTCCATATCTTAGCAAATGTGAATTGTGCTGCCTTAAACATAGGTGTGAAAGAATCTTTTTCATATAATGACTTCTTTTCCTTTGGATTGATACCCAGCGCTGGGATTGCTGTATTGAATGGTAGATCTATTTTTAGCTCTTTAAGGAATTTCTATTCTGTTTTTCATAGAGGCTGTACAAACTTACACTCCCACCAGCAGTGTATAGGCGTTCGTTTTCCCCCATGTCCATGCTAACATCCTTTTNTTTTTTACTTTTTAGTAATGGCCATTCTTGCAGGCATAAGATAGTATCTTATTGTGATTGTAATTTGCATTTTCCTGATGATTAGTGATATCGAGCTTTTTTTTCATAAGCTTATTGGCCATTGGTATATCTTCTTTTGAGAACTGTCTATTCATGTCCTTTGCCCACTTTTTGAATTATTTGAAACAAATTTGAAAACAAATTATTTTGAATTTGTTTTTTGCTTATTTGTTTGAGTTCCTTGTGTGATTCTGGATACTAGTCCTTAGTCAGATGCATAGTTTGCTAATATTTTCTCCCATTATGGTGGGTTTTCTGTTTACTCTGATTATTATTTCTTTTGCTGTACAGAAGCTTTTGGTT
The DNA here is from genome assembly GCF_001604975.1 of Cebus imitator. Lineage (NCBI taxonomy): Eukaryota > Metazoa > Chordata > Mammalia > Primates > Cebidae > Cebus > Cebus imitator. The sequence continues at coordinate 8,060,558 of NW_016107317.1, forward strand.
TAATTAGGTCCTATTTATTTTTATTTTTGTTGCATTTGCTTTTGAGGTCTTATTCTTGAATTCTTTGCCTAGGCAGATGCCTAGAAGAGTTTTTCCAATGTTGTCTTCTAGAATTTTTATTATTTTAGGTCTTATATTTAAGTATTTGATCCATCTTAGTTTATTTTAGTATAAGGAGACAGACAGGGATCCAGTTTCATTTTTCCATATGTAGCTTGCCAGTTTTCCCAGCACCGTTTATTAAATATGGTATTAATTCATCAATTTATGTTTTGTATGCTTGTCTAAGATCAATTGGCTGTATACATTTGGCTTTATATCTGGGTTCTCTATTCTGTTCCAGTGGTTTATATGCCCACTTATGTTTACCAGTACCATGCTGTTTTGGTAATGATAGCCTCACAGTATAATTTGAAGTTGGGTAATGTGATGCCTCCAGATTTGTTCTTTTTGCTTCTGATTGCTTTGGCTACTTGAGCTCTTTTTTGGCTCCATATGGATTTTAGGATAGTTTTCTCTAATTCTGTGAAAATGATATTGGTATTTTAAGAGGAGTTGCACTGGATCTGTAGATTGTTTTGGGCAATATGGTCATTGTCACAGTATTGATTCATCTAATCCATGAGTGTGGGATGTATTTCTATTTGTTTTTGTCCTCTATGATTTCTTTCAGCAGTGTTTTATAATTCTCCTTGTATAGATCTTTCAGCTCCTTGGTTAGGTATATTCCTAAGTATTTTTATTTTCTTTTGAAGCTGTTATAAAGGGATTGAGTTTTTTATTTGGTTCTCAAACTTGGTTGATATTGGTGTATAGCAGTACACCAATGTGTGTAATTGATTTTGTAACCTGAGAATGTACTGAATTTGTTTTTCAAATCTAGGGGTCTTTGAAGGAGCCTTTAGGATTTTCTAGGTATATGATCATATCATCTGCAAACAGCAATATTTTGACTTCCTCTTTTCCAATTTGGATGCCCTTTATTTCTTTCTATTGCCTAATTGCTTTGGCTAGGACTTCCAAAACTATGCTGAATAGGAATGGTGTAAGTGGGCATCCTTGTTTTATTACTGTTCTCAGGGAAAATGCTTTAAACTTTTCCCTATTCAGTACGATGTTGGCTGTGGGCTTGCCATATATATGGCTTTTATTAGTTTGAGGTAAGTTCTATGCCTAGTTTGTTGGGAGTTTTTATCCTAAAAGGATGCTGAATTTTGCTGAAAGCTTTTTCTGCATCTCTTGAAATGATTATATGGTTTTAAAATTTTAATTCTGTTTATGTGATGTATCTCATTTATTGACTTGCATATGTTAAATCATCTCATCATTCCTGTGGTGAAACCCACTTGATCACGATGCATTATCTTTTTGATGTGGTATAGGATTCAGTTAGCTAGTATTTTCTTGAAAATTTCTGCATCTGTGTTCATCAAGGATATTTATCTGTAATCTTCTTTTCTTGTGTCCTCTCCTGATTTCAGTATCAGGGTAGTGCTGGCCTCATAGAATGATTTAGGGAGGATTCTGTCTTTCTCAATCTTTTGGAATGGTTTCTGTAGGATTAGTACCAATTCTTCTTTCAATGTATGGTAGAATTCAGCTGTGAATCCATCTGGTCTTGGGCATTTGTTGTTGTTGGAAATTTTTAAATTACTGATTCAATTTTGCTGCTTGTTTTTGGTCTGTTCAGGGTTTCTATTTTTTCCTGATTTAATCTAGGAAGGTTGTACATTTCTAAGAATTTATCCATTGCCTCTAGGTTTTCTAGTTCGTGTGCATAAAGATGTTCATAGTAGGCTCACATGATCTTTTGTATTTCTGTGCTGTCAATTCTAATGTCTCCAGTTTCATTTCTAATTAAGCTTACTTGAATCTTCTCTCTTCTTTTCTTGGTTAATCTAGCTAATGGTCTGTCAATTTTGTTTATCTTTTCAAAGAACCAGCTTTATGTTGCATTGATCATTTGTATTGTTTATGTTTGTTTAAATTTTATTTAGTTCTGCTCTGATCTTTGTTATTTCTGTTCTTCGGCTATCTTTGGGTTTAGTTTGTTCTTGTTTCTCTAGTTACCTGGGGTGTGAACTTAAGTGGTCAATTTGCTCTTTCAGACTTTTTGATGTAGATATTTTGTCCCATAAACTTTCCTCTTAGCACTGCTTTTGCTTTATCAGAGAAATTTTGATAATTTGTGTTAATATAGCACTAAATTCAAAGAATTTTTATATTTCCATCTTGATTTGTTAGAAATCATTTTGAATCAGATTATTTAATTTCCATATATTTGTATAGTTTTGAGGGTTCCTTTTGGAGTTGATTTCTAATTTTATTCCACTATGGTCTGAGAAGATACTTGATGTGATTTTGATGTTTTAAAATTTATTGAGACTTATTTTGTGGCCTATCATGTGGCCTGTCTTAGAGATTGTTCCATGTGCTGATGAGAAGAATGTCCATTCTGTAGTTCTTGGATAGAATGTTCTGTAAATATTTGTTAAGTCCATTTGTTCTAGCATGTCATTTAAGTCCACTGTTTGTTGACTTTCTGTCTCAATAATCTGTCTAGTGCTGTCAGTGGTGTATTGAAGCCTTTCACTGTTATCGTGTTGCTATCTCATTTATGAGGTCTAATAATAGTTTTATGAATCTGTGAGCTGCAGTGTTCGATGTGTAGAAATTTAAGATTGTCATATTTTCTTGTTGGATTGATTCTTATATCATTATACAATGACATTTGTCTTTTTTCATTGTTGTTTTGAAGTTGTTTTGTCTAAGAATAGCTACCCCTGCTTGCTTTTGGTTTTCATTTGTGTGGAATAGTTTTTCCACCCCTTTACCTTGAGTTTATATGAATCCTTCTGTATTAGTTGAGTCTCAAAGACAGTAGATATTTGGTTTGTGATTTATTTTTAATCTGTTTGACCATTCTGCATCTTTTAAGCAGAGCACTTAGGCCATTTTCATTCCACATTAGTATTGTGATGTGAAGTACTGTTCTTTTTGTCATGTTAATTGTTACCTAGATAGCTTCTACTTTTTCTCATGTTACTCTTTTATAGAACCTGTACGTTTTAAGCTTTCAAGAGGTTCTATTTTGGTGCATATCAACTTTTTGTTTCAAGGTTTAGAATTCCTTTTAGGATTTCTTGTAATGCTGGTTTGAGTGTGATGAATTTCATCAGCATTTGCTTGTCTGAAAATAACTTTATATCTCCCTCATTTGTGAAACTTAGTTTTTCTTTAAATCCAAAATTCTCAGCTGACAGTTATTCTGTTTAATGAGGCTGAAGATAGGAACCCAATCCTTTCTGCTTTGTAAGGTTTCTGTTGAGACATCTGCTGTTAATCTACTAGGTTTTCCTTTATAGGCTACCTGATGCTTTTGTCTTATTGCTTTTTATATTGGCTTTAGATAGCCTGATGACTATATGCTTCAGTGATTATCTTTTTGCAATGAATTTCTCAGTTCTTTGAGCTTCTTAGACTTGGATAGTCAAATCTCCAATGAGGCCTGGGAAGTTTTTCTCAATTATTCCCTCAAATAAGGCTTCTCTTCTCCCTCAGGAACACCAGTTATCCTTAGGTTTGGCTGTTTTACATAATCTCATATTTATTGGAGATTTTGTTCATTTCTTTTGGTTGTTTTATCTTTATTTTTGTCTGATTGGGTTAATTCAAATGCTTTGCCTTCACACTCTGAAATTCTTCTACTTGTTCTAGACTATTATGAAAACTTACTGCTTCATTTTGTAATTCCCTAAGTATGTCTTTTATTTTCAGAAGTTCTGATTGGGTTCTCTTTATGATATCTCTAGAAAATTTTTCATTCATATCCTAACTGATTTGAAAATTTCTTTATGTTGTTTTTCACCTTTCTCTGGGATCTCCTTAAGTAGTTTAATAATCAACCTCGGAATTCTTTATCTGGTATCTTTTTTTTTTTTTTTTTTTTTTTTTTTTTGAGATGGAGTCTCACTCTGTCACCCAGGCTAGAGTGCAGTAGCATGATCTAGCCTCACTGCAACCTCTGCCTCCTGAGTTCAAGAGATTTTCCTGCCTCAGCTTCCCAAGTAGCTGGGATTACTATGCCTGGCTAATTTTTGTATTTTTGGTGGTATTGCAAAGATTTCATCTTGGTTTGGATCCATTGTTGGAGGGCTATTGTTAGATCCATTGTTGTGATCTTTTTAGGGTGTTATAGAACCCTGTTTTGTCATATTACCAGAGTTACTTTTCTGGTTCCCTCTCATGTGGGCAGACTATTTCTTCTAATTATTCTTGAATGTATGTTTTATTTGACTGTGCTGTTTTTATTTTTTCCACTTAAGGATGTGAATTCAATGCTTATAGTTAATTATAGGCTAATTTGATTCTTGGTGCACTCATGGGTGAAGACTGTGTATGAGTTCCTTGGTTTTAGAAAGTCTTGGTATAATGGCTTTCTCAAGTGCCACTTGTAGTAGCAATGTGCTCAGTGTGTGAGCAACTTCACTGTCTCCTATGATGTCGGAAGGGTGGAGGTCTCTTGAAGCTTATCTCATACCCCTGCGGTGTGCACTTATTTACTAATTTATTATTCCCCAGTATTTTATTTACTGGTTTGATGGTTCAGGCCTCCGGTAGCGGGGTTGATGTCCCTCAGTAGGAACCGGCTGTGGCTAAAGCAGGTGGGTAAATGCAATATTCAAGAGTGAGCAGAGGTCCCAGCCTTGACAGAGGTTGCTGGAGGAGCTTTTGGTGAGTCACCCTGGGGTCTTATTGGGGGAAGAGTTGGAGCCACCTCAGCTCCCCTACCAGGTCAGGAGAAGAGCTGTCTTCCTCTCAGACACACTCCTGTCTCGGTGCTCTGGCTGTTCAGATCAGAGAGGCACCTCTTTTCATCTGTAAGAATGTTGACGTTTTAAGTAGAGAGGAACTGCGACTCAGTCTCTCATGCAAGCCTGAATCCAGAAGATGCTGCTTCTGCAGGGATGCAGTCATCCTGACATGTTCCAGAAAGGCTGTTTATAGTTGCACTCATGCCAAGTTCCCATGGGAGCATCCCCAGCTGTGTCTGCAGTGATGTACGAGGGGAGAAAGATATCCCCTTCTTCAAGACCCTTCACACACACCAAGGCTGTCTGATTGTTGGGTTACAGCTGTAGTTTTCCAGCTGAGTCCAGCACTGCAACTGTGCCTCTCATGAAAGAAACTTCCTGCCAGCAGAAAGATCTGTTGCTTATGGCATGCCATCCAAATTATTTTCTCCCATGGAGTGTTGCCTTGATGTCATATACTCCCCTTTCCCCTAGTAGTGAGAGTCCCTGTGAGCCAGACTACTACTGTGAGTGTTGTTGCTCCTCTGGGTCTAGCTACCCAACGAAATTGCCATACTCCAGACTGGTGCTGGGGAATGTCTTCAAGGGACCCAGTGATGTGACTTGTCTTCAAGTCTCCCAGCATAGATAGCAGCACCAGCTCTAATAAAGGTGGCAGGAGAATGACATAGATTCTGTGAGATTCCTTGGTTACATAAAGCCTTAGGGCATTGGCTTTCTTGCACCAATACCTTAGGGTATTGGTTATAGTGATAAAGAACTGGTCATGTGGACGGATTCAGGACCTACTGGTTAACCAAAGTGGTGCAAACTGTGGTGATGTTGAGGTTGCACTGCATTCTTCTCCTTCTTGAGGACAGTGTTATTCTACCAGGAGATGCTGTAATGGACTATATTTATTAGCCTTCAACCAGAAGGTGGTGCTTGCAAAAGACTACTAGCTGTGATAGTAGCGGTGGGTTTTTGCTTGCCTTGTGTTGTTTGGGATGGAGGGTATTCTGGTTTCTCAAGCAATGGGTGGGGCCATATAGCTCCCAGAAGTTTATGCCCTTCTGAGACATAAAGGCAGATGGTAGGGCAAAGCCAGGTGGGGGCTGGGTCAGGTGAGTTTGCACTCTGAGTCTCCACATGCAGGGCAAGTAGCAGCCCCTCTGGGTGTTGGAGGATGGAGGTGGTTCTCAGGTCAAATGTTCCAGAGGGAAATGTTGCTGCCTCTGCAGCACAGAAGGGTTTGTGCAGGGAGTGGGGAGTATCAGGTGTCAATAAGCCCCACACAGATCTCACACACTCTGTGAGGCAGATTCACTCCTGCAGTGTTCCACTGGCAGCCATGAGCTAATTTCCAGAAAGCCTGCACTCAAAGCTTGTCACTGCCTCAGGTCAGAAGCTTTTCCTGTGGAGACAACAACCTGGCTTTCAAGCCACAGCATTCCAGTCCATCCACAAAGCTGGGCACCCAGCTCCTGCACTCATAGCTGCAATCCACTTTTCACTCACCTCCTGCTGCCCCTGGCCAAGGCACCAGAGATTATATCGTGAAACCCAACTGGGGGGTTCTTTCAACCTACTGCCACTGCCTGAACTATTTGGCTGACCTCCACAGGGTTCCTGGTGAGAAACAATAAGGAATGACTTCCTTTGGTTCATGCTGGAGACTGGGAAGTCTTGCAAGGGTCTTCCCACAGCTGCTCCTACTTTTATATCCCATGACCCTTCCCAAGTCAGTTCCTGCACTAGGTAAGGATAAGGCCTTCCTCTGTGGTCTAGACTTTCAGGCTCCCTGATAGGGGTACGTATCCTAGAGACCATCTCTCCCTGCTTATTCTCTGGGGACTTGCAGCCCTCTACCTGACTCACGGTGTAGACTGTGGGGGTGTAGGCTGCAGCCTGCTGTTTCTTTCAAAGAGTCTGTGGATTCCTTCAGTTTTCCTGTTTAGTTCCCACATTGTTTCTTGAAAAAACGTTCACAGTGTGAATATCTACACATTATTTTGTTCTTTCAAGTGAGAGATGCATGCTAGCAATGCCTCTAATCTGCCATTTGGGAAAAAAATAAGATGTTTAATTTCAATTAAGCCCAATTCATTAATTTTTTATATGGATCATGCTTTTGGTGTTCTAAGAAATCTTTGACAACCCAAGATCAGGAAGATTTTCTTCTAGAAATTTTAGTTTTAGGTTTTACATCTAGATTGATAATCCATTGTACGTTAACTTTCATATGTGCTACTAGGTATGGATCAAAGTTCATTTCCTTGCCTATGGATTTCCAATTGCTTGAATACCACCTGAAAAGCCTGATCTTTCAGCAGCGAATTGCCTTTGCATCTTTGTGAAAAAAGATTTATGTGTGGATCTATTTCTGGATGCTCTATTCTGTTCCATTGATATGTCTATCTTGTTGCCAATGCCACACTGTCTTAGATGACCATAGCTTTATAATGACTTTTGAAATCAGGTGTTCTAATTCCTACAATTTTGTTCTTTTCAACATTGTTTTGCCTATTCTGTGTCGTTTATATTCTCAAGAGAATTTTATAATGTTTGCCAAATCCTTTCACAAAATAAAATAAAAACTAAAAACTAAAGGTAAATCCTGTTGAGAATTTTACATGGTTGTGTGGAATTATAGATCAATTTGAGAAAAACCGATGTCTTAATAATATCTAACCTTCTGACATATTAACTAAGTATATCTCTCTAAGTATGCTTTTAGTTTTCAGAGTACTGACATTTATTCCTACGTATTCTTTATCTATACCAAATACAGTACCATTAAAGAAAATAGGGTTGTGATGCCAACAACAAAACTTTAAACCTTCCTCTATATTTCTCTGAAGTTGCATTCTATTTGGCCAAAATATATACTTTGCCTTTGGGGATGTCTTTTTATTATTTTAAAAGGATTTCTGGCAATATGTCTTTGTTCAATTAAAATAACCATTTTCTTATCCTTGATTTTTATAGCATTTTGCACAGTTCATTTCTTATGAGAATTTTTACACACTCATATATAATTCTCATTTCTTTTTACATCATGTAATTTGTGAAGTTAAAGATTTGGCAGTTAAATGGCTTAACAAGTTTTTCAGATTCACAGCTGGTCATTGAAAAAGCCAAGTGTAGAAGTATAATACCTATTTCTTTGAATTATAGAACACTAGATTGTGTTCCAGTAAATTAATTTTGATTTTTTTCCCCTGTTTTTAGGGATGATGAATTAGGGCTTTGAACAATATAAGAATAAAGTGCATTTCTTATCTACTTTGCAGTTCGATTAGCGTAAAGAAAAAATTTTCTTTTTACTGATTCTTAGAGGTTATCAAACAAAAATCTTATGATAATTGCCATCCTACTTATCAAAGGGCAAAGCCCAGGGTTATGATCTTACGGACAAGTAGTCAGTTTTGAAGAGACCAATATAAATTTGTATAATCATTCCTCTAATTGTTTTATTAGAGGAATGTTTATTTTTCCAAAGAATTGAGATAAATGGTAACTGGTACTACATATGAGCAAATGAGTTTAACCTAATTAAATACCATACATTTCAACAAACAATGTAATTCCTTCAGAGGTGCAGTTTTAGCAATTGAAGTTAAATATTTCAATATGCCTGAAGTTTCAAATATTATGCCATGATGCATTCAAAAATGATTAAATTCTTCTCACTAAAAATGCTTTCTATTTCATACATTTCAAGGTAAATATCATTTTAGGTTGCAGCATCTTATGATGGTTTCTAAGGTAATGTTGGTTTTATCTTTGATGCAGAAAGTAACTGTCACTGTGAATTGACTAAGCTTTTTGTTGTCAAAGGTTACTTCTATTTTTATATCACCCTGGTATGCTAGTAAATGTTTCTCACTGCACTATCATGCCAAGGCCTTTTTAATATTGCTAATACAGGATGAAAATATTTATTCACTTTTGGTTTGGATGTTTGTGAGCATGAATGATTGTGGGGAATCAAACGTAGTTGTTAAAAAAGGGTTTTCACTGATGAATAACAAAATCCCTCAGAGCTATGGGCACATGTATTTTAAAAAGGTACATTTATTTGATTACCACCAGTCATTTGTAGTGTGTTCCAGTTGCTTCCCCATTAACTGACTTAAAAAAATAGTCATTAAACCGAGACTTCTCCAGCTTTCTAAACAAGACTGAGTTTTATTTAAATATAAATTTAAATTTATTAAGTATTCTTAAAATAATCATGTTTTTAGCATGTTGATTAACTTGGATTGTTTGTTGTGTTGCTTTTTGCTAGGTCAGAAATAAATATTTTAAATATATGGCAGAAAACCTACCCTGAAAACTCCTAAATGACCCATTAATAAAGAACTTACTTTTAATAATTAGACACTGAATTTGTTTAGATGTATACTTCAGAGTTTTCTAAAATATGAAATTCCCACAGTTTGACTTTCCTAACAATGATGGACTTGTTCTAACCAGCTTTATTTGAACTTCTTTCTAAGTTGCTTTCAGGGCAAATGACTTAAATCACTGTGTTGTTCAGATTGATAGCATATGATGATTTAACCCTGAGAACTCTAGTGCCGCGTATTTTGGCTTCATTCCAAGTCACCCCGAGATAGACATAGGGTACACTTTGTCTTTTCTGAAACCATGAAAACTGTAGTTTCAGGTTATGTTCTACCTGCTTCAAAATAATAATCTGCCTTGTTGACTGCCTTCATGCATGAACCTATAAAGTGTTTCCCATGATTCCTTTAAACCTAATTGGGAATGTGTTCTGTCAGTGGATATTCATTTCAGTGTATGGGTTTGCATGCTGTTATTATATTTGTTTTAGAAGTGAATTTTCACAGGAAACTAGCAGTGTTTCCCTGTAAAATTTGGGTCTAATTTCATGTAGATAATTATTCCTGCCTCTACATTTTCAATAAGTGTGTAAAATTGAAGACACAATTACTTATTTGTACTCCAAGTTACTAAATAGAGTTTCAAGCCAAAAGCTTCTAGCATAAAGCAGTCTCTTTTGTTAGCATTTGAATATGGAAGCCAGACTACGTGAAGAGTATACTTTAAGATTAACAATGTTTTGGAAGCACTTTTAAAAGAAATCTTATGACTACCTTTACAACTCTCAGGATTAAATCAAAGGACTTGCCTTGCTGAAGAAGATCTGAGAGATAAGAATACATAAAGCCTCAGTGGTAAATCAGTTTGACATAAATAAGGTTTCAAAATATTTAAATTCTGTTTAACTGTGTTTTTCAGTTTACAGAATGCCAGATGCTTTGTTTAACAAAACATTTCATGATATTTCTCTAAAGTTCAGTAGAGAGAAAACCAGGGAACAAGAAACATGACTTTTGAAATTTAGAAAATCAAATCAATTATGTATTAGCAATTTTAATGGAAATGAGTATTTTAAATTTTCTTTTTTTTTTTTTTTTTTTTTTTTTTTGAGACGGAGTTTCGTTCTTGTTACCCAGGCTGGAGTGCAATGGCGCGATCTCGGCTCACCGCAACCTCCGCCTCCTGGGTTCAGGCAATTCTCCTGCCTCAGCCTCCTGAGTAGCTGGGATTACAGGCACGTGCCACCATGCCCAGCTAATTCTCTGTAGTTTTAGTAGAGACGGGGTTTCACCGTGCTGACCAGGATGGTCTCGATCTCTTGACCTCGTGACCCACCTGCCTTGGCCTCCCAAAGTGCTGGGATTACAGGCTTGAGCCACCGCGCCCGGCCGAGGTCAGACTTTTAAAAAATGAGTATTTTCTGTGGGGAAAAGAAATTAGATGGGATAAATACATTTTATATTCAAAATTTCAGACAAATTAGGGAACCTGGCATTTTGAAAGAAAAACATGGCTTATAACAACCTGAGGAAGATAGATGAGGGATGAAGCTATTTAAGGTAAGTGAGGGCCAGATTTGGAGAGGACTTCATGACAAAACTTTTAAGAGCTATGACCTGATCAGAATCGCATGTGCAGAGTGAAGAAAAGGAACTAACATTAGTTAAGCATTTGTGCTAGCACTGTAATGACGATTTTTACCTTACTATTTTTCTTTTTTTTTAGTGGGAATCTCTCTGTTGCCCAGCTGGAGTGCAGTGGTGCAATCATAGCTCACTGCAGCCTCGACTTCCTGGGCTCAGGCGATCCTGTCACCTCAGCCTCCCCAGTAGCTAGGGCTACAGGCACATGCCACCATGTTTGGCTGACTTATGTTTGTATGTATTTATCTGAATAGACAAGTTTCCCTGTGTTGCCCAGGCTGGTGTCAAATTCCTTGCCTCAAGTTTTACCCCCCTTGACCTCCCAAAGTGTTGAGATTACAAGCATGAGCCACCACACCAGGCATGTAATGACTCCTTTGGATATAATATCTCAGTACGATGCAGTGGGAATAACACAAGTTTGAGTCCAGACAAACTTGGGTTCAAATCTTAGATCTTCTTTATTAATTTTAAAAGTTGGGCCAATTCCTTAGGTTCTTTGAACTCATACCCTCTTCATAATGTTTACCACATAACCTGTAGGCTTGTTATAAAGAACAGATCCTAGCTGTAAAATGAATGACATAGTAGGTATAGCTATATTATTACTGCTAGTAAACATTGTTAGAGCCAAAATTCAAAGCCATGCTTCCTTCCAAAAAATACCTTGACACAGACCTAGTCAATAGGAGGCTGCAGTCCTTTGGCCAGAGTGCTTTGTTTAGCAGTGAACACATAATTCATTCTGAGTACACCAAAGTTAACAGCTGTGTTTTTCTGATATACTTACAGCAGTGAGGATATAAGTGTAAAAAATCACTTTTTACCACCATGAAGCATGAACCAGCCAAGAAGTAAAGCCAAAATAGAAGGAGGCAGAGTAAGGAAAATGAGAGTAAGTCCTAGTTCAGCTGCACCTAAGTCAGTACAAGCAATGAGCTTTTGTAAGGTAAATAAGCTACATACTAGTAACAATTACAATAACAATAGCTTTTCTTTAACTCAACTTGCATTGAGTCTTCAGTCACTTGTATCCAATAGTATACTGACTAATTAAATTGTAATGAGCAACCTAGAAGTTCACTTTGGAATAGCGATAATACAGAGTTTGAAGAGTTTTCATCAATAAGGGAAAGAAATTAAATATGAGGAAGTGAGGACAGCCCGTGTAGACTGCTTGTTCTAGAAACTGATCTATTTTTAAAAAATTAAAACGTAGAAGGTTCAGTAGCTAGGGTGGAGGCAGAATGGAGGAAGTATTTATTCCTAAGATGGGAGAGACTTGAGTGTGTTTATGCACAAAGGGAAAGATGTCAGTGGAAAGGAAAAGGTTGACAGTACTGAGAAGAGAGTGGATAATTAATGGCAGAAACCCAGGCAGACACAGAATATGATGACTATTTCTTTTGCCGTGAAATCTCTGGTAAGGTCTAGGGTCTACTCAGATGGTAAATTTGACTAAAAGTGTTCAATATTTTTATTTTATACATATGTAAATATTTTATATATATAAATATTTATAAAATAGATGAATAAAAATATATATTTTATAAATATATTATTTATTAAATATATAAGTAATAACAAATATATATATATAATTTTTATTCATATAAAATAAAAATACTGAATATATATTTATATCTATGTATATTGGCTTTTCAGCTTGTCTAATATTTTCATGCCTCCTCTAATCTTGTCTACTGTCTTAAAATCAAGTGAAGTCCAATAACACCCCTCCATCCCCATCAAAAGCAAACAAACACAAAAATAAACAGAACTAAACTAAACTTCTCTATTCCAACTAGTAGAAATGTTCATGGCCAAGGAATACCCCAGGATAACTAAAGGCATCTCAGAACAGTCATTTTGCAGGCTTTCAGTTTCTGCTTTACTTTTTTTGCCTGCAATTTTGCACAATCAAATGCACAAAAACAATGGGAAAGGCAATTACGTCAAACGTACGAAAGAAATGGCAGAAATCCAGTGGGAAAGACATGCCCTCCACATTTGGCAGGAGCCGTTATGGGAGGCAGTGGCTTTGCAGAGTGATGAGTCACACTTGAACAGAGGCTCTGGAAGGAATTAGTTTGAGAGAAGGCTGGAGAGCTCCCTGAAATGTATGAGGGCCTCTGGCCATTAGTAATGTGTGTGTAATCACAGTGAGACAAAGGAAACCCTGAGATCCACAGACTTTCTTTCAGGAACGAGCAAAGTGTCCCTAGCTGCTCTTTCCTCCCTGGTGGGTGTAAAACCACAGCCCTTCTGTTTTAGTGAGAAAACGTTTCATGAGGATCACTTTTTAGAAAACTTTATCTGGGCCAAAGAATGTAATATGAGTGTAAAATACGTAAATAGATAAAGCAAACCATGACTCTGAAGAAGAGATTGATCTGCTCAAAGGTCAGTTGGGCCACAAAATTAATGAGCTTGAGAAAGACAGGACAAGAGATGGGAGAGAAGAAAACTGTGTGTTTAACTCTTAATCAATTAACAAAAACAAGTAAGTGTCTGACTGGCAGCAAATTAGCTAACATATGGATGAACTCTAAAATAACCAGGCATAGAACAAAACCAAATTTTAATAACAGACTTACCTATTCAATAGTATTGCAAACATCAAATGCCTTGTACTATAAATCCAAAGCTCCCAATTCTTTTTTTTTTTTTTAAGTTTTTTTTTAAATTATTTTTTTTAAGATGAGTTTTCACCGTGTTGGTCAGGCTGGTCTTGAACTCCTGACCTCAGGTGATCCACCCGCCTTGGCCTCCAAAGTGCTGGGATTACAGGCATGAGCCACCACACCCGGCTCAAAGCTCCCAATTCTTATGCTAGTAAACTGCTGAATATTTAGTATCTTTAGCAATGGTGGGCCATCTTTTTAAATAATGTTAAAAATAAATAAATATAAATATCTATATACATAAATAACAGCCATGCTACTGATCGTGTTAATGTACAGTTTCATGGTATTCATATAACTTTAAGAACAGTAGTAAAATTCCAATTTTATATCAGTGAATTACATTATAAGCTGGTGATATAAACACTTAGCCAAAAGGCCACGAAGCAATAGGCTTGTAATATGGAATAACATGACTCTTTGTTACACTGTATGTTCAGATTTGGCCAGAAAATAAAAAAGAAGTGAAGTTTTTATAGGCCAAATTATCAAAATGTTACCTAAAACCCCACAAATTGGTTTTTAAGTGAAATGCTATGAAATAAAGAAAATTCTCTAGTAGACAATGCTGTTGAGTTTGTCAGTTGGTTTATAAAGTATCATGTGATAGAGTATTGTGTTTCTAAAGCATTAAATAACAGATCAAAAGCTTTGTCTATTGAAGGATAGATCAGTGCTGGGTCATCTAAAATGGATTAAAAAACAGTGTAGAGGCAGTTGTGCGATAATGTCAGAATACAAGTTCAGAGTGGGCCAAAACATCTGCTAATTTCTAGCTGTTATAATATAAAGCTTATTTTTTCATTTCAAAAGACCAAAAAGTACTTGAGATGAGAGGAGGGAAATATCTGTCTTCACTTTGGGAACTTACAGTGAAGACAAGAAGCCCTTACAACGCAATTGTGATAAGACGACTTGAACATTTCATTATTCTACTTTCATTTGCTTAGGAGAATAACCTTGACATTAAATTAATGTAGAATAAAATGGAAGTTTCTACAAAGTGTAAACAACTCTACCCTGTGATGAGAATGATGTCAGCAAAACTAGTGATCTGAGGCCAACGTGAACTATGAAAGGAGGTCCTCTAACGGCAATTGAAGAGCGAGGGCTGGTTTGGCTTTGACCTTTACAAATTGCTAGAGAAGCGTGTTCTGTGTCTCTCCTGCCATTTGAAAGGCACGTATGTACATGAGAGCTGATTGTGTCCATTCTGCCTTTGCATGATAATTCCTGGCCTTTTGCCTGGTTTACTTTAGAGTCTGTATTACCTCATTATTTATGTTTTTCTCCAATGTCCTGCCCTGAAGAGCTTTTCCTGAATGTGATTTTTTTTCTGTCTCTGTCTTCAGTGTTGGCCACGCACAAATCTGATAAAAAATGTCAAAGCATTACCATCAAGGATGTGATAATAATGACTTTTGCTTGAAGATGGCAGCCAATTAATGCAGTATATCTAAGGAGGCCTTTTGAAAGACTGAAAAACAGTTTCCCCATTTTACAGATGAAAAAACTGAGGTATATTTTTCAATGGAAGAAATAACAATTTTAACAGTCAGATGACAAAATATTAAGGCAAATTAGAAGAGCTGACAATAGCATCTGCTATTAACTTTGTAAATTAAATGGGATTATTTCCATTTGCTGCTTGGTGCCAGGGCTGGGATTTGACCCCAAGCCTGTCTCTCCTTCCAAAGTCTGTTCTTTATCATATCATACAATGCTGCCTCCCCATTGAAAAGATAAGTTTATTATGTTTTTAAGTAGTAGATTGCTTTTAAAGCATTTTTATTAACTATTATTTTATCCTCAAAGAATCTTTTCAGTTTAATAGGTATTATGAATTTTTTTTATAGAAAAAGCAACTGAGGCAAATGAAGACCTACTGACTTGCTTACAAAGGTTAATCACGTTTTGGGAAATAAAATTGAGTTCTTTTGTGTTGAAAGACTGTGCCATTTACATTAGTTCGGGTTGTCTGTTTCAAGTGTTTCTTTTTGGATAAACCCAAAGCAGTTAAGGTCAATGATAGATGTATAGGGATTTCCACAAATAACCACATAATTTTACATGCCATTACTAAGGCTGTAGGTAAGAGGTACTATTTCTATACACTGTATAGAAATATATACAGTGTATATACTATTTCTATACACTGTAAAGAAAAATACATTTAAATGTTTCCTGAGAGCAGGAACCCTACATCCTCAACAACTAATATAGTGCCTTGGCAAATCGTAGGTATACAATAAATATGTTTCAAATGAATGAAGAATAGCATTCACAGAGAGAGCTTGTTAGTGAGGATGAAAACGAATAGACGGCATTGATTTGCAGCTGAAATTGCAAACTTCTTAGCTTGTCTGTGAGGCCCACTGATGAAAAAGAAAGAGGACACCTTCTCTCAAAAAGCGTCACTGGGAAAATATGGTCTGAGAAATAATTTTTAATTTGAATATGCACATAATCCAAATTCATCTATACGCTAAAAATTCCGTAAGTGGTGTATCCACTACTCAGTGGATACACCAAAAATGGCCTTATGTCCCTAAGAATTTGTTAATTCTTTCAATCAATAATTAAACAAATTTTGTGGAGTGCCTACAATGTGTTAGTCATGGTTCTAAATCGTAGAAAAATGGCAGTAAACAAAATAGAGAAAAATGCTTTTATCATAAACCAAATATTGTAGCATAAGAAGTGAGAATGAACAAATAGTTAAATATATATTTGTCAAAACAATGAAGAAAACAAAGCAGGAAATTAGTACTAGTGTGTATGTATGTGTGTCTATATGTAAGTATGTGCAGTTTTAAATACAATAGTGTGGGAGGCCTCACACATAAGATGACATCTGACCGAGGATATGAGGGAGGAAAGAGAGATGTAAATATTTGGGGATGGGGAGATGATGGGAAGAGAATTCTTGAAAATGGACTGCTACGTGCATAGTTCCTAAGGCTGGAGTGTGCTTATGTTGTTGGAGAAGGGAAAGAAGGGTGGTGCTGGGAGGGGGAGCATGGTACACAACAAAGTCAGGGTGGTCAGATGGGGATAATAGAGCGTCTCAAGCATGATTGTAAGGGCTCGGAATTTTCTCGGCATGGGAAATCGTTGGTGGGCTTTGAGCAAAAGAATGACATGATTTAATTTGTGCTTCATAAGAATTTCTCCCACAACTGACTATTTTTTAAATGGAACAGGGCCAGGAGTAAAAGCTATTACAGTGATCCAGGTGAGAGATGATGGCAGCTTGCTAGATGTTAGCAATAAAGTGGTAAAAAGTGGTCATATTTTGGATATATAGTTGAAGGCAGAATTGCTGAGACTTGTCAAGGGACCGGATATGGGGCAGAAAAGAGATTACTCAAGGGTGACACAGAGGTTTTCAGCTTGAGCAACTGGTAGGTTTGAGTTGCCATTTACTGAGATGGGAGGGACTTGAGAAGGAGATTTAGGAGATCAGGAATTCAGCTTGGAGATGTAAAATAGGAAGCTGGGGATGTGAGGCTGGAGCTCAGAGGAAATGTCTAAGTCTGATATATAAATTGGTGACTCATCAGCTCATCAGCATATAGACGTTGTTTAAAGTCTTGATACTGAATGAGCTCACCAGCAAAAGTCCACTTGTTAGATAAGAGAAATCCACAGATCAAGCCATTGTGAGAGTGAGGATAAACACTGAGAAACAGCATCCAGTTATGTAGTAGAGAAAGCAGAATTTAATATTTAAAAGCCAAGTTATAAAAGTGGTTTAAGGATATTGATCAGTGGTGCCAAATGTTACTTAAAGATCATGGAGGTGAGAACAGAGAACTCATCAAAATAATTAACAATGGGAGATCATTCCTGACCTCAACAAGAGCTGTTTCAGTGGAGAGATGAGACCTCATGTGGTTCGGCTCTTTGTACTCAGGGAAATCTCATGTGGTGTTCTAATCCCCAATGTGGAATGTGGGGCCTGGTGGGAGGTGATTGGATCACGGGGCCAGCTTCTTGTGGTTTAGCATCATCCCCGCTTGGCACTGTCCTCACAAGAATGAGTGAGTTCTCATGAGATCTGGTTGTTTAAAAGTGTGTAGCACCTCTCTCACCTCTCGCTCTTGCTCTTGTTCTCACCTTGTGAGGCATCTCACTCCTCCTTTGCCTTCTGCCATGATTGGAAGCTCCCTGAGGCCTCCCCAGAAGCAGACGCTGCTGTGCTTTTCGTGCAGCCTTCAGAACCATAAGCCAATTAAACCTCTTTTTTGAAAAAAAATTAATTACCGAGTTTCAGGTTTTGCCTTTATAGCAATGCAAGAATGGACTAAAACAGGGCCAAAAATCTGGTTAAATAGAAAATAAGAAGAGAAGAATTGAAGGTAAAAATAAATATACAATTTTATATTTTGATAAGAGAAGAGCCAGTGGGTTAGTGAAGATAACAGGATAATGGACAGGGAGTGTCCACGTGAGAACATCTACCAGCACACCTAGGGATAGTATGACCACAGCAGAAAAATCAGCCATCATGTTATACAGCTGTGTAGAAATCTATGTCCTTGTGGGGGAGACATTTCTCAGAGTAAAAAGATGAAGGAAAACTTAACTGACACATTTGAAGATATAGGGTATTTTCCTGGTGACTGACCCTTTAGTCCAGTGGGCCTAATGAATGGTTTTAGGAATTGGATAATATTAGGGGACACGGTCAGGTTAGATGTACAGAGCCATATGGGTTTGGGGTCCCAGAGACAGGTAATGACCTAGGAGTCAAGGGCTTCTCTGACTGATATAAACAAAACAGATAATCTGAAGCAAATCATATAGACAAGGCTGTGAGTAACGGAGATGTGGGAGGAGGAGATGGGAGTATTGCCAGGAATATGCAGAGTGCTGGGCATTTGTTATGTGATACCAAGACTTGCCCAAATTTTGCTTCTTTTTCTAGATGGTAGATTTATTTAACCTTCTACCTGACTCCAGTTTTTTTGTATTGTACTATATAATAGTCATTGAGTAAATATTTGTTGAAAAAACATAATGGAGGAATAAACATATGATTCCAGAAGATGATAAAATGCTGAATAAAACTTCACTGCAATGGCGTAGAGTAACGTGTGGCAGACCAATACTCCCATTAAAAACAACTAGAAAAGCCAGGTGAGATAATAATCAGTTTGATGATGTCAAAGGTTTATGAGCAAATCAATACTGGAAGGACTAAGTCAGGAGATTTGGATTTGGAGTGCATAGATCGTGTGGCTGATTTTCTCGTCAAAACAATCGCTAGATTCTGGAGCTGCACAAGACTGAAGATAGCAAACAAACTGATGTCAAATATCTAATAGTTCTTGAAGTACCTGGTGATCCCCCCTATTTTAGGGGTAGTCACTGGAATGAATAAGGACCCTTTGGGAGGGAAATAAGGGAATCATCACAGAACGTACTCGTTGCAGGGTTCTCATACATTATGTTCCAGGGTTCTTCCTGCTGTGGATCCCTGGGGCTCCAAATCTGAAAATTGTCTCAGACCTGATAACTGAGCAAGGACTGACTTCATTTGGGAAATCTCCCTCATCTTTCTACCCACCCACCCCCATTCATGCTTTGTTGTTTTTACTGATTTTAAGCAGAAACTTTGCTGACTGCATATTTATTCTCAGAGGGATGGCTATTATTGGTCTTTGTGGCTCCTTGTGAGTCAAGCTTGTTTTGCTTGGCCCCTACTTTGTTCATCTTTCAACCTTGCTGGTCATTATGGTAATTGTATAACCATAATGTTAATGGTAATTGCTTAACTTATTATTAAGCCCTGCCACTTGGTCTCTGTTATTTGGTTGGGAAAGCCCAAGCATCATTTTCATGGTTATAAATGAGCCCAGCTCTGTGACTGCCTTTCCTACTGACATTTCTCCTTTGCAGAACAAAACATCTTCTGAATATTTTAGTGGTGCTGGTGCCCCTCTTGTCAATGCATGCCTGAGGGCTTTCATAAACCTGTGGTCCTCTGGGCCTTCTTCTGGAATAATCTTTTGATGAGTCTTTCAGCCTTACCTAATATATGTATTGAGGTATACCCATTTCTTTCAGACCCTCTTTCCCTTCCTATACTATCTGTCAGAAAAATTTAAGCATTTTCACTTTGCTGAGAGTTCTTTACTCCTTATGAGCCCAGCAGTGAGTTTTTACCCCATCTCCAATGTCCTAACTAGAGCGTCTAGTCCTGCTATGATTTGAATGTTTTTACCCCTTCAAAATCATGTTGAAACTTAATGCCCAATGCAACAGTATTAAAAGGTGTCACTTGTGGGAGCCAATTGAGTAATGAGGCCTCTTCCCTTATGAGTATGATTAAAAGCCTCTCTATAAAATGACACGACAGAGGGAGTTTACCCCTTCTTGCACCTTCCAGCCCTTCTGCCATGTGAGGACATCTAGATGGTATCATGTTAGAGAAGTGGACTCTCATCAGGCAGTGACCCTGTGAGCACCTTTATCTTGAACTTTCCAGCCTCCATAACTATGAGAAATAAGTTTCTGTTTTTCATAAATTACTCAGAGACTTCTGGCTCCAAACCAGTGGCATATATACAAGCTGGCTTTACTCCCCAACACCTTGTCCCTCAGAAGACCAAAACCAAATATACAGCACTGAGATTATCAACCTTAATATACCAAAACTCAAAAATGAGGATAACTCAATTTCCTGGACCACAGAGAATTAAAAAAAAAAAAAAAAACTGAGCAGATGGTAAGAGAATCAGATTTTTCTATCTATGACACCCCTCCCATCATTCTGCCTGGCACCAGACATATGAAAACTTTTTCCTAACTCATGGCTTCTATGCTGGAATAGTGAGAATAAGGTGAAAAACCAGCTTTTCAATCATCTTGTGTTCTTTAGCAAAAGACTTGTCCATGCCTCAACCGAAGGGAAGCATTGCAAGTACCTGAAGTGACATATCCCTGAGGACAGCCAGAGACAAAAGGGGAAAGTGAGACTATCAACCCCACCCTGGAAACTCTGCTCTGTAGCTCTGTTAAAGGAGGCACCAAATCATAGTGGCTGTTTGGCAGCATCATTCTGTAAGAAGTATGTTCTACAAGTCTCCTGGGCATGAACCACTAGCCAGCCTTTCCACATGGCTGGGCCTCCCTTTGGGACCTCCCAAGTTCTAGATAAGCAGCACTCTGATTGATTACTAGAGCTGTGGGAAACCTGGGCTTTAGATACCATCTAGTGCCAAAAAGGAGGCAGTGACTTAGAGAAAAAATATAAGACACTCAACAGGTAAATAACAAAGACTCTCTAAGCAAACATAACATATATTAACCAAAACAAACCAGAGAAAACTGGAATAAATAATCCTTAAATGTAAAAACACAGAGGTATATCCACAAGAAATAATAGCAAAGAAAGAATGATGACCTCACCCAATAGACAAAGGAAGAAAATAGTGACTGATGCAAACAACACAGTAATAATGTGAGCTCTCTGACCAAGAATTCAAAAGAGCAGTTTTAAGGAAACTCAGTGATATAGTTTGGATATTTGCCCCCAACCAATTATTATATTATATTGTAATTTCAAGTACTGGAAGTGGGGACTGGTAGAAGGTGTGTGGATCATGAGGGCAGATTCCTCACAGCTCAGTGCTATCTTCATGATAGTGAGATCTTACAAGATCTGGTCATATAAAGTGTGTGGCACTTCTTTCTCCCATTCTGTCTCACTTGCTCCTGCTTTCACCATGTGTTGCCTTCTCCCACTTTGCCTTCTGCCGTTATTTAAAACTCCCTGAAGCTTCACCAGAAGCCAAGCAAATGTCATACCATGCTTCCTGTAAAGGCTGAAGAACCATGAGCCAGTTGAACCTCTTTTCTTCATAAATTATGCAGTCTCAGGTGTTTCTTTTTAGCAATGCAAGAATAATCTAATATACTTAGTGATCTCTAATATAACACAGAAAAGCAATTCAGAAATTTATTAGAAAAATTAACACAGAGATTAAATAACTTTTAAAAGTCAAACCAAAAATCTTAGAACTGAGAAATACATTTGCTGAACTAAAAATTTATTAGAGGCTTTCAACAGCAGAATAGACCAAGAAAACAAAAGATTTAGTGAGCTCAAAGACAAGCTATTGAAATTATACAGTCAGAGAAGTAAAAAAGAAAAAAGAATGAAAATGAAAGAAGATTTTCTACAGAATATATAAACTTACCTCAAAAAACCAAATCTGAGAGTTACTGATGTTCAAGAGGGAGTTGAGTAGGAGCAAGGGGTAGAAAGTTTATATAAAGAAAGAATAATAGAAAACATTCCTAAGTTTGAGAAAGAGATAAATATCCAGGCACAGAAAGATTAGATAACACCAATCAGGTTCAACCCAAATAAGGCTACCCACCAAAAGATAATAATCAATCTCTCAAAGGTCAAAGACAAGAAGGATTCAAAAAAAAAAAAAAAAAAAAAAAAAAAAAAAAAAAAAAAAAAAAAAAAAAAAAAAAAAAAAGGGAAACAACTTATGAAGAAACTCCAGTTCATCTCACAAAAGACTTCTCAATGGGAATCACACACACTTGGAAGTAGGGGGACAATATTTTCAAAGTTCTGAAATTTAAAAAAAGAAACCTGTCATTCAGTAATACTTTATCCAGCAAGCTATTCTTTATATATGAAGAGGAGATAAAGTCTTTCCCAGATAAACAAAAGCTAAGAGAATTCGCCATTACCAGACCCTCTTACAAAGAAATGCTTAAGGGAGTTCTTCAATCAAAGTTTTATTTCCAAGAAATACACTAATGTGCACAAAGAAATTACTTGAAGACATAAAATCCACATGCAAAATTAAATACCAAGAGATACCCAGGACTTCAATGATGTAATTGTGGTGTGCAGTCCCCTTACAATTCTAATATGAAGCCTATAAAATGAGTCAATAATAAATAATAGTAGCTACAGCAATCTGTGAAGATACAGGCAATATACAAATATGTAAATTGAGACAAAAGTCAAAAGGTGAGGGGACTGAGTTAAAGTGCAGAGAAGTTTTTAAAGATTTTTTTGTTTGCTTTTATTATTTTTTGTGAGCTATGATAAGTTATCTAATATAAGTTGTTATATCTATAAGATATTTTCATAAGCTTCATAGTAACCACAATGCAAAAACCTATAACAGATACACTAAAAATTAAAAACAATGAATTAAAACATACTACTAGGGAAAATTACATAGCTATGAAGAATAACAGCAAGAAAGGAAGGAAGAGAGGAGAGAAAAACAACCAGAAAACCAGCAACAAAATGTCTGTAGTAAGTCTTTACTTACTAGTAATAACACAGAATATAAATGGGCTCAATTTTTCGATTAAAAGACATAGAGTGGTTGAATGGATACAGAAGCAAGACTCAAATATGCTGCCTACAAGAAACCCATCTCATCTATAATGACACACATAGACTAAAGTTAAGAGATGGAAAGAGATATGTCAAGCAAGTGGAAATCAAAAAGAACAAGAATTGCTATACTTATATCAGATAAAATAGACTACAAGTCAAAAGACTACAAGTCAAAGAGAAACAAAGGTCACTATATTATGATAAATGGGTCAATACAGCAAGAAGATACAACAACTCTAAATAGCTATGCACTCAACACCAGAGCACCGAAGAATTCAAGCAAGTATTAATGGATCTAAAGAGAAAGATATACTGGAATGCTATAGTAGGGTACTTTCATACCATATCCTCAGTAATGGACAGATTATATAGATAGAAAATCAATAAGGAGACATTGAAATTAATCTAGACACTAAACTACAAAGGCCTAACTGATATTTACAAAACATTTCACTCAATTGCTGCAGAATACACATTCTTTTCATCAACATGCACAACCTTCTCCAGGATAGACCATATTTTAGGCCACAAAACAAATCTCAACAAATTTTAAAAAGTGGAAATGTAGTATATTTTCTGACCATACTGAAATAAAACTAGAAATCAATAAGAGAAACCTTGAAAACTACACAATCACATGAAAGTTAAACAACATCCTTCTGAATTACCACTGGGTTAATGCAGAGATTACAAAGGGGAAATTTAAAAATTTCTTGGAACAAAGGAAATTGGAAATACAACACTCTAAAATCTATGTGAGACAGCAAAACAGTACTAAGAGGGAAGTTTATACCAATAAATGCCTACATGAAAAAAGTTGAAAACCTTCAAATAAACAACTAAACAATCCACTTCAAGAAACTAGAAAAGCAAGAACAAACCAAACCCAAAATTAGTACAGGAAAAGAAATAACAAACATTTATTTAATCAATATTTGGGTACAGAAATCAATAAAATTGAGAAAAAAATATAGAAAATCGAACGTAAAACAAAAAGTTCTGTTTTTTTTTTTTTAAAGAGAAACAAAATCGACAAATCTTTACCTAGACTAAGACAAAAAAGAAAGGAGAACCAAATAGATAGATATAAAAAGGGGACATAACAAATGAGACAACAGCAACACAAAGAATTATTAGAGAATATTATGAACAACTATATGCCAACAAACTGGAAAACCTAGACGACACAGATAAATTCCTGGACACCTACAACCTACCAAAATTAAACCACAAAGAAATAGAGAACTTCAACAAACCAACAATAAGTAACAAAACCAAAGCTGTAATAAAACGTCTCCCATCAGTGAAAAGTCCAGGACCTGCTGGCTTCACTGCTGTCTACCAAACATTTGAAGAAGAATTAATGCCAATGCTACTCAAACTCTTCAAGAAAATTAAAGAAGAGGGAATGCTTTCAGTCTTATTCTGAGGCAAACATTAACTTTCTAAAGTAAAAGTATACCTTTAGAAAAAATAAAACCTAGTGTTCAATAGATGAGTAGAGTGACTCTGGAAAACATTAATCAATACATTTCAAAATAGCTAGGAGAGAATAATTGGAATATTCTAACACAAAGATAAATATTTAAGGTGATGGATATCCCAATTACCCTGATTTGACTACAGATGAATGCATCAAATTTTATATCCCCCAAAACATATACATCAAATATATATCAATAAAAATAAATAAAGAGAATTACTCAGTGTCAGGTATTTTGTTATATCAATGGAAACAGACAAGTCTTGTGCCCCAGAAAAGTGCACTTATAAGTAAATAAATCATTGCCTATCTAGTCTTACATTATAGTTCCCTTGACCAAGCAACATCAGAATTCAATGCCAGGATTACTCACAGGGCTCACCATTACATTCTTGGTGCAATTTTTTAGTTTGATAATGTTTTCCTCCCTTATAAGGCCAAGCATATACCATACTAGGTTATGCTGGGATTAAACCATAATCATCAGCCTCACAGCCATGCAAGTGGGGACAGATTCTGAGAGACACATCAGATACTTTATTGAGGAGAGATTCTTGCAGTATCTTCTAGTGTAGTAGAAGTACCAGCTCTTGCTAGGGTAGGACGAGCTAGGTCTGCAAGCCCAAAGGCTGACAGAGAGTTGCAGAATTTATATTTCAGTGTCCAGTATCCAGATGTCTCCATCTCATGTTTCAGACTCTCAGGTTTACTCATCAGGGCTGGGTTCTTCACATAACAGGCTACTTTGGTTGTAATTTCAAACATCTCTGGAATCCAACTCCAACAACTAAGTTTTCAGCTTGCTCTTCAACTGTGGCTGCCCTCTCAACACAGGTGATAAAAGGATCATTGTGAACTATCAGAGCTTTACAGGGAAGCTATATGGCTCTCACACAGCTGCCAAATGCTTGTTAGCAGCCTTCACGCTTTCTGGTGGGTGTCAATATAACCTAGCAATAACTAGCCAACTCTTCTGAGCTTTTAGGCATTTACTTCCCTGCCTCTTCCATGCTTCAAATATCTACATCATTACACCTGTTATGGCATTTCCTTCCATTAAAACATTTTCCCAGTCACCACTGGGAGGCCAAGATCGGAGGATTGCTAGAGATCAGGAGTTCAAGACCAGCCTGGGAAACCTCCCTAGGTTTAATATAAAATACAAAATATTTTATATTTTAAAATATAAAAAAGATATATTAGACATGAATAGCATTTGCCTTTAGCCATAGATGCTTGGGAGGCTGAGGAGGGAGCTTCAGTTGAGCCCAGGAGGTCAAGGCTTCAGTGAACTGTGATTGTGCCACCACACTCTAGCCTGGGTGGCAGAGTCGCCCTGCCTCTAAAAATTAAAATTAAAAAAATGTTTAATTTTAATTTTTAAAAATCTGCTGATTTCAGGTTTAGAAAAAAGAAAGTTTTCCCAAAATAAAGTATGCAATGAACTCTTAAAATCCAACAATAAGAAAGAAACAACCCAAATTTTTTAAATGAGCAAAAGTTCTGAATTTTTGTCTCACCAAATAAGATATTCAGATGGAAAATAACCATAAGAAAAGATGCTCAACATCATATACCATTCGGGAATTTGAAAACAACAATGAGGTACCCTACCCGCCTTTTCAAATGGCCAAAATGGAAGACACTGACTATACCAAGTGCTGATAGGGATGTAGAACAACAAGAATATTCATTCATTGCTGCAAAATGGATCAGCTGTTTCTTAAAAAACTTACCATACAATTCAGCAATTGAACCCCTTGTTATTTCCTCAAATAAGTTGAAAATTTATGTCCACACAAAAACTTGTTTATGAATATAGCAGCTTCATTTATCATTGCCAAAACATGAAAATAATCAAAATATCCTTTAGTAGTTGAATGATTAAATAAACTGTGGCATATTCAGAAAATGGAAAGCTATCGAGTGCTGAAAATAAATGAGCTATCAAACCATGAAAAGACGTGGAAAAAAACTTAAATGCATATTACTAAGTGAAGGAAGCCAATCTGAAAGAGGTTACATATTATATAATTCTAACTATATGACAGTCTGAAAAAGGCAAACCTGTAGAGTCAATGTAAAGAACAGTGGTTGCCAGAGGTTGTTGGGGAGGGAAAAATAGGCAAAGCACCAACAATTTTTAAGTTATTAAAACTATTCTGTGTGATACTGTAAAGGTAAATGCATGCTATTAGACATTTGTCAAAACCCATAAACTATACATCAAGAATGAACCCTAATGAAAATTATGGACTTTGAGTATTAATGATACATCAGTGTAGGTTCATCAATTGTAAAAACATGTAACACTACATTGTGGGTTGCTGATAGTGGAGAAGGCTTGTGTGTGGCGGGGTTGGTGGGGCATGGGGTATATATGGAAACTCTATGTTGTGCACAATTTTACTGTGAAACTGAACTATTCTTAAAGTCTATTGAAGAAAAAGGAAATTTTCTAGTGGACTTCAGATAAAGATGTTCATCTTTGATTAAAAGGCATAAGTAAGGATTTTAAAAATGTCTTAAGTCTTGGTATTACCTAAATTTCTCCTTTATTAATAGTCATGTAAGGACTTTTTGTTTTGATTTTTGTTCATGGTACTGGTGAGATAGATCAATTTTAGAATTGCCTGGTTTCTCACAAGATCTTCATTATCATTTTGTCTGTGTATTTATGGCAAGTATTCTTCCTTTTAGGAATCAGATCTATTAAGTTCTACTGAGAAAAATCAATGCATTTTATATGGTGGCTGTTGTGTTAGCTTGAATAGTCTGAACTACAGTGCCAAGAAATCCCTCTCAGGTATGTTTAGGGTTAGTTACTAGGGACTCAAGAAATTTGGAGAACTAAAGGGAACAGCAGCCATTTTTAGCATATGTATAGCTTGTTCCAGTTATTCACTTAAACACTGATCTAGGTTCTTTATGAAGGAATTTTACGGATGAGATTAAAGATCGTAATTGGTTGACTTTATTAAAAAGCGAGATTATCTTTGCGTAGGCCTGATTTAATCTGTCGGAAAGTCTTTAAGTATGCTGAGGCCTTCTCTCAGTAGAGCATTTCATTAGTAGACAGCAAGCCTCAACTCCTGCTTCTGGGCTTCCAGCCTGCTCATGATCTTCCCTTCCTGCCTGCCCAGCAGGCTTTGGGATCCTACAATTATGTCAACAAATAGAATTGCATATGTGCATATAAATGCGCATATATATATATATAAAATATATATATATATATGTATATATATATATATATATATATATCTGCCTCTCTGATTGAATGCTGACTGATACTTTTCTTTCACTGAATATCTAATATTTCATCCAAGTCTGAACTTTGGTTAAATTCAGGATGGAAAAGCAGGGAGGGAAAAATAGTTAAAAAATAGGATGGAGGGAGAAAAGAGGGAAGGGTGGAGTTTTCATTATTATACTTTTATGTTCAGATGCTTAAATACCATTTTTCTTTTTAAAGAGAGTGCTTATTTTGTTTTACAAATGACTGTTGTGTTCAACAACCTTTGAAATCTTGTCTAAAATTGCATATTACCTATGTTAGTAGTAGATATCAGTGTTGAATCAATAGCCCTAGGAATATATGAAATGTCAACATTTCTCAGAGTGAACCTTTGGTTTTCTATCCAGTTTTGTATTATAGGCCAGAAATTTTGCTGCTAATAGGTTTATGCATAATAATTCACCACAGTTTGGTATAATTAGTACCTCCCTGCAGTGCATTCTGTTATAACCTACTCAATAGCATCCAAGCAAAATAGAATTTCTCTTTTTATTGGTGCATACTAGAATACCAATGTATTGGTCCATTTTCATGCTGCTGATAAAGACATACCCATGACTTGGAAGAAAAAGAAGTTTAATTAGACTTACAGTTCTACATGGCTGGGGAGGCCTAGAATCATGGCGAGAGGTGAAAGGCACTTCTTACGAAGTGGTGGCAAGAGAAAATGAGGAAGATACAAAAGCAGAAACCCCTGATAAAACCATCAGATCTCATGAGACTTATTCACGACTATAAAACAGCATGGGAGAAACTTCCCCCATGATTCAAATTCTATCCCACTGGGTCCCTCCCACAACACATGAAAATTATGGGAGTATAATTCAAGATGAGATTTGGGTGGGGACACAGCCAACCCATATCATTTTATCCCTGGCCCCTCCAAATTTTATGTCCTCACATTTTAAAACCAATCATGCCTGCAAACAGTTCCCCAAAGTCTTAACTCATTTCAGCATTAACCCAAAACTCCATAGTCCAAAGTCTTATCTGCAACAAGGCAAGTCCCTTCTGCCTATGAGCCTATAAAATCAAAAGTAAGCTAACTACTTCCTAGATACAATGGGGGTACAAGTATTGGGTAAATACAGCCTTTCAAGTGGGAGAAATTGGCCAAAACAAAGGTGTTACAAAGCCCATGTAAGTCCAAAATCCAACCAGGCAGTCAAAATTTAAAGCTCCAGAAATGATCTCCTTTGACTCCAGGTCTCACAACCAGGTCACATTGATGCAAGAGGTAGGTTCCAATGGTCTTAGGCAGCTCTGCCTCTGTGGCTTTGCAGGGTACAGCCTCCCTCCCAGTTGCTTTCAAGGGCTGGTATTGAGTGTCTGCAGCTTTTCAAGGCCTATGGTCCAAGCTGTAGGTGGATCTACCATTCTGGAATCTGAAGATCGGTGACCCTCTTCTCACAACTCCACTAGGCAGTGCCTCAGTAGGGCCTCTATATAGGGGCTCCAACCCCATATTTCCCTTTCACACTGCCCTGGCAGAGGTACTCCATGAGGGCCCAGTTTCTGCAGCAAACTTCTGCCTAGGCATCCAGGCATTTCCATACATCTTCTGAAATCTAAGCAGAGGTTCCCAAACACCAACTCTTGACTTATGTGCACTTGCAAACTAAACACCATGTGGAAGCTGCCAAGGCTTAGGGCTTTCACCTTCAGGCACCATGGCTCAAGCTGTACATTGGCCCCTTTCAGCCATGGCTGGAGCAGCGGGATGCAGGACACCAAGTCTCTAGGCTGCACACAGCACAGGGACCCTGGGCCAAGACCACAAAATCCTTTTCTCCTCAGCCTCCAGGACTCTGATGGGAAAGCCTGCTGTGAAGACCTCTGACATGCCCTGGAGACATTTTCCCCATTGTCTTGTGGCTTAAATTTTGTCTTGTGGATTAAATTTTGTCTTGTGGATTAAAATAACTTATGCAAATTTATGCAGCAGGCTTAAATTTCTCCTCAGCAAATCAGGCTGCAAATTTCCCAAACTTTTATGCTCTGCTTCCTTTTAAAACTGAATACCTTTAACAGCACCCAAGTCACATCTTGAATGCTTTGCTGCTTAGAAGTTTCTTTCACCAGATACACTAAATCATCTCTTTCAGTTCAAAGTTTCACAAATCTCTAGGACAGGGGCAAAATACTGCCAGTCTTTTTGTTAAAACAACAAGAGTCACCTTTGTTCCAGTTCCCAACAAGTTCCTTATCTCCATCTGAGACCACCTCAGCCTGGACATTATGGTCCATATCAGTATCAGGCTTTTGGTCAAAGACATTCAAGAAGTCTCTAGGAAGTTCCAGACTTTCCCACATTTTTCTTTCTTCTCCTGAGCCTCCCAAACTGTTCCAATCTCTTCCTGTCACCCAGTTCCAAAGCTGCTTTCACATTTTCAAGTGTCTCTTCAGCAACATCCCCCTCTTCTGGTACCAATTTACTGTATTAGTTCATTTTCAAACTGCTGATAAAGACATACCTGAGACTAGGAAGAAAAGAGGCTTAATTGGGCTTACAGTTCCATAAGGCTTGTTGAATCATGGCAGGAGATGAAAGGCATTTTTTACATGTCGGTGGCAAAAGAAAATGAGAAAGATGCAAAAGCAGAAACCCCCAATAAAACCATTAGATCTTGTGATACTTATGCATTGTCATGAGAACAGTATGGGGAAACTGGCCTCATGATTCAAATTATCTCCCACTGGGTCCCTCCCACAACAGATGAGAATTATGGGAGTATAACTAAAGGTGAGATTTGGGTGGGGACACAGCCAAACCATATCAACCAATTCTCCAATCAAAATAATAAACAAAATATGTTTTTATTAAAAATAATAAAGTAGTAAAGTTTTATATTGAACTATCTCAAAAAGCATATACTATAAAAACAATTTAACTTTTGGCTTTTATAGGTTTATAATTTTAAGCTATATTAAATGCATGCAGAAAATGTGTTAAACATCACAAATTTGGAAGAAAAATAGTTCATTTTGCAATCTGCAATAATTATAGAATTCCTTTGCTTAGCTAGGCATGGTGGTGCATACCTATAGTCACAGCTACTTGGGAGGCTGAGGTGGAAGGATTGCGTGAGCCTGAGAGTTAAAGGCTTCAGTTAGCCAAGATCACACTACTACCCTTCAGCCTAGGCAATAGAGTGAGACTCTGCCTCAAAAAAATAATAATAATAATCCATCTGCTTATTAACTTTCTAATTAAGAATGAGGGATAGGAAGATAGTGGTTTCTTTTTTACACAGGTTAAGCATTTCTAATCAGAAATCTAAAATCCAATGCCCCCAAATCTGAAATTGTCTGAATGCTGACATGATGCCACAAGTGTAAAGTTCCATGCCTGACCTTCTGTGACAGGTCACAGTCTAAGCACAGGCATACAATGCAGTTTATTCAGTGTTCCCAAGAGAAGAAAGACCCTCACAGCCCCTTCAATGGTGATATATCTTTTTTTGCACAGGCCCAGATTTCCCCATCTAAGCATGCTCTCAAATGGAAATGAAATGGCATGTGTGCAGGCCATATTGGCCAATGGCAAGTTTCCCACTGTGTTACTCTGTTCTTGAATCACTATAAAGAAATACCTAAGACTGGGTAATTTATAAAGAGGAGGTTTAATTGGCCCATATTCTGCAAGCTGTACAAGGGTGGCACCAGCATCTGTTCAGGAACAGACATATCACATGGTAAGAGAGGGAGCAAGAGAGAGAGGGGAGCGGATGGTTCCAGACTCCTTTAAACAACCAGATGTTATGTGAACTAACTGAGCAAGAACTCACTCATCATCAAGCAGATAGTGCTAAACTATTCATGAGGGATCTGTCCCCATGATCCAGTCAATTTCTACCACCAGAACCCCACCTCCAATATTGGGAATTACATTTCAACTTGATATTTGGGGAGGTGAAAAATATTCAAATTATATCACCATGATGACCCACATGGGGTAAAAACCCATGTGACTTTCTCCCTGTGGATTTTTGCCATTTTGTTTGCATATTCTCTGTTCTGTGGTGTAAAGATATCGTTGAAAATATCAAAAAGGCCCACAGATACTCCATGGGTAACACTGATAAGAAAAAGAGGAACCGTTCATGTTTATCTGTAGCACAGAAAACCAAGCTGCTGGAGAATGAACAGTAGTGTAAGCATGAAACATTTCACAGAAGAGTGTGGTGGTGTAATGACTACCATATATGACCTGAAGATAAACTGTTCAAGTTCTACCTCAAAGTGATAAACAGCCATTAAAGAAAAACACTACATACAGCTAAAAATAAGGATCTCAATCATACATTGAAAGGGTGGATCCATCAGCACCACAGTGAACACATGCCACTTAATAATATGCTGATCATGAAATGAGCAAAGATCTATCATGATTAACTGATAAAGGGAACTATGACTGTTCAATAGGCTGGCTATAGAAGTATTTTTTAAAAAAGACATGGCATTAAATTTTTAAAGATTTGTGGTGACAAAGCATCTACTAATCTTGAAATAGAGGATAAATTTATTAACAAAATTTGCCAAGATCATTGCTGATGAAATTTTGACTTCAAAACATGTCTATAATGATGAGGAAATATCACTGTTTTGGTGTTATTGACCCAGGAAGACATTGACTACAACTGATGAGACAACCTGCAGTAATGAAGTATGCCAATAACAGAATAACTGTGCTGGGATGTGCCAGTGCAGCAGGCATTGCATAAGTGTAACTTGCCATGATAGATAAAAGTTTGCATACTCAGTTTTCCAGGAGTTTATTATTATGCTAACAAAAAGGCACGGATCACCAGGGATACCTTTTCTGATTGGTTTCACAAACATGTTTTACCAGTGGCTCATACTTACTGCAAGGAAGCTAGATTGGATGGTGACTGCAAAATTTTGTTCTTTCTTGATAACTGTTAATCTTCCAGTGAAAATTCTATCAAGAATAATGTTACTGCCACATGCTTCCCCCAAATGGTACTTCATTAATTCAGCTATGTGACTAGGGTATCCTTAGATCAATGAAAAGGAAATATAGCAACACTTTCTTGACCAGCATACTAGCAGCAGTAAACAGAGGCACAGGTGTGGAAAGTTTTTCAAAGAAGTAAGGATACCATATATGTTGTCGCCAACACCTGGAACACAGGTTCTAAAGATACAGTTGTGCATGCCCGGGACAAACTTTGGCCTACAACTGTGTTCAGTGATGAAGACAAACTAGTGAATTTGAAGGTTTCTGTATATCAAACGAGAAAATAATGATGTAGGACCTACTTACATGTGCAAAAAACTTACCTTCAGAGTGTTAGTAAGCTTCAGTTCTGTTCTGATCTTAGTTATTTCTTGTCTTCTGCTAGCTTTTGAGTCTTTTTGATCTTGCTCCTCTAGTTCTTTAAATGTTGATGATAGCGTCTCGATTTTAGATCTTTCCTTGCTTCTCATATGGGCATTTTTTGCTATATATTTTCCTCTAGAGACTGCTTTAAATGTGTCCCAGAGATTCTGGTATGTTGTGTCTTCATTCTTGTTGGTTTCAAAGAACATCTTTATTTCTGCTTTTATTTCATTGTTTATCCAGTCAACAGTCAAGAGCTAGTTGTTCGGTTTCCATAAAGCTGTGTGGTTCTGAGTTAGTTTCTGGATTCTAGATTCTAACTTGATTGCACTGCGGTCTGAGAGACTGTATGTTATGATTTCCATTATTTTGCATTTGATGAGGAGTGATTTACTTCCAATTATGTGGTCAATTTTAGAGTAGGTGCAATGTGGTGCTGAGAAGAATGTGTATTCTGTGGATTTGATGTGGAGAGTTCTGTAAATATCTGTTAGGTTTGCTTGGTCCAGGTCTGTGTTCAAGTCCTGGGTATCCTTGTTAATTTTCCGTCTCGTTGATCTGTCTAATATTGACAGTGGAATATTAAAGTCTTCCACTATTATTGTGTGGGAGTCTGAGTCTTTTTTAAGTTTAACAACTTGCTTTATGTATCCAGGTGCTTCTGTATTGGGTGTGTATATATTTAGGATCGTTAGCTCTTCTTGTTGCATTGATCCTTTTACCATTATGTAATGTCCTTCTTTGTCTCTTTTGATCTTTTTTGGTTTAAAGTCTATTTTATCAGAGACTAG
>NW_016107317.1:8095413-8150444 GCF_001604975.1 Cebus imitator
ACCTTTTTTCAAAGTTCTTAGTTTCTTTGCATTGGGTTAGAATATGTTCTTTTAGCTCAGAGAAGTTTGTTATTACCCACGTTCTGAAGCCTGTTTCTGTCAATTCATCAGACTCATTCTCCATCCAGCCTTGTTCCCTTGCTGGTGAGGAGTTGTAATCCCTTGGAATAGGAGAGGCATTCTGGTTTTGGGTGTTTTCATCCTTTTTGTGCTGGTTTCTTGCCATCTTTGTGGATTAATTTACCTGTGGTCTTTGTAGTTGGTGACTTTCAGATGGGGTCTCTGAGTGGACATCCTGTTTGTTGATGATGAAGTTATTTCTTTCTGTTTCTTAGTTTTCCTTCTAACAGTCAGGGCCCTCTGCTGTAGGAGTGCTGGGGGTCCATGCCAGACCCTGCTTGCCTGGGGCTCACCTACAGCAGCTGCAGAACAGTAAGTGTTGCTGCCAGTTTCTTCTTTTCTCTTTGTCCCAGAAGAATACCTGCCAGAAGTCAGTCTGAGCTCTCCTTTATGAGATGACTCTTTGGATATATGGGGTCAGGGAGCTGCTTGAGGAGATAGTCTGTCCTTTATAGGAGCTTAAGTGCTGATCTGTGAGCTCCGTTGTTCCGTTAAGAGCTGCTAGGCAGGTATGTTTAAGTCTGCTGTAACAGAACTCATAACTGCCTTTTTTTCCCCAGGTACTCTGTCCTGAGAAGGTAGGGCTTTATTTATAAGTTTCTGTCATGCTTCTGCCTTTTTTCAAGGACAACCTGCCCAGTGAGGAGGCAGCCTAGTCACAGTCTGCCAGCAGAGGCATTGCTGAGCTGCTGTGGTCTCCGTCCAGCTGCTGTGTGAACTTCCCTGCAGTCCTGTTTATAGGGGTATGATTAGAACTGCCTCAGCAATGGGGGCCACCTCTGTAATGGTGGACTGCCTCGGCAATGGTGGACTGCCTCAGCAATGGCGGACTACCTCGGTAGTGGTGGACTGCCTCAGTCACGGCAGATGCCCCTTCCCCACAGAGCTGGACCATCCCAGGTTCAGCTGTGCTTGCTGTGAAACTCTCAATCCAGAGCATTTCAGATTGCTGGTCTTTGTTGGGGTGGGACCAGCCGAACCTGATCACCTGGTTCCCTGCCTCAGTCCCCTCTTTTTTCAGTTGAATGGGTGACTCTGCCTCCCAGGCATTCCAGTCACCAGTTGAAATGGCACCCAGATTTGTGTGAGTTCTTGTGTGGACACCCGCTACACCAGCTGAAACAGCAGCACAGGAGACTCGTGGTGCTTTTTCACCCAGGAATCTCCTGGTCTGGCTCCCTGCCTCAGTCCCCTCTTTTTCAGTTGAATGGGTGACTCTGTGTCCCAGGCGTTCCAGTTGCCAGTTAAAAAGGCACCTGGATTTGTGTGAGTTTTTATGCGGAGACCTGCTGTGCTGCCTGAAACAGCTGCGCTGGAGATTTCTGGTGCTTTTCCGCCCAGGAATCTCCTGACCTGGCTCCCTATTTCAGTCCCCTTTTTATCGGTTGAGTGGGCGACTCTGTCTCCCAGTCACTCCAGTTGCCAGCTGAAATGGCGTCCAGGCCCATGTGAGTTTTTGTGTGGAGACCCACTGTGCCAGCTGAAACAGCCTCACTGGAGACCTGTGGCGCTCCTCCACCTGGGAATCTCCTGGTCTGTGGGCAATAAAAATCCATCTGGAAATGCAGTGACCACTCATCCTCCACACTCTCACTGAGAGCTACAATCCAGAGCTGCTCCTACTCAGCTGTCTTGGTTACCTCTCTGGATAACAAGGTTTTTAACCTCAATAATAAATCTCCAGTTGATCATTTATTGACTGATGGTAAAGTAGCTGAAATGGTCCTGAATCAAAGTGATTATGACAATAGAGACAATGAAGATGGCATTGTTAACACAGGAGAAAAGGTGCCTATAGACAATATGGTGAAAATGTGAGATCAGTTTATTGAAGGACAAGAGCAGTATGCATTCATACAGAACAGGAAATGATTTTTTTTTTTTTAATAAAATCAAAGGGAGGCTCCTGAGACAAAAAATCCTGGATAATAAGGCAGATAACTGTGGAGGAATCATTTAAAAATCCATCCAGCAGAATGTCTCTTCAACCTAAAGGACCTGGTTTCTGGTCCTCAGCTGCTTCTGACATTTCTTCTTACCTAAAAAAAAAAAAAATAAAATGCAACATAAAGTAACCTTTTGATCAAAACGCAGCATTGTAGGTAGAGACTGAAAGCCTGCCATTGTTTATTGTTGCTGTTGTGTAATAGCTGAAACAGGTGTTCTGGTGACACTGCCCTGCTTCTTACTCTGAACACATTATTTTTTCACTTTATTAATGATATGCCCTATTTTTTACTGTTACTTATGGTGAATAAGTGTAAGAGAATGATTGCTTATCAGTAGCTTATACATTTAGTCAAGGATGATGGTGATTGCCAAGGAACCACAGATTATCTACATGAGTGGCTGAGATAGGGACACTGTCTTTTTCTGATGGTTCAATGTACACAAACTTTGTTTCATGTATAAAATTATTAAAAATATTTTATAAAATTACCTTCAGGTTATGTGTATAGAGCACATATGAAATATAAAAATAAATTTGTGTTTAGATTTGAGTTCTGTCCCCAAGATATCTCATTATGTATATGCAAATATTCCCAAAGCCAAAATTTAAAACATTTCTCATCCTAGGCATTTCAGATAAGAAATAACCTGTATTTCTGAGAGGTTGTCAGCTGTATTTTGCTGTGTGTCTTTTAAAAATCAAGCATACATGATGTGATCTAGTACTCTCACTAACAGAATATTAGAATTTAAGACAATTTAAGACTCAATTCATCCCTTTCTCTTTAGAAAGCACAAAAAAATTCTAATCAAATATCTTCAAGATAAGGAATCTCAAAACTATAACTTCCCTTTTTATTTCTCAAGAGAATATAAAAGAAACAAAAGTGACGTCTAAGAAGACTAAACAGCAAATCCAAGTTAAAGATAGCTTCACTAACAGTTCTTCTTTCTATTCCTAGTTTTATTCTTTTATTTAAAAATGATCTCTGGCTTATCAAAGTGGTTAGGATAAATTTCTTGTCATGTGATTATTTAGAAATTATAAAGCAAGAAAGAGAAAAGCACAGTTAATTGAACAGAATAAATATATGGAAATGTTTTAAAACTTTATTCTTAACTGTCATGAAAATCTGTTTGAAAAATCTGTTTAAATGATGTGGGTAGAAAAATTAATCAAAATATTTCTAATAAATTTGACTTAGCATACACACACACACACACTGATGTGGTTTGGCTGTGTCCGCACCCAAATCTCATCTTGAGCTGTAGTTCCCATAATCCCCATATGTTGTGGGAGGGATCCAGTGGGAGGTAATTGAATCATGGGGTTGGTTACCTCCATGCTGTTTTCATGATAGTGAGTTCTCATGAGATCTGATTTTTTTTTTTTAAGGGATTTTCCCTCCAACTTCGCTCTGTACTTCTCACTGCCACCATGTGAAGAAGGATGTGCTTGCTTCCCCTTCTGCCATGATTGTAAAATTCCTGAGGCCTCTCCAGCTCTGAAGGACTGTGAGTCAATTAAATCTTTTTCCTTTATAAATTAGCCAGTCTTGGGTATGTCCTTATGGCAGTGTGAAAGTGAACTAATACAGTGAATTGGTACTGAAAGTGAAGTGCTGCTATAAAGATACTGGAAATTGTGGAAGCAACTATGGAACTAGATAACAGGCAAAGTTTGGAACAGTTTGGAAGGCTTAGAAGAGGTGTGAACACGTGGGAAAGTCTGGAACTTTCCAGAGACTTGGAGGACTCAGAACACAGGAAGATGAAGGAATGTTTGGAACTTCCTAGAGACTTTTTGAATGGCTTTGACTAAAATGCTGATAGTGATATGGACAATAAAGTCCAGGCTGAGGTGATCTCAGATGGAGATTAGAAACTTATTGGGAGCTAGAGTAAAGGGCATTCTTGCTATGCATTCTAGAAGTAACTTGGGTGCTGTTAAATGTATTCAGTTTTGTATATTCACAAATACATGGTTTGGAATTGGAATTTATGTTTAAAAGGGAAGCAGAGCACAAAAGTTTGGAAAATTTGCAGCTGAGAGTGCCATAGAAAAGATAATCCATTTTCTAAATGAGGAATGCTTTTCCCATTGCTTGTTTTTGTCAGGTTTGTCAAAGATGAGATGGTTGCAGATGTGTAGTGTTATTTCTGAGGCCTCTGTTCTGTTCCATTGGTGTATACCTCTGTTTTGGTACCAGTACTACACTGTTTTGATTACTGTAGCCTTGTAGAATAGTTTGAAGTCAAGTAGCATGATGCCTCCAGCTTTGTTTTGTTTTTACTTAGGATTGTCTTGGCTATGAAGGCTCTTTTTTAGTTATGAACTTTAAGGTGGTTTTTCCAACTCTGTGAAGAAAGTCAATGGTAGCTTGATGGGGATAGCATTGAATCTATAAATTACTTTGGGCAGTATGGCCATTTTCATGATATTCATTCTTTCTAACCATGAGCATGGAATGTTTTTCCATCTGTTTGTGTCCTCTCTTATTTCCTTGAGCAGTATTTGTAGTTCTCCTTGAAGAGATCCTTCACATCCCTGATTAGTTGTATTCCTAGGTATTTTATTCTCTTTGTAGCAATTGTGAATGAGAGTTCATTGATGATTTGACTTTGTGTATTACTGGTGTATAGGAGTGCTTGGGATTAAAGATATAAATGTAATACCTAACACCAACAAAACCCTAGAAGAAAACCTTGGCTGTACCATCCAGGACATAGGCATAGGCAAGGACTTCATGACTAAAACACCAAAAGCAGTGACATCAAAAGCCAAAATAGACAAATGAAATCTAATTAAAGAGCTTCTACACAGCAAAAGAAACTATTATTAGAGTGAACTGTAAACAAACAAAATGGGAAAAAGAATTTGTAATCAACCCATCTGACAAAGGACTAATATCCAGAATATACAAAGAACTTAAACAAATTTACAAAAGAAAAAAACCAAACAAGCCCCTCAAAAAGTGGGCAAAGTATATGAACAGACACTTCTCAAAAGAAGACATTTATGCAGCCAATGAACACATGAAA
Source organism: Cebus imitator (assembly GCF_001604975.1). Lineage (NCBI taxonomy): Eukaryota > Metazoa > Chordata > Mammalia > Primates > Cebidae > Cebus > Cebus imitator. The sequence continues at coordinate 8,100,526 of NW_016107317.1, forward strand.
AGAAGCTCATCATCACTGGTCATTAGAGAAATGCAAATCAAAACCACATTGAGATACCATCTCACACCAGTTAGAATGGTGATCATTAAAAAATCAGGAGACAACAGATGCTGAAGAGGATGTGGAGAAACAGGAATGCTTTTACACTGTTGGTGGGTGTGTAAATTAGTGCAACCACTGTGAAAGACAGTGTGGTGATTCCTCAAAGATCTAGAACTAGAAATACCATTTGACCCAGCAATCCCATTACTGGGTATATAGCCAAAGGATTATAAATCATTCTATTATAAAGACACATGCACACATATGTTTATTGTGGCACTATTCACAATAGCAATGATTTGAACCAACCCAAATGCCCATCAATGATAGACTGTATAAAGAAAATGTGGCACATATACATATACATACTATGCAGCCATGAAAAGGGTGAATTCATGTCCTTTGCAGGGACATGAATGAACCTGGGAACCATCATTCTCAGCATGCTGACACAAGGACAGAAAAACCAAACAACACGTGTTCTCACTCATAAGTGGGTGTTGAACAATGAGAACACATGGACACAGGGAGGGGAACATCACACACCAGGGTCTCTTGGGGTATGGGGGTCTATGCGTTGGATAGCAGGGGGTAGGGTGATAGGGGACTGATAGCATTAGGAGAAATACCTAATGTAGATGACACAGTGATGGATGCAGCAAACCACCACGGCACGTATATACCTATGTAACAAACCTGCACATTCTGTACATGTACCCCAGAACTTAAAGTATAATAAGAATTTTTTTAAAAAAGATAATCTATTTTCTAAGCAGAAATTTAAGCCAGCTGCAGAAATATGCATAAATAATGAGAAGCCAAATGTTAATCACCAAGACAATGGAGAAAATGTCTCCAGGGCATGTCAGAGGTCTTAATGGCAGCCCCTCTATCACAAGCCAGGAGATGTAGGAGAAAAAAAATGATTTTGTGGGCCTTGCTGCTTTATGCAGTCTTGGGACTTGATGCCCTTCGTTCCAGCTGAGGCTGAAAGAAACCAATGTACAGCTAAGGCCATAGCTTCAGGGGATGCAAACCGCAAGCCTTTGTAGCTTCCACATAGTGTTGAACCTGTGGGTGCAAAGAAGTCAAGAACTGAAGTTTGGGAACCTTCGCCTAGGTTTTAGAGGATGTATGGAAATGCCTGGATTTACAGGCAGAAGTGTGGTATGGGGGTGGTGCCTTCATAAAGAAACTCTGCTAGGGCAATGTGGAAGGGAAACGTGGGGTGGGAACTTCCACATAGAGTCCCCACTTGGGCACTGCCTAGTGGAGCTGTGGGAATAGGGCCACCATCCTCCAGATCTCAGAACTGTAGATCCACTGACAGCTTGTACTGTGGACATGGAAAAGTCACAGAAACTCAATGCCAGCCCATGAAGGCAGCCAGGAGGGGAGCTATGCATTGCAAAGCCACAGGGGCAGAGCCACCCAAGGCTGTGGGATTCCACCTCTTGCATCAGCACCACCAGGATGTGAGACATGTAGTCCAAGGAAATCCTTTTGGAACTTTAAGGTTAAATGACTGCCCTACTGGATTTCAGATTTACGTGGAGCCTGCAGCCCCTTTGTTTTGGCCAATTTCTCCCATTTGGGATGGGTGCCTGTACCCCCATTGTATCTAGGAAGTAACTAACTTGCTTTTGGATTTACAGGCTCCTAGGCAGAAGGGACTTACCTTGTCTCAGATAAGACTTTGGACTTGGACTTTTGAGTTAATTCTAGAATGAGTTAAAACTTTGGGGGACAGTTGAGAATGTGAGGACATGAGATTTGGAAGGGTCCAGGGATGAAATGACATGGTTTGGCTGTGTTCTTATCCAAATTTCATCTTGAACTGTAGTTCTCATAATCCTTGTGTGTTGTGAGAGGGACCCAGTGGGAGATAATTGAATCATGAGGGTGCTTACCTCCATGCTGTTCTTATGATAGTTAGTGAGTTCTCATGAGATCTGAGGGGCTAATAAGGGGCTCTTCCTTCCCTTCACTCTCTACTTCTCCTCACTGCTGTCATGTGAAGGACGTGTTTGCTTCCCTTTTTTTCATTATTGTAGTTTTCCTCAGCCTTCCTAAGCCCTGCAGAACGGTGAGTCTATTAAATGTCTTTCCATCATAAATTACTAAGTCTCAGGTATGTCCTTATAGCAGCATGAGAATGGACTAGCATGCACACACACACACACACACGCACACAGGAGCACAAGTTGTTTGACTTATGTTCTTAGAAATAAGTTTAAAAATAAAGTTTTGCTGACAGATAATAATTTCAGTTTCTGAAAGACTAGATTTAGGTTGGAAACCCAAAATTCATGACATTTGAATTGCTTCTAAACCATTATTCTAAGTTAAAATTGTACGATGTTGTTTTTAAGATGATTTGGTATTTTTGTTGATACATTTTTTAAAATCACATAAACCAAAATATAATTAAAATTTTAAAATAGTTAAAAATTATCCAAAGTAATTAACTACATAGCTATAAATTACAATATAAAATTAAGGTGTCTGATTTAGAGTAAAGTCAAATAACAAACCAACTTCATTGATTAGAAGTTTTAAAAGCAATAACTTTAGGTATCCAAAGTGATCTTCATAGCATTAGTTGCTTATAACAGTGATTATAATAGTAATATCTGGATTCTACATACAATTAATTTTATAAAATGGGTAGTACTACAAATTATTTTAGTCCTCTTTAGAACATCAAAACAATAGCAATGTTTGAAAACTTTTAGGAGAAAAAAAATCTTTTCTTTTTCACATAAGCAGAGAATTATATGTCTACAGAGTCTCTGAGTCCCATTATTGTTCGAATCTTTCTATGATGTCAAAGTATGGTTTGCCAAGGTTAAAAGGTGACTTTCATATACAAATAAACACATGCTCAAAATCTATTTAATACCTTAATGAACCAGGAGGGTGAAGTCTCCTTTTGTAATCCTAAATAAACTCTGAAGATTATTCTTGCTTAAAAAAGAATAAGTTTGTCAGAGTATTTTATCCAGTTACAGAGATATAACCAAAGATATTATATAGCTTTTGAATAGTCTACTTCACAATCTGTTTTGTTTTAAATAACTCTTATTTGTTCTTCTATTCTAAAACTAGGGGAGAAAAGACATTTATTTCCATCAGGTTACATAGGTGCTACTTATTCATGTGTATGAATTCTACTGTTAAGGTCCCAGAATCTGCTAAGTTTCAGATCAGCAAGGAATTGATATTTTATGCCACCTATGAAGCTGTGATCTTGTAATCCAAAGAAGGTAGCAGACCAGTTTTCTGGGAGAGTTTTTTTTTTTTTTTTTTTTTTTGAGACGGAGTTTCACTCTTGTTACCCAGGCTGGAGTGCAATGGCGCGATCTCGGCTCACCGCAACCTCCGCCTCCTAGGTTCAGGCAATTCTCCTGCCTCAGCCTCCTGAGTAGCTGGGATTACAGGCATGCGCCACCATGCCCAGCTAATGTTTTGTATTTTTAGTAGAGACGGGGTTTCACCATGTTGACCAGGAAGGTCTCGATCTCTTGACCTCGTGATCCACCCGCCTCGGCCTCCCAAAGTGCTGGGTTTACAGGCTTGAGCCACCGCGCCTGGCCTGGGAGAGCTTTTTAGACTTTGATCAACATCTGCATTACAGCACTTGTTCCTTAATGATGGGCTTATAGTTCTGATTAAATTGGATTTATTCTTAAATATGAGAAGGTTGTCTTGTATATGATCTTGGGTGTGCAATTGATTTGTGCAATGAAATTCCAATTAAAAAAGATTTCTATTGAACCTTGAAAATAACTACCTTGTCATTAAAATTAAAAGGATTTAGTAAAACCATTTTTTCTGAAGTACTTAAGAAAATACTGTTTAAAATGTGTTTCATCTCAGTCTGCAAAAGCATAATCTAAGAAGTTGAGGCTTAAAGATAGGTTAATGATAGGCTGCTTCATATAATCATCCTGCACATTAATAATATTGCAGAAAAAAAAATACATGGACACAAAATAGATTTTCTTCATCAGTTCACTTAGTACTATGCAATTAATTACTGTCCCTCTTGATCTTGGGTCAGTATTGTGTTTTCATAAATTTGGTGGCTTCTGGAATTTAAAAAAATGCAAACTGGTGACTCAATTGTCAGGTATTATCTTTATAGTCATCTAAGTGATACCACATTAAGTTCCAAAGCCTGTACTTTTGAGTCCATTCCTCAGGTACAAATAATTTTAAAATATATGATACATGACTTTCTGGGAGACTCTGAGACTGTTTTACTTTCTTGAAGAACGAATTTCTGGCCTACAGCAGAGCCTTCTGATAAGCATGAAAGAATAGCATAAGCTACCTGTTGATGATATAACTGAAAGTCTGGGTTTAATTTATTAAGTAACCATCAATATCAGAACGGAGAAGAGGAATATTTTCCATTAAGGTGCATACATAACTGTGTCATGAAAATTTCATCAGTTTCCCCTTATGTTTGAATAAGGATAAAATAAGCTTTTATTTTTATTTTTATTTTATTATTATTTATTTTTTCAGAGACAGGGTTTTACCGTGTTAGGCTGGTCTCGACCTCCTGACCTCAGGTGATCCACCTTCCTCGGCCTTCTAAAGTGCTGGGATTATAGGCGTGAGCCACCATGTCCAGCTAAGCTTTTATTTTTTAATAGAGAGATGCTCTTTCCTCCTCACTTCTTCATCTTCTTAGCATGTCTTCTTAAAGTATTACTGTCTTGATAAAAGGCCCAGTCTTTTCACTTTACGATGCAATGCTTTGGCCTTCTGATCCTTGGAACTATAAACCCTTGCCTTCAGAATTAGTGCAGTGGCTCTCTCATGGTATACATGACATAATCACAGGTATAGCAGTTAAGTCTTAAGAAGATATGAGAAGTTTTAATTGTTTGTTTTTCAACTTTACTATATAATATGTGTAAAATTCTGTCCAGACTTTGTAGACACTTTTGGACTACCTTTACACACATGTAAATCTGAAATGCTGATTCACTGGTAACTTGTTTTTCCTCTCTTTTCAATATTGGCATCAAAGTTCTTTGGTTGGCTCCCTAAGAGTTTTTAGGCCTTTAGATGTTGCTCTATAAAGAATAAGATGTTACCATATTTAGAAGTTAACAAATGAGTCTGCCAGAGTTCCAGGGTTGCTGGTAGAAAACACAAGACTTCTGGGTCAGAAATAAAGGACTGTTTCTTACTCACAACAAAGCAAGCAACATGATCTAAGCCAGCAGTATTAATGAAACAAGTTTTTTTCTTCTTAAAATGCAAGCATATTTAAAAATATTAGAAGTTTTTAAATGTGCTTGCATTTTAAGAAGAAAATTCTTTTTTTCTGAAAATATTAGAATTATGTATATTTTTATTACTTTCTATATCAGCACAGACCTCATTTATTTTAGACACTTTATATTTAATATATTAATGCCCTCTAGAGTGAGAAAATATTTCATATCTAATGAAAGGTCAAAGATTTTATCAATCATAGACAGACACATGAGACTTTGTGACCTCAGTCCACACATTAGATACAGGTCAAAATTCAACAATAAATATGCACACATGCATGGTGTGTGCACACAGAGGCACACACATACACACACACACACACACATATCACTGGTCCAAATTCTAAAGTACTTTTGTTCTTTCTAATGAGCATGAAATATTTTCTTAACTGATTTCAATTCACAAATAGATAAGTACATATCAACAATTAATTAGCAGTTTCCTCTGATAGCTATACTCAATTCCCTGATGTTACCAAAGGCTTGTATAACTCCAAACTTTACAAATTGAATGACTTTGTAAGACATGGAATTGTAAGATGCTTCCTATATATTTATGAAGTAAAAATTCAATATTGAAATCTACATTGAATACAGTCTTCAGTCTAACAAACACCAGTAGTTTGTTCATAAAAAAAATTAAATAGAGACTATTAGGGGTGGAGTAAGATGGCAGAATGGAAGTTCCTACCTATCATCTCCACTGCGAGGACACCAATTTGACAACTATCTACACACAAAAAACACCTTCATAAAAATGAAACATCAGAGGAGCACTCCCAGTGCCTGATTTTAACTTCATATTACTGAAAAAGGCAATAAAGAGGTAGGAAAAACAGTCTTGCCTTGTTGATGCCGCTCCTCTCTCATCCCCTAGCAGCGGCAGCATGGTGCAATGTGGGTGGCAGTTTTGGTATATAGAGCATTTCGGTGCACCAAGGAGAAGGAAAATGGCAGCACACATGTTGGATTTATATAGTACAGAGGTTCTCAATCTTTGCTGCATGTAGAATCACCTGGAGAGCTTTATACAAATATATGCATGCTTGGGACAAACCATATCACATAAATCAGAGTTGCTGAGATAGGTCTCACGTATCAGTATTTCCCAAAACTTCTTCACATAGTTAAATGTATAGCCAAAGTTTGGAAATATTGACACAGTGAGCATTTCAGCTTCTAGACATCAGAATATTTGTTTCTGATATTTCTCCCAAAGTCTTCATATACTTTAAATCTAAAACAAATTGCTACTTTGTCATTTAAATATATATATATATATATATATATTCACAAAATTTCTATGTCACTATTTTTTAAAGAAATAAACATGTTCTGCTAATATTTGGAAAATCATAGCTAAAATATATCTTGGCAGAATATAAGGGCATGTTCCACATGCTGGTCTGAGTGTATAGTAAACTGGACTCCCATATTGGCTTACACCAATGGCTTTAATGTGTGATGGTGGGTGCTAGTGTGTTAGGTTAGGGTAGGAAGAGGATACATGCTAACGTTATTTCAAAGCTGAGAGTAGTTTTTCATGTAAAAGGATGATACATCCTTTCTTAGGAAAAAAAATTGTTGTTGTTAATTGACCTGTGGGTTGTACAAACATACAGTAGACATCTTATTCTGGAATGAGAAAGTTTAAGACAATAAAATGTTATTCTTTCAAGAACAAAAATGCAAAGGGTTATTTTTGCTCTGGGAAGAGTTGCCAGAAATCCTTCTCTCACACACACTTTTTGGTGGATATCTGCGAGTGGTGTTCTGAATTCTCTGGTGGGAAGATATAGAGAGAAAGGTATGGTGGTCCTTGAAATATGATAGCTCTGTGGAAGCACAGTTGAGAATTATCTGAGGGTACCTGTTAAGTAGCCCAGTCTAAAATCTCTCATATTCTCAATCCCATTTCAAGTGTTTTATTTGTGTGAGAGTATGTATATATGCTTCTCACCAATGAAAATTTGGGTTTTCCTATGCAAACCTTTAGTAAAATCTTGTGGAATCATGTGGACTGGTCATTAGCTCTGCTTTGCAGAGTTAGGGAATATTCTGGGCCCATGCTTGGAAAGTAGTTTTAAAGTGGACAGAGAAGCAACTGCCTTAGGAAAAAGTTTCCAGAAAGCAAGAGAAGATGCAGAGTAGGATGGAGATGTGATGTGGCACAAGGAGCAAGGCATTGGTAGAGGGAACTAGAAATAATTCTGGAACTGGCCAACATTCCTCAACGGTTCTAGGAATACATAGGGAGAAGAACATGTTCCAAGACCAGACATTCAGTTACTGAAGATCGATGTCATTTGTGGTTAAGTGAAGAGTGACTCCTGATAGCTGAAGAAGAGACAACTGGATTGTAATAGGAAAAAAACTACTTCAGCTTTATAGAAAGAACTATTTATGCCATTAGTCAACAAACACCATTAATTGTATTAATTGCATACGTTGATAAATATTATATGCTTATTAAATATAAATATAAATTAAACTGTGCCAGCTATCAAAAATTTTCTTTAATGAGGCATGACATTAAAATAATAAATAAATACATAGTGAGGCACTTTGCCAGGCACTATATAGATGAAGCTATTAATTATTATCTGCAACGGTAAGTCTTTAATGAGACAATTAACAACTTGTATTTTTAAAAATACAAAATGGGGTTGTCCTATGCAAGGTGTGCACTTTTATGTTTTAGTTTTATAAAGTGTTTGCTTAGTTGTTATTTTCCTGTATAATATTTGAATTCTATTTCTGGGTGCAATTAAATAAAGGAGATTTATTTTGAAGCTGATCTGTGGAGAATCGCTTTTAGCAGGATGAGAGCATAGTAAGGGGAGGTTAAATAGCCAAGACAGCCAAGGCAGCCGAGGGTCACCAAAGAACAGAACAAATAGGAAGGAAATTCAGAATATAGAAGCCATCTGGCCTGAGGTAATTTAGCAAATTCTCAAAAGGAAATCTAGCTTTTGCTAACTTTAGTTACAACACATAACAGAAATGTTTTAAACTCTTTTAATAAAATGAGTGATTCAAGATTATGTGGGAGGATACCCTGTAATGCTGTCTTCAAACACATTGGGAATTTCCCATATTAAAATATCCTTAGGTAAAACTAAAAGTGAGCAATTGCATGCACAACCCTATAGCATATTCAGTCAGTATGCACATTATGAGCACATTTTATCTAGATGATATTTGGAAAAATGAAATTATAACCAAAGTACTTATTGCATAAAGTTTTGTTATTGATGATAACCCTATATTATATATGTCCATTTATATTCCCTTTGTTTTTGGTCTTTACCTTTGTTGTTCTCCCAAGGCCCCTCTTTTCTTGTATTTATCCCTATATGGTCCAATTTTGGAACTGACATTCTCATTAATATTTCTGCTAAAATGTGAGTAGTTACCAAAGAAATTATAAAATTCAAACATTCAGTGTTATAGATTTTAGTCCAATCTTTTAATTTTATTTGAAGACGTAATGCATTTGGGTTTACAACTTGAAGACCTCAACCTTCTTGGGTTCCCTAAAAAAAAATTACATTTTTTTCAACAAATATTCACTGACTACCTCTGTGTACCAGACTCTATCTTACATACTGGAGATAAAGCAGTGGGCAATAAAGCAGAAAACAAGACATACTGCCCCTCTGACACTTATAGCTAATAAATGTTGTATCTATATCTTTATATAAACATATTGTATTAAAAATCAAAATTTTTAGTATAATACACAAGAATAAACACACACATACACTTATATAACAGAAAAGGGGCATTAGTGGTCCATAAATTGGGAGTAAAAAAAAAAAAGGTATATATTAAAAAGGATTCCTGAGAAGTTGACGGTTGAACAAAGACTTTATGAATTTGTTTAATGTCACAGAATTCTGTTGTATGGGAATGCTAGAACGGAGTTGAACAATAGTTTGTTTTAATGCATAAATTGATAGAATCCTAAAAATAGCACACAGCTAGTTGATATAATGACATACAATCTTTCAGAGAATGAAAGCCTTCCCAGCAATGGAAAGGTTAGAAATTAGTTGTTTGATCCAAACCATCCATGTACTTGCTTTAAAGTAAATAAATACAATTGTGGTTACTCATTGAGAATTCCAGATAAAATAACAAGCTCTAAAAATAGATATTTATGAGATAAAGGGAAAGATGGCCAAATAGAAACCTCCACTGATTGTCACCTGCTGCAGGAAAATCAAAGTTATTAACTATCTGTACAAAAGAAAACACCTTCATAAGAACTAAAAATCAGGTGAGCAATCACAGCACATGGTTTTAAATTTATATCACTGAACGAGGCACTGAAGAGGGTGGAAGAGACAGTCTTGAATCACCAACACCACCCCTTCCTCTTTCCCCAGCAGCAGGCATATGGTGTGGAGAGAGAATCTATGTGTTTGGAGCAGGGAAAGAAAGTACAATGGTGGTAGTTTTCATTGAACTTGGTGCTGCCCTGTCATAGTGGAGAGCAAAACTAGGATTAAGTCAACCAATACCCACTCATGAAGGGATGTTTTAGATCAGCCCTAAGCAGAGAGAAATCCCACAACCCAGCATCAGAACTTGAGTTTTGACAAGCCTAGCCAGTGTGCTATAAAAGTGCTCTGGGGCACCAAATAAACTTGTTAGGCAGTCTAGACCACAAGAACTGCAACTACTAGGCAAATCCTAGTGCTGTGCTGGGTTTGGAGATGATGGACTTGGGCAGCATTCTACCTAGTGAGACATGAGCTAGGTGGCTAAGGGAGCACTTGTACTACCTTAGGCACAAACTCAGGCAGCACGGCTAACAGCAACAGTGACCCCCTTCCTTCTGCTTAAGGAGAGCAGAAGGAAGAGTGAAGAGGACTTTGTCTTGCATCTTGATTACCAGCTCAGCCACACTAGGATATGGCACTGTACAGAATTGTGAGGTTCTCATTCCAGAACCTAACTCTTGGACATTTCTAGACACACCCTAGGTTAGAAGGGAACCCTCTGCCTTGAAGGGAAAGACCTAGTCCTGGCAGAATTCATCACCTTCTGACTATCAAGCCCTTAGGCCCTGAATAGTCAGTATTGATACCAATGTAGTATACAATACGCCTTGGATAGGACTCTGAGACATACTATCTTCAGGTGAGACCCAGCACGTTTCTAGATATGGTGGTTATGGTGAGACTCCTTTGGCTTGAGAAAAGTGGAGGGAAAAGTAAAGGAGACTTTGTCTTACATCTTAGGTACCACCTTGGCTACAGGGAAGTAAAGAATTAAGCAGGCTCTTGGGGTCCCCAATTATAGGCCTTGCTTCTTAAATGATATTTCTGGACTTGCCCTGGGGTAAAGGGGAGCTTAGTGCCCTAAAGGGAGAGTACCAGGCCTGGTAGCATTCACCATAAGCTGACAGAGGACCCCCTGGGGTTTATATGAACATCTCTAGTAGCCTGGCAGTAGTCACCATGAGCCTACAGTGGTGGTGGCCACAGGGAGAGACTCCTCTGTCTGTGAAAAGAGAAGGGAAGGGTAAGAAAGATTTTGTCTCATGATATGAGTGCCAGCTTAGCTGCAGTAGAAAAAGCACCAGGTAGATTTCTAAGGAGTTTTAATCCAATTCCTGGTTCCCAGATGGTATCTTTGGACCCACCCAAGGCCAGGGGGAACTCACTACCCTAAAGGGAAGGACACAAGGCTGGCTGGCTTCTCCAAATGCTGTTTGTAGAGCTCTAGAGCCTTGAGTAAGCTTATTCAGGAGCCAGGTAGTGGTTACAGTGGGCCTTGGGGGAGACCCACTGCTATGCTGGCTTCAGGTTTGATCCAATGCTGTCATAATGGTGGAGGCCATAGAAGTGCTTGTGTCTCCCTGCCCAAGTCCAGGAGGCTCAGCACAGAGAGGGAGACTTCATTCATTTGGGAGAAAGTAAGAGAAAAGGACAAGAGTCTCTCTCTGCTAACTCGAAGAATTCTCCTGGATTTTATCCAAAAACACCAAGGTGGTACCTCTATGAGTGTACAAGAACCAAAGCATTACTGGGCTTGGGGTGCCCCCTAATGCAGAAACAGCCTAGATCATAACACCCAACTCCCTTTTAATACTTGGAAAGCCTTCCCAAGAAGGAAGGGTACAAACAAGCCCAGACTATAAAGACTACAATAAATACCTAACTCTTCAATGCATAGATAAAAACCCACAAGAATCAAGATCATCCAGAAAAACATGACCTCATCAATCTAAATATGGCAGCAGAGATCAATGCCAGACAGAGAGAGAAATATGACCTAACAGATGACAGATACTTCAAAAGTGCTATTTAAGGAAACCCAAAGACATTCAAGAGAGCACAGAGAAAAATTCAGAAATTTATCAGATAAATTTAACAAAGCAATTGAAATAATTGAAAAGAATTGAGTAGAAATTCTGGAATTGAAAAATGCAATTGATATACTAAAGAATGCATCAGAATCTCTTACCAGCAGAATTGATCAAAAAGAAGACAGGATTAGTTAGCTTGAAGACAATTTGAATACACATAGTCAAAGGAAAAAATTAGAAAAAGAAATTTAGAAAATGAAAAATGCCTAGAAGATTTAGAAAATCACCTCAAAGAGGAAAATCCAAGAGTTATTGGCTTTAAAGAAAATGCAAAGAGAGAGAGAAAGAGAGAGAGTATTCAAAGGGATAATAACAGAACTTTCCAAATCCAAAGAAAGATACCAATATTTAAGTACAAGAAGGTTGTAGAACACCAAGCAAATTTAACTTAAGACTAATTCAAGACCTTTGGTAATCAAACTCCTAAAAATAAACTATAGAGAAAGGATCCTAAAAGAAGCAAGATAAAAGAAACAGATAACATGCAATGGAGCTCTAATACATTTGGCAGCAGACTTTTCTATGGAAACCTTACAGGCAAGGAGAGTTTGGCATGTAAGTTTTCACTTACATGCCAAAGTGAAGGAAAGACACTTTTACCCTAGAATAGTATACACAACAAAAAAGGAAAAACACTTTTACCCTAAAATAATATACCCAGCAAAAAAAATATTCCTCAAACATGAAGAAGAAATACTTTCCCAGACAAACAAAAGGTGAGATATTTTATCAACACCAGACCTGTCCTACAAAAAAAATGTAAAAGAGAGTACCTCAATTAGAAAGAAAAGGATGATAATGAGTAATGAGAAATTATCTGAAGGTAAAAACTCACAGTAATAAGTACTTAGAAAAACACAGAATATTATAATAATGTAATTGTTGATTGTAAACTCTTGTCTTAGATAGAAAGAGAAAAGGTTAACCAATCAAAAATAATAACTACAACAACTTTTCAAGACATAGACAAGTACCAGAAAACATAAAGGGAAACAATAAGTTAAAAAGCAATGGGATAAAGTTAAAGTGTAGCATTTTTTATGAGTTGTCTTTTTTTAATGCAAACGATGTTAAGCTGCTGTCAGTTTAAAATAAGGGATTATAACATAATATTTGCAAGTCTCACAATCACTGCCAATGAAAAAGTAAGCAACAGATACATAAAAAGTAAGAAATTAAAACATACCACCAGAGAAAATCACCTTCACTAAAAGGAAGTCAAGAAGGAAGGGAAGAAAGAAGGAAGATAAGACTACAAAACAACCAGAAAACAAATAACAAAATGGCAGGAGTGTGTACCTATTTATCAATAATAATATTAAATTATACTCAACACTGGGCTAAACTGTCTAATCGAAAGACACAGAATGGCTGAATGGATATAAAAACAAAACCGAATGATATGTTGCCTACAAGAAATACACTTTACTTATAAAGATACACATAAATCTGAAAATAAAGGAAAGGAAAAAGGTAGCTTATACAAATGGAACCCCAAAAGAGCAAGTGTAGCTATATTTATATCAGGTAAAAAAATTTCAAGATAAAAACTGTAAGAAGAGACAAAGAAGGTTATTATATGATGAAAAATAGATCAATTAAGCAAGAGGATATAACAACTGTAAATATATATGCACCCAATGCTGGAACACCCAGATATAATGCAAATATTATTTGAGCTGAAAAGAGAAATCCCAATACAATAACAGCTATAAACTTCAACACCCCACTTTCAGCATTGGACAAATCCTCCAAGCAGAAAATCAACAAAGACACATCAGACTAAATCTGCATTGTAGACCAAATGGACCTAATAAATATTTACAGAACATTTCATCCAGTAGCTGCAGAATACACATTCAACTCCTCAGCACATGGTTTATTATCAAGGGTAGACCATATGTTAGGTTGAAAAGCAAGTCTTAAAACATTTGAAAAACAATTGAAATAATATCAATTATCTTCTCTACCCAGTGGAATGAAACTAGAAATCAATAACAAGATGAATTTCAGAAATTTTACAAACGCATGGAAATTAATATGTTTCTGAATGACCAGTGGGTCAGTAAAGAAATTAAGAAGGGAATTAAAAAATTTCTTGAAACAAATGATAATGGAAACACAGCATAACGAAACCTATGGGAAACGGTGAAAGTAGTACTAAGAGGGAAGTTTATAGCTACAAGTGTCTACATCAAAAAAGAAGAAAAACTTCAAATAAACAACCTAGCAATATATCTTAAAGAAGCAGGAAAGCAAGAACAAACCAAACCCAAAATAGGTAAAAAAAAATAATAATAATAATAAATATCAGAGCAGAAATAAATGAAATTGAAATGAAGACAACCACATAAAATTAACAAAGTAAAAACTTGTGGGTTTTTTAAAAAAATATAAACAAAATCAACAAACCTTTAGCCAGACTAAGAATAAAAAGAGAAGACCCAAAGAGATGAAATCAGAGATGGAAAAGGAGACATCACAACAGATACTGCTGAAATTCACAGGGTCACTAGTGTTTACTATGAGCAACTATTATGCCAATAAATTGAAAACTCTAGAAGAAATGGATAAATTCCTAGAAACATACAAACTACCAAGATTGAACCATGAAGAAATCCAAAACCTGAACAGACCAATAGCAAGTAGTGAGATCAGAGCTGTAACAAAAATTCTTCCAGCAAAGAAAAGTCCAAAACCCATGCCTTCACTGCTAAATTCTACCAGTTAAAGAAAAACTAATACCAATCCTACTCAAACTAAAAGATAGAAGAACAGATAATACTTCCAAATTAATTCAATGAGGCCAGTATTACTATGATACTAAAAACAGACAAGGACACATCAAAAAAGAAAACTACAGGCTGATGTTCCTCATCGATGTTGATGCTTAAATCCTCAACATAATATGAGCAATCTGAAATCACCAACAACATTAAAAAATTATTTGTCATGACCAAGTGGGATTTATTCTAGGGATTCAAGCATGGTTCAACATATGCAAGTTCATTCACTGTGGTACATCATATTAACAGAATGCAGGACAAAACCCACATGATTATTTAAATTGATGCAGAAAAGATATTTGATAAAATTTAACATTTCTTCATGATAAAAATTATCAAAAACTGAGTATAGAAGAAACATACCTAAACATAATAAAAGCCATACAGGACAGAACCACAGCTAGGATCAAGCTGAAGGGGGAAAAACTAAAAGACTTTCCTCTAAGATCTGGAACATGACAAGGATACCCACTTTACCACTGTTATCTAATAGTACTGGAATGAATTTTCTGTCCCATTCTTCTAGCCTGTATTATATGCTCTTTCATACCTTAAAATCATTTCCATATTAATTCATATTAATGCATTCATAAAGTATTTCCTTGTTCTTTTTTATTTTTGGAAATTGTAAAATATTCCATTGTATGGATATACTATAATTTCTTTGATTTATTAATGGAAATTTAGGGTGTTTTCTTTATTTTCCTATTATAAATAATGTCACACTAATCATGTATGTATGTAATTTTATATGTGTAGCAGTATATGTCTAGGACAAATTTCTGGAAATAGAATTGTGCCAAAGGATATACACATTTGAATTTTGCTACCAACTAGCCTCCATAGTAGGGGTTGTATAACTTACTCTCTCACTATAAATTCATGAAAGCTATTCTCTCTACAGCCTTGCCAATACAGTGTATCTTGAATTTCAGCTTATTAGATAACTACAAATTACATAATATTATAATTTTATAACATATAATATTATAATTGTGTAATATTATATAATTTGCAGTAAGAGTTCTAAGGAGTTGTTGGTTAAGCTTAGTAGAAGTATGACTTCAGTTTGACCATAAAAGCAGTTGGGACTTGAATAAACATAAACGAGGAGACAGGGCATTTATGGAGCATAATATACAGAGCAGATGGTCAGTGGAAGGAAGGGTGGAAGGAAGAAAACCATCTAAATTAAACTATGCCATAGTGACAAAGAAGACAAAATAATAAAAGCTTATTCAGGAAGGTCAGCAGGATACTCAGGGAACACTATACCTGCCGGTGTTCTGGCCCTTGGATAGTTTTCTATCCTCAACTATAACTTTTTAAAGTTCTGACTGAGACATAGTGACCCATGAATTAAGGTGCGTTGAGTTTGACCCTGAACAACCCTAAATTTTGCCCCACTTCTGATTATTCTATTGATGACACCCGGTAATTATGATGCTCATTCTGCCAGTGTGTTTGATACCTTCAATTTTGATTCTACTTTATCTCTTTTTTTTTTCAGCTTGCTAATAAATATCATGAGGAGGGGACTATTTGTGGCCAGCTTGGTTGCTGGCTACTGCAAACATCAATGACTGTTACATTTCCCAGCACACAGTAGTTAGTCATGTAGCCCAATGCTAGTATTATTCTTATTCCATTCTTGGCCAATTTTCAGTTGTGTCTTTGTTTTACCTTTTCCAATTACCTAAAATATTATCCTTTCTCTTCTGACCTTACCCAAAGCTTACTTAATATTCAAGGACTAATAGTATATACACACAGATAAATACTCTTTTCTCCCATACTTATGTGCATGTGCCTTGTATAATTTTGTAGTATTCTATGCATTCTCATCCTATAAACTGTTTTCCTTCTACAACTACATAATACGTTTCTCATAATAAGAGATCATTTCTTATTTTTCACTTCCTGTTCAACACATGCTAGTTAGTCAAATGATTTATTGATTCTTATACTCAATATTTATTGAGCACTGACTGGGTTCATTAGTTACAGGGCAAATATATTTGCATAATGAATAAAATCCTTTACAACTCAGTCCTTGGTTGTCTTTTCAGCTCCCTGATCTTCAACTTTTTATCTACCTTTAAGCTCTAGCCTTGATAAATTTCTTACCCAGTTTCTGACATATCACAGGTTATTACTACCATACTTTTCCATTAGCTGTTCCCTGTTTCCATGCTGCCTTCCCCCACCATTTATTAGGCCAGCATCAGTTCCCCTTTAGTCCTTTGCTTATGCCTCTTACAGCAGATAGGCCAGGTGCTCTAGCGTTCCACTAGATTGGGAGGTCTCAGAAACCTGTCTTATTTATACTTGCTTACTCAGAGCATAGCAATCTTAGAGTGCAAGGAGGATGTTATATGAATTCAGGAGTTACTATTAAAATAGAGAAGCAAAATTGAGAAGAAAAATCCTATATATTTTTTAAATCTGGGGATAAGAAGCTTTCAAGAAAAATTTATGATGAATAGGAGTGAGAATTCAAAAAGTGTGAAGAAAAATGAGAATGGATGAAGACCTTTGAATTTGACACATAAGATGCCATTAAAGTACATGCAGAATAATAAAGTATTGCTGCTGAAGAACTGAATATAGCTCATTTATTTAAAATTTTTGTCAATAAAAAGAGAGAAATAAGTAAAGAATTAAGTAAATATGTCAACATTAGCAAAGGGAAAAATATTCCCAAGATAAAGATGATTAATTTGTTGATTTTAACATCTCACAAGCTTTCATTAGTAGTTACTTTACATGTATACTTTTTCCACACCTTTGAAGCAAGTAAGAAAAAATAATATATTGGAATAAATTATATAAGAAAAATAATACTTAAACATTGTCATTTCCTGCTATGACAGCTGTTTCTCAATATAGCATAACACAGCCCAGTCTCAGTCACTATCATTCCACAGAGATATGTTTATGAAGTGCTTCCTAATAAAGTATTTCTTGTGTGTTTTAATTGTTCTCATTACATTTAGCTCACTCATTCTTCAAAACATATCTTAAATTTCACAAACCCCATGAAGTCTTAATAAATACCTCTAGTGGGAATCCTTACAAATCCCTAACATTACCATACTACTTATTTGAATTTCTTGGAGCTTAAATAATGGAGTCACTAATATCATTGTTTTTATATTAATAGACGTTATTTTTAAAGTAGTTTTAAGCTTACAAAAAAATTAAACAGAAAGTACAGAGGTTCCCAAACATTTCCTCCTTCTTTACTCTCATTTTCATATATTATTAACATCTTATATTGGTGTAGTATGTTCATTACAATTAATGAACTAATATTTTCTTTAAATTTTTTTATTATAGTTTAAGTTTTGGGATACATGTGCAAAATGTACAGATTTGTTACATAGGTACCCTCTCCATCACTTTCAGGTACACCAATCAAACATAGGTTTGGTCTTTTTACACAGTGCTATATTTCTTGGAGGCTTTGTTCGTTCCTTTTCATTCTTTTTTCCCTAATCTTCTCTTCATGCTTTATTTCATTAAGTTGATCTTCAATCTCTGATACCTTTTCTTCTGTTTGATCAATTTGGCTATTGATACTTGTGTATACTTTAGAAAGTTCTCATGCTATGTTTTTCAGCTCCATTATGTCATTTATGTTCTCTAAACTGGTTATTCTAGTTAACTATTCCTGTAATCTTTTTTTCAAGGTTCTTAGCTTCTTTGTATTAGGTTAGCACATGCTCCTTTGGCTCAGAGCAGTTTGTTATTACCACCTTCTGAAGGCTACTTCTGTCAATTAGTCAAACTCATTCTTCATCCAGTTTTGTTCCCTTGCTGGTGAGGAGTTGTGATCCTTTGGAAGAAAAGATACTTCTTATTTTTGGAATTTTCAGCCTTTTTGTGCTAATTTTTCCTCATCTTTGTGGATTTATCTACCTTTGGTCTTTGATGTGATGACCTTCAGATTTGGTTTATGTGTGGATGTCCTTTTTGTTGATGTTGATGCTATTCCTTTCTGTTTGTTAGTTTTCCTTCTAATAGGCCTCTCTGCTGCAGGTCTGTTGGAGTTTGCTGGAGGTCCATTCTAGACCCCATTTACCTGTGTATCATCAGCAGAGGCTGTAGAACAGCAAAGATTGCTGCCTATTTCTTCCTCTGGAAGCTTCGTCCTAGAGGGTCGCCCACCAGATGCCAGCAGGAGCTCTCCTGTATGAGGTGTCTGTCGACCCCTGCTGGCAGGTGTCTCCCAGTCAGGAGGCTTAGGGGTCAGGGACCCACTTGAGAAGGCAGCCTGTCTTTTAGCAGAGCTCATGCTCTGTGCTGGGAGAATCACTGCTGTCTTCAGAGCCAGCAGGAATGTTTAAGTCAGCTGAAGCTGCCCCACAGCTGCCCCTTCCCCAGGTGCTCTGCTCCATGGAGATGACTGGGGCTGTTGCCTTTCTTTCAGAGATGTCCTCCCAGAGAGGAGGAATCTAGGGACATAGTGTGGCTGCAGGGGCTTTGCTGAGCTATGATGGGCTTCACACAGTTTAAACTTCCTGGCAGCTTTGTTTACACTGTGAGGGAAAAACTGCCTACTCAAGTCTCAGTAATGGCAGCAGCAAGAGTTTCAAGCCAGTGGGTGTTAGCTTGCTGAGCTTGTTGGGGTGGGATCCACTTAGCTAGGCCACTTGGCTCCCTGGCTTCAGCCCCCTTTCCAGGAGATTGAATTGTTCTGTTTCACTGGCGTTCCAGTGGGGTGTGGGAAAAAAAAAACTCCTGCAGCTAGCTAAATGTCTGCCCAAACAGCCACCCAGTTTTGTACCTAAAACCTAGGGCCCTGGTGGCGTAGGCATCTGAGTGAATCTTCTGTTCTGTGGGTTGTGAAGGCTGTGGGAAAAGCAAAGTATCTGGGCCAAAATGCATTGTTCCTCATGACAGCTTCTGTTGGCTAGGGGATGGAGTGCCCTGACCCCTTGGGCTTCCTGCATGAGGCAACACCCCACCCTGCTTCGGCTCACCCTCCATGGGCCGCACCCACCATCTAACCAGTCCCAGTGAGATGAGCCATGTACCTTAGTTGGAAATGCAGAGATCACCCACCTTCTGCATTGATGTTGCTGGGAACTGCAGACTGAAACTGGTCCTATTTGGCTGTCTTGCCAGCCACCCACCGATGAACCAATATTAATACATCATAATTAACTAAAGTTCATAGTTTACAATAGCATTCGCTCTTTGTGTTGTACAGTTTTATAGGTTTGGCCCATGCATAATGTCATGTCTACACCATTACAGTGTTATACAGAATGGTTTCACTTCTCCCTCAAAATTCTCCTGTGTTTATCTCTTCATCCCTCTCTTCTTCCTAACCTCAGATC
This sequence comes from Cebus imitator, assembly GCF_001604975.1. Lineage (NCBI taxonomy): Eukaryota > Metazoa > Chordata > Mammalia > Primates > Cebidae > Cebus > Cebus imitator. The sequence continues at coordinate 8,120,375 of NW_016107317.1, forward strand.
TTTTCTACTATCTGTATAGTTTTACCTTTTTCGGAATGTTATTGTCTTGGTCCCATTTCTGATGCTATAACAGAATACCATGGACTAGGTAACTTAGAAATAAAAGGGATTTATTGGATCTCAGTTCTAGAGTCTGGGGAGTTCAAAGGCATGATGCCAGCATCTGCTTGTCCATCTGGTGAGGGACAACTTTTTGCATCATTCTATGGTGGAAAGTGAAAAAGCAAGTGAACGCACAAGACAGAAAATAGGGGCTGAACTCATCCTCTTATCAGGAACCCCTTCCTAACTAACCCACCCACACAGTAACAGCATTCATCCATTTATGAGAAAAGAGCCCTCGTGACCTAATCAACTCTTAAACGTACTACCTCTCAACATTGTTATGATGGGAGTAAGTTTCCAACACATAAACTTTGGGAGGTACATTCAAACCATAGCAGTTATATGGTTGGCATCATACAGTATGTAGCCTTTACAGTCAGACTTCTTTGGCCAAGAAATGTGAATTTAACTTTTCTCCATGTCTTTTTGTGACTAGGTAGCTAGTTTCTTTTCATCACTGAATAATATTCACTTGTGTGTATGTATCACAATTTCTTTATCCATTCACCTATTGGAAAACATCTTGGTTGCTTTAAAGTTTTGGCAATGATGAATAAAATTGCTATAAATATCTAATGTGCAGGTTATTGTTTGGATACAAGTTTTCAACTCATTTGCCTAAATACCTAAGCATGCAATTGATGGATCCTATGGTAAAACTATGTTTAGTTTCAGAAGAAACTGCCAAAGTGTCTTCCAAAGTGTCTTCCGAAGTGGCTGTACCATTTTACATTCTCATCAGCAATGAATGTAAGGTCCTGTTTCTCAACATCCTCACTAGCATTTATATCAATATTATCCATATTAGCCATTTTAATAAATGTGTAATTGTTTCTCACTGTTTTAATTTATAATTTTCTAATGACATGATATTGAGCATATTTTCATATACTTGTTTGCCATAAGTATATTTTCTTTGGTAAGATATCTGTTCAGATCTTTTTCCCTCTTTTTAATTGGGTGGTACTTTTTATTGTTGTTTAAAAGGACTTTTTAAAATATAGGAATATAAGAACTTTATCAAATATGGGTTTTACAAATATTTTCTCCCATATATGGCTTGTCTTTTTATTCTCTTAAACTTATATCATATTTATATTATAATTGAGGATAAGGTCCTGTAGGGTGGAATTTTGTATTAGAAATATTCTTTGTTAAATTTAATTAACTTGGCAAGCCTAATAATATTCACATCAGACTTCCATTTCTGCTGCATTCACGATTTCATTAGTAAAGTGTAGAACAGTTAAAAGCCCAGTTTGCCAAGGGCTCAGCTATTCAAGAGCATATTTTAATATATAAGAGATTATTTTTCCAAGTGCGTGTAAGTAAATAAGGGCTAATCATTTTACGTTTGTAAATGACCAAAATTTAACCTGTATCTAAAACTCCCACGTAATATAGTATACAAGATTAATATAATTCCTTCAGAGAAACCAAAAGAATTCTTAACTTTTAGTTTATCTTTTTTTGTGGTTTTGATGGCTTCTGTCAAAGTTACTGAAAATATCTTAACATTAATGTGACCTTTTCCAACAACCAAACTACTAAGTTTTTGTGGAACACAGCAAGTGACGATTGTTGGGGTAAAATTCCAGAAAGCAAAGGTGAAGAAAAACATGATAAAGTTCCAACAGAAAAGACTGAAAAATTTTTCCCAAAATATCAGTCTTCTGGGATTTACTAACCAAATGAGAGTCCATCCAGTCCAGAAACTTGAAATCACCTTCCTGAACAACTTGGATCAACCTTATCTTAAAAGTTATAAATTTAGTTATTAGTTTGTTAATCTCCTTTCCAATTAGTATAGCATAAGCCAACTGGCAAATTATGTTTTCTCTACCTTGAAAATGTACAAAAATAATTTGTATTGTATATAAGACTATGTACTTTCTGTTTTACTTTTAAAATATTTTTATTTTTTCCGCAACCAGTGGTGGAATAGATAAGGCAGTCATTATTTCTAGTAACTTATCTTACCTATTAGATATCTCTGCCTGAATATTCCATGAATCTCCGATTCAACATGATCATTTTTCTCCTAACCCCAGAATCTGTTATATTTTTGTATTCCCTGAGTCAATTAATGACATTAATATATATCCTGTTTTCTATGCTAGAATCTTCAAAGTTATACTCGCCTTCTAACCATCTTCTGATCTCTCTTTTCCTACCTCCAAGGCCATTCTCTATATTGCCTTTTAGTGTATAAGTCTGATATGAATCTTTAGCCTCAAAGTTTTGGCTATTTCCCAATTACCTATGTAAAGAAATGTAAACTCTTTTTAATGAAATATAAAACCTTTCTTAAGCAAGCTTTGATAAATCTTTTCAACATCTTCTTTCTCTCTAAACCAAAATACAGTCTACACTGACTACATTAAACTCTCACAATTCCCAAACACGACTCTTTCTTTGATTAATACTATTTTTCTGTCCCTTTCTTTCCACCTCAAATGTTTCCTTTTCTGCAAAAGTTTTTTAAAAATTTCTGTGACATAATTTATCTTTTCCTCTATATCCCTACATCATTTTATTTCATTGTATTGTAATTACATTTGTTGTTTTCCATCTACACTTTGTTTCTTGAGAATTGGAACCAAGCCATTGAATGTTGTGTTTCCGTCAACTTTGCACAGTACCTAGAACAGGGTTTGCAGTTAACAAATGATGAACAAATGAAAGACTGATTGAACAAATTAATGAATGATTTGCCAACACTTTTTTTCCAGTATTAAAAAAAATTCTGCCTAGAGAAGCTCTAGGATGAGTTATTTCTTATAAATACTCTATATTTATTAGTTTATTTACAAAATGCATATTATTAAGTACAAGGTTCTATGTTTTTTCAAAAGTAGCAAAGACATGTAATACCTGAACCCCACCTTCAGTGAGGACTATGGACTCTGGTAGGCAGATCCAGAAATAACAGACTCAAGTAGAAAGTAGTGGGTACTGTAGCACAGGTTTGTGATTCTGGGAGTTGAAGGAGAACAAAATTACTTTCAGCTTCATTTTAAAAAAAAAAAAGCCATTTGCTTTACTTATTACACTATCAGTACAATTTAGACAATAGAGAGGGTAAGAAAACACGTTTTGTAAAGCACGCAGCAGAAGCAAAGGCTGGAGATAAGAATAGTTAGATGAGTTGGGCATGACTAGATTGTGAAGGACCTTAAATGTCAGGCTAAGAGGTCTGACATTTGGTCCAGAAATCACAAGGACCTTTTAAGGTTTCTGGACAAAGATGTGACATTAACTGTCCTGTAGGACATTTAATCTGGGATCAGCAGATAAGATGGATTAGAGAAGAAGTAAACTAGCTATGGAGAGAACAAAATAGCAAAGTGTGAAGCACTTTTATTTGCAGTATTTTTGCTTGTTAGATGTAATAGATACCTGTTGCTTTTGCTGGTAACCTCCATATTTTTATCATCAGAACATTAGTGTTCTGTTCTCCAAAACAGAAATTCTAGAGTTTTTAAAAAATTAGCCAGAAAGCAGACGAACCTCCATATTTTGATTATCAGAACATTGATGTTCTGTTCTCCAGTACAGAAATTCTGTGTTTTGTTTTAAATTAGCCAGAAAGCAGATGATGTTTTGTTGAGTACTGCCATGATGTGGCAGTACTCAGCTGTTGGGACCTTCCCACTGCAGCCTGCATATGGAGGCAATCCAAAGCATATGGAGCCATTAGATCTGAGTGATATTTTACAAGTCCTAAATCAAGCTTTGCCTCTATATCTTTGGAGTCATGTTGGTTGAAGTCAGTTTGGGCTAGGTTTTCTGCAATCGAAAGAATATTTGTACACTCATTTGTGTCACTAACAATCCATATCATTGCATGGGATCAAGTTTTGTGGATGAGGCATTTGAGAAGTTTCTTTTCATTTTTCCATCTTAAGAAAGGACTTAACCATAGATCAAGGTTTAGCTCAAGGCAACAGTGTTATTTAATTCAGTCTATTTCATGAATAACAGTGACTAATAGATAATTAATGATTAATGAAAGTAAAGAGTTGTCTTGAGTTAAATAACATCGTATACAAAAACATTTGTTTTTTTGTTTTTTTTTTTTTTTTGAGATGGAGTTTCGCTCTTGTTACCCAGGCTGGAGTGCAATGGCGCGATCTCGGCTCACCGCAACCTCCGCCTCCTGGNGCTCACCGCAACCTCCGCCTCCTGGGTTCAGGCAATTCTCCTGCCTCAGCCTCCTGAGTAGCTGGGACTACAGGCATGCGCCACCATGCCCAGCTAATTTTTTGTATTTGTAGTAGAGACGGGGTTTCACCATGTTGACCAGGATAGTCTTGTTCTCTTGACCTTGTGATCCACCCGCCTCAGCCTCCCAAAGTGCTGGGATTACAGGCTTGAGCCACCGCGCCCAGCCTACAAAAACATTTGTAAGCTATGAAACATAATACAAAAGTTAACTGTTAATACTCAATACCATTTTTGTATTGATCTAATATTTATTGCCTCACCCATTGCCTGTTGGAATTTGAAAACTCTTTCTGTACACATTTAGTTCCTTCTATTGCTTAAAGTAAAAAAACAATCAGGTAAAACCCATTTTTTTTTTTTTTTGGTTAATAAAAATGAATTCATTTTTTCTTAAAGCCCTTAAGGAAACATCAACCTAACAATGGAGGTCTTTATTGCTGGCTGTTTTACTCATGATTTATCCTTTTCAAACCTTGGGTTTCTCTTTGATTGGCAGTTTTAACATAATCTCCACCTTTATCTAACATTGCCCTATATTTCAAAAGTGATTTCGTGAACTAATAAAACAACTTCTAAGCCAACTAAGAAAATTCAATTTAAATTTTAATTTATACTTCACAAAAACACGGTTGCTGAGTGATACCAACAGTGAAAGTAGAGGTACATAGCAGAAAAGAAATAGGCTCAAAACAAGGATACAGCCGTTTATAAGACCTTATATAAATATTCCTTTTGGATTAGTCAAAGCTCAGAGCCTTCATTCTTTGAAGTTTAAAGTTGGCCAGATTTTTAAAATATATTTTTCAACTTGGGAAATGTATTTTTATTACACAGTTGAAATATTTTCTTTAAGCACGACTTGTCACATCTATTATTTAAGCTTTAAAATTAGCACTTCCTTTCTCTGAAGGAATATTCCATTTCCTCATTTCTTGTCATCTCATTTATTTAAATAAAATTCTTTTTCCTCTGAGTGCCCTGAAACCTTTCAGGATGCCTTTTTTTTTTTTTAACCACTTGGAATAATCTTTTATAATATTTACCTGTGTCCTGGTTCTATCTCCTTTACTTAATTTCTAAGGACTTTAAGAGGAACTATTAATTTCTTCTTGTATATTACTGTACACTTTATTCCCTTCACTGCTTAAAATATGTATTCTCAATGCATGTGGAATAAAGTGAAAGTGAATGTTGATTTAGTTTATAATAGAATCCGCTAGCAGTTATTTATTTTGTTATAGCCTATTTTTGTTTCTCCTCATCTCCACCAACCCCATTAAAACACAAGCTCCAGTGACTGGGCACGGTGGCTCACGCCTGTAATCCCAACACTTTGGGAGGCTGAAGCTGGTGGATCACCTGAGGTCTGGAGTTCAAGACCCACCTGACCAATATGGTGAAACCCCGCTGCTACTAAAAATACAGAATTAGCTGCGGGGGGTGGTGTGCACCTGTAATCCCAGCTATTCGGGAGGCTGAGACAGAATTGCTTGAAGCTGGGAGGGAGAGGTTGTAGTGAGCCGAGACCGCACCACTGCCCTCCAGCCTGTGAGACAGAGTGAGAATTTGTTTCAAAAAAAAAAAAAAAAAATGAACATAAGCTCCTCGAAGGCAGGGGTCTTTGTCTATTTGTTATTTGTTTCACTGGAACGCAGTTCACTCAATAAACATTTACTGAAGAATGCTTGATTGAATGAATAAACAATAGTGATTATAAACATTTGTCATTTTAAAAGCTGAAAGTCACCATACCCTTTAATATACAAAAACTATAGTGTAATCTACATTTCTTGTATTTACAACCCCAAAGCTATTAGCCAGAATACAATTCTTTAGTAAAACTAGTAAGATGACATAGCAACAGGAAAGCAAAGGAAAAGCTTTATTTTTAAAGTAACTTTATGCATCTGAGTTTACTCACTAAATGCTTTTCTTGATATTTCCTATCTAGCTTCACCTGGTCCTGTTCCCTTATTCCTTCTTTAACTTCCTCCTTACATCTTAACTGTGCGATTTTTCTTCTTCCTTTTTTTCCAGACAGAGTCTTGCTTAGTCGCCCAGGCTGGAGTGCAATGGCACAATCTCGGCTCACTACAACCTCCGCCTCCCACGTTCAAGTGATCCCCCGCCTCAACCTTCAGAGTAGGTGTGAGGCTTGTGCCACCACACCTGGCTAATTTTTGTATTTTTTTTTTTTTTTAGTAGAGGCAGGGTTTCATCACATTGGCGGGGCTGATCTTGAACTCCTGACCTCAGGTGATTCCCCCGCCTCAGCCTCTCAAAGTACTGGGATTACAGGCCTGAGCCACAGCGACTGGCTGCCATCCTTTCTAATGTTTTTTTTTCAAGTCTGCTAAATCAGAGAGTGTAGATTGGCCATCTCCTCACCGGCTTTTCTACACTTAGAGCAGTTGCCTGAACAAGAGGCACTGTGAAATATTACACGAGAAAAAGGGTAAAGAATAACAAAAGCCAGTAAACGGTGGGATAGGAGCTGGATTTTGTTGTGAACTTGAAAAAAATGCACAGTTGACAAAAAGAAAAATTTCTCTTTCATTATAGCATACCAGCGCAAGGTCTCAATCATGAGAATGAAGCGTTTCACTTTTGAAGGTGCTTTCTAAATCGGCAAAACAAAATTAGTCCCCATAAATATATTTATATGTTGACAATTTCAGAAAGAATTAAAATATATGGGCAATCAAACTTATACTTGTTCACCATTTGAACAAGGGTAACAATAAGAGACATAATCCTTAAAATTGGATTTCAGCTAAATTAATTTCATAAGTTATGTATTGGAAACCATTTCATTGGAGTTATTTAAATCAATAGACATTTCTATAACTTCTAAAATTCAACAGACATACAATTTGCTGAAGGATCATGGCAAAATGTAGATTCTAATACAGTCGGTTGTGTTTCAGGCCTGAGATTTTATATTTCTAATCAACTCCTAATAAGCTTCCAAGTGATTCCAATGATGCTGCTGATTTGCATTTATACTTTGAGTTACAAGGCTTTAGAAATGTTAGTTTTTAAAACATTTTTAAAAGTGATTTATGTTACAATCTCTATTTTATTTTGGTCTTTTTTTTTAAAGAAATACTTTCAATTATTTATAATGCCTCTTAACCAAAACACATGATGCATCTGATTGAATTTGAAACATTTATTCTTTTGGGATCTTTTTTCCCTTACTAAATTAAAATGAAAAAAAAAATAGATAAATAGTATAATATTCTAGAGTTGGATGAAAAGATAAGCAGGTTTTATCTTTTTGTTTCATAGCCCTCCACTTAAAGACCAGGAGGTTTACATGAGTCAGCTAAGAGTAGACTTTTTCTCTTTCTCTCCTCTCTCCTAGTTTAGGGCACTTTCGGCAACCCATGTTGCATACGATAGGCTCAGTCATATGTTTTCCTAAAGGTAGAGTGTTATAAATCTCCTTTCATTTTTCTTCAGTCACATTTTCACCAACAGATTCTACTTCCCCTAAGGTAAAAAGTAGAACTCAGGTTCAGTTTTTAGTTTCATTTGACTAGCTAATGAGCTAAAAAATGTCCATGTTCAGCAACGTTGATTAGAAATGTTTTTCTACTAGGTGTTCAGTTTTCAGAAACATTTTAAACCATAACCATACTGCTAATGAATTCTTAGAAACACCATTGGAGACCTTTGTCTCTAAGGTGCCATCTTCATTGTAACTGAATGAAAAATGGAATTTAGAGAGATTAACTCAGTGTAGCATTCAACATTGCTTTAAAGTAATGATGCTAAAAACATATACTTTTGAAAAAAAATATGTTATTGTATAAAAAAAATTGGCTGGACACAGTGGCTCATGCCTGTAATCTCCGCACTTTGGAAGGCCGAGGTGGGTGGATCACGAGGTCAGGGGTTCGAAACCAGCCTGACCAACATGGTGAAATCCTGTCTTTACCAAAAATACAAAAAGTAGCTGGACATGGTGGCGTGCACCTGTAATCCCAGCTACTTCAGGAGGCTGAGGCAGGAGAATCGCTTGAACCCGGCAGGCAGAGGTTGCAGTGAGCCGAGATTGTGCCACTGCACTCCAGCCTGTGCAACAGAGTAAGACTCCATTTCAAAAAGAAAAAAAAATTCATGAGTTCTGATGAGTTCTGGTTGCTTGGAAATTATAAAAATATTATTCAAAATGAGTTGTAGTCCTAATTTCGTGAAGTAATATCTTCTCTAGCTTTGGTCCTCTATATCACCATTTGTCTTTTGAGGCCTAAAATGTAAGCCAGTTAGCAAAGTGTTTCAACTTATATATGTTGGAAAAATGCAAGCACATTTTACTGAAGTTTACATTGAAGACATAGGAAACTATTTCATCATTAGATGTATGGTGATTTTTTTTTTTTATCTTGGGAGAAAAGTATTGTAACTTACTGACATAGTTGCAAAGAGTTATCTAAGCATTTGCTAACAAATGAGTGTTTTATTTGTGTTTTTTAATCTACCTAATCTAGATGAGTCTGACTTTCTTGTAAATAGTCGTTACTCTGTGGTCAAAGGGTATCTTCTACACTCTGATCATATGACTGACTCCCCTGTCTAGAGTTTTTCAATGGCTCTCATAGTTCTAGTCCAGAGTTCTAAATTTTTAATTTCTTAGCCCAATATAGGCTTTAATGTTGTTACAACTCCTACCTCTCTCCAGGCTTATCTCTCGCTATTCTAAGTCTGTCTGTAATCATCTAACTATCCAGTGTTTAGTGGAGATATTCTGTAACCCAGTTTTTACTTTTTCCACTTACCCTCTCCAACCATAGTACGTCAAACTTCCAAACTCACTGAATAGTAGATCCCATTACAAAATTGGAGTTTATTTACTTCTTTAATACTTTTGATTATTTAAAATATCTCCATTTCAGAATTTCAAGGTCACTTATTTTAAATGTCTTTTACTTCCCACCCCTAAGGCCCATTGTTTTTGTGCTTTAGGGGGCTTGATTTACTCTTTAACTCCTCTTCTCACTCCCTCACCTTAGCATGAAAAGTGGAAGCCTACCTCTAGGACACTTCCTTTTCCTCCTGTTTCCTGGCTCTAGCTCCTTCCCTCAAGGGCTGGGGTAGGGAGGACCAAGGCTTTTGTAATTCACTGTTGGTAGTTGCTGCTTTTCTGGGTAGCAATGACAGGCCATTAAGGCCTCTCTGTTGTTAAAATCCAAATGCTTGAGCCGTCCACAGGCCCACCCCTGGGCCTGTAACTTCACAGTTCCCAGAAGTGACAGCTGACACCACCTTGGCCGCCTCTTGCTACTTGGGTCCCCTCACCCATCATTATGTCCTGTTTGTCTGACATTGGACAGATGCCTCAAGTTTCCATTTGTCCACAAACAGCTCACCCATTCTTATCATGCCAAATGTTTGGCTCAGAGGCTTTGCCATGCTATCCATTACCCTTCCCCCATGCCCGGCATATTTCTCCAGGTCTCTTGTTCTTGTGTTCAAGGAAGCATGTGAGGGAAAATCAAGTTCACTATCTGTACATATGTCCAAGCAAGTGGAAAGATACTAGTCTCTCTTTCTTGTCAGGCAAGCCTAATATCTACAGATGATCCTCTTGGAGCCCCTTTCCAATGGACATTTCTTCTCTTAGAGATGGGGACAAGCCTTCCTTTCTTCTCCACAGGGAAAAGGAAGGAAAAACCTGTTCAAGTGAACACTACTCTCCCAACTTGTCTCGCTGCTCAGATTTTCTTCTTTTCAACTCCATACCTCACTGCCCTCAAAGGCCCTCTTGGCTGATTCCAGCGCCCAGAAAAAGCTCCATCCAATATCATATAACTTGGTTCAGTGAGCCTATATGTCCTAGAAAGGGTCAGTCTGATTCAAGACTACCTTCTTTCACTCTGCCTCCATCTTCCCTTTTATAGTTGTCTTAGAGAGTTTACCCCCATGCTTCACTTTCTCAGTGACTATGTCTCAATTCCAGTACAATTTATTGCTTCTTTCAATGCATTAATGACATAGAGAATATTTCTATAAACATTGATCTAACAATGGAAATTTTTTACTTAGTTGCCTTCTTTCCAAAAGACTACAAGCTCCTTAAGAGCAGGAACTATTTCTTAATGAACTTTGTATCTCTAACATTTAATACAGAGATTATTGTGGAGATCGTGAGAAGTGCATGTGTGTTTAATAAAACAAGTGGATAATACAGTATTATATTTAATTATCCTGGCCGGGCATGTTGGCTCGTGCCTGTAATCCCAGCACTTTGGGAGTCTAAGGCAGGTGGATCACCTGAGGTCCAAAGTTCAAGACCAACCTGGCCAACATGGTGAAACCCCATCTCTACTAAAAAAATACAAAAATTAGCTGGCTACTTAGGAGGCTGAGACAGGTAGAATTGCTTGAACCCGGGAGGCAGAGGTTGCAGTGAGCCGAGATCTCGCCACTGCACTCCCGCCTGGGCTACAGAGCAAGACGCCGTCTTAACAATAAATAAATAAATAAGTAAATAAGTAAGTCAGTAAATAAAATTATCCTGCTAATAGCTTGAATTGCAGTTAAATAATTAGATACAAATAAAATAAATTTCATGATTTTTTAAAATCACAGAAAAGTGGAATTAATGATGTGCCACCTGTATGTTGCTGAGCAAGAAGTATACCAAAAGCTATCAACTTTAAATTTTTATGTCCTTATGGCTACTTTTTAAAAACTATTTGTAGTTGATCATTACGTGTATTCATAAAATAAGGCAAGTAGTGTGGTAAATCACAACTAGCATAGTTTTTGAAATCCAAAGCCCTAGAATAAATAAAGTCGGCCACTTATTATCTGGATAACCAGTCCCATCCCTTTCTGAGTAGAGATTAATAATAATAATCTCACCTGGAAGTGGGCATTTCAAGGATTAAATAATATAATACATGTAATGTCTTCAAAAATCTCTACAGGCATAAGTATGTATACCTACTATGTCCCCACAAAAAATACAACTAAAAATTTAAAAATCTCTAAAGGGCAATAGAAAATACAGGCATTACTTATCATTTGTGATATTTCAACATCTCTATAAATCTAGAAAATTTTAGCATTATCTTGTAATATTGGATATTATTGAGCACATTTCTTAATGCATATCGCAGTAAATAACCTGTGGAAAACTTACTGTTTTTTATTAATGTCAGTAGGAAGAAACAGCTAATCCTTGTTCTTAAAATTATGCTATTTTTTTCCCAATCAAAATGATTAATGATTTTCTTTGTTTTCATCAGTTGTACTCACAAGGCCCATAGTACTTGGAGTTTTGGTTCAAGAACTTACCTAATGTGAAGATGAACAAACGAGTTCTTGTTTTTTATTTTTGTTCTCCTAGTGTTGAGAGTAGTAGACACCATGTCTCTGTTAAAGCAAGTAAGCCATGAAATTGCCTGATGAATTAAAAAACACACTAATTCTATAAGTAACTTCTAAATCAGTGAGAAACTGCAACTTCTAGATGAAAATTCAATACAGGTCTGTTTTGAAGGTGTTCTCTACAAGTAAAATTGCAAAATTGGGTTTGAAATCACTAAATCTGAGAACTATTTATGACTTTTACTCTTCTGATGTTCCTTTCATCTGGGAAAGTGAAATGGGATATAAGTCTTTTGAAAGGTGTTTTCTTGTAATGCTGAAACTTAAATTTTTCTTTCAACTAGGTTGACAATGAAAATTGTTTTAAGTGAAAATAAATGCGTAGAATGAATAGGATTTAAATGTTTTTCTATCCTAGAGTGGGCCATTTGGCTTTTTCCAACACTGTATATTGTGTACCTGAAAATGTTCCTATAGAGATTTTTAAACTTGAAACAAAGTAATATCCTTTAGGTCAGTTTGATGAGCAATATGGTCATATCCATGTGTGTATATTAAATAAAAATTTTAAAGATTCAAATTATTATTTTACACTTCCTGTGGACAGTCTTTCAAGATTATTTGGACTAAGATTATTAAGATTATCAGATTAAGTATGAGAAACTGCATTGAGGGAATACAGAGAGAATTAGACAAAACTCTAGGAAATGTATCATGCTAGAAGAACTTCTTTAAATAGGAAAAACTTCATGGTACAGTGGAAAGTTGACAACTGAGTTAGAATTAGCCCAGTTATAATGCCAAGATAAGGCATAATTCTTTTAAATATACCTAATATTAATTTGGAAGGGAATTAGCAATCCAATATCCCATCTATTAATTTACCTTTACCTTTATTTTAATTGAAATTGTATTTAAGGACAGGCCATGTTTGTGTGTGTGTGTGTGTATATATATATATATATATATATGTGTATATATATATATGTATGTGTGTGTATATAGATACAGAAATATACAGAAAGCATATACCTGGAATTTACTAAAATAATACGATTCAAAGACGGTTTGTTTAAAAGATTATTTGTAGACTATTGATTAAGTAAAATATTCTAAGATGAAACTTTTCATTAGGCTATTAGGCAGTGGTCAAACAGGGAGAAAGATGTATTTTGGTGAGATATTTAGATGTCTTTATAATTATTATTGACAATTTTGAAAAAAAAATCACCATACTGCCAGGCCCAGTGGCTTGTGCCTGTAATCCCAGCACTTTGGGAGGCTGAGGCAAGCAGATCACGAGGTCAAGAGATTGAGACCATCCTAGCCAACATGGTAAAACCGCATTTCTACTAATACAAAAATTATCTGGGCATGGAGACGCATTCCTGTAGTCCCAGCTACTCAGGAAGCTGAGGCAGGAGAATCGCTTGAACTCAGGAGGCAGAGGTTGCAGTGAACTGAGATCTCACCACCATACTCCAGCCTGGCAACCGAGTGAGACTCGTCAAAAAAAAAAAAAAAAAAAATCACCATACTTACTGTCTTGTCACATAACTGAGAAACTTCTGGTGAGAATTAGTGGCCATGAAGTTATCGGCAGCAGAAGCTGCTTAAAGAGGTCAGGCTCATTTCCTTTGCCTAGATCTCAGTGAACATGGGATGAAAAGAGTGTAACAGGTTATACTGTTCTTAGAATTGGGAAGTGATGATTGAGTACAAGTTTTAAAAAATAACTAATCCTCTCCTTTTGACAATCTGCATATAATCACATCTGTTCTTCCATCCTTCCTTTATTTTTTATTTTATTTTATTTTTTTTTTTTACTTTTACTTTTGAAGTTGAAGAGAAAAAGAAGCCAGAACGTTTGAGCAATGCAAGCTACTTCCTCCTCCCTGGGTCAGCATCTGTCTCCTTTCCACTCGACCCTCTTCACTTCGAGCCTTGTTTAGGACCACTAGATCCCTACTACTGGTCTAAATTCCCTCTATTATCCCCAAACACCCATTCCCCTCTATCTTGTAGTTTGCTCAATGGTGATCCCCACATATTAGAAACCTCACTGCCATCCTCGACACCGTCTTACCCTTCTTCGATATTTAAATTAGTGCATACTTGTCCTCCTAAGCAACTTCTGTTCTCCACTGACATCAGTCTTGGAATATGTCCCAACACTTCTGTTTGCTCTCTTAAGAAGATCAAAGGATGAGTCATCTTGGAGAAGTGAGACATAGCACATAAAATTTTCTTGGACAGTGGGGAAAAAAGGGGGATAGTCACATACCACCCAACGAAACTTACTTTTTAATGACTCTTGTGACGTGTGTCTTTATCTTTCTCAAAATCAGGCACCACACACTTCCACTTGCCCCCTTTCTTCCCTTACCATCCCCTATGAGAAGAAAAAACCCATGAAATTGTTGCTACTTAGCATAAGTCTAGCAATAAATGAAGTGTGGAGGAGACAAGACCCAACTGTAGCCCGAAACAATGTGCAGACCCTGAGCAAAAAATCACCCTGCAGACCTGGAAGCTAGAAATAAATGTTTGCAGCTACAGGACACTAAGATCCTGGGTTATTTTGGCAGCACCTGACTCATGCAATACCCTATAAACTTAAAACATTGGTCTGAATATGAATATGCATTAGATTAAGTAAAGCAAGTAAAAGTAGAACAAAGGGAAAGCAGACAGAAAAAGAAAGACATGACTTCTCAATGTTTTAGGCATTTTACATATTTTATCTCCTTTTATTCTTACCAACACAATGATATACTTAAGCTTATCCCCAATTTATATGTGAAAAAGCTAAATATACACAATCTTAACAGTAGCTACCTCTGGAAAACATGTTAAGATTGTGTGTGGCGGAGCGCGGCTGGACTGTCACTTCCTATTTGTTTATGTGCTTTTTTATTATTGGAATATATTGATTTAAAAATATGTAACTCTAAACTTTAATAATTGGAAATAAGGAAACTGAGGCTATGTATAGTTGAGTAAGAAGCAAAACAGGGACTTAATGCTACACACTAATCCACATTAACTTGTGCACATGAACTATTGATCACTTTCCTCTCCAATGATTCATCACTTTCCTCTCCCTAACATCAGCTGGCCTATTTCCACCTATCCTTATCTCCATCCCTTCTTCTCCTCATAGTTCTTAGTCTAGGTGAAGAACAAGAATGCTCATACTTCGCATATAGTTTGTTAGAACTCTGGCCAATGAGCTTTGAAATGCAAAATGCTCCAGCATCTGGGCTGCAGATGACCTTGCAAGAAGGTGCTGTCTGTACACCGGTAGTTTCCAAAGTTGAAATAACATGAATTAGAGAGCTTTCTTCCCGTGGTTCATTTGCTATTAAGGACTTTGACCCTGTTTTTGTTAGCAGTTCTGCCATGGCATTTAAATTGTACATCTTGCTTGTTGATGTCTAAGAATAGAATTCGGGTGTTAGCAAAACTGAGAATGTTTTCTCATTCCATTTCCCAAGAATATGTAGGGTGTGAAGATGATGAGCAGAATGTATTTTCCCATCATGTCTTCCACTGGTAAACAAATCTGGAGAGTAAAACCATTCTTTCAGGCTTTCATCTTCTAACTTCAGAAAGAATTTCTGACATCCCTCCCATTAAAAAGAGCAAATATAGGCTTATCATAATATGTTAATTAAATCAGAAGGATCTGCAGAAGGAAAAAAAATCTCTGAAATATGTCACAGTGTCCAACATGAAATACTTGATTCTTTCTTCCAACAGCAGAAGAACTAGATCTTAAAACATTGTATATCAGGTGATTATATCCCACAAACTTCAAGTGACCAAAGTTACAGTGGCACTGATGAAGGCATAACTTATTTGCTCTTGACACGTAAGTTCACAGAATATGAGAAAGCAAACTTACTAAAGTCTGTGATACTCCAAGTAGCATAAGAAGTGAAAACTAGGACTTTTGAAACTTAAACAAGAAATATATCCCAGAGAAAGGATTCTTGGCTGTCCAAAAAGATTTTAGCAACCTTACAGGCTTTCGTGATTAATTATTTTAATATGGTGGTTATTGCAATCTTGGCTTGAAAGGTGCGATACAAGAACACTTCCAAATATTTATACTGAGTAAGCCAAAGTTTTTAGTAAAGAAAGTTCATGACTTTCCCCTAGGGAGTATGAGTACATAGTCAAATGTATTTGAAACATCTTTTTGTGCATATAGTCATTTAACAACAATCTTAACAAAGCACCAGATGACGAGAGAATCGAATTCATATTTTATTTGGGAATTTAAGACAAAAATATATTGCCTCTTTGCTTTCACAACATATAATCAATATTTGTGATAAAAAATAAAAAAATCTTAAGAAGTAAAATAGCACAATTGAATCTTCTCTTACTGTACTTTTTTCATTTTCTGACAGAGTCATGTGGAGAGGGGTTTTCTCCCTAGGTAGATCTAGTGTGTTGCTAAGTTCTGCTAAACTGTAGAGGGCTGAGACTGAGCAAGAATTATTATAAATCCCATTTGGTGCGACTTGTGTTAATAGCCAAGTATGACATGTTGATAATACGGTCAAGTGACTGACTGAGCGTTTACCTCACATGCCAGGTGCATTGTTCATCTAAGGTCATAGTGATATTGACAAGGTGTTAAATACGAGGTGTTACATCAACAAAAGCAAAACTATGTAGTTTGATAAAAATCACAAACATTGCTTTTAATGTAATAATTTTGAAGTGTAATATGGAATTTGGGTCACATTTCTCTCAGCAATATCACAGGCCAAGAAGCACAAATATATAGACTTTAAAAGATATTTTAAAAAAACCCAAATTTTCCAGTGACAGAAATAAAGAAAACGTCTTTGATTAGAGAGTGAAACAAGATCTTTTCTTCCTCTCTGAGAAGAGTATGCTGATTGCTAGATCAGAGAAAAAAATAAAATTGAAAATACATAATTTTGCCATGAACTGTCTGTTTAAGCCTTGTATTTTACAAGTATACAATACAAAAATTTGTGTTATGTTTTTATTTCTTTATTTACAGTGGCCAAATGAATAACACCAAAAGACTCGTGCATGTGTGTAGAGCTAATGTAGGTAACTAATTTAATAATTTAAACTGCCGTAATTTCAATAAGAACACATCAGCTCTTCTTTTACTTTTTAAACATTCAAATGGTTGAAATGCCTACTGCTAAGGAAAATGTGTATGTTTAAATAATAAAATTTAATTAAATATTTAATAAAATTTAATGAAATAGCCATCATCTTATAATATCTATTAATTTTACTGTCTTTTGAAAGAAGATAAAGTTGGAGGAAAGAATATGTGCAAGTTTATATGCAAAGTCTTCAACTAGTTGAGGGCATTTCACATTGTGTTGGGGTCAGGCTGATTGTGCACATTTTATGTGAAATATACCCAGGACCTGTACACTTAGGCACAGTAAGGAGACAGATACTGGCAGATTTCAAGAGAAGAAAGATCCTAAGGTTTCATTTTGAAGATGGGGCAGTCACCTTCTCAATGTGAAATTTTCCATGAATGGGACTATTCGAGCAGCTAGACAGTCACTCAGCACAGCTGTTGCAGAAACACATACAGTTTTCCACTAACGGGTTTTGGGGGCGGTGAAAGATGATGAATTGTCAAGGAACAGAAAGTTGGAGGCCCCGGAGAGACTCCAAAACTTAGGGAAAATACATCCCTATAAAATTAAAGTCCCATTTCGGAGAAATACATTCAGTATTCATCCCTATATACTTTCCGTGGAAGTGATCCACAGGATTAATGATGTAGAAATGTCTCATCAATTACGGCATCCTTAAGGCTTAGTTAAGAGTGGAAATCTTAAAACATCAGTGTAGACTGGAACAATAAGTTGTTATTTATCTGCAACATATCAAAATTAACATGCTTATGGCATTACTGAAAGTTTTGATGATCAATAAAGAGGACTGAATAAAAAAACATAATTAAGACAGATTTATCAAGGCTTATTTAATGCTATATAAGGAAAGAGAGACTATATCAAAGTATTTCTATATTTCATTTTTATTTAAGGGTAAATCAGTATCTTATTTCTGTTTAAGGTCAAGCATAGGAATGCAGATTGTACAAACTGACTTCTAAGTAGGCAGATTTTAAAAAGTCATTCCCTCTGGAAAGATGAACTAAAAGAAGTCCACCCACTTGGGGGCTGCAGTTCTCCTCTAGTAGGGTGGAGCTTGTTGAGCAGAACACAAGCAGGATTGAGGCTCTACTTGTCCCTCATTCCAGTACCTTTGGGCATTATACAAATCACACATAAATGAAGAAATGGCCTGTGTTAAGTGAATTAATAAGCAAATGAATGAATAAGTAAAAACTTGGGGCATTCTAATTGTTTTGTAGTTGTAGGAAGATGTAATATTAGGAAAAAAGGATTAGCCTGAAAAAAAAATACCTCCTAGAAGATTATAGGGGTTATTTTTCCCTGATTCAGTGAAGATCAGAAAACTTTCTGATTAATTCTTGATTTCTATCTATCCTTATTCTGGGAGTCCTGTAAACCAATGATAAATATATTGATTGGTGTAGAGTTGCATTCTGTAAAATATTAAATGAATGGCTTTTTCTTTCTTTATTGTGGGTTCAGAGGGCAATGTTTTATCTTTTCCTTTTTTTTTCTAGATATAACTTTATTCCACCTTCAACTTCGGAGTTCCAACTGTAGAGGACAGAGCATTATGTGGAGGGAGAGTTAAGACTTGCTAGGAAAAGTGATGACATGTCCTCTGGTTCATTTCTGGGTTTCTTCCCAGGCTGATTCATAACCTCCAAAATAAGGTTAAGTAATACAATAGGCTTGGACTTGGCACCATAAACTGTTTGGAAAGTGTGCCTAGATCTTCCCTTGAATATTGTATTGTCTTATGAATCATAATATTCCATAAAATTCATTACATAAATGTAGAAAATAATTAAATCAATTATTTGAGAATTTGGGTAATGTCAATCAATCTCCCATAGATTAAATAAGTGTAAGGGTTGAGAATAGTGATAGAATGCATAAAACTAGACAGTGGTTCAAAAAGCCTTCTAACAAGTGATCACTGCATATACATGCTGCGTAACTACAGTGCTGCATAACAACAGCATTGTTAACTACAAGCAACGTTTACTTTATTTGGTAGTCTTGCCAATAAAAAAAAAATGTAGGAAGAATTTTGGAAAAGGCATCTAAGTGAACAACACAAATGACACAGAGACCATGTACTAAAGTTAAGGCACATTAACCAAAATCATAAGATATTAGGTTCCTAATGTCTCAATGTCCAACAGTGGAAGGACCTAGTAAAAATTAGGAAGTATAATTATGGAAAGTTTAACAGCTAAAAATGAAGTAAGATATTGAATAGTTTGTTGTTGTTGTTCTTGTTGTTGTTGAAGTCAGGTATAATAACCTAAAAGGCATCAGGGCCATGATGTCTTTAATACATAAGCAACATGCCTAGAATATCTCAGTGGCCCCTGGAGGCATTCCTGCCTTAATAGAGAATTCCACCCTTTTGATGATAATGATGTTGAATGAAAATGTTTCATTTTGTTCACATTTTTCAAAAAAGCAGAAAGTTTGTAATTTGTGAAAAATGGTTAAAATATAAAGTAAATAAATATTTCCTATTGTCAGAGCAACGTTTTCTTACTATAATAACAGTATGTGTGTGGCTCAGTGGTTAGTTGCAAAAATCATTATAGCTTGGCATCCCCAGGATACAGTGATGAAAGAAATGATAAATAATAAAGCCATTATGTGATGAATACTCATCCAAATAAAAATGCCTCTGATAATACCCTTTTAGACGACAGAAATGATATTAAGCTATTTTGAACATCTAGTCCAGTTACAGCTAGATGGGGTGAAGGCCCATTCTGGTAGGCTATGTGTGTGCCATACCAGATGTTAAACATACTGAATATCATCTCTCCAGTAAAGGCTGACTCCTCCCATTCAACATCCCTCATGCAGCAGGCCCTCATTTCTGTACTGGCAATACCTCCATGCTAGTCTTAGCTCAAACTTCTCAATGATTGGCCAAAGTTAACAAAGACACAAGTAACACCCTGTGTGTCATCTTGTAGTAAACAAAGAGGCTTTCCATTCTACCATATTATAGCTGTGGAACCTTGGGTGGCTAATGAGCTTCACTTTCTCTGAGCTTCCTCACTTTTTAAACAGTTTTACTGAGACATAATTCAAGTAATTCACATATGTATTAGGATTCTACAGAGGGAACCAACAGGATGTGTGAGTGTGTGTGTGTGTGTGTGTGTGTGTGTGTGTATGATATATATATATATATATATTATCTCTCTATATATAAGATCTATATCTCATATATGATATATATATTTATATCATATATCTTATATATATGAGATCTATACCTTATAGATCTATATCTTATAGATCTCATATATATATAAGATATATATGATATAAATATATCATATATATCTTATATATATGTGAGATATAGATCTTATATATATAAAGATCTTTATATAAGATATATGTATAAGATCTTTATATATATGACATATATAATATATATATAAGATCTTATACATATATATATATAAAAGATCTTAAGATATATAAAGATCTTATATATATAAAGATATAGATCTCATATATATAAAGAGAGATTTATTTTAGGGAATTGCTCATGTGATTGTGGAGGGCTGGCAAGTCCAAAATCTCCAGGGTAGGCTGGCAGGCTAGGGATACAGGGAAGAATTATATAGTTCACTTCTAGTTCACCTCCAAAGGCAGTCTGCTGGCAGAATTTCTTCTTGCTTGGAAAGGTCAGTCTGTTTTTATTAAGGTCTTCAACTAATTGGATTAGGCTTGCCCACATTATGGGAGGAGTATTATGTTTGATTTACTCAAAGCCTACTGATTTAAATGTTAATCTAATCTAAAAATACCTTTGCATCTAAAATGATTTTCACCAAATATCTGGATACCATGGCCTAGCCAAGTTGACACATAAAATTAACCATCATATCGTGTAATTCACTCATTTAAAGTGTATAATTCAATGACTTTTAGTATATTCACTATATTCACAGATATGTGCAGCTACCATTACAGCTAATCACAGAACATTTTTATCACTTTCAAAAGGAAACCTTGTACCCTTTATATATCATCTGCCTGTCTCCTCATTTGCTCCAACCACAAGCAAACATTAATGTATTTTTTGTCCATTCTGGACATTTCATATCTTTTATGACTGATTTCTTTCACTTCACATACTATTTTCAAAGTTCATCTGTGTTGTAGCATGTATCAACACTTCACTTTTTTAGGGCTTAATAATATTTCATTTTTTATCTGTTCATCTATTGATGGACAATTGGGTTACTTCCATTTTTTTGGCTCATATAAACAGTGCTGCTATAAACATTCATCTGCAAGTTTGTGTGTGTGTGTAGACATATGTTTTCATTTCTCTTGAGAATATACCTAGGTATAGAATTGCTGAGTCATTTGTTAACTCTAGTTCAATCATTCAAGGAACTTTCAGACTATTTTTCAAAACATTTTACAACATTTTGCATTCCCACCAGCAGTGTAAAGGGGTTCAATTTCTTCATCTCCTCACTGACATTTATTATCTCAATTTTTGATTCTAGCCATTATAGTGGTTGTAAAGTAGTATCTGGTATCTGTCACTTTATAACTGCAATTTTGATTTACATATTCCTGATGACCAATGATAGCAAAAGCTAGCATCTTTTCATGTGCTTATTGATCACTGGTTTATCTTCCTTAGAGAAATGTCTATTTAGATTCTTTGCTCATATTTTAGTTTGTTATTTGTCTTTTAGTTATTGAGTTATAAAAGTCCTTTATATATTCTGAATACAAACCCCCTGCCAAATTCATAATTTGCCAAATATTTCCTGTCATTCTGTGGGTTTCTTTTTCACTTTCTTGATAGTGTCCTTTGAAGCACAAATGTTTTAAATTTTGATAAAGTCAAAATTATCTATGTTTTTCCTTTGTTGCTTATTATTTCATATCTAAGAATCCTTTGCCAAATCCAAGATCATGAAGATTTACTCGTAAGCTTTCCTCTAAGAGTTTTATAGCTTTAAGTCTTCATCTAGGTTTGTAACAGATTTTAAGTTAATTCTTATAGATGATATTAGGTAAGGACCCAACTTCATTCTTTTCCATGTGGCTATTCAGTTGTTCCCAGCACCATTTGTTGAAAAGACAATTCTTTTCCCATTCAATGGTCTTGAAACCCTCGTCAAAAGTCTGTTGGCTAATGACACATGATTTTATTTCTGGATTCTCAATTATATTCCATTAAACTATGCATCTATCCTTGTATCAGTATCACATGGTCTAGATTTCTGTTGCTTTATAGTAATTTTGTAATGTCTAAGTATAAGGTTTCCAACTTTTCTCCTCTTTTTTCAGAATTGTTTTAGCTATTCTGTGTCCCCTGCAATTCCATATGAACTTTAGAATTAGCTTGTCAGTTTCTGCAAAGAAGTCTGGTGAGATTTTGATAAGAATTGCATTGGATCTGTAGATTAATTCTAGAAATATTGCTATCTTAACAATGTTAAGCCTTCTAATTCATAATCATGGGATGTTTCCACTTATTTTGAGCTTCTTAAATTTTTCAGCAAAGTTTTATTATTTTCAGAGTATATGATTTGCATTTGTTGTATTTAATTTAGTCTATGTATGTATTTATTTTTGAGATGGCATCTTGTTCTGTCACCCAGGCTGGAGTGCAGTGGCACAATCTCAGTTTACTGCAACCTCCATCTCCTGGGTTCAAGCAATTCTCCTGCCTTGGCCTCTTAAGTAGCTGGGATTACAGGCACTCACCTGTAATTTTTGTATTTTTGTAGAGACAGGATTTCATTCACCATGTTGTCCAGGCTGGTGTCGAACTCCTGACCTCAGGCAATCTGCCCACCTCAGCCTTCCAAAGTGCTGGGATTACAGGCATGAGCCACCATGCCCAGCCTAGTATTTATTCTTTATGATGTTACTGTAAACGGAGTTTTCTTAATTTCATTTTCAGATTGTTGCAAATGAAGTCAATTCCTTTGGGAAGAGACTAGTGGCTGTTTTATGGCCTACCTCTTGCCAGGCAAAACATCTGACCCAGGACTCTAGAGCTGGAGGTGGGGACAATGGCACAATTCTCCCTGGCTGACACTCTCTAACTAGTTGAGTACCAGATGGAGGAGGTGGGTAGGCAGCAGCCTTCCTTCTCAGCTTGCTTCTCCTATCACGGAACCACAACCTTATGAACTAGAGCAAAGTGATAGTGTCCCAGTGTTCCCATTGGCACTGCACTCAAGGTTAGGACCATTCCATGAGTGGGAGCTGGACGTTAGAAGACAACACTCACCAGGAACTTAACCTCAGCAACAGGTAGCTGGGGGCAAGAAGGGAAAGACTGACATCCCACTTCTTCCTGGAGGAAGGCCCTGTGGTCTTGGCTGCATCAGGTTGAAGTATATATTTTGGCTTGCTAAGTTGGGAGGAAGGAGAGGGGGAGTGGTTTTGGTTCAAATACAACTGACTTCTACTTTTCTTACAGAATTTTATAGATTTTCTTAGATAAATGTTTATTCATTTGCTGTATTCTTTTAGGACAATTTACAGAGATTTTAAATGGCTGTGTTTGTCTAATTTTCACTAATATCACAGGGGACCAGGCCTGCTAAGCTCTTCAAGCTGTCATACTTCTGTATGATAATACTTTAAAATTTTCTCATTTTAAAAGTAGGGAATATATTTCCTATTTCAAGAGATTATTATGAGAATGAAATTAGTTAGAATATGCAGTGTGCTTGTAACAAATGCCTGCCACAGAGTATTAATTATTGTTTCCCATTAAAGATTATGACTATTGTTGTCTTATTGGTTATCATTGTGATTATCATCCACAGTGTAGTAGTAGGTTAAAAGGACAGGCCCTCAAACAAGGATGCTCATGATATTATTTGTTTTGTTAAAATTTACTGTGTATATTTTTTATAAAATGGAATGAGGACCCAAGAACCAGCCTTCCTCTACAACCTTGCACCAGATAAAAACTAGCAACAATGACCTGAAAATATTTCTTTGGTTTTTCTCACCAATTCATTCCCCTTTTCCCCAAAGGCAAGTGAAAATTATCTTTAATCCAACTCATTTTGGCTGACAGAACATTTTGAATTTTGCAAACTTGTGGTCCTTGGCCCTTATAAATCTATTAGTGATAATAGCAAATATTTTGGAGCATTTACTATGTTCCAGGCACAATTCTTTGTGTATTAATTCATTTACTTATCATAATATCCTATGAAGTAGGTAAGCCTGCAAGGCCTACATTTTTAACCTCACTGCTACCCCATTTATATAAGATTGTATGCCTATGCCTATATTTGCATATATGCATAGTGAGATTTTCCCAACATGTGAATGGAAGTTTCCTCTGGGTAGTGGCATTTTCATAATTTTTACTTTCTCCTTTCTATATTTTAAATTTTTGGAATTTTATTTTTTTGCAAAGAGTATGTATCATAACTAGGAAGAGTAAAATAAAAATTCTAGTGCAAATTTGCAGGCAAGAGCAAAGCTCAGTTAAGCCCTTTGTGATAAGCGATGCCTAGTGACAAGGGTAATTAACTTGGACCTTTGTATTACACTATTTTGAACCTTGCTCTGACTTCAATCGCATATTTTATTATGTAAAAATTAGAAATCAATCAAAATATGTTCTATTAATGTTGTAAATTGTATTTTGTACCAAATGTATTGGGAGAATTCTGTGCTGTCACTTGTTTCTAGCTCTTTTTTCAAGCCTGACCAAAGCCCATTTTCTGCATTCGTAAGCACCTACAACAGTTCATCTTGAGACTGACTAATATTCAAACTCAATTTCTGAAAGGAAGCACTCAGTCTGCTTGGGGATTTCTTTGCTTTCAATGTGACATCAAACACCACAATCTTCCTAAATAGTTGAAGAAGGTGAGCTCTCTAGTGCTTGCTTTTATCCCCTTCAAGGAAGACGAAAAGGCTGAGTTTTATTAAACAAGAAAATATATAAAAATAAATCATTCATGTCTTTTGAAACTTCACAGAGTATGCAGCTGATATGTTTGTGTGTGTGTGTGTGTGTGTGTGTATGTGTGTGATACACACATACACACACACACAAGCTGCATATTTGTGTATATATATGTGTGTGTATATATACATACACTTTTTTTCTGGTTACACAAAAGTAACTATGGCACAGTTTTGCTATAGGAAAATGAAACAAAATGACACCTGATTCAAGTAATTTCCAAATTAAAATAAGATAAAATAAAACATCTGTTCAGTTACATAATAGCTGAGCCAAAGCTAGTTAAGAATGTGATGACAGTTTTTAATACTAACATATCAATGAGTGTTTTAAATGCTTGTAGGCTTTCTTCATTTATCATTCTCTCTTTTATTGGCTAACCTTCTTTTTCTTAATGGGGAAAAAAAACTTGAACATATTTAACTTACGTTAAAGTATATGCCTGTGATCCCAGCCCAGATTTGAAGGTTAAGTTGAGTGAGTGATCATATATTATTAGAACAATACATCCAACGAAAACTTTCAATTAAGCCTCCACTGAAATACCAATTAATTTATCTATCAAATGCTGTTTTAAATTTGTAAGTGTCAAGGAGTCTGAAATACAAAGTAAGGTGTACATCCTGAAGTTATGTACAAGCAGTCAATCAGACCTTGGCAAAGAATATTATCAGCATGACCCAGATGCATGAAAGACTTGCTAAAGTTTGTAATCCAACAATAAAAAATGTGTTTCTAAGGAAAAGAAGACCCTAAACTTTGCTAAGATATTTTGCTTATATATTTCAAAACTGATAGTTCAACTTTTTAATAAACGTACCCCCCCAAACTTATTGCTAATTAAATTATCTAAATCCACAGAGATATTGTATAGAACTGGGATTTCAATTGAAGACTATTTATGGGAGTAAAACTGTTGAAAACATGCTAAATGTTGAATACTAAGGACTCGGCTAAATAATAAAAGATAAAATAATGCAATGAAATATCCAGTTGTTAAAGGCATTCTACTTACATTCTACTTACATTATAGAGGGAAAACAAGCTATAAATATCTGGTAAAAATTACATTCCTGTTTTAAAATTACAATATTTATACACACGAAAATAGGTAAAAGGGCATACTTAAATGCTGTAACAGCAACTTTGGGAGAGATTTATATGTATTTTTTATTGTCTTTATTCTTCTTTAAAGTTTTTTTTTTTAACTACAATTATATTAATTTTCTAGGACTTTCACAACAAAGTACCACAGAATGGGTGGCATAAACAACAGAAATTAATTTTTTCAGAATTCTAGAGTCTGGAAGTCTAAGATCAAGATGTTAGCAAGGTTGGTTTCTTCTGAGGCCTCTTTCCTTGGCTTATGGATGGCTGTCTTTTCCCCATTGTCTTCACATGATCTATTCTTTATATGCATCTGTGCCCAAATTTTCTCTTCTTTATAAGGATATTAGTCACTTTAGACTAGAGCCCACTCAAATAACCTAATTTTACCTTATTTCCTCTTGAAGACCCTATCTCCAAATACAGTCACATTCTGAGATTCTGAGGGTTAGGACTTTAACATATGAGTGTAGATGAGAGGGCACAAAATTCAGGCTATAACAGCAATGTTATATATTCCTTTTGCAAAGAGAAATACAAGAACTTCATTTGAATAAGATAAAAGTATAAAAACAGCCCTTTCTCTCATTATTCCTACAAAAAATTAATTGTTCTTCTTGTTTGTGAATCTCTGTGGGCTTTGGTTATTGAGAGCCTGTCCTTCCAAATTCTGATCTAACCTTTGAAGCTTTGGCCTAGACTGTATGTGGTGATGACATCATCAAGATATCCAACTGCAGGCATTTCCTAAGATGGCTTGCTCAATGTTTTTGGTTAATTTTTGAGCTGCAGCAGCTTCCTTAGCCAACAAACCCCTCATTTAAGTTTTCTCAACAGATACAAAGATTTTAAATTTAGTATTAGAGAAAACAGCAATTCCAATCTGACATGTACAAGGAAACTATAGGAATGCCTTCCAGACCACAGAAAGTAAAAGGAACATGAATTCAAGGAAAGTTTTTCTGAAGCCAATCAAGACACGTTCCTTTACTTTACCTGAATTTTCTTAACATGGTGTTGTGTAGACACCACTAACAGTGGAACCTTGAGAAAAAGCTGGTGAGTCTTGTAATGACTGAACTCTGGAGACATTCTGACCATAAATCTCCCCTTGGGAAGATATTGCCTAGTTTTTGTTTAGTTTGAAAAAGGGTAATAGTGAGCGAGGAAGGGACATTTTAAAAGGAAGAGCTTAAAGAAATAGCAATAAATGCAGAGAAAAATGAAGTGGAATAATATCTATTGACTTCACTAAGGAAGTTGGAACCCCAAAAGGAGAGTTCAGATTTACTTACTGTAATTGAAGACCCGTGGACTACATTTATTTGCATATTTTCTAAAGTACATTTGAAATAAAAGTCTAACATAAAACACCAAAGTATATGTGTTTACATAAATTCACAAAAGTCATTTTTATTATGTATCTTTTCAAGAGTGCAGTTGGTTTGGGCAAAATAAATGGGAAAATATTTTTATAACACTCCAGAATCTTTTGTGTCTCCTCTTTTAATGACATATGCTAAGTCAAAATATTTCCAAAGTCATTTTTTCAGTGGACTTAACGTGCCTAATTATAAATAAAGAGATTCGGGAGGTTGGAAAAACGGAATATGCCAAACTTAATCATGGTTTCTTACCAACTTCATCTGTGCTTATAAGATAAAGTTTTCTTTTATTCTCAGGAACAAAACAGTCAATTAATAAAAATGTATACTAATTAGCAATTGGCTTTACATCCATCCAGATATGTTTATAATTTATAATGTCTACTGAATTCAAACAAACTTGAGACATCTAAGATACATTTGACAACTTAAAAACCTCATTAAAGTATGAATTCAATAATTTAATAAAACTCTCAATCTAGAAAGTCAAGAATTTAATCTTAAAATTATCTTGAATACAGATTTTCCTTAACAGAAAAATATCCACATTTAGCAAAATCATTGAATATGATGAACACAAAAAGACAGCAAATATGTCTAAACACTGAGTCTACTATCAGCTTCTCTTTTAATATTTCAGGTGCTACAGATCTTTTTTATTGTAAATAAACCTTTAAAAGCAAATCTTTTATAATTTATTTTTCTTCCACTTATATACACTGTAAGCATTTTGCTCATTGCTCTGTGGCCCTGCTCTCATCACTATATTCCTGTATCTCTTTTAATACATTCAATTGTTTTGATGGCTGGAAAAAAGGAAAGGAACAACGGACTCCCCAGTGCCTAACAAAGTATTTGTCATCCAAAACAGGACACCATTCTTGGTAGTATATTTATTTGAAAAACAAGCACCCTTCATGAAAGCCACATTCACAAAGAAGTTAGTGGGTGGCAACATAAATTCTTTTCTAATTTAAAAAGGACCTGGAAAACTTTGGTACTTCTGATGTCTCAGAAACATTACGTGGCACAAATTATGATAAGAAACAAATCACTTAAGTGTAATTGCAGCCTCATGATGCACCCAGTTACCTATTTAGACTAGATCTTGTAGGATTTAGAAACCACCTTTTAAAAAAGAACTGAGAAATTTGCAAGTGAATAAGAAAGTAGGCCCCCTGGCAGGATCAAAATGCTTTTCCTCATCTGGTGTGAAATTCTTTCTATGGCTGTGGCTAGTTATTAAAGTACAATAGAATCCTAATTTATGACATATTTCTGTACCATTATAAGATAATTCCAGAATGTGCTGTGGTGGTTGAAACTCAGCTGAATTAGGCAACAGGGTGGCCTTAAGAATTAGGGAAATAAAATTGTTTTAAAAACTGGGCTGGAGACAATGTCTTGTCCAGAAGCTGTGTTGCATTTGAAAATAGTGTTAGAAGAAGTCAGGAAACCTGAGAAAGTGAGAGTCTGAATAAGAAAACAGGCTCTAAATTCTTTTGGAGGGAAAATTATTACATTAAGCTCTATCTCTTATTCCTTGTAAGGACAGGCAATACGAGCAGTTTTTAGCTAAGGATAAAAATAAGAAAACTTTCAGTTTCCTTTTAGTTTCTGTTATACCAATGTCTAGAACATTTCTGAGTATTCAATAGAGGCACAGAACCTTACTGGGGAAGGATTCCATAATTTGAAATGTACACGAAGGCAGCAAATCTGTGTTCTGATTTACTCTCAGGCACCCATAGTGTTGATGAGTCATGTATTTATGGCTTCCAGATGTGTATGCTTACATTTAGGCAAGGAAATCAGAATCCATTTCACATAGGGTATTCATCTTTTTAATGCATCCAGGTAGAATGGAAGCCCCAGCTGGCATTTTTTCTAGTTTGTTCTTTGCTGTTTACCCAGCATTTAAAACAGTGCCTGACATGGACTAGCTACTAGATATTCCTTGAGGAAACACATACTGTGAGATCATAAATCCTATGTTAAATATAAATTGAATGTTTCTAAAATTCATTAACCAATTATGATTATGCACTTACTCTACCCACTGCACAGATAATTTTAACTGGTCTGTACCTGTAAATGGTTTAAAACCTGATGGAGACAAACAACATACATACCATGATCCAATATCAACAAATATTTGCCACAACTTTTCAATATGCTGCAGTAGGATGAATTGTCTGATCTATAGAATGAAAATCATGCTACTGGAGTGTTCAAAAAGCCAAGCAAGATGAAAATGCCAAAAAATTTAGGGTTGTCAATAGAACAAATACTGCAGAAAAATAAGATGAGATGGAGAAGATGCTGTGGGTTTAGCTTTTAAAAGATTCAGCTGGGAACTCAGTGGCTAAGGTTACATGTAGTGACTAAAAGCCTTTCCTCTAGATTCAAACTACTTAAGTTCAAATGCCAGGTGTGCCACTCAGTAACTCTGCCATCTCTGCTTCAGTTTCTAATGAGGATACTTGTGAGGATTAAATGAGCTAAAATATTTGTAATATGTTATGTTTTTTGTTTTGTTTTGTTCTGAGACGGAGTCTCCCTTTATTATCCAGCTTGGATTGCAGTGGTGCTATCTCGGCTCACTGCAACCTCCACCTCCAGGGTTCAAGCAATACTCCTGGTTCAACCTCCAGAGTAGCTGGAACTACAGGTTCGCGCCACTGCGCCCGGCTAATTTTTGTATTTTTAGTAGAGATGGTTTCACCATGTTAGCCAGGATGATCTTGATCTCCTGACCTTGTGAT